>NC_139153.1:9709697-10447886 GCF_964270905.1 Leucopleurus acutus | reverse complement strand
ACTCATTGATACTAGCTGGTTTCACCAATAAAAGATGATGGCTTTTAGAAAGGGCTTAGCAGTTAAAGACACATCATAGGTCTTGAACCAGAAAGGCCTTATCTTTGAGAAGCAGCTAAGTGTCTAGACAGAAAACTGGAGATGCTGACTTTGGCATTTTATTTGCTCTGTGGCGTTAGACCATTGGTTCTCAACTAATGGGGCACTTTTTCCCCACAGGGGACATTTGGCAATGTATGGAGACATTTTGGTTTCCACAGCTTAGGGAATGGAGGTGCTACCAGCAGGTAGTGTGTTGAGGCCCGGGGTGCTGCTGAACATACTACAACATACAAGTCAGCCTGCCATAGCACAGACTTACCTGACCCCAAATATCAATAGTGTCATGGCTGAGAACCCTGGTTCAGACTCGTATTTTAATTTTTCTGAGCCTATTTCCCCCTCTCCTTATATGAGGATAATTTCTTACAGGGTTAATGTAAAGAAATTGATGAGATGGCATATATACAAATGCCTAAACATGGTAGATGTTTACTAAATTTTGAGTATGAACATTTAAAATTGTCTAATTAGAAAGTGATTCTAAAACCTATGAAGCAGATTGGAATAGGGTTTCGAGGGTAAAAAATAAGGGACACTGAACTGCACCATTTGGGGGAGGAGAAATGTATACAATATTTATTGTATGATTTTTATGTTATTTCCTACTTTGTATCATGGACAAGAGCTTTTTATAAGAAGTGTACATCCTCTCCCATTCCTGCCCAAAATGTTCCTTAGCAAATGTTTATGGACAATTTAATATAAATAGATTTATATCATTGGAGAACATTACATTGCTTTTAATAAGCTAACATGTTCTGCAGGTGTTGGAGAGAGGACATGGTATTTTCTAGAAGCTATTTGACCAAGGCAGTGTTGATTTTCAAAATCTCTTAACATCTTACATTAAAATAAGTTATTTCAAAGTAGTTTGGGAAGTGCTGAGGTGAATGAAGAAAGAAGGAAGGAGGGAAGGGAAAGGGAAAGAAGGAAGGGGGGGAAGAGAGAAAAAGGAGAGAAGAGAAGGGGGAGCGGAGGGGAGAGGAGAGGAGAGGGAAAGAGAGAGAGGGAAAGAGAAAATATGTATTTGTTTGTCCCCCAAGCAGTGAAATGATCAGAATCAAATGGAACGCTATAACAGTAATTGTTGAGGCATAAATACATAAATAGTTACCACCCGGAATAGGAAGCAATGAAAAGATAGAGAACAGGACATTTGATCCAGAAGACCTGATGGAGACAGGTGCTTAAGTGGCCCTCACATTAACTGTGTTCAGCAAATCGAATGAAATGCAGTACTGAGAACTGGATTTGGAAACCAGCTTGAAGTCAGGGAAAGTTACTCATCACAGCTATAATATTACTTTTTCTGTGTCTCATGTGCACATTCAGCCAAGCTGCTTTTTCTGGTCATATTCTGAAGTTTTGTGGGGTTTTTCCCTCAAACTTGAGTCAGAGAAATCTGGAGTTGGAGTAAGAGGAACACTCCCACTCTGCTGAATGGTTCTCCAACTTGAGTACATGTTGAAATCACGTGGGGATCATTAAACAGCACTGAAACCAGTTTTTCTGTCCTGTACAGTCAGAGCTTCTAATTTACTAATTGTGGCGCAGACTGGGCCTCAGAAGTTTTATATAACCCCAAGTGATTCTGTGGGACAGCAACCTAGTTAATGCATAACCTAGAATGCTTAAGAATTAAAAAGCTAAAAAAGAAAAGACTCTCTCTCTCTCCCTCTCTCTCTCTCTCTCTCTCTCTCTCTCTCTCTCTCTCTCTCTCTCTCCCCCCCCTCCCTCCCTCCGTCCCTCCATCCCTCTGTCCCTCCCTCTCCCTCCCTCCCTCCCTCCCTCCCTCCCTGTCTCCTTCTTTGAAAGGTATGTTAATAAGCTATGGGGATAACACTGACAAGCTAGATTGGAGTAACTCCAATCTAGTAGCGGTAATGAAAACAATATAATAATGGCTAACATTTACTAAATACCTACTCCTTTCCAATTTTGTAAATGCGCTTTACTGCCAATAATCCATTTAAGTCCTTTGACAACTCTGAGGCAGGTGTAAAAATGCTCAGCGTGGGATCCATTGCTTGAACAGAGAGATTAACTTGGCTAGGGCACTCAGTAAGAAGCACACCAGTCTTCTAGATTCTAAATGCAAAAACACTGAAACTAAGACCTTGGATACACCAGAACCTGACCTTGACAGAAAAAGTCTAGGGGTTCTTAGTTTTGGATGCACACTGATGAGCTTAAAACACACACACACACACACACACACACACACACACACACACACACACACACACGTTATTCTTTTAGGTTTGCGAAAATATTCTGTATGATATTTTAGTGGTGGATACTTGACACTATGCATTTGTCAAAACCCACACAAGTTTACAGCTCAAACACTGAAATTTAATGTATACAAACTTAAAAAATCAATGAAATCAGAGTCTCTTAAGATGGAATGCAGACTGTAAACAAAGAATCTAATTGTATTACGAATGTGTAACCACACTGAAGGAGGTGGAGGAAAAAGGTGCCGCACTAGTAACTTTGGATTTGAACGGAGATTAAAGGCAATGGGAACTTGACATAAGCAGTGCACTCCAGTAGGTAAAGTTATTTTCTACAGAGGCACAGGTTAACAATTCCAGAAGCACTATCCATGTATACTGGAAGTGAACAATTAAGTAAGTAGATGGTGAATGGTTGCAGCCAAGTTTCTTACTGCTGGTGGGGGAGAGAGGCTTGTATAATAGTTAAGGAAGAGGAGAGAAGGCTAGAATGATCCATGGAGTAATAAATTAGAGTTGGAGACATCAGTATGAACTCACATTTAGTTCAGTATAGATACATGGATATTTATGGGTTGGTAATACACACGTTTATTTTCTAGCTCTGTCCTCTGAGAGGACCTAGAAGCAACAGCGTCTTGGAAGCCACGGGCACACCAAGTTCCTGGATGTTGGTTTCTAATACCATTCCCCAGTAAAAGGAAACAGGGCTTCTTGTAGAAATGGTTGATTCTAAGGCTTGGGCAGGGAATATGCAAGATAAGCCTGGAACTCAAAAAGACAAAATGATAGGGTATGTACAGGGGACACAAGGGCAAATAAAAGAGCTCTCAGTAGCCAATCTTGTCATAATTTGAGCAGCAAAATAAGTAGCACAGTACTGGAGTATAACCCAAAGTATAAAGTAAATATCCACGAGTCCATACTAACAGGAATAAATAATTGAATACATAAATAAATATATGGGAAAGAATAGGCAAATCTCCTGTGTAGAATAAGTGTCAATAATTGATGAAGCTATTCCTCCCTCAAGGCGGTAGAACATAACTCCCTTTCACATAAGCGTGGGCTGCACATAGCGACTTCTTTCCAAGTAGTGTGGTACCAACGGACAAAGGAATTGTTACTTTACAGTGGAGAAACCTGGTAAACCTCAGTCGAATGACTACGATAAATATCAGCATCAGGGACGTGTCATGACATGTCCTCGTGATGTGGTGTGATGAGAAAGGCACTTTACCTCTGTGCTCTTCCTCCCCAAAGTCCATAACCTCCATTCAAACATGGAAAAAAAATCAGACAAATCTGAATTGAGGGACATTCTCCAAAATACCTGACCAGTACTCTTCAAAACTGTCAAAGTCATCACTAAAAAGGAGCGTGTGAGAAACTGTCACAACCAAGAGGAGCCTAAGGAGACAAGATGACTAAATGTAGTGTGGTGTCCTGGATGGGATCCTGGACCAGAAAAAGGACATTAGGTAAAAACTAAGAAAATCTAAATCAGGCATGGCATATATCATTTTTATATACTAATTGTAACAAATGTATCATATTACTAATAGGTGATAATGGGGAAGATTGGGTGTAGAATATATGGAGAGTCTCAAAATTATCTTTAAAACCTTTTGTAAATGTGCAACTATTCTCAAGTTAAAAGTTATGTAAAAAACAACAAAGTAAAATACTCTATCTTAGGACACCTCTAGAGACTCAGATTTAATTTGTCTGGGGTGGAGCTTGAGCACAAGTATGTTTTAAAAGAGCCTCACATGGGCTTCCCTGGTGGCGCTGTGGTTGAGAGTCCACCTGCCGATGCAGGGGACACGGGTTCGTGCCCCGGTCTGGGAAGATCCCACATGCCGTGGAGCGGCTGGGCCCATGAGCCATGGCCGCTGAGCCTGTGCATCCGGAGCCTGTGCTCTACAACGGGAGAGGCCACAGCAGTGAGAGACCCGCGTACAGGAAAAAAAAAAAAAGAGCCTCACATGATTCTAAGGAGTCTTAGATGAGGATTAAAGTTCATTGAATTAGTCCCATGGCACAACTTTTCTTTTCCAACATGTGCTAAAATTTGCCTTTTCAGTCCAGAGTTCTGAAATCTTCCCTAAAGGTTCTTCCCACAAGCGATCCAAGTGTATTCCAAGTTTTTGAGATCCAAGTTTTTTTGAGTCCTAGTTTCTGAGAATCTAAGCCTGAGTTCTTTGAGAAAAGTCAGATAATGTTTCTAAATTTAGTAGTATGTTCCGATGTCAATTAACAAAAGAAAAGTCATCCGTTCTCTTAAAAGAAGACATAAATATTATTAATTGAGATTGTAGTCTGGAAGGATAATTCAATCCCAGAATTATGGTGCCTCAAAAGTGGCAGTTGAAATGACTGCTGTTTTAGTATCCAAATTGCATGTGGCAAACTTTGTTTTTGCTTTGCACAAGTTTGGTTTTGAAATCAGAGCAGATCAATATAACAGAAGTTAAAAGTACAGAATCATAAACTTTTGAGATTTTTCAGTCTTGTGGTTTTCCTCTGTGTCACATATTTCTTGGGAGGCTTCCTTGGTGTTTAGGTGGCATGAGTTCCATAACTCCACTTTGCTTCAGAGTCATCCCTGTGTAACCAATTGTTTCTTTCCTGATGTTTCCACATAGTACTCCTTAAAAAAAAACCCAAAAACAACCAAACAAAACACGCAAACAGACAAAAACAAAAAAAACACACGAAAAAACTTCTGGTGCTGCTAAGAAAAAAAAATTTAAGCCACCAAACTAGTCCAGTTCCCCTAATTTGCAGATGAGGTATTTGAGGCCCAAAAGGGTCAAGGGCACACACTTGATTCTGATGTTCCATCTAGAGTATGTTCCATCTAGAGTATGCGTGTAATGATGTTTAACCTTGATCTCAACATGAGTGTCAGTGATGGCAGCGAATCCAAACTTTGTAAGGATTTGTCTTTTTGATAACCCGATGAGCTAGATGCGCTCAGTTTGAGCTCAGAAATGTTCAGTTGCTTACACTAAATTCTGTTATTTATGTCCCTCTCTCTTCCTTCTCAGGTATCAGATCATGTAAGTTTACATTCCTTTTCAGGGCAGGTTCTATTATGTTTCTTTGGCTGTGGATACCCGTTTCAATTAGATGTTGGAGCCAATTGAAATCAGACGCACCTGTGTGTGTGGCTCCTGTGTCTGACCACGCTGATTCCGCCAGTGAAACATGGCCTAAAGTCTTCCAAGCAGTGCCTACGAATTAGTAAAGAGTGCTGAGCTAAGGTTATGTTCTTATCTATAAAGGAAAGTTTGGGTTTTTTTTTTTTGGTTTTGGTTCATTTGTTTGTTTGTTTGTTTGTTTTTTAACCACCAGTCTTCTAAAGATACTCAGACCAGATGTAAGGCAATTGGTTGCAAAGTTGTCAGAATATATCGCAGAAAACTCTGGGCAAATGGCACCTTAGAAATATTACCTATTCAATATAGTGAAGTTTGAAGCTAATCAACTCCAATGATATAATTCAGCTCCTTACCTTCAATAGTCCCTTTGGTTTAACTTTTAACAAACATAGCAATGCCAAAGAACTTTGGCCTGTCTGGTGGGTACACTTCAAAAAGCTTTAATACTTGAGACACTTTCAACTGTGCAAACACAGCCAACCATGCTTGTATTATTACCAGTTTCTGAATATGGCTGAGGAGGGAAAATGCCACTGTATTTCCTTTAAAAGTTATAATAAGATAGAACTAGCAGATAGGATATGGCCCTGAGGTGACTTAACTGTATAACTCTTTTAAAAGTTCTCAAGACTAAATTACCCTTAGTCTTTGACTCAGCATTTTACAAGCTAATACCAGAACATCTACTTAGACTTTATTAAAAACCCTTGAGAGAACTGTAATCATGTTTCTGGAAATTTTTTAAAGAATTTAAAATGTCTGGAAAGAAAAATACTGGGTACTGTTAAGTACATTTTGTTGAACTTCTCATTTAATTTAATTCAACATGAGTTTTAACTTAGAAGTAAAAATTAGTGAGCAAGTGGAGAGAAACAGCACTGCTTCACTGATTAGAATAAGTGTACCCATATGTATGGGTTTTCTAGCTAACTGAACCTTATGCCCTTACACAGTACTTTTTTTTAATCCAAATAATTTTGTAAAGACATCTGCATACTTTCTTGCAGAGAAGGTATTAATCACAATCATACCATTAATATGTTGAGGGGAGGCTCTCAGGTCAGAATGTCTGGATTCATATTCTAGCTCTGTATCTTGCTAACCCTGAGACCTTGGGCATATTATTTACCTACTCTGAGCCTAACAGTCCTCTTATATAAAGTGGAAATAATTATAATACATATCACACAGATTTGTTGTGAGGACTAGAATAAAATAATCCATTCAGATCACTCTGTGCCTAGTTTATAGTATAAAAGTATACAGAATAAAAGAAACATGAGAAACATATAGTAACTGCAAAACATGTATTACAGTTGCTATTTTTTTTTTTAAATGTTGAGCCTTCTTTTAATTTATTTTTATTTTTGACTGTGTTGGGTGTTCGTTTTTGTGCGAGGGCTTTCTCTAGTTGTGGCAAGCGGGGGCCACTCTTCATCGCGGTGCACGGGCCTCTCACTGTTGCGGCCTCTCTTGCTGCGGCCTCTCTTGCTGCGGAGCACAGGCTCCAGACGCGTAGGCTCAGTAGTTGTGGCTCTCGGGCCTAGTTGCTCCGCAGCATGTGGGATCCTCCCAGACCAGGGCTCGAACCCATGTCCCCTGCATTAGCAGGCAGACTCTCAACCACTGTGCCACCAGGGAAGCCCGCAGTTGCTATTTTTATGGTGATGATTTAATGCACAGCCCATTCTATCTTGACCTGTCTGTCAAACTGTCAGCTATCGCTTTTCTTGCATTTTTCACCATTCTTCCCACCTCACATCCTTTCCCCAAATCCTTCTATTCTTTGCTCCTAATCTGCCATGGGTGGCACAACCTGATAAGAAGGTTTACTGAGCATAATAAGCTACTGAGGAGTCAGTAGACTCTGAGAGAATTTGGCTTTAACATAGGAGTTCAGAGCAAGGCTTTTGGCTCTCAGTCAATTTTTATTTCAGTGTTTGGGAATTTGGTGCATGGAAATTGCTGGAAATCTGATTTGTTGTTAAATGTGCTTAAACTACATAAACAGCTTAATTCTGCATACTTTCTCATTACACGTAGCCTACACATTTAATTTTAGCAATATAAAACCGAGCTCCTCACTTTCTTTAAATATATGTTAGTTGCAGCTTTAAGACAACTGTCTTATATAGAATGAATATTTTTAGATTTGGGGGTAATATTGCAAATAAAATTTATTTTTCATATGAAATTAGTGTTCCAACAACTTTTAAAATGATTTGATAAAAGAGAGGAAAGGCTTCTCATTCATTTCACTATTCTAACATACGGATTATTTCTAGTTTCGTACATACCCTTCTAGTTCTTATGCATAAACACACAAACTCTTAAGTCATTTTGACAAAAGTAAATAAATTTATAAAAGCTAGGAATATCATGCTTTTCTTACTGTGTCTGAAAAGCTTTAACCTGAACATTATAGTTCTGAAAATAAATTTTTCTCAATCATGTACACAATACTTAGCCAACAAAAAAATCAAGATATACCCTTTCCAGTGGATGTGTTACTCAGTTTCAGAAAACAGAGCAAGAAAGATATATATTAATTTACAGATGATGGTGAGAAATTCTTCAAATGAAAGCATATTCAGAACCTTTTCCCCTCCAGCCATTCTCTCTGCTTATGCATATTTTAATCACATACTGACACCAATTATTCCATAGAAGACCAGAACACCATTTTTTGAAGGTTATCAGCATCACACAGTGTTTTAATCAAACAGTGAAATAAATTAAGATTCTGGAAAGTGATTATAGTCATTTAGTACACATACACAAATGGATTGGACCACTAGAAATTTAAATTGTGCTAAGAATTTTTTTTTTTAATGTCATTGAATTCTTCCATGGCCTGCTGAAAACTTTTATTTTTTTTTCCAAGAGTCATAGTTTATTGTCACTGAGTTGGGAATGGGTTCGGCTTGAGTGATTTTGTTCATTAACATTCTTTCTGAAATAACGGACGTTCTAGACAGGAAAAAATCCTGAGCTAGAAATTCTCATATATATATACACAATGGAAAGAGAACGGGGCATGCTGCTGTCATACTGGTACATGTGTATGTTTGTAAGAATAGGAGATGGAGGAAGTCTCATTTCTCTTGAAATCTTGGGGCTTTCTTAAATAATTTTTATTATTAAATGAAAAACAAATTAATTTGTATGAAAAATTATGAATGGTTTAGAAAAGCTGTTAACCAAAAGTTGCATCATATTATAATCAATGGTGTTTAAAATAAATAAATGAATAAGCTCTAAACATTTTTATACATCATATCTTTATTTGGAATCTCATTTGTTCTTGATTTAAATATATTTTTGCCTTTAATAGTCGGTATTTAGGTGGCTAATACAGATCATCAGCATGATCTGTAATTCCACAACTTAACCAGTGTCCCTACTGTTAGTGTTCAAGAGTTAAGGGCAGGCAAAGTGTTGGCCCTGACTCTTAGTGACCGTGCAGTGTTTGAGACTGCGCAGTGCTTGTGTCTCTGCTAGGGGGTCTACGAAGCGTGTGTTTCCTCTGGCCTCTCCTCCCGGTTTCTGTCTTCCCCATTTTACCACTTGACCTCTTTCTGACTCTAGCCTAGCTACATCATCTTGACTATCTTGATCCTGACTGGGTCTTCATTTAGTAGTTTCGCTTTTCTGTTTTTGACCCTGAATTGTTACCAAGTCACCCAGTCATCACTGTCCAAAAAGAAACACTGCAGCTCCTCCCTTTAGCAAATTCCCTCTTTAAATTGTTGGCCATATATCTATTTTCTTCTTTGGATAATAAACGACATAAAATCCACTTGCATCCCTGAAGCTCACATCAGTGATTCTCTAGTCCAGCTGAAAACCACTCCCTGGTTCACCGTGATAAAACCATTAAGCAGGCATATTTCAAGTCAGAAGTTTCTGATAAAGTGAGTGCATGATGAAAACATAATTAGACCTGAATTGTTTAGACTCCTGAGCTGTCCGTAAATATAAAGTAGCTGCTTTTCACAGCTCCCAGTCCTCTACCTTTCCATATTGGAATTGATAGCTGCTATACAATTTAAAAATGAAATATCCAATTTTTGATAACAGCTATTCTTTGGGGCTTTGACCAGAGAAAGACTCCATTAAGCATCGTTGTTGGTTTGGCACGTACAAAGGCTAATTTAATTCTTTCTTCCAGGTCACTCTACATCATGTCATCTCAGTCTTGACTTGGGGGTTTCTAAAGGAATCCAACTACAAGGTCCTTTCCCCCCTCACATTTTATTGTAGAAATAGTGGTTGGCAGTAGTGACGTCAGCATACCTATCATGATTTCTTTCCATCTCGGGGACTTAATAGTGCAGATTCTACTGGAATTCACTCTGTCATCACTCTTGGTTGCTTTTATCTTCCACTTAACTCCTCTGCCTTCCACTTCCCTGCATTCTTCATGTCAGTGCCATTTTACAATTATTTACTGTGCCAATGGTTTTGCTAGTGCCAGAATAGAGGCTCATCCATGATAAAAAGGGCAATACAAGACATGACTGACACTACTGTGTTAGAGAACATCATTGAACCTAGTTCTTAGAGACCAGGTAGGTCTGTGGAGCACAGTTAGAGGAGAATGCAGCAATGGGAAATAATCAGGTGAAAAGCTGACATCAGAAAGTTCCTGGCATAAGTGGTAAGAAGCAAACTATGGAGACTGGGTTTGGAGGTTAGACTTTTGTATTTAGATTGAGCCATGACAGCTTTGCAGGAGAGCTAGTCTCTCAGAACATAGTGTCAAGATAGGACTTTAGGCATGAAATAAAGTGAGAAAAATTGCCATTTAGGAGATTGAGTATAAAAATGGCCACAGTTGTTTCTGCTTCCCTCTATCTATGCTGTCTGCATTGTGAATCTTCATTTCTCCCATCAAGGAATCCATTTCCCGATCTCTTACACCTGGGCTGGCTTTGTGGCTTAAGACCTGCTTTGGCCAATAGAATATGGCTGAAGTGGCAGTGGGCCTGTTCTAAGCCAGAGTATCAGAAGCCCTTGCCTTCTTCCTCTTGCTCTCTTGGATCCCTGCAAGCTGCCAGGTGAACAAGTCCAGTGCAGCTTGCTGGAGGGCAAGAGAGCACGTGGAGAAAGGGAAGCTTTGCCTGATGAAACTGTCCTGGACCAGGCAGGCCTCAGGCCTCAGCTGACCTGTAAGCAATCTCGTACGCATCAGTAAATCCAACCAAGACTAGAAGAACCACCTGTTCCTAAGTGCCAACTTACAGAATCATACGCTTAATTCTTTTTTTTTTTTATACATTTATTTTATTTATTTTTACTTTTGGCTGTGTTGGGTCTTCGTTGCTGCTTGCGGGCTTTCTCTAGTTACGGCGAGCTGGGGCTGCTCTTCCTTGCCGTGCATGGGCTCCTCACTGCAGTGGCTTCTCTTGTTGCAGAGCATGGGCTCTAGGCGCGTGAGCGTCAATAGATGTGGCACACGGGCTCAGTAGTTGTGGCGCACGGGCATAGTTGCTCCACGGCATATGGGATCTTTCCAGACCAGGGCTCGAACCCCTGTCCGCTGCATTGGCAGGCAGATTCTTAACCACTGCGCCACCAGGGAAGCCCCATACGCTTAATTCTTAATCATATGCTTAATGGTGCTTTTTCATATGTTAAATAAATGGCCATATGTTAAATAAATGGCCACTAAATCACTAAATATGAAGATGGTTTATTATGCATAAATTCTCTTTAATGAAAAAGTGTTTGGATTCCATATTAGAAGGCAAGATCCATTCAACATCATTGTAAGACCATATTAATATTGAACATCCAAGATATTAATTCAGTATTTTTTTCCCAGAGTATGGAACTTGTTCTGGATTTAGAATGGGCTTAAGAGCCACAGCTCTAGGCTCTAGACTGTGGGCGAAATTATAGAGATTGTTGCTGGAAGAAGTATTTTGAAAAACAAGTCAACTAAACTGTCTTCATTCATTACACAAATGTATTAAAAGGGAAGCTGGCCCAAAAGAAGTTAAATGGTAGAAATTTTTCCTTTAATATTTTAAATGCTAGTTAAGGATTTTGCTAATCAAAAGTGTATAAAATAAATGATAGTATTGGCAAGGTTGTGGAGATACTGGAATGCTTGTACACTGTTCTTGGGAATGTAAAATGGTGCAGCCACTATGCAAAAGAATATGGTGATTCCTCAAAGAATTAAACATAGAATTACCATATGATTAGGTAATCACACTTCTGGTTATAGATCCAAAAGAACTGATATCAGTATCTTGAAGTGATATTGGCATTCCCATGTTTGTTGTAGCATTATTCACAATAGTCAAGATATATAAATAACTTACATTGTTCATTGATAGATGAACAGATAAAGAAAATTAGATATATGCATGCAGCGGAATATTATTCAGCCTTAAAAAAGTAAATTCTACTGTACACAACAACATGGATGAACTAGGAGGACATTATGCTAAGTACAATAAGCCAGTCACAGAAGGAAAAATAGAGCATGATTCCACTTACATTAGGTATCTAAAATAGGCAAGTTCAAAGAAACAGAGCGTGGATTGGTGGTTATCAGGGGCTGGGGAGAGAGAGATATGGGGAGTTGCTGTGCAGAGGATGTATGTTTTCAGTTATGCGAAATGAATTCTAGAGACCTACTGTAGCACATTATGCCTGTAGTGAACACTACTTGTGCACTTAAAAAACTGTCAAGAGGGTAGATTGCATGTTAAATGTTCTTATCACAGTAAAAAACAATTGCAAAAGGAGATCAATATGAACTAATATGATTTTTCAGTTGTTTTTTTCCACATAAACAGATATATGAGATTTAATGGTTGCAACTACTTTGTCATTAACTTTCAGAAGAGAAGAGAATCATAGAGATTGTGTACTACAGTTCTGACATTTTGTAATTGTTAAAAAGGGTCCTGATTAGATCCTGTAAATGGTAAATGGAAGAACTTACTGTAGCATTCATTCATTTCTCCTCATCTGGTGCTTTGCCTATATAATCTAATGAGTTCTTTCATAAGTTAAATTAGTAGAGAATATTTATCTCCAGGCCAAAGTAAAAACAGATGTGAGTTTAATTTTGCAAAAATTGCTTACCTTGAAGGGTCTTCCCATTCTTCCTCAGGCACTGTTATAATTGCTATTCCGATGGCATAGTCCATTGCTAAGACATTTTTCCCCTAAAATATTTTTAAGAGCCTCAGGATCTACTGCCTACTAATTGGTAAGAGAGCTATAACTTAGATTATTCTTGAAAAGAAAGAACTAGGTAGAAATGTCATCACAATTTGTATTTTCAACCTAAAGGAGAGAAGGCTGATAGAGTAATTTAATAATGTTCCTCCAGATCATGAAGAGTTTATACAGTAGCATTGGTGACCAAATTTTGTCCATTTTTTTCGTGTGTGTACATGAACAAAGAGTGTAAGAAAAGAAGTCTGAGCTTTAGTGCTTTCTGGTAACTTGTAAGTCAGTTAAGTGTGGCATGAAGACATACCCATTAAAAAAAGTATGCTACTGTCTTAATCCAGGCTTCTGTAACAAAAATACCATAGACTGGGTGACTTAAACCAGAAACATTTATTTCTCACTGTTCTGTAGTCTTGGATGTCCAAGCTCAAAGTGTCAGCAGCTCCGGCGTCTAGTGAAGGCCTATTTCCTGGGTTGCAGATGGCGGTCTTCTCCTCGTATCCTCAATGGTATAGAGCAGAGAGAGGAAGCAAGCTCTCAGATCTCTCCTTTTTAGTCTAAATAAATTAACCCAGTAGGAGGGTCATAGCTCCAAAGATAACTGGCATAGAGACTAGCCATACCATCTCCCACAGTAGACCATGATACTTATATGAAACAGAGAATCCCGTTATTTCTAAAGGGCCCCTGATGGAATTCCCTTAAATCTGGAAAAACTCTCATTTTTGTTAGCCTAGGAAAGCGGGGATCTCATTTTAGACTTTCTAGATATTTCACTGGCACTTCCATATGTTTCAGTGACCCATCAGTTCCTTTTTCTTTAACTCTAGTTTTGCTTTAAACTCTAGCATTGCTTGTAGTACAAAGGAGGCACTCACAGACTGTTGCAAGAGTGAATAAATGAGTGGACTCTGTTGGCGATGCTTTCCTAAGAGCAGCTGTGAGTAGTAGCAGTGGGTCGATACAAGCTTCTCGAGGCAGGCATGCTGTTTGTTACTACTTCTGCATTTTCCTGGGCACTCAGCTCATTGCTGCATAGATAGTAGGAGCTTATCTGATTCTTGTCAAACAGAATAGGTTTAGTGCCCATGGGATGTTAAAATGGAAGGAAAATAAAATTCTGACCTTTTCCTTATTGAGCTTTAAGAATAATATTATACACAGGAGTGTTGTTATATATTTATCTGAGTAAATTCCTATTATGGTAAGCACTGAAGAAAGTATCTGGTATATCATGGATATTTATCTCCTTACCGTCTTTGTCTTAACTCTGTGAAGCTCTGTGCATTAATTCATAAACCTGCGGAAACAACTTACTGAAAAAATGCAATTTTTGTTGTGGAAAAGC
Source organism: Leucopleurus acutus (assembly GCF_964270905.1). Lineage (NCBI taxonomy): Eukaryota > Metazoa > Chordata > Mammalia > Artiodactyla > Delphinidae > Leucopleurus > Leucopleurus acutus. The sequence goes on along the minus strand of NC_139153.1, from coordinate 10,433,835 downwards.
CCATGAAGCCCAGCATTTTTTGATTGCTGGCTCTCATTGAACAGCCTCTTTACTCTGTGCTCTGCACCTGCTGCCCTCTCTAGACTCATGATTCAGATGTTCTAGGTTTATGGTTGCTAATGACTCTCAGTTTCTGAGACTGTGCAGGGGCAGCTGAGCCATCTTGTCACATTATGTCTCAATATTATGTCCCTCAAACCATGGGCCTCAGCCCACAAGTAGCAACTCCAGATTAGCTTCACAATGCACTTGGCGTTTACTATTCATTCTTGACCCCAGAAGAGCAGTCAAAGAATGTGAACAGGGCCTTCCCTGAGAGTGCTGTGTGGCTACTGCAGTGATGTGTAATTGTCACAACTCCCTGCTTTGTGTCAGACTTTTTGGAGGTGACATTATGAGTGTTATCTCATAGTGGTGGGCAGCATAGTGTCAGGGTTAAAAATGGTAGCTGAAGAGTTAGACTGTCCCTAAAACTTGACTCCACAATGACCATGAGCCAGTTGTTCAAACTCTCAGTTTCTTCAACTCTACGGTGGTACCCATAATAGATCATTATTATAATAATAATTGTTGTAAAGACTAAATGAAGTGTTTGATGTCTATTAAGCACTCAATACGTGTCAGCGAGTCTTATTTTTATAATCTAATCTCCAGTTAAAATTAATATCGCTTTAAAGTCAGAGAGGCCTAGGTTGGAATCCTGTTGGTACTTTTGAACTTTATGATCGTTTTTACACTGATTGCAAAGGCAAACGTGAGCACAGGTTGGTTTGTGTAATGTTATCAACTGAATTAGAGATGCACATATTGCATGGTATCATCAGGGTGGCTATTTCAACCAGGCCACCAGATGTCCGAGCAGCGGGTTTTACATCCAGCAGCCATTCAGGTTGATCACTGTCCCTGTCATACTGATTGTGTTGCAGTTTAATATCACACCATGACCTTAGTATCAAAGTAATTTTTGTTGTTGTTGTTATATAAAACAGAGACATTCAAGAAATTTCAAAGGAGGAAAAATAATTATTGTGAGGGTACCCATAGATGGGAAGCTTCAGAAACTGGCAAATCTATGAACTGGCTATTCTCTTCCTTTTTTTCTCGGAACACACATGGGTCCTTTCTGTGTTGTTTCTCTGTTTTCTTGACATACTACCTACGTATCATGGCTTCCTCAGAGTTTTTCTTTTTTCTTTTGCAGGGGTATTTTCTGTTTTCTCCTCTTCCTTTATGCCTTTCTCATACTATTCATTGTTCCCATTTCTTTGTGTTCTTAGTTCAAATTCCTGAGGGGGTGATCAGGTCACCTACCTCACGCCTTTTGGATGCCAGCTGCTCTGTAGACAGCTCATCTTTTGTTGACTGCTCACCTGAGCTCTGTAGCTGAGGCCAGGGAGCAGGCTGCATCGCAAGGTACACAGCATGGCTCCAAAATGTGAGGGGGATGGGCAGAGCAGTTTCCCGGAAAATCTGTGTGGCTGCAGCACGCACGGTGACATCTGTGCGTCGGTCATAGCACCCATGGATGCCCTGACTTCTGTTCATTTGACGTTTTAGTAGTTTATTTATTGCAGCAGTTGTGTTGAAGAGAATGATTGCTGATTCTTGTTGAGGCTTGGATATTAGAACCGAGAAGATAAATTGAATCAGGTACTGAGTAAATGGTCCAGTCAGAGGAAACATCTAAAGAGAATTTCAGGCACTTCCTTTAAAACAGTGGTATATTTAACTAAAGCAAACATTGGTCTAAAAATGGGCCTTTTAAGTCACAAAAGTATAGTGTCAGTATTGCTCATGATACAGTAAACAAAACAAAATAGAATGAACACATAAAGAGATATTAGGATATGTCATTAGATAACAGGGTGTTTTTTTTGTTTGTTTGCTTGTTTTTTGCGGTACACGGGCCTCTCACTGCTGTGGCCTCTCCCGTTGCGGAGCACAGGCTCCGGACGTGCAGACTCAGCGGCCATGGCTCATGGGCCCAGCCGCTCCGCGGTATGCGGGATCCTCCCGGACCAGGGAATGAACCCGTGTCCCCTGCATCGGCAGGCGGACTCTCAACCACTGTGCCACCAGGGAAGCCCGATAACACAGTTTTGACCTGCACATAGATATTTCCTGATTATTAAGGAACATTTTCAACTGTCCAGAATGATTTAGCTGCTGTTTTGTAGCATGTCTGGAAGGTGATTTTTTTTTTAACCATGGGAAAGAAATGCTGCTACAGTCATATGCTAAAACACCCTGCAATCATCAGTAGTTTGAAGTACTCAATAATGAATGCTTATAAAGGAAATATTGTTTAAACCATGGAAGAGTGAGAATCAGTTATTATATTCCTGTGTTGCTCCTTGGGCAAGACATACTAATTTGTTAACAAATTTACCTCTTTATCTTTTTTAGCTTTAAATAAAATTTAGTCACCAAAGTGGATGTTTGGGGATCATCAGAATATTAAATTTCCCTGCTTGACTTCCCCAAATTCAACAAGACAGCCCAATGTTGTTAAGTAAATAGAGGAATAAATAGCTCCATGTTTTTCAAATCTGTGAAGTTAGCAACATGTAGGTTTCTTGCATGTTTAAAAACTACAGCTTAAGCCTCATGCCCGTGACACAGACGGAAGAAAACAACAGGCTCTGTTCACTGTGTCCAGTTGTATAGCTCTTGGTCATCACTGGTTCTGTTGTGATTTTTTTTCCCTTTTTGAATTTAATTTTCAGTCATTCTAAGCACAGTACTTTGTAACATCAGTATTTAGCGTGAGCTTCCTTAACATCAAGGACTGACTTGAGTTGTGTCAGACTCAAGAGACAGCCTTGAAAGCCAGCACACTGAGTAGAACCATTTATCCATTTAGATCACAGCTGATTATAACACCAACAGCTGTTTAGCAGTTTTCCTGCTCCACACACTGATCTACAAAAATAGGGGTGTTCTTACACATATTAATTTTGAGAAAAATTAAAAACAAAGCAATTTCAAACTAATCTTGTATTTATGTCCTAAAAACAAAGTTTTTTTTACTTATTTTATCATAAAACTTGTCTTATTTAATATAAATGTGGCATTTTGTCTGTTTTGTTTGACATTTTGCCAATGTTATTTTATTTGTTACCTAAACAAAACATAGAAATTATTTTTGGTCTTTATACATCTGCTGGTCAAAATATGACATGTTTAAGTGCTTTCAAATGTTTTATGTAAAGAAAAAACCTGGCCTGTGCCATGAGGATCACGTGAGATCACTGTATGGTAATATTGCCAGGGAGTAACGTGGGTAGGGTTTCACGAACTTAGCAGAGCCTGAAAGCGTGAAGCACAACCAAGAAGCTTTTCTCAGACATGATGTGTTTGAGGTTTGAAATAGAGTGAAGACTCATGAGTGGGGAAGAAGTGAGGATTGTAAGTGTGCAAAAAATTGAGCATCATTTGCTGATGTTTGGATAGTATGACCAAAGGACATATAAAGATTGCAGATATCTCCAAGATTCCAGGTTAGGGGAATCTCAAGCAATACCCATTAAGCATTTAGCCCTAAACATGTGATGTGATGTGCTGCCTGTGTGTGTGTGTGTGTGTGTGTGTGTGTGTGTGTGTGTGTGAGAGAGAGAGAGAGAGAGAGAGAGAGAGGACATGAGAAATGAAAAATATCACCATAAATAAACGCTTAGTTCTGTCTTATTTAGCCTCTGGTGCTTGGGGATCAAAGGAGAAGGTTGTGACTTGAGTTTGACTTTGAAGTCAATGGGATGAATATAGTTTGGCAAGTGCTCCATAAAGTGACCCCCAATGAATGAAGGTGACCTCCTCTTGTGTGATCTTTTCCCTTGAGTGTGGACACAACCTGTGGCTTACTTCCTTCTAACCCATCGAATATAAGAAAAGCAATAGGATGTCTTTCCAATCATATATACATATATATGTGTATGTCATATATGTATAATATATGACATATACATATATGCCACATATCTATGGTTATATATATGTATATTATACACACACACACAGTTTTGAGCAAAGCAGACCAGAGTGAGATATGAGATTGTAGGATGAGTGCCGTGTCTTGCTGGCTCTGAAGAATTGAGCTGCCATGTTGAGAGAGGACCTGTAAGGGGGCCACATGGCAGGGGACTGTGAGTGGCCTCTAGGAGCTGAGAGCAGCATGCAGGCAATAGACAGCAAGAAAACAGAGACCTCAGTGCCACTGTTGGCTGGAGCTGAATTCTGCCAACAAACACGTGAACTTGGAAAAGGAGCCTGGGCGCCAGAGAGGGGTGCAGCCCAGCTGGGACCTTGATTGTAGCCTTGTGCGATCCTGAGCAGAGGATTCAGCTAAACCTTGCCTAGACCTCTGACCCGTGGAAACTGTGAAATAATAGATGTGTGTTGCTTTAAGCCACTACATTTGTGAAAATTTGTTAGGTAGCAATAGAAAACTAATACAGGTGGTTAGGAAAAATAGATGAATATATTTTAGATATATAGAGCAACCTGCACTAAGGTACAGAGGTCAAAATAAGGTTGACATATTCTCCTTCTACTCATATATCAAACATGTATTTCCTGAATGCCTACTGTGTGCTAGTGCCCTACCAGGAAACCAGTAAGGGGAACTGAAGTTAAGAGAACTTAAGAGACTTGCCCAAGGCTCCAAAGGAGAAATGTGTAAGAATACCAGGATTCTGTGGGGAAAGAGAAGCCATGTTTATGAGACACCACAACTAATTCATAGGGGCTTTGAGTCCTTAATCTCCATCTCTGGGTATATCTTGTTTTGTGTTGTTTCCTTTGCCTTACAGCTTAAATTTTGTATAAGATCAACGTGAAAGGACTCAATTTCCCTAGTATCCAGGGATGCAGTAGAATAAGTAAAGAATAAATAACTGGGATTATCTCTGTGAAATATTCAAAGTTTTCTAAAACAAAAGTATACTCTTTCTCTGCTAAGTTTCCCAGAGTGTAGAAAAGAATGCTGAAATTTGGGGGGAAAAAGAAAAAAGAAATAGATCCTGAAGAAAAGTAGAAACAGGAGCTGAATTACTGTTTTGATCTTAGAACTGGAAGGTCTAGGTCCATAAAATATTAAGAACTTTAAACTTTGGTCTGACTAAATTGGAGCTGTTAAATTGGAATTCTTAGAAACCTGTCTGAACTAGAATTACTGCTTCTGCAGCTTTGTTCAATTGAAATTTCTGATTTTTTTTTCCCCTGTAGCGTGAGAACAGGAAAAGACCTTTGTTCAGCTCAATAGTTTGAATGAATCAGTATTTGTAAATAAAATAAAATCCCTTTTGGAATGAGTACTATGGGCGCTCTGTCCAGATCTCCTTGGATCCCTATTCCTCTTTGGCTGCATTCCTCTCCTGACTTGGGTTTGCTTTGCTTGTAGGTTGTACCTGCACTTCTCTTAGGACGGCTGCCCTCAGGCGCCTGAAATGCCTTTACCCACATGCTGCAGAGTTCCTGGGAGCTAACTTCCCACCTTTCCAGCCCTTTCTCCAGCAGTGCCCCTTAGTCCCTGAATAACTAAAAGCCCAAGCACTTTGCCTGGAGTTGGATAACTGAGTTTAATTTATGTTCCTGCGACCACTGCAAGAATAGACATGGGAGCGAGACATCACCTAAAATTCCATCCTTCCCTCTCTTTCCTGCTCTGCTTGCCTTCTGCAGTCCCTTACTAATCTCCCTTGGGAGCACTTCTCTAATAAATAAACCACGTTCACCCAAATCAAATCCCAATCTCAGAGTCTGCTTCTAGGGAACCCAACCTAAGACAGGTATCTTCTTTTCTGCTTGCTGAAACATAATCTTGGTTATCAATTCAGAACTGCCAAAGTAATAGGTAAAAAGAGAGATATTTAAAAATAGGTAGATGACTTTTAATAAATTTTAATAATTTTTTTAAATTGTAATAAATCTATTTTGGATATTAAAATAGTCACAATAATTGTTGAGTTACAAATAAAATGAAGTAAATTAAATATTTCACTTTAGCTGCTATTCATATCTTGACAAATTTTCCCCCATTTCCACCTCCAACTGAGAATAAATCTTTGAGTGTGTTTACTAATTTTTCTTACATTAAATTTTGATTCTAATCAACATACAGAATTATACCCTGCTTTGTTATACAAAGATGGTTTAGTTATCTAATATATTTTAAAATAAATAGCAACCCCTTTCATGTTTTAAATTTCAAAAAGAAAAAAATGAAATGAAGGGAGGAAGGAAGGAAGGAAGAAAAAAAAGAAAGATGAAAGAAAACAATGAAAGGAAAGAAGTCAGGATTAAAACGGAAATGTCTCCTTTCTATTTTTACTTCCCTGTTAAAAGCTTGGTGAAGATTATTCCAAATTTTACGTTCATATACAACACACACACATATGTGTGTGTATATAGGTATGTGTATATAATGGGTTTTTGTATCCTCACTTTTTATGAAACTTGTTTATACCACATATACAATTCTACAACTTGCTTCCTTTGATACAGGAACATGTTACTGAACTCTGTCAACATTTGAGGATGGAGATCTACCTCAGTTTTTGTCAATAATAGGTGAAAGCTATTTTTCATATTAAACAGTCCTTCACTTCTTGTCCTTGTGCATCTCTATAGGCATATGTAGGAATGTTTTGTCCAGATGATAAAAAGCTGATAATGAACTTGCTTATTAGTAAGAAATATTTAAATGAGTATGTAATCCAGTGCATTTAGAAAAAATTGGCATCTCTTGCATGCAGAGCCCTAGTTTCTCACAAATACCTCCCTCACTAAAATTCCTGCTTCTTTCTCAAAATACTGTCTTGGTGTAAGTGGATGGGGGAAACTTATGTATCAACAGTTAAGATGTTGATTGTTATCAGCAAATTGCCCTGCAACAGGTTGCACTAGTATATATTCCAACTAATAATTTCTATCACTGAGTACATCAGTTTTTAATATTTGTAAACAATTTGCCAATCTGTATTTTATTTTAAAGTCATTTATGGTGATATTTGCCATATAGTTTATTTTTTACTTTAAAATTCTAGTTTTTAATTAAATTACATGTTAATATTATTTAATTTTATTTATCACTTCTGGTTTTTGTTTCATTCTTGAATAAGTACACTTTCTTCATTCAAATTTTATATATATATATTTTTTTCTTCTGGCATTTTATGTTTTATTTTCTACTTTCTTATCCTGAATTTCATTTGTAATGCATGCATGTGGGGAAGGGGGATGCAAGGTAGGCATCTAACGTTTTTTCCACACCAAATGGTAACCTGTTGTAGATATTCATTCTACTGAATAGGTCCATCCTCTGCCTTTTGATTTTGAATTATTTATTTTCTACTCAAGTATATATATGTCTGTGGAAAATTGTATATATAATTGTAGTAATATGTATACATATATATGTGTGTATGTATATGTATGTGTATATATGTGTATGTGTGTATATACACATATATATGTATAGACATGTATATACATGTGTCTATATGTCTATATTCATTCCAGGGTCCTACTCTGGTTCCCTGATGATGCATTCCCACTTCGGTGCTATACTGATGTAATTGCCTCAGCTTCCTGATGTGCTTCCATACGTAGTAAGGCAAGATTTCCGCCATTATGCTGCCATTTCAAGATTATTATAACCTCGAACCTTTACCTTTCCTTCCTGCTTCTCTTGCCTTATGAAGTCCCAGACCTCTTGGCAAAATCCACATGTTTTCTATCTTTATAATCTGATTCTAAAATCAAAACTTATTTGGAGTTGTTTTATAAACTCTAGGAGATGTGAAAATGTAAACTGTGCACACCTTTAGGTAGTAGCATTTCTCATATAATTCTTATTCAACTTAGGTATAGGAAGGAAAACTGAAACGTTCTATATTGTCTGTAACTATTTGTATTTGCCTCCTACAACTCAATCTTCAGATTATTAAGAAAAATATATCCAATATGTAATCTAAGACGTTTTCAAATTGCTTAGAGTATTTGAATATAATTCCCTACTCTCCCTCAAAGACCACTCTACCCGAAACATCCCTGATTCTTTCTTAAAGATGGTGTTTGGGTACGAGGGGAAGGCGTGCTTCTGCTTCCTCTTGCCATTCTTCCCTTACTCTGGCCTGCAGAGCAGTGCCCCTTGTCCTCGTGGAGCTGTCAGCCCTACTGGCATTCAGGGCTGTAGTCAGCATCTTTTCTCTGGGTGCAGAAAGGGCCATGTGATGCTTTCTGGCTACCTCAGCATCACTTGAGCTCTTGCTGGTGCTGTCCACCCTCTGATTGTCTGACTCTGAATCCCATTTAGCCTGTAGCTCTAGGAGCAGGGCCCCTGAGATGATCTCCTTTGTCCAGTGTCCCAGCCAAATGTTCAGCTGCTTTGGCTTTGCGTTCTCCACAGTAGACCCAAGGGCAGGGAACCCAGGAAACTAACCGTCTGCAGCCCTCAGCTTTCAGATGCCCGATTTCCACATGGATGTGGGAGCAGCCTATTATTCCTCCCAATTTAATAAGTAGGTAAAGGCAAGAATCCCTGGCCTCCATGGTTTCCTGAACCATGGAATGCACTTCCCCAGCTGGGACATGCACAGCATCTGTTCCCTTCATGCCTTCCTATCCCCTGACCTCTCCATTGCACTACCTAAGTGGGCAGCAAAAATTGTTTTCCTCTTACTTCCTTTTCATCTTCTTGACTCCAACTGACTTTAATGGGGGACAGAAATACGTCTTTGCACATTATTCAGATCATATTTCATGTAATGGCATCCTCCAGAAAAAAGCATTGAATGATATGAGGATGGTCCCTCTTGGAATTGTACAACTTGGAGGCTTCGATCTCTACACAATGGGGGATTCTTGCAATGAGTCCAACTAGGTCAGTCACAGGAAGTGACTGAAAAAGAAGAAAGTAATTTAGCAAATCTTTTATGAGGACAATAGCCTGGTTTTCAAGGCCATTGTCCTACTGAATTGTGAAGGTCAGAGTATCTCCTTTTGGCATTTCTTCTATAGTAAATTCTATCAGGCAGACAAATACCTTGAAAAAACTGGAAATAAGGTGAAAGCCAGGTGCTATAAAAAGTGAAGGGGGCTTCCCTGGTGGCACAGTGGTTGAGAGTCCGCCTGCCGATGCAGGGGACACGGGTTCGTTCCCTGGTCCGGGAGGATCCCGCATACCGCGGAGCGGCTGGGCCCATGAGCCATGGCCGCTAAGTCTGCGCGTCCGGAACCTGTGCTCCACAACAGAAGAGGCCACAGCAGTGAGAGGCCCGCGTACCGCAAAAAAAAAAAAAAAAAGTGTAGGAAAAATTAAACAATTTTTAAACATCACTCTTATTATTCATATAGAACATGTAAGATGCATTATTAGCATGAGAAGGAGAACACTGATCTCAAAGTCATTGTCATCCAGAGCCTCAGGTTTTGTTTATAGAAGAGGGTATAATATTACCTCTTCTACCTCTTCATTGGATTTCAAAAGGAGCCTGAAAAGCAACATTTGAAAGCCTGTACCATTAATCATATCTCTAGCCATCTCCTTCTCCCTTTTGTATTTCATCTCAGAGACCGATTTTAACCACACACTAGAGGCAGGAACAGTTCAGTTAAGATCAATTCATAATTCTGCAGCCACTAGAAGTTAAAGAGTGACAGGAAAAAAAGAAATGAACAGGTTTTGAAAATGACCCAGTAACAGATATTGTGCTTGCAACATTCCATGTTTTCACTTAGTTAACATTCATAAGACTAATCTCCATTTGACAGATGAGGAAACTGAGGTTCACAGGAGTCTGGGAATGGTTTCAGCTTATAAGCGACCAAGCAGCAAAGATAGAGTTGAATTCCAGCCATGACAAGCTTTGAGGCTATTCCTCTTTCCAAGTGACTTTGTACTACAAAGAGAATGTGTTTCAAAAATTTTTTTAATGTACCTTCTTGCTCGTTAAAGAATAATGTAAGTGAGAGGTATGTGTGGGATGAATGTCATGCTGCTCTGTGGTTCAATGTCAGTAGGTTTTTGGCAATCCCAGTTCCTGCAGGTTTTGCCATAATAATTTCACGGTTAGGTATTAAGAGTAAGTCAGCAAGTCAGACTGTGTTTTACAAGAATAAATATCTGTGGTTCTCTTAATTGTGGTTTACGGCTACCAGACACCATATTTTCTCATCTCCTTCCCCTCACATATACACAATACCAGTGTCTAAATTGCATGGTGAGCGTGTTCACACTTTGTTTTTTATTTAACCTTGGCTTAGATCTTAGTTATTTCCAGGGAAAAAGTGACACACATTTTAGGAATACCTAGGTAGATTTAGGAATGATGTATTGCTCATTCAACCTCATTTAATATTTAGCTTTACTTGCGATTTAATTCCCCTGTCACTTCCAGACACTTTGGGTGACTCGGACTATGCAATTTGTGCGTTCATTTCACATTTTATATTGATCCTTCTGACATTATGTATCATGCTTCATGTTTTTATTTTATCTTATCAGACCTGATCTTATCATAGAATGTTTCATTTTCTCTTACAACTAAGATTTACTGTACCCAAGGGTTCTCAAATTTTAGAGGCTATTTCATTTTAATTTTGTGTCATTTTTTGAAATGAGCTCCATAATATATATGTAGCTTTGACTTGCTTCAAATTAAAGTTTATCATTAATTTCCTTTTGAAAGTGGGCCCAGCTTAACTGACACCGGGTAAACGGTTACTTGAGCAATGAATTGCAATCTCTTATTTACGTCCTAAAAGCAAGAGCTTTTTTGTAAAAAAGAAAAAAAAATAATTGCAGACACAAAAGGAAACAATGTTTTTATGTTAGCTGTGTCATGTTCCTTAAATGCAATAAAGATTCCATTTTTATTTGAATTAATTCCTAGCAGGGTTTTTTTTTTGTAGGACAAGCGTCCTCATTCGCCTCTGAACTCTTTGGAGACAGAGCATGGCTTTTCCAAAGTTTAGGAGCTGCTAAAATGAGACTATTTATAAATTGAATAGATATATTTGTAGCTCTATTTTTAAGGCCCTTGTGGAAATAATTTCCAATGAAGACACTGCTTTTTAGCTAGCATGTGAAGCCATAAGAGTCACCTGCTTTAAAACAATGGCAGAATTTAAAAATAGGTACATTAGGAGGTGAAATAGTCATGTTTACAAAAAACTTTTTCTCCTATGACTTCAGAATTCCATTTCTAGGAATTTAAAACCTAAAGGAATAATCAGAGACACTTAACGAAGTATTAAGAAGTTCCTTGTGGTCTTTTTATAGTACCAAAAACATGGGAAACAATCAAAATATCCAATAACAGAAAACTGATAAGATACGGATTTTCCATAATCTCCACAGTCCTTAAAAATTAACGATGAGTTTGATGATAAGAAATTATGTGGGGAAAGGTGTACAAAGTCAGGTTAAAAAATACCACCTAAAACAACAAAGTAAAATATGAAAAATAAAACTGTCTACAGTTAAGATGCCAATTTAACAAACACATTATCTTTATGCAGAGAAAAAAAGAGATAAAAAGTCATCCCAAAATGATAGTAGTGATGTGAAAGGTTGGTGGATTTAGGGGTGAATTTTACTTACTGTTTATAAAATTTGGGAAGAAAGAATTTCTAATTATTTTTAAAATAAGAACTATACTAGGCACTTTCCAAAAATCGAGTGACTCTTTTCTCCAGAATAGGCTTAATTCCTGGTTTAAAAAAAAACTCAAGAGAACAAAAGGCTAGGAAGACAGCAGAGGGTCCGTGTATTATGCCTTTGTTCTTTAAAAATAATACTTCTTTTACTCTCCTGTGGACCTCCCACCACACACATTCTATCAGATCTGAATCTCTCTTTCACTAAGGATAATCATGTTGTACCCAGTGGTTATTTGTGTAAAAGAGGGGAGGAACTTGGGACTTTTAAACAAACATTCTGTTTTTTAAACAAACTTTCATTAGTTCAATTAAGGCAGCTCCAGCAGACAGATCCTTCTCTGTACCTTAGCAGCATTAATTAAACAGTGAAGTGTTATTGTTTGTGATCCCAGAGTTCTCACAGAAACCTTGAAAGGATCATTCATAATTGCATGTGTTGCTTAAAGTGAAATTTAAGTATTTAAGGAAAGTGTGCACAACTCTTGTTGCAGTTTCCCTGAAAAATTTTGTAAGTTGTATGCTGTCAATATCATTTTTCAGATCCAGTCTTTTGACTCCTCTGGAAATCCCCAGTCTCTCCCACTCCCCACCCTGGGAGTCACTGTCCTTCATCAGCAAGCTTGCCTGTGTGGTCCCCCACATTCACCCCACCTGGACCCTGCTTTCTCCTAGGTCTCTGCCTCCTCTGTAGACCTCTGCAGAGGTGGCTGTTTTTCCTCCCTCATCTTTCAATGCACAGGATCTACAAGTGAGATGGAGATCCTGCTTGCTTTTCATTGCAGCTAGACTGTGTTTCCTTTCCCTCTTAGAACTCCAACTCCTCTTTGTTTCTTTTTCTTTCTTTCTTTCTTTTTTTTTTTTTTTTTTTTTTTTTGGTTAAGGGAATGTAATCTGTTAATAGCACCTTCTGCATCTCCACAGCATTTCAGAGAAGGCTTCAGCAGTTGGTCCTCATGTTTTTCTTCCCTCCTTTTCCGGTATAGATTTCCTGGCCCATCAGAGTAAGCGTGTTTGGCATACACCTGCTGTTCCCTTGTACCTCTCTTTCTCCAGTGTGTTCTCCTAGCAAGACCCCAACTCTCCTTATGTCTAAATTTCTACTTATTTCATGTCTACATCTGATCAGTGAACATGGCTGAACAACTTGACTGACTGATGCCATTTAAATTTCTAACCATGGATCTTAACCGGGTCCTTATCACATTTTTCTGATGAATAACTGCTCTTTGAGAGGGTACATTTAAATCTTTTCTGTCCTCCTTTTGTGACTCACTTTGATAGAGGAACAGTCATTTTATCCCGTCTTCTCTGTCACTTCCTCCACTTCTCCCTCACCACCCCTTTACCAAATCTGCCCATGCACCTGATGCCCTTTCTGTTAAGTAAAGCCAGTATTAATACATTGATTCTGTTTCATTGTGCTTATTCAAGGAATGCTGTGGCCTCTCATTCTTGACTCCATTTTTTACTCCTATTAACATTAAAAACATAAACTAGCTCTCCTATTTAAAAGTAAATCCCATCCTAGGGCCCACAGTCTCTTTCCACTACTCTCCCATTTCCCTGTTTTGCTTTATGATAAAAATCCTTGAAAATGTCTCTACTCACCTCTTCTTTTTTTCTCAGTCCTTTCCATGCAAGTTTTGGCCTTCCCCGGTCTACTGGAACCACTTATGACAAGGCTAACAAATGAGTTTTTTTTTAAAGAGACTAGAAAAATGTGTGACATGGAAACTTAGGTTTTTTTAGAAGGAAGTCTTCCAAAGTTCTCCTTGAGCAATTCTTTCCTTTTTCCCATTATTGGGAAGACAGAGTCAAGCAGTTATAAAGTTAATATTTTACTTCATCTATTAAAGGCAAACAAAATGTATGTAGCTGGTGGTCATTCATTTTGCACTTTGAATTTGGTGATAACAGTCCAGAGAGGACAATAGTGTACACTATAAAAATTACTAGAATTTACACTTTTCTATCACATTGACTTGTAGGCAGGAATTTCTGTTTCAATTGTATTACTAACGTATGAAATTTATTTCCTTATTGTTTGAATTGTGCAAACTTTAATTTTAGTGATATTCTATTTTGAAGTTATATATTGCCAAATAAGAGGTTTTATTTTAATTTTATCCAGATTATGGGGTTATGTAATTGATCAGGAAATGATTAGCATATGCAGTCTTTAGATTTACTATTATATTTTTTAGTTTTTAAAATGTTTCTCTGTATACCCTGAATATAATGTCAATATTTTGATGAGTATTAGTATATAGTTTACTACTTAAGTTGTTTTGGCTTGGGCTTTTTTTTTTTTTTTTACACCGAGACTCAGTGCACCAACTAGATTTGGAGAGCTTGACTATTTTAGCTGGGTGATGTGGTCCAGTATAGTCATCATCCAAACTTTAATGCTCTATTTTTAAAAGGCTTTGGGAAATAGCGGTTCTGAAGCAATGCGTGTGCTTCACGCGTGTGCATGTATGTGCGTGTATTTGTATCAATAACTTATTTCCCTATTGATTTGACGTTTTGTTCTTTATCTTTTGTACTGATGGTTGTCCAGCAATTTTTAATCTTAGTTTGAAGATTGCTCCATTTGTGAATGTATAACAGACATAAATAAGATTATTTAAAATATCAAAGGCTATGACAGTTCAGTGACAACTTTATATCATCATTCATAGTTTCTTTTTATTCTTTAATTGTTTAATTTTTAATGTAAACCATCTGTAATTGTCAGTTTAAGTTCTGACAAAAAAATCTGGGTGTAGAACTCATTTAATTGTGTTGCAGTTTAAGTGTGTGTGAATATTATTGGTAACTCGTGCATGATTTACGTTTAATAGTACTTTCTACTTTTGTGTATTATCATAGGAAGTTTTTTACAAATTTGACTAATTTCAGTTGATTGTAATTGTTATTTACTTTTTTTATTGCTAATATTTGGAGAATGAAAGCCTTTTTGAAGTTGATTCCTTCCTTTGTTTATTTAGCCACTATTTCCATATATATTTTAAGTCACTTTTGTTTAATGACCATAACTTGTACGAGGTCCTTCTTGAATTTTTCTAAATCCTCCAGATTTCTCAGAGTCCTCATTTTTTTCTATACTCGTTATTACTATACAGATTGTGATCTCTGTGTTATATATGTGCATTATATCGTTTCCTATAAGCACTGGGGGTGCTTAAAATAACATAGAGGCCTCTAACAACTTTATGACAAAAGAAGAATTATATTTTTATTGTTTGTATTTCACAGCCTGAGGACCTGTTGATAGCTTTAATTTATCTGAACTTTACCAGGCCTTTTATCTTTTTTATCTCTTTCCGATCAGATTCTCTCTTTTTTCTGTTAGGTATAATCCACTTGTGTATATTATACATTGTCACATATATCACAGGAAGTCAAACTGTTACATAATACATCCTGTTAAATAAGTAATGCAATGTTACTTATAATTTTAGAAACAATAATTTTCTACAACATAATTGAATTTTACTTATGCCAGATGTAATGTCACTAATGAATAATCAGTAAATCGTAACATTTTAGAGTTCAGGAAAAAAATTATGTAGGTAAAAATTCACAAGTAGAATACACATGGGAATTATCTAATAACTAAACTACATAGTCCTTTAAACATTTTGATTGCATAATGACTGGGTATTCTTTTTTAGAGTTTATATATATCCAGATGATGTACATTAAGGCAGCGGTCCCCAGCCTTTTTGGCACCAAGGACTGGTTTCGGTTTCGTGGAAGACAGTTTTTCCATGGACCGGGGGGTGGGGGTGGGGGGATGGTTCTGGTGGTAATGGTAATGTGAGCGATGGTCCAGGCGGTACGTGAGTGATGGGGAGCGGCAGGTGAAGCTTCACTCCTTTGCCCGCCGCTCACTTCCTGCTGTGCAGCCCGGTTCCTAACAGCCCACAGACTGGTACCAGTCTGCGGCCCAGGAGTTGCGGACCCCTGCTTTAAGGTATTAAAAGAAAATAGTGAAAAATGGCAGGGGTATGGTAAAAACAGTGCCTGCAAACAGTGCTTGTCACAGTGTAAACAGGTAAAATATTTTTCCTAAACAATTAAGAGATATATCAAATCCTTAAAATTTGTTAACCCTTCGGTTTAGCTATTTTACTTCTGTCAAATACATATATTTTCATTTTATTTACATGTGGAAAAGGTTAAGCTGTGAATTGTCCTCAAGTTTTGTGGTTATGCAGTATTGCAATTATAGAATATTATCCCCTGGCCTCAAGAGTAAGTGTGGGTCCAGGTTGTATGAATCATAAAACTTTACCTTTGCTGGCTATGCCAGTTGATCCATGGGATGGGCACACCACACAAGACAAAGACCAAAAAGGTTTTTTATACTGGAATAAGCGTGAGAAATCTACTTCTGCTCCATGCAGTACATTCTTAAGATAGGAGCCTATGGTTCTTGCCACATGGAAATCATGAGAAAAGGCAGCCTGAGGGCCTGAGAAAATCCAAAAGACAGCAGGAAGCAGTGATAAAGGAGGCCAGTCAGGAGAGGGGAGACGGTGTGGCAGAGAGAAAACAAGTCAGACAGGAAGGCCTGCTGGTGTTTTGTCTCTGAATCCAGTTTCACTCTGTCCTTTCCACAGTGTAATAAATTAACTGGTAAATCCTCATTTTTGTGAGAGCCAGTATAAGTTGAATTTGTGTTTTCTGACCACTAGAGTATCCTGACTGGTGCAAGCTTTAGAAGGACCTGTATGATAAATTAAAACTGCTTATCATAGAACAGTAAATATTAAAATCATAGCATCTTATATGGAACATTGTTGTAGATGGCCTAAAAGAGACAACAACCAAAAGATTATACTTGTATGTAAAAAAAGGAAACACATCAAAATGTGAAAAAATAGCTATCTTTGGTTGGTGAGATTAAAGAGAATTCATTTTTTGAAATTTTTCTGTGTTTTTAATATATATATATTTTAATATCTTTATTGGAGTATAATTGCTTTACAATGGTGTGTTAGTTTCTGCTTTATAACAAAGTGAATCAGTTATACATATATCCCCATATCTCCTCCCTCTTGTGTCTCTCTCCCACCCTCCCTGTCCCACCCCTCTAGGTGGTCACAAAGCACGGAGCTGATCTCCCTGTGCTATGAAGGTGCTTCCCACTAGCTATCTATTTTACATTTGGTACTGTATATATGCCCATGCCACTCTCTCATTTCATCCCAGCTTACCCTCCCCCCTCCCCATGTCCTCATGTCCATTCTCTACATCTGCATCTTTATTCCTGTCCTGCCCCTGGTTAATCAGAACCATTATTTGTTTTAAATTCCATATGTATGTGTTAGCATACGGTATTTATTTTTCTATTTCTGACTTACTTCACTCTGTATGACAGACTCTAGGTCCATCCACCTCACTTCAAATAACTCAGTTTCATTTCTTTTTATGGCTGAATAGTATTCCATTGTATATATGTGCCACATCTTCTTTCTCTATTCATCTGTTGATCGACACTTAGGTTTGCTTGCATGTCCTACCTATTGTAAATCGTGCTGCAGTGAACATTGTGGTACATGACTCTTTCTGAATTGTGGTTTTCTCCAGGTATATGCTCAGTAGTGGGATTGCTGGGTTGTATGGGAGTTCTATTTTTAGTTTTTTAAGGAACCTCCGTACTGTTCTCCATAGTGGCCGTATCAATTTACATTCCCACCAACAGTGCAAGAGGGTTCCCTTTTCTCCATACCCTCTCCAGCATTTATTGTTTGTAGAGTTTTTGATGATGGCCTTCTGAACGGTACAAGGTGATATCTCATTGTAGTTTTCATTTACATTTCTCTAATGATTAGTGATGTTGAGCATCCTTTCATGGGTTTGTTGTCAATCTGTATATCTTCTTTGGAGAAATGTGTGTTTAGGTCTTCTGCCCATTTTTGGATTGGGTTGTTTGTTTTTTTGATATTGAACTGCATGAGCTGCTTGTAAATTTTGGAGATTAACCCTTTGTCAGTTGCTTCATTTGCAAATATTTTCTCCCATTCCGAGGGTTGTCTTTTCGTCTTGTTTATGGTTTCCTTTGCTGTGCAAAAGCTTGTAAGTTTCAGTAGGTCCCATTTGTTTATTTTTATTTCCATTTCTCTAGGAGGTGGGTCAAAAAGGACCTTGCTGTAATTTATGTAATAGAGTATTCTCCCTGTGTTTTCCTCTCAGAGTTTTATAGTGTCTGCTCTTACATTTAGGTGTTTAATCCATTTTGAGTTTATTTTTGTGTATGGTATTAGGGAGTGTTCTAATTTCATTCTTTTACATGTAGCTGTCCAATTTTCCCAGCGCCACTTATTGAAGAGGCTGTCTTTTCTCCATTGTATATTCTTGCCTTATTTATGAAACATAAGGTGACCATATGTGTGTGGGTTTCTCTCTGGGCTTTCTATCCTGTTCCATTAATCTATATTTCTGTATTTTGTGAAAGTACCATACTGTCTTGATTACTGTAGCTTTGTACTATAGTCTGAAGTCAGGGAACCTGATTCCTCCACCTTGCTTTTCTTTCTCAAGATTGCCTTGGGGCTTCCCTGGTGGCTCAGTGGTTAAGAGTATGCCTGCCGATGCAGGGGACACAGGTTCGTGCCCCAGTCTGGAAAGATCCCACATGCCGCAGAGCAGCTAGGCCGGTGAGCCATGGCTGCAGAGCCTGCGTGTCCGGAGCCTGTGCTCTGCAACCAGAGAGGCCACAACAGTGAGAGGCCCGCGTACCGCAAAAAAAAAAAAAAAAAAAAAAGAAGATTGCTTTGGCTATTCAGGGTCTTTTGAGTTTCCATACAAATTGTGAAATTTTTTATGCTACTTCTGTGAAAAATGCCATTGCTAGTTTAATAGGGATTGCATTGAATCTGTAGATTGCTTTTGGTAGTACAGTCATTTTCACAATGTTGATTCTTCCAATCCAAGAACATGGCATATCTCTCCATGTGTTTGTATCATCTTTAATTGCTTTCATCAGTGTCTTATAGTTTTCTGCATACAGGTCTTTTGTCTCCTTAGGTAGGTTTATTCCTAGGTGTTTTACACTTTTTGTTGCAGTGGTAAATGGGAGTGTTTCCTTAATTTCTCTTTCAGATTTTTCATCATTAGTGTATAGAAATGCAACAGATTTCTGTGCATTAATTATGTATCCTGCTACTTTACCAAATTCATTGATTAACTCTAGTAGTTTTCTGGTAGCATCTTTAGGATTCTCTATATATCGTATCATGTCATCTGCAGACAGTGATAGCTTTACTTCTTTTTTCCAATTTGGATTCCTTTTATTTCTTTTTCTTCTCTGATTGCTTGACTAAAACTTCCAAAACTATGTTGAATAATAGTGGTGAGAGTGGGCAACCTTGTCTTGTTCGTGATCTTAGTGAAAATAGTTTCAGTTTTTCACCACTGAGAACAATGTTGGCTGTGGCTTTGTCATATATGGCCTTTATTATGTTGAGATAAGTTCCCTGTATGCCTAATGTCTGGAGCGTTTTTATCATAAATTGGTGTTGAATTTTGTCAGAAGCTTTTTCTGCATCTATTGAGATGATCATATGGTTTTATCCTTCAGTTTGTTTATATGGTGTATCACAATGATTGATGTACATATACTGAAGGATCCTTGCATTCCTGGGATAAACCCCACTTGATCATGGTGTAGGATCCTTTTAATGTGCTGTTGGATTCTGTTTGCTAGTATTTTGTTGAGGATTTTTGCATCTATGTTCATCAGTGACATTGGCCTGTAGTCTTCTTTCTTTGTGACATCTTTGTCTGGTTTTGGTATCAGGGTGATGGTGGCCTTGTAGAATGAGGTTGGGACTGTTCTTCCCTCTGCTATATTTTGGAAGAGTTTGAGAAGGATAGGTGTTTGCTCTTCTCTAAATGTTTGATAGTATTCACCTTTGAAGCCATCTCGTCCTGGACTTTTGTTTGTTGGAAGATTTTTGATCACAGTCTCAATTTCAGTGCTTGTGATTGGTCTGTTTATATTTTCTATTTCTTCCTGGTTCAGTCTCAGAAGGTTGTGCTTTTCTAAGAATTTGTGTGTTTCTTCCAGGTTGTCCATTTTATTGCCCTATAGTTCCTTGTAGTAATCTCTCATGATTCTTTGTATTTCTGCAGTGTCAGTTGTTACTTCTCCTTTTCCATTTCTAATTCTATTGATTTGAGTGTTCTCCCTTTTTTTCTTGATGAGTCTGGCTAATGGTTTATCAATTTTGTTTATCTTCTCAAAGAACCAGCTTTTAGTTTTATTGATTATTGCTCCCATTTCCTTCATTTCTTTTTCATTTATTTCTGATCTGATCTTTATGATTTCTTTCCTTCTGCTAACTTTGGGTTTTTTTTTTCTTTCTCTGATTGCTTTAGGTATAAGGTGAGGTTGTTTATTTGAGATGTTTCTTGTTTCTTGAGGTAGGATTGTATTGCTATAAACTTCCCTCTTAGAACTGCTTTTGCTGCATCCCATAGGTTTTGGGTCATTGTGTTTTCGTTGTCATTTGTTTCTAGGTATTTTTTTGATTTCCTCTTTGATTTCTTCAGTGATCTCTTGGTTATTTAGTAGTGTATTGTTTAGCTTCCATGTGTTTTGTATTTTTTACTGTTTTTTTCCCCTGTAATTGATATTTAGCCTTACAGTGTTGTGGTCAGAAAAGATACTTGATATGATTTCAGTTTTCTTAAATTTACCAAGGGTTGATTTGTGACCCAAGATATAATCTATCCTGGAGAATATTCCATGAGCACTTGAGAAGAAAGTGTATTCTGTTGTTTTTGGATGGAATGTCCTATAAATATCAATTAAGTCCATCTTGTTTAACGTATCATTTAAAGCTTGTGTTTCCTTATTTATTTTCATTTTGGATGATCTGTCCATTGGTGAAAGTGGGGTGTTAAAGTCCCCTACTATGATTGTGTTACTGTTGATTTCCCCTTTTATGGTTGTCAGCATTTGCCTTATGTATTGCGGTGCTCCTCTGTTGGATACATAAATATTTACAATTGTTCTATCTTCTTCTGGGATTCATCCCTTGATCATTATGTAGTGTCCTTCTTTGTCTCTTGTAATAATCTTTATTTTAAAGTCTATTTTGTCTGATATGAGAATTGCTACTCCAGCTTTCTTTTGATTTTCATTTGCATGGGCTATCTTTTTCCATCCCCTCACTTTCAGTCTGTATGTGTCCCTAGGTCGGAAGTGAGTCTCTTGTAGACAGCATATATATGGATCTGGTTTTTGTATCCATTCAGCCAGTCTGTGTCTTTTGGTTGGAGCACATAATCCATTTACACTTAAGGTAATAATCGATATGTATGTTCCTATTCCCATTTTCTTAATTGTTTTGGGTTTGTTATTGTAGGTCTCTTCCTTCTCTTGTGTGTCTTGCCTAGAGAAGTTCCTTTAACACTTGTAAAGCTGGTTTGGTGGTGCTGAACTCTCTTAGCTTTTGCTTGTCTGTAAAGGCTTTAATTTCTCCATCAAATCTGAATGAGATCCTTGCTGGGTAGAGTAATCTTGGTTGTAGGTTTTTCTCCTTCATCACTTTAAATATGTCCTGCCACTTCCTTCTGGCTTGCAGAGTTTCTGCTGAATGATCAGCTGTTAACCTTACGGGGATTCCCTTGTGTGTTATTTGTTGTTTTCCCCTTGCTGCTTTTAATATGTTTTCTTTGTATTTAATTTTTGACAGTTTGATTAGTATGTGTCTTGGCGTGTTTCTCCTTGGATTTATCCTGTATGGGACTCTCTGTGCTTCCTGGACTTGATTAACTATTTCCTTTCCCATATTAAGGAAGTTTTCCAGTATAATCTCTTCAAATATTTTCTCAGTCCCTTTCCTTTTCTTTTCTTCTTCTGGGACCCCTATAATTTGAATGTTGGTGAGTTTAATGTTGTCCCAGAGGTCTCTGAGACTGTCCTCAGTTCTTTTCATTCTGTTTTCTTTATTCTTCTCTGCAGTGGTAATTTCCACTATTTTATCTTCCAAGTCACTAATCCGTTCTTCTGCCTGTTATTCTGCTATTGATCCCTTCTAGAGTATTTTTAATGTCATTTTTTTGTGTTGTTCATTGTTGTTTCTTTCATCTTTAGTTCTTCTAGGTCCTTGTTAAATGTTTCTTGCATTTTGTCTATTCTATTTCCAAGATTTTCGGTCATCTTTACTATCATTATTCTGAATTCTTTTTCAGGTAGACTGCCTATTTCCTCTTCATTTGTTAGGTCTGGTGGGTTTTTACCTTGCTCCATCATCTGCTGTGTGTTTCTCAGTCTTTTTATTTTGCTTAACTTACTGTGTTTGGGGTCTCCTTTTCACAGGCTGCAGGTTTGTAGTTCCCGTTGTTTTTGGTGTCTGCCCCCAGTGGCTAAGGTTGGCTCAGTGGGTTGTGTAGGCTTTCTGGTGGCGGAGACTAGTGCCTGTTTTCTGGTGGATGAGGCTGGATCTCGTCTTTCCGGTGGGCAGGACCACGTTCGGTGCTGTGTTTTGGGTGTCTGTGACCTTATTATGATTGTAGTCAGCCTCTCTACTAATGCGTGGCTTTGTGTTCCTGTCTTGCTAGTTGTTTGGCACCGGGTGTCCTGCACTGTAGCTTGCTGGTTGTTGAGTGGAGCTGGGTCTTGGCGTTGAGATGGAGATCTCTGAGAGTGCTTTCGCCATTTGATATTACTTGGAGCAGGGAGGTCTCTGGAGGACCAATGTCCTGAACTCGGCTCTTCCACCTCTGAGGCATGGCTCTGACACCCGGCTGGAGCACCAAGACCATGTGAGCCACACAGCTCAGAAGAAAAGCGATAAAGAAAGAGAGAGAGAGAGGGAGGGAGGGAGGGAGGGAGGGAGGGAGGAAGAAAAAATAGAATAAAGTTATTAAAATAAAAATAAAAAAATATTAAAAATAAGAGATTCACAAGTAATAAAAAATAGAAGGAAAAAAAAGGAAGAAAGAAAGAAGAGAGCAACCAAACCAAAAAACAAACCCACCAATGATAACAAGTCGTAAAAACTGTGGTAAAAGAAAAAAAAAAAAAGGACAGAACCCTAGGACAAATGGTAAAAGCAAAGCTATACAGACAAAATCACACAAAGAAGCATACACACACACACTCACAAAGAGAGAAAAAGGAGAAAAATATATATATGTTTGCTCCCAAAGTACATGGCCTCAATTTTGGGATGATTCGTTGTCTATTCAGGTATTACACAGATGCAGGGTACGTCAAGTTGATTGTGGAGATTTAATCCGCTGCTCCTGAGGCTGCTGGGAGAGATTTCCCTTCTCTTCTTTGTTTGCACAGCTCCTGGGGTTTAGTTTTGGGTTTGGACCCGCCTCTGCGTGTAGGTCGCCGGAGGGCGTCTGTTCTTCGCTCAGACAGGACGGGGTTAAAGGAGCAGCTGATTTGGGGGCTCTGGCTCACTCAGGCCGGGGGAGGGAGGGGTGCGGATGCAGGGTGAGCCTGCGGCAGCAGAGGCCAGCATAACATTGCAACAGGCTGAGGGGTGCCATGCGTTTTCCCGGGGAAGTTTTCCCTGGGTCACGGGACCTTGGCAGTGGCGGGCTGCACAGGCTCCCGGGAGGGGAGGTGTGGATAGTGACCTGTGCTCGCACACAGGCTTCTTGGTGGCTGCTGCAGTAGCCTTAGCCTCTCATGCCCATCTCTTGTGTCTGCGCTGATACCCGCGGCTCGTGCCCATCTCTGGAGCTTATTTAGGCGGTGCTCTGAATCCCCTCTCCTCGCACACCCTGAAACAATGATCTCTTGCCTCTTCGGCAGCTCCAGACTTTTTCCTGGACTCCGTCCCGGCCAGCTGTGGCGCACTAGCCCCCTTCAGGCTGTGTTCATGCAGCCAACCCCAGTCCTCTCCCTGGTATCTGACCTCCAAAGCCCGAGCCTCAGCTCCCAGTCCCCACCCGCCCCGGCGGGTGAGCAGACAAGCCTCTCAGGCTGGTGAGTGCTGGTCTGCACCCATCCTCTGTGCGGGAATCTCTCTACTTTGCCCTCTACACCCCTGTTGCTGTGCTCCCTTCCGTGGCTCTGATGCTTCCCACCTGCCCCCAACTCCCACCCGCAGTCTCTGCCCACGAAGGGGCTTCCTAGTGTGTGGAAACCTTTCCTCCTTCACAGCTCCCTCCCACTGGCGCAGGTCCCGTCCCTATTCTTTTGTCTCTGTTTTTTCTTTTGCCGTACCCAGGTACGTGGGGAGTTTCTTGCCTTTGGGGAGGTCTGAGGTCTTCTGCCAGCGTTCAGTAGGTGTTGTGAGGAGTTGTTCCACGTGTAGGTGTATTTCTGATGTATTTGTGGGGAGGAAGGTGAGCCCTACATCGTACTCTTCCACCATCTTGAAGTAAAAGGGACTTGTTTTATATTTTGAAGAAAATCTTTTACTTGAAAAATAAACTTAGTAGAAACAATACAAAACTTTAATTACAATTTTTATTTTACTGAAGAGATTTTCTAAAGTAGTGGTTTTGAAACTTGGCACAGAACAGTGTGTGGAGGGTACAGATTCCTGGGCTTCATCCCAGCCTACTGTGTCAGAAATCCTGGAAATGGGCCCAGGTTTTCACATTTCTTCCAAGTGTCCAGAATGAGACCCTCTGGAACTAGAACAGAGGTGGTACAATGTAACAGCTGAGAGAGTTGGGTTGGGTATTTGACAGACCTGGATTTGAATTCCAGTTCTGCCATGAGTTAACTGTAACTGTACAGCTTCGAAGAATTTTCTCTAAAATGAGGCTAATTGTTTCAATTGTGAGGGTGGATGAAACAGTGCTTCTGTGGCATGTAGTACCACACTTAGGCACAGTGTAAGCACTCAAGCATAATTATTAATTAAAAACAAAAATAAAAAAATAAACGAAAAGTGCTAAAATAAAAATCTAATAAATTTCATACCAGTTACTATTAGCCTTGTATGATGGTAATGAAAATCAATAGAAAAAAGATTTAAATTATCCCAGGTCAATTTATATACAGTTTTCAGATTCCCATTGCTGAAGGGAGAAAAATTCTCCATCATCTTCTACTCTCTGGGGCATACTTTCAAATGACATCATTTTCTATCAGAAATTACTCTCCCCCCCTTTTTTGCTTTAATTAAAAGGGATTGAATTTCAAGAGTCACCACTGCTATACTGCTCTCAAAAACAAAAACAAACAAACAAAAATCACCTTATATTCTTTGAAGGGAGGAAAAGGAAGGGGAGATTAGAAAGAGTAAATATCTAAGGACATTTACCCTCATTTCAGGTGCTTAGGTCAGGCTTGACCCCTGTGAGAGTCCAGGTAGTGCAGGGAAGTACAAGAAAATTTCTAGAGGTAGCCAGGGGGCGCAACAAGCTGAATTCCAGCCAGCCTTCCAGTAAGAGGCAAAGCCTTGTAAAATCATCATAGGGGAATCTAAATTGAGTTTTTGTATCCTGGAGCTTTTATAGATGACAAATCAATAAAGTGCATATTATCTAGTATTAACAATCTAGAAGATACATATTGTAACTATTTAAAAACAGGATGATTGAATATTTCTTCTTTTTCTAAAAGCATTATTTATTTTGTACTCACTTTCTATTTTATAACTCTTTCCTCAGGAAGAAATAACATAATTTTCAAAATTACTTGAAGTTTATTTTTAAACAGAGAAATGAGTTGTGTTATACTTCTGGCTGTTTTAAGGATGAATTGTGGTTGGCAGTTGAGTGAGGGATATTAATTTGGAGGCCATTAGGGTATTTTGGGTAGAGTCATCTTGGTATGGGTGTGTTTGTGAATTTTTCTTTACTGTAATTATATTTTATTTAAGTCAAGTCATATATATGGAGGATGGAGGTGGTCATGTATTTAAAGTATTTGTTATTTATGTTAGTCATGCTTAGTTCATGAGGGCAGGGAAATGGGTAAGGTGTATTTGGTTGTTTTTTGTTTTTCCTACTGCTCTGCTACCAGAGGTTAAAGCAGTGCCTGGCTTCGAGTAGGCTCTCAATAAATGTGTTGAACATTGGACACAGGACATCAATAAGATAATGTATACAGTGGCAAAATGAACATACCTCCACCCTTTTCTATGTGAAAAAACTCAGAAATGGAAAGAGACTGAAACACAAAGTAGCAGATACTTGAACACCTCAAATCACAAAATACCCTAAATGATTAGGAAGGAGTGCCATGGGAAGAAAGGATCTGATTGGGGGCGGGGGAGGGGGAGTGGGTGGTGGGAGGGCACTAAAGGGAAGCACTGTTGCAGCAGAATGCAGCAGAAGCTCCCATATCCAGTGTATACCAAGGGGCCAAAATAGCAATATTTTGTAACAAAAGATCAAGATGCACAGTTTACAAAGCTTCCTGATTTGTAAACTTGATAGCACAGAACTGCAGGGATCGGAGGGTAGGGGGAGTTGAATTAGGTAACACATGTCATTTTTGCTGGGAGTCTTCTGTAAGGTAAGGTCTAGAAGAAAGATAGCGGGGAGTAAAGGCTAAGCTACCCCCCTCTCTCTCTCTGTCTCTGTCTCTCTGTCTTTCTCTCTCGCTCTGGCACTCTCTCTCTTTCTCTGTCTTGTCATAATAATCTCCGCTCTGAACCAGAGCCGTTGCAGCTCTGGCCTCTCTCTGTTATAAAGTCCTGAAAATAGTCCTGGCCTAGGAAGGACTTACCTCATTCAAAGTGAACAATATTACAAAAGAACCAACATGTCTATGTAAAGCGATATGTTAGTTGGGGAGGAGGCGTGGGGAATGGAGCCTGAAAAGCAAAAGGCAGACAGAGAACACCCATCAGAAAAATGCTGTAATGGGGAGGGTGAGTACTGTGACTACATATATTGCTATGGATTCGAATATAGGGATACCAGTTTTATTGCACTTTGCAGATATTGCATTTTTTACAAATTGAAGTTTTGTGGCAACCCTGCATCGAACAAGTCTATTGTTGCCATTTTTTTTCCGCTGGCATTTGCTTACTTTGTGTTTCTGTGAACATTTTGGTAATTCTTACAATATTTCAGACTTTTTCATTATTATATTTGTTATGGTGATCTGTGATCAGTGACCTTGGATGTGTTACTGTTGCTTTGGGGCACCACAAACCCACCTGTGTAAGAAGGCAAACTTAATCAATTAATGTTTTGTGTGTTCTGACTGACCGGCCATTCTCCATCTCTCTCCCTTTCCTCAGGCCTCTCTATTCCTTCAGACACAACTATATTGAAATTAGAGCAGTTAATAACCCTACAATAGTCTCTGAGGGTTCAAGTGAAGACTGATATGCCTGTCACCTTAAATCAAAAGCTAGAAATGGTTAGCCTTAGGGAGGAAAGCATGTTGAAAGCTGAGATAGGTCAAAAGCTAGACATATTGTGCCAAACGGTGAAGTGTGAATGCAAAGGAAAAGTTCTTGAAGGAAATTACAAGTGCTACTCCAGTGACACAAAAGATAAGACAGTGACACAGCCTTATTGCTGATTTGTAGAAAGTTTTAGTGGTCTGGATAGGAGATCAAACCAGCCACAACATTCCCTTAAGCTAAAGCCTAATCCAGAGAAAGACCCTAACTCCCTTTAATTCCATGAAGGTTGAGAGAGGTGAGGAAGCTGCAGAAGAAAAATTCGAAGTTCTCTGAGGTTGGTTCATGAGGTTGAAGGAAAGAAAACCATCTCCATGACTTCAGAGTACAAGGTGAAGCAGCACATGGTGGTACAGAAGCTGTAGCAAGTTATCCAGAAGATCTGGCTAAGATAATTAATTAAGATGTCTTCACTAAACAACAGCTTTTCAATGAAGACAAAACAGCCTCATCTTGGAAGAAGATGCCTTCTAGGGCTTTCACAGTTGGAGAGGAGAAGTCAGTGCTTGGCTTCAAAGCTTCAAAGCATTGGCTGATTCTCTTGTTAGGGGCCAATGCAGCTGCTGACTTTAAGTTGAAGTCAGTTCTCATTTACCATTTTGGAAGTCCTAGGACCCTTAAGAATGATGCTAAATCAACTCTGCCTGTGCTCTATAAATGGAACAACAAAGCATAGATGACAGGACATCTGTTGACAACAGATTTTACTGAATATTTTAAGCCCAGTGTTGTGACCTACTGCTCAGAAAGAAGGATTCCTTTCAGAATATTGCTGCTTATTAACAATGCACCTGGCCACCCTAGAGCTCTGATGGAGATGTACAACAAGATTCACGTTGTTTTCATTCCTCCTAAGGCGATGTCTATTCTGTAGCCTGTGGATCAAGGAGTAATTTTGACTTTCAAGACTTATTATTTAAGAAATACTTTTTGTAAGGCTCTAACTGCCGTAGATAGTGATTCCTCTGATGAATATGGACAAATTCAATTGAAAACTTCCTGGAAAGGAGTCACCATTCTAGATGCCATTAAGAGTATTTGTGATTCATGGGAAGAGGTCAAAATATCAGCGAAGGAGTTGATTCGAACCCATGGATGACTTTGAAGGGTTCAAGACTTCAGTGGAGGAAGAAACTACAGATGTGGTGGAAATAGCAAGAGAACTATAATTAGAGGTGGAAGCTGCAGATGTGACTGAATTGCTGCAATCTCATGAGAAGTTGCTTCTTATGAATGAGCAAAGAAAGTGGTTTTTTGAGATGGAATCTACTCCTAGTGAAGATGCTGTGAAGACTGTTGAAATGACAATAAAGGATTTAGAATATTACATCGACTTAGTGATAAAGCAATGACAGGGTTTAAAAGGATTGAGTCCAGTTTTGAAAGAAGTTCCACTGTGGGTAAAATGCTATCAAATAGCACTGCATGCTACAGAGAGATCATTCATGAAAGGAAGTGGTCATTGATGTGGCATACTTAATCATTGTCTTATTTTAAGACATTGCCACGGCCACCCCAGGCTTCAGCATCCATCACCCTGATCAGTCAGCAGCCATCCACATGGAGACAAGACTCTCCACCAGCAAAAAATGACAGCTTGCTGGAGGCTCAGAGGATGGTTCGCAATAAAGTGTTTTTTAATTAAGGTACATACATTGTTTTTTTAGACATAATACTGTTGCACACTTAATAGATTACAGTATAGTGTAAGCATAACCTTTATATGCACTGGAGAACCAAAAACATTTGTGTGGCTAGGTTTATTGAGATATTTGCTTTATTGCTTTGGTCTAGAACTGAACCTGTGATATCTCCAAAGTGTGAAAAGCCCTTTAAAAATTTTGATACAGAGATATTATTTCAGGTAAGAAATTATAATCACGTTCCAACAGAAACAGATGATAACCGAGTTGGCAGAGCTTAGGAAGGAACACAACCAAGCCAACAAAAAGCCTCAGGGACAGCTTAAAACACAGTGAAGATTATGGAAGCCGAAACAGTGAACACACAGACTGGAAACTGATAATATATTAAATAGGGTTATAGGAAAAAAGGATAGATACTGAAAACAAAGCAGTGCCAATATATCAACACATTTCGTATCCTTGAATTAAAAAAACATCCTACTAAGGTTGGAACTGAAAACATCTTCTAGGGTATCATTCAAGAATCCATTTTTGAAACAAAAGAAGAATTGAAACCATATTATGCCTCAACAAAAATCAGTAAGGTATAGTTAAAACTGAAACACAACCTAGTAAAGTTATGAATTTTAAAGATAAGAATATAATTCTTTGGGCATTCCAGCAAAAAGGTCATTAAAGGTTATTAAACCATAGTTTTCCCTAGTGTCTGCAAAATAGAAGATTAAACATAAATTATGTTGTAGGTATAAAATAAAACACTAATATGTCCCAAAACAGGATAGAAAGTTTCCAAAGCATAGTAAGCTACCCAACCCACACACAATGAAGCAAAGAATTGTACAGAACTTAGAAAAAATAAAGCAATAAAAGAGGAAATATAACATGTGTTGCTGGAATGAATATAAATCCTATATTTTTAATATAAATGGCATACACTTACTGAAAGAAAAGAGTCTCTGTTACAAAGCAAAAACCAAAGTAGTGCTGTATATATGTAATAAATCTAAATCAGAAAGATTAAAAGTAAAAGGATTGTAACACCATACTGAGCTTACACATATGAAAAATAAGGTTTGTGCTCTTAATATAGGCAAAGATAAATCAGGGCAAAAAGCACTGATTGTGATAGAGAAGGTGTTGTGAGTTGAATTGTGCCCAGATACATTCACGTCCTAAACCTCTCCGTGTGAATGTGTGACCTTATTTGGAAATAGGGTCTTGCAGATGTAATCAAATTAAGATGAGGTCGTACTGGATTAGGGTGGGCTCTGATGCAGTCATTGGTGTTCTTCTATAAGAGATTCTTGGACAAAGACACACATGGAGGGAGATGGATGTGTGAAGATGGAGGAAGAAATTGATGTTATACCACCACAAGCCAAGCAACACCAGAGATTGCTGGCACGTGCCAGAAGTTAGGAGGAAGCAGGGAAGGATCCTCCCCTAGAGTCTTCAGAGAGAACATGGCCGTGTGGACACCTTAATTTTGGACTTCTTGCCTCCCATACTGAAAGACAGTAAATTAATTTTGTTCTAAATGACCGAGTTTACGATACTTCGTTGCAGCAGCCCTAAGAAGCTAATAATACACAAGGGAAACAAAATTTCAGTTAATGTAGTTCATAAAAAATACAGTAAACAATGAAAAACTAGACAAAACACTTTGGTTATAGGAGGGAGTAATTTATCTATCTCAGGCCATGAAAGATCAAGTGTACAAAAGGTAAGTGACTAAATGGCAAATTGGTG
This sequence comes from Leucopleurus acutus, assembly GCF_964270905.1. NCBI lineage: Eukaryota > Metazoa > Chordata > Mammalia > Artiodactyla > Delphinidae > Leucopleurus > Leucopleurus acutus. The sequence continues at coordinate 10,403,423 of NC_139153.1, read as the reverse complement.
AAGTCGATATAATTTAAATGTAACAGCATCTAGACCCTGTGCCAATTAAATATTTATCAAAAGAAGAAATTCTAAATATAGACCTATTATAGACAACCATGTCTAACCCCAATGCAGTTAAACTAGAAATGAAGATCAAAATTCGAAGTAATGGCTGAGCACCTGGAAAAATAAATGAGAGAGCAAGAGGGAGAGAAAAAATAGGTAGCATAGGTAGACGGGTATTGATAGATGGAGAGAGAGAGATCAGGAGGGCATGTTTCTTAATTTAGATCAGCAAAGAAATCAAAATTAAAAAGTCAGGATAGGGCTTCCCTGGTGGCGCAGTGGTTGAGAGTCCGCCTGCCAATGCAAGGGACACGGGTTCGTGCCCCGGTCTGGGAGGATCCCACGTGCCGCGGAGCGGCCGGGCCTGTGAGCCATGGCCGCTGAGCCTGCGCGTCCGGAGCCTGTGCTCCACAACGGGAGAGGCCACAACAGTCCGAGGCCTGCGTACCGCCAAAAAAAAAAAAGTCAGGATATATAAAAAATAATGACAAAGAAAACACTGTATAAGGGAATGTGTGAGACACAACTGAAAGACTGATCAGAAAAAATATTATGTAACCTCAAATGTTTATACTGTAAACAGGTGGAATGAAAGTCAATGCTTTGGACACTTAAATCAAAAAATAGAAAATTAATATATGCATATGCAAGTATGTATTCCCCCAACGCTTATATTTGGCCTAATGGAAAAATATTATAACTCTCCACTGAAGCTAGGAAGAAGACAAGAATGTCCTCTGTCAAAAATATAAATGTGGCATTAAAAATTGGGAAGAACCAGATAATGTTATCATTATTTGCAAAAGATCTGACATAATGGAACGATGCAAGAAAATCGGCTGGGACTCAGAATGATGCCTGGGAGCAAAATTAATATACAAAAATCAATAGCCTTGTTATATGTAAACAACTGTATTTTAAAATGGCAGAAAATACTTAATTTATAATAGAAATTTTTTCTAAACTACAGTTATTAAATCAGTTTCCTGCAGACTTACCTATTTATATTTGAAACAGAACTTTTGAATTTGCCCATTTACATAGGTCAGCTAATAAATCCTCCAAATATTTAATTTGTACACCAGATATATCTAACCCAGAGGCTCCTGTCTATCTTGATTTAATTTGTTACTGTATTTCTTTATTTTAGAATAGCCTCACTATTTACTGCAAAGACTGTAGTTTTCATTAAAATCCCATCATGGACCTTGTTATTCCCTCAGTAGATATGTGCTTAAGCTCTGGATGTATGCAATACGGGGCATATTTGTATAGAAAATAGTGGAAGAGAGAACTACATGTAAATGTCATGTCCTGAAGTGCCTTATAATCCTCTGATATTTTTCTGTAATGTAAAATATTTATTTACATTTATGTTCAACTTAACATTTATTGAGGGACAGACATTGGGATATAAAAATAAATCAGCCATGGTCAGTGATAATCTCAAAGGGTAGAGGGACACATGAATGATTAATGATAATACAATGTGGCAAATGAATTTATAGAAAGACTTAACATGAGCAAAGAGGAAGAACATACACTCCCATCTGGAGAGTAGAAAAGGGGGAACCTTGCTGGAGATGGTGACTGGGTCTGAAGAGCTGGATTGGACTTAACTAGGGTAAAGACAGAATATTGCAGAGTGGTGGAGCCCTAGTATTGAAGCCCAGAATTTAAAACTTACTAACTGCATGACCACAGGCAAGTTACTTAACCTCGGTGTCTAAAATAGTGATTTTTTTTTTCCAGTTTGGGCAGACTTCTTTTTTTTTTTTTTTAATTTTTACTGGAGTATAGTTGCTTTACAATATTGTGTTCGTTTCTACTGTACAGCAAAGTGAATCAGCTATACGTATACAATAAATGTGTGATTTTAATGGTGTGTTTAAAATAGTTCATGCCTGTCAGTGTTGATTGAGTATTAATGAAATGTTTAGAACAGTACCTGGAGTGTAGTAAGTGCAGTATCGATATAAACTATTCTTATTTTTATTACTAATTGGGGTCGAAGGGGAGGGAAAGAGCCTCACAGACAAGGGAGTAATATGAACAAGGACACAGAGGGAGGAAAACCAGCCCTGTTGCAGGATAAAGTTCAAGGGAGGAATGGCAAGAGATGATGCTGGAGAGGTAGGCAGGGACCAGTTCACCGTGGCCTTGAATGTCATCTTTAGGCAGCTGGAAATCATGCTGATGTGGAGGTCCTCTCAGCAGGAGAATAACACAGTCAGACTTGGCATTCAGAGCTATCACTGTGGGAGTTTGTAGTGGCTAAAACTGGAGTGAAGTAGTTTAGGCAAGAAATGATGAAGGTCTGACCAAAGGAATGATACTAGAAAATAGAAAGGATACAAGAAATGGAAGACATATTTAATGGGTAATATTATCAAGTCTCAGCAGATAGCTTATTATTATCTATTGTGGAGAGATGGGGGAAGCATGGGCCCCATGGATTTCAGCCTGAGAGGAGGTTTTTATGGTTATCAGCAGCAGACAACATCTGTGGTCAGGGAAGATGAGGATGAGGGAGAAGACCTAAATGGCATTATTCACAATCTCCTTCCTCATTTTTTTGGAATGCAGAACCTTTCTTTAAACAGCTAAGCCTTTGAACTTGCTAAAATGTCAGCTCAGTTGAGCGTTACGTAGAATAAGAAAGTATAAGAGTCTCCCCTGACAAATTATGCCTTCTCTCTGTCGATGTAAATGCTCCCTTAAATTTCTCCTCTATTTCTGAGGAACTGGTTGGGAGCTGAAGCAGGCTATAATAATTTAATCTCTACATAAATTCATAAAATGGAAGTGACAGGACAAAGTTATACCCTCCTGTGTTCTGAATGTTCACATCTCATTTCTGGATAGCATTGAATCTTTATCCTTTAAAATAACATCACATTCTTAAAAATTTGGTAATTTTCATCTTATTTGATTTGATGTGGCATTCTGAAGAAATTCAGGACGTTTTCCATCTCTGCTTTTACTCATTTGAATTCTATATAGATGCTTTCAGGGTCTTAGTTGCTGAATCTGCATTGTTGAGATGAAATCACAAGCCTTTTGATTTAATGTAAGAGCTTCATTATTCTCAGCTGTGTCATTTGGTGCCTGTATATCTGCTGCCTGAAAATGCCATCAGGATTCATCAAAATAAAACTCTCTTAAAATTTACTTTCTTTCTAAAAACAATAGGAAAAGTAGCTGGAAGGGTACAAAGAAGTCTAAAGAGGATGCACAATGTAAGTGGGGAAACTGAACAAGAATAAAATATGTACATATTTTTTGTCTCCAAACTTTGTCTAGTGCAGACATTTTGAAAATTTCTGATAAATTCAGAGAACAAAGCCCCATTTCCTTTCCATAGAAGAAGAGTTCAGATTAAAGACATTAGCGTAGTTTTTCCTTTTGGTTTGTGTTTATGCTGTATTCACAAAGTTAAAATAGATGCTTATTCCTACAACATTTTTATCTTTATTTGTTATGTACTATTTACAGATAGATCAAATTTAATATAACAGAGAAAGTAGACCAAGCGTCATATACAACTGTACCTGAGAAATCAGGCCGTGAAATAGAAGGAGGTTACCTAAGACTTATATCTTCCAAAATGGCATACGTACCATTGGTGATAGAGTAACAGGATTGGGGGTATGATACTAGAATGGAATTAAATTACATGGAAACATATAATAAGGAAAATGTTCCTGTTTCAGTTTTCTTTCGGCGCTTCTGATTACTTCAAGGCCCTGGTGTGTTGAAGCTGCCTTGTAGACATCACAAAAGCTGATTGCTTGCATCTCCTCCCATTTATGTTCAGTAACGTCCGTCACCTTGGGAACTTGAAATTGCCTATGGTAGGAGTATTTACACCACAGAAATCATAAAATGCTACAGTGGCCACCCTCCTCTCTCAGGCAGTTGCTTAGCATCGACCAGCAGGTCGCTGGTGAAAGGGGATGGAGGGCGAACCTCTCTTTAATGACCAGGGCCTGAGCCTTCTGTGGGCAGGTAGACTCCAAACACCATTTTCCTTTCATTGCCTTTAGTTTTAGAATTGTCTTTCATTTATGCCAGGTGATACAGGTTTTCCTTTATAGAAATCAAGTGTATGAAAATATGAAGTGTTTTTCTTTAAATATATCAATATTTAAGTCAATTCAATAAGGAATGAGCCTGGTTTAAAAAAGAATTGGTAATAAAGATGATATGTAAATAGACCAAAATTGGGAAAGTCTTACTGGTCAGTCAGAATTTGCGAGTACCCTGCCCTGTACAGTTTCCCAGTATTTGTCACTGTATAGTCAACAGGCCTTAGTTCTCAGCCACAATTTTACCCTGTTAAACTTGCCTGAAGGAGTGAGGCCAGCATGTCAAAGAAATGTGTTTGTTTACCGTCTCTCTGTATCTTTCCTTTACGCCCCCCCCCCGCCCCGCCCCCGTGTAAGTTTCTGTGACACCTGAAGGGGGTTTTCTCTTTTGCCAAGACTGCCCTCCCTTGAGTGGTTCTGTCTCAGTGTTTGCAGGGGTTCTGTGGTTGCCTACCTTAAACGTATATCTCCTTTCCTCCTGGCTCCCCTCGTTATACCCTGGGCATCTTCCCAGGGCTGCTTTTGTGAGAGCTGGAGTAGGATTGCTGGCTGGGGAACCGAGCCTCATAAGAAACTTCGTAGCTTCAGAGGCTTTGCTTGTGATTTTCTCTATTTGTTTGTGTGAAAAGGCAAGCAGATAGCATGCGGGTTGAAGACTAGACTCTGGCAAATATATTATCACTGTAATATTTACCTTGATCGTCTCCTTTTGACCCTTTTATTGATATCTAAGATACATAAACAGGACCAACTCCTTCCCATAACTCAAACCAACAGCTGATTGATATTGCACCCTGTAGGCTTCTACTGACGTGGGTATCAGTAGACTGAAAAAAATGTGCTATTTAAACCCTTTTCTGACTGTCATTCTCTTCAAAGACAGTATTTTGGGGAAGATATAAAGGTGAAAATGTAAGAGGATGTGGAAAATAGTTTTAAAATGTGTCGGTGTTCAATATTTAGAAGTCAGGAATTAGTTCTCTCTCCCTTCCAAAGACTTCTTTCCTTTGGTCTTCAGTCTCGTAAATAAGCCCAGAATGAAGACAAAATAATTTTAGAAGAGTTGAAATAGAGGATAAGATTAAACCATTGTTCCTATAGCTGCCTCTTTCCCAAGCTCAGTTTTCACTCCCTTGGGACAACTTTTCTGACCAGCCTAACATTTTCAGGCAGCTTAGATGACCATTCCCTGGGCTCCCATAGCATTTTATGTCTAAAGCTGATGTACTGCATTGAATTAGACTACAAATGTTTTGAGTATGCCACAATATCCACTACAGCTCCTGATACAAGGTGAAGCTCAGGTACTGTTGGTAAAAGGACTTTGTATAAGCAATTTTCCCCAATGTAAGACACCTGCTATCTTTTTGTCATAGAGAAAGTGATGTCTACTTTCCAGCTTGATTGCCCAACATCCATTCTTTAATTAAATGATGTAAATGATATAATTTTAAGCCGCCTATGATCCACAGAGTGTGGGGATCACACTTTGAGAATTACTGTCAATCCCTGCTCAGCACCTCTGCCTCAGCTTTTTCTGGTTAGATGCATGTTAGGCGAGACCATACTGTCTTCCTTGTTTCCCCCACCCCCAGATCTGTGCCCTGCACATGGTAAGCCTTCATGGAGTTGAACAAATAAATCGAAGGATCTGCAAATGCTTTGCAAAAGTTAAGAGGATTAAAGTGTCATTTGTAAAGTAGTGGCATATAAAAGATTTTGGGGTCAGGTGAAGACAGTTCTGTTTCCAGAAATGTTTTGACAAGAGCACTAAATGAAATGCCTCCAGTGAATTTGAATTCATTGTGAGTCAGACAAAGGGTTGCTGTAAATTATTCTGTTGTCATGGAATATCAAGGAAGTTGATGGATAAAGGGACATACTAATGAGACTCTAAGTGACAATATGCAATGAAATCAATGGTCTCTAAGAGACTTCTTTTGAACGACCTTGGGAAAGCATCTGTTCTCATCATTGCCAATTACCAGGATTACTAAGCTTTGTAGGAGGTGCATTAACTCAAAAGGATCTTGTTCTTCTGGACCGTATCTTCCCAGATAGTGGGAAGAAAAGTGGTGAGAGATCATTTTGGGAGTGTAAAAAGTGAGAAGAGTTATTATTCATGATAGGTTTTACTGCTATGCCCTCTATAGCCACATTTATGTTTTCTTTCTTTTTTTTTTTTTTTTTTTTTTGTGATACGCGGACCTCTCACTGCTGTGGCCTCTCCCATTGCAGAGCACAGGCTCCGGACGCGCAGGCTCGTCGGTCATGGCTCACGGGCCTAGCCGCTCCGCGGCATGTGGTATCCTCCCAACCGGGGCACAAACCCGTGTCCCCTGCATCGGCAGGCGGACTCTCAACCACTGTGCCACCAGGGAAGCCCAACACATTTATGTTTTCTAAGCACCTTCATACTTAATAATTTTTGCAATCCCCACATAACCCCTGCAAGGTAAGAAAGAGTATGATTTTTAGGTGAAAAAGAGAACCTGAGATGTGGACTCTTTAACTAAGGGTAAAAGTAAACTTTTAAATGAAGTACAGCTATTTACAAATAGGGATAAGGTGAGAAAATAAATATCTTGATTCATAAAAAGGGGTGCTTCTAGAAAGACCACACCATGAACATTGATTGCATCTTCATTTTTCATTTAAATCATTGCTTCCTTCTTTCCTTTCCTCAGGAATGCCCCTCTTTAAAGCCTGGAATCCTCTTGCCTACCTTCTATAAGACTGCTATAAGTCTATAAGACTTTACTATTCAGCTCTTTGCTCAAATGTCATCTCTTCCAAGAAGGCATTTCAGAGTACTCTCTTTTAAGTCACACCCAACAGTCTCAGATATATCACCCTGTATATTTCATTTATAGAGATAATCACAATTTGATATTGGCTTGTGAGTTTTTTTCTATATTTATTGTTGGTCTTCTTTGACTGGAATATAAACTCCTCAAGGGTAGAGACATCCTTTGGCTTATCCTGACAGTGTCTTAGCACAATGCTTAAACATAACAGGCACTTACTGCATGTTTGTTAACTGAATGGATTCATTCTCCTTTAACTGAGTTTCTGCCATGGGCCAGGCACCAATAATACTAAACACAGTTGTTGCCTCAAGGAAACTAATCCTTGATGCCTTGAGATCATCTTACAAGCGGGGCCCATTTCTATTTCCCCTTGCTACACATGAGTCTTTTATTGGCCCTGGGTTAATAATCTTGCAGCAGCTAAGAGATGCCGATGGCCAATAAGATCAGTTAACTTAATAAGAAGCAGTAGAACATAATGATTAAGAAAGTGGACAGTGGAGCCAGATTGCCTTGTTCATTTTTTGGTTCTGCTGTTTGCTGCCTTTATGGCTTTGAGCAAGTTACTTAACTTCTCTAAGCCTCAGCTTCCTTATCTGAGATGGGGATAATAATATCTATTTTTGTTCTAAGGACTTAGTAAATTAATATGTGTAAAGTGCTTAAAATAGTGTCTCATGTATACTCGGTACGGTATAAGTAATAATTATTGTATATAGCCACAAGTGAGCGTTCCACACAAAATCAGATTCCGTATAACTCATGTTACTGAAATTCAGGGGATAATCCAAAAAAGCGGTCATTGCCATTGAGAAATATAAGGGATGCACGGTGAGAATGTCTTACATGTATGAATGCTAAGCTAGTATATTTTGCCTTTACTTTACCGTCAAACTCATTTGGATTGTACATGGAGAAGACATTTCAATTTCAAAGTAGCCGGAATGAACTTAGGGAAATGAGTAGCTTTTATAAGATGTCATGTAATAAAGCATACCACCACCTTTGATAAGTATGTACTGAAGAGTTTGATGTATGGTTCCACACGTGGTAAGCATGCCTTCATTTAAAGGGACTCAGAATGTTTCTGCACAACTCCAACAGCCAAGGGAGGAATAAATAAAGAGAAGCAGCCGCATCTGAAATGGGGGTTATGGGTATATAAGTATTGCCTTACCAGCAGTACCTTTGGCTCAAAGGATTACACTAGAATCACTCAGAATCACAACTGAACGGAGATGAAATCTAGTTTAAAACTCAACATCTGGGGCTTCCCTGGTGGTGCAGTGGTTGAGAGTCCGCCTGCCGATGCAGGGGACATGGGTTCGTGCCCCGGTCCGGGAAGATCCCACATGCCGCGGAGCGGCTGGGCCTGTGAGCCATGGCTGCTGAGCCTGCGCGTCCGGAGCCTGTGCTCCGCAACGGGAGAGGCCACAGCAGTGAGAGGCCCGCCGTACCGCAAAAAAAAAAAAACAAATAAAAACAAAACAAAAAACTCAACATCTGAGCAGAAAGTAATTGAAATTTTTTTAAAAATGCACAGCAAGAAGATTGGTCAGTATAAACCCTAATAACCCCGTACAAGCAAGAAGTGTTTCCATTTGAACAACCCCATTTAAAAAAATAGTGAAAATCTTTTTATATTACTTTATTTTGTTGGTGCAGCACTTCTGTCTTGTGAAAATGTTTGACATATCTAACTAAAGTTAAGGACACTAGAAAAGATGATAACAGCAATAATAATTTAGGTTATACAATGCAATAACATGGCATTTGAAATGTGTATCTTCACGTTAACCAGAAAACAAGTTTTCTAACCTTAATTTTGCACATAAAGTATCTGTATTTGGTTAAATGTTCCTCAAAACCCTTTCCAGATTGTTAAAGAAGTCATCATGCTCTAACTTGAGCTGTTTAATCTTGTTTGTTTTTCTTTATATAGCAGCCACTAGCTGTTCGCGCTTTCTCATTTCCAGACCTTTCACAATTATTGCCAAAAAGCATACCAATTTGATTGTTCTGTTGTAACTTTGCTACTTCTTTTATTTTACTGCTCGATCTCATTTCCACTCATGTGGAATTCAGAGTGTTAACTCTGCATCTTTTAGGTGGTCTGTTTTAGGTGGTCTGTTCACCTACAGGTGACATTTTCCTCTCAGCTTCACCTAGGCTTTGCCATTCAGCCACGCAGGCTCCCAGGTGCCGTCTGCTCTTGCTCTAACAACCCCGTACTTGTCAGTCTGCACTGATTTACTCTCAAAGTATCCTAATTAATGGCTCTTTTATATTTCCTTGTTTTATTTTTCAAGGCAAAATCTCAGATTCTAAGTTCTTGGCATGTAAAAATATCAAAGACCTAGTATTAACTAAAAAGAAAGTCCGTAAAGTATTAAGGCATTTTGGAGAGTATTATGCCATTCTCATTCAAATAAAAATGATATAATTTGTGCATAGAAAAACACAAAAGGACTAGATCAACCAATTCACTGATTATATCTTTGGATGGGATTTTAGGGCATGTTTAATTCTTCTATATTTTTATACATTTTCTTTGTCAGTATGTACTAGTTTTATTACCAGAAGAAAACAATAAAGACTTGTTTCTCTATTGACAAAAAAAGAAATACATCTATTTTACTGAAAGAAAGAAAATAACTGTGAGGCATATTCTGTGAGCTTAACGTTGATAAACATTTAGTACGAATTATGTACAAGACAGAAGAGTTAACAGAATAGAGAGAAATGGAAGATGGGACTCAAACCCTGAAGGTGCTTGGCATTAACCTAGACAATGCAGTGAATTGTTAAAAAGTCATAAAACCCTAGTTATTTGTTTATTCAAAAAATATTGGAGCACTTTCTAGTCAGTGCCGGGAACTCTTCTTGGCATGGAGATGTCCTCTGAACTGTCACATCCTTGTATTTTTGCAGCTAAAATTCTAGTGGAGGAGGCAGAGTACCAACAAATGAACATACTACCTGGCAATAATAAGTGTTATGAAGAAATACAATGCAGAGTAAGAGAGGAGAAGGTGATAGGACAGTGACATTTTGGCTAGCGCCTTAAGGAGAGGCTTCTCTTTTCGAAGAGACACAATGTGAGGTGGCTCTATCAGAGAAGAGCAGAGGAAGGCACCCGAGCAAAGGCCCTGAGGCAGAACATGTGAGCAGCATTGAGGAACCCCAAAGACCCAGTGTACCTGCTGGATGAAAATCAGGAGGCAGTGCAAGGGGGGATGAAATCAGACAGACGGAGTGAGGGGGGCAGACAGACCTACAGAGCCCTGCAGGCCAAGGCAGGGATTTCATAGTTCATAACAGTGGTTACAGGGAGCTATGGAAAAGTTGAGGGAAGCAGGGTGAAATAATTTTATTTATGTTGTGAAGGAATCGTCCGGCTCTTCCCTGGAGAATCGTGTTGGAGGTCGAGGAGGAAGGTAGATGACCTGTTTGTTGAGAGATGACGGTTTAGGCCAGTGGTTGGCAAATGATGACCCACAACCAAATCTAGCCCACTGACTTCTTCTTGTTTAGTCTGAGAGCTAAAAATGATTTTCACATTTTTAAATGGTTACATTTTAAATGGTTATATAGGTAGCTACATAGTTTCTTTGATTTTGCCTGTTGACCTGCAAAATTGAACATATTTATTACTATCTAGCCCTTTAAGAAAAAGTTTGCCAGCTTCTGGCTTAGGCAACAATATCAGGCCTTAGACCCAAGCAGTTTAGTTATTTATTATTTCTCCATGCAAATTTTCACTCTGCAAAGGAGAAGGAGAGAAATGATGATTGGCAGGTGGAATGAGGGGCCGAACCTGGAGAACAGAGAAGTAGTTGGATTTAGGCTCCGTTTTAAAGGCCAAGCGACAAGATTCACTTATGAATAGGGTGTGACCTGTGAGAGGAGCCAAAGATGAGACTGTGAGTTAAGCTTTGGCTTGAGCAACTGGCTGGATGATGGGGCCCATTTCCGAACTGGTAATGAGTGGGAAGGAAGTGTTTGGGCTAGGGTGGGGGAACTGGGAGTGTGCTGTTTTGGATATGTTAATTTTGGGATTCCTACTAGATGTCCTTATAGAGATGTCTAATGAATGCCAAGAAGGTGATTCAAGCAATGCGTGCTATGGAATTTCAGAAGAGGGCTGGGACATTGGGGCTGCCGCATAGTGTCGTTGGCAGATGAGTAGGACTAGTAATTGTAATGAAAATAGTAATAATAATTTAAAAAATAATAATAAGGCCTTAATCTAGCTGAAAAATTGTGTAAAGTACATGGCATCCATGAGCATGCACCTGGCAGACCTCCAGTTACAAGGAGCATAACTTACCAAGGACCCCAGCTCCTGAGCTTTTATATCCATTGTAGTGGTTGCACCGACTACTACAATGGGTGACTCTCAGTGAAGGACTGAGCATGGCAGGGATTCGAAGGCAGGCGGAACTCCTGTGAGGGCTGAGTATGGCTCCAGGAAACCCCCTATGTCTTGCTGAGACTTCTTAGAGTATATGGCAGTTAAGGGCATTTCCACCGAGCCATGCTTCCAGAGTCAGACTTGCATGATGGTCCAGTGACTCCACTTTCCCAGGTCCTGGCCCTTTATCTCTCACACAGGCATTTCCCCCAATTCAGTCCTTGCAAGTTCAATCCCATCTGATTTCCACTTCAGATACCCAAACTAAACTCAGTAGCTAACACATATTATCTGTTTAAATCCTGTTAAAGACCATCCAAACAAGTCTCTAAAATAGGTTCTTCATTATTCTCATATTAGAGACCAGGAAAATAAGGACTGATGAGGTGAAATGATTTTTATAGGTTTCAGCCTTAATTTTCACAAGTTATTATTGAATGTCCGCTGTTGTCAAAAACGGGGTAGAACTGACTTTCTAACTCTAAAGCATATGGTTAACCAGTATGTTACTGTAGTAGTTCTCAGCTAGGGGCATTTTTCCCATGGGATATTTAACACTATCTGGAGACATTGCTGATTGTCACAAGGGGGTGGGGATATTTTGGGTAGAGGCCAAGGATACTGCTAACCATCCTACAATGCACAAGATAGCCCATCAACAAAGAATTATAGAGCATCAAATAGCAATAGTATAGAGGTTGAGAAATCCTGCATGACACCAGTAGAATCTTACAGATAGCAAAGGAGGCAGATCCCCAAGGTTTATGTGAGTAATAGGAGAAGCAGGACAGCGTGGGAAGAAAAGGAAAAATAAATACATAAATGCATACGTATAAATAAATTCACTCTCAGTTTCTACATAAGGAAGAAGTAGCAAAAATAATTAACTGTAATGAATTAAATCTTAAATGTCTAATGTGTTGCAAAATCTCACATTCTGAATAGCCAAGCAGAATAGGAGACAGAAAAAATAATTGGCTTGTGTTCATTTTAAAACCAGTTGACTTTTGCTGAGCAAATACCATTTGAACATTGCCTGGAAAAACAAATTCAGTTTATATGTGTATTTGCATGCTTAATTATGTGCCAGACATTTATACTAATCATTTTACAAGATATATACTAATATTGACCTCACTTTAAAGATGAGAAAACTGAGACTTTGTTGCAAAAAGTAGTTGAACTAGCATGGAACCTAAAGTCTGAACCTGGAGCCTTGTGCTCTAAAACTTTATTCTAGAATGGCTGTGAGAGGTGGAAATAAGTGACTTGGTTATTAAGAACATTTTTCAAATGCTAAGACAGTTGATGTTAATAATTCACAGTTGTTTAACACAATTGTTGAACGTATCCAAAGCAACTATCCATTGCTCTGATTTCTCTTTATGCCACCATTTTCCTCCACTTTATTGTGCATAATTCTAGGTAGCTCTTGTACTTGAACGCAGGGTTTTATTAGAAACAAACAAGGAAACAGAAAGGTAGCAAGAAGCAAACAACCCCTGCAGTTTTCTTTATTTCGGCATGCATATGTGTTGTGTTGTATATATTACATATGAATAATTACATACTTTGTAGAAGTATGCACGTTATTGATTGAATTCATGCTTAAGATTTTCATGAAGCCATCATTTTCCACAGGAAATAGTTTCCTTAGAGGGTTCTAAAACTCTCTCTTTAGAACAATAAACAATAGCTTTATAATTTCTTGTTAGGCCATTTATATAGTATTTCCACTGTAGAGGGAACTTAATAGTCATCAATAGAGATATTTGCCAGGACTTTCCTAGAGAACTCAGGAGCCATTTGATAAAAATCAATGTGAAGCAGTGAAGGAAATATTTTGGTAATCTCTTTCTGGGTGCATTTTCCCCCCATTACATTGCTGCTTTATTCTCTTGCATAGGTTTTATTGGATGTCATACAATTAAATCCCCATGCACAGTTCTTGGAAAATTTTACACTGTTTAGGCCCATGCAATTTAGACAAATAATATGTTTTCAGACTACATTTTTTATTATGCAGAAGAAAGGGAAAGAAATGAAGACTAGCAAGTTAGTTACAGAAAGGGCACAAAGTACAAAGTGTTCTCAAGAAAGTTCTACTATAGAGTATTTATTTATTTATAAATAGACTGGGCTAATAATGATAAAACACATCACAATGTCTAAAAATTATTGTGTATTTTCTATAGTAAGCATTTCATGATCGCTCTTACTGAGCCCTCACGACACATGTGCTAAGAAGTTGGTTCTAAATTCTCCATTTTACAGATGAGAAAAAGAGGTACTAGGCTAAGTAACTTGTTCAGCTAGTAAGTGGCAGAGCTAGATTACAAACTGGGGTGATCTGACTACACACGGGAATATCTTGACCAAAAGAACTGAAAAGGAGTTTGTCCTTTGTCTACTACATCTTGTATTGAGCCTCATGCAGTGACCGCCAGTTAATAAATAACTGGGCAGAATGGCACACACCACATTAACTACTTGGAGTTAAGAAATCAGTTAAGGATTCAGTTTACTGGGCTCTAGCCCACAGGGTTAGAAATTTTGGAGGATAATTAAGTCTACCTCTTTGGGCTTAAGGAACTTCAGTTGTAAAACTGAATGGGCTACATTCAGTATGTAATCTCTGTTGTCCTTCCAGACAGCCCAAAAATACTCTAAAGGAAATGTCGTAGGGTTCAATCATTCCTCATGCCTCTTTTAGGTGCATTCCGAATTTGTAGAACTAGAGACATTCTTTGAAACTAAAGTGTGAAATATGAAGTCTGAAGAGCTGCTCTCATAGATGGGTGTTCTCCCATGCCGTCTGTTTAGAAGCACAGGAATAAAATTAAATATCTGCTCTGTGTGGATCTCACGTAGTTGACCTGATACCGAAAGGATAAATTAAATATGAGTTAGTAGGGGCAAGGCCGAAAAATAATTTATCCTAATATAAAATATTTCTGCTTCTCCGTGATGATGTGTGCAAGGAGATCAGTGTCCCAGAACATGAATGAGGATGGCTACAGAAAAGTCATTTATTAAGTGAGAGAATCTTCCATGTGCTACACACCTCGATCTGTCTCATGGTGGAGCCACACTTTTATAAATTGAACCGTGCAAATTTAAAATAGTGAGCCGCTTAAGAATATCAAAATAGCCTTACTTTATGTATAACATTTGAACAAGGAAAATTCCCCCAAATGAAAAATAGAATCTTTCCATTCAAAAACTGGTGATTGAACTCCACTGGGAACTGGCTGTACCCTCCAGGTGGTGGAGCTAGTTTAGCTAGTAAAAAGAAATACCCATCTCTGCCTCACAATTAGCCTTAGTTTATTTGACATCATCTGGACCCCCATTCCTCTCTCTTAAGGTGAGAGTCTTGTATCTCATTCAATCATGACATGAGCCCCTGACTCTATGTCTAGGCATCTCTTATAAATATAACGTGTTAATGTTTCCATCTAACAGTTAAGGTACTAGTGTCCATCTGTAAAAGAAAATGTATTGAATCATGTAGGTGGGTATGAAGTTTATGCATGTAGAATTTAAACCTGACACGTGACACAGCCCAAAGTGACTGCTTGCGATTTCTTTTGAGGTTTGTACAAGACCTTGCTTAAACTTGCAAGTGATTATCTTAAAAGCCGAAATCTTACACATGAAAATGGAGCTACAGTGTGAATTAGTTTTTAGGCATAATAGTGAATAAGCATGTTCAAAATTACATAAAATTGTTTAGTGAAAAAGGAATCCTGTAGCAGAATTATTATACAGTTTAATCTATCAGAAACTACTCTTTGAAGGATGTGCAGTTATCAAAGTATACATGCTTCTATAAGAGGTATGTTGGTCTTTAAATGTAGCTAATTACAAAGAAAGTAGAGATTTAGCTTGCTATTTTTTCCATCTTCAATATTATCGACATCAAAAAAAATCATTCAGAATGCTCATAAAAATTGCTTTCCATGGTTTTTATGACTAAAAACTGTTTCTCAGCAATTGGATTAATTCTCATTTTCTGAAACATTTGCCAGAACTCTGAGATGAAAGGAAAAACATTCTTATTATGTGCCCTTCTTGAGAGAGCAGTAGAGGCAAGATCTAAGTCCAAAATTATTCATTTCTGCTTCCATTCTTTCTTGAAACCTTTTCTATGGCTGTGATGTACAAGAAATAGCTGGAGAATTTTTATATCCACCCCTGCAAGTAACATGAATCATCTGTTCCCTTTTTTTTAAATATAAATATGAAAGAGAGAAACTGTCCATGATGATTTGTGGAGAGTAGGTGTGTGTGAGATCTGCTATTTCCATGGTTAGTTCAGAAGTTGGTGTCACGATTGCTTCCTACACAACAATATGGGAAACCACTTAGCAGCAGGAATCCCAGTTGGCAGAATTGCCAGTTGTACCTGCTAAATAGACAGTTATTTGGGGGAGAAATCCTCAGGACACCTTAGAGAAATCAGGCAGTGTTTGATTTAGAAATTAGAGGCTCCTCTGAAGAGGGATTTTATATATAGGAAGTACACTGGAGCACAACAGTGAGTGATGACGATGATGATGATTACATTCTTATAGCTATGTGCAGGTCTTTCAACAGACAAAAAACAGTTTTTCAGAAAGCAAGAGTTTTGTTGAACAGGAGTGAACCTCAAAATTAAGTATATATATATATATATATATATATATATATATATATAAAACATTTCAGAAGTTATCTGGAGAAAATTTGGGGTAGGAAATGATGACTGGAAGGTAGATTGGAAAATGATGTTCTGGGCTTCTAAGGGAATCCAAGATGACCATGAGCATTGCTTTCCTAGGAGGTCATTTTACCAGCAAGGCATGGAGACTGCAATACCAGCCTGTGATGGCTGGTAAAGCGTAGACTGAACTGTGGTGTTAGTGTGACAGCAGCAAGGGCACTGGTTTGAACAACTCCAGGGCTACACACTTCCATTCATGTATTCCATGAAGTACCATGGAGTAAAATATTCTAGAAAGAAACAGTTTGGAAAGACCGTTTTAAGCTAGCCTTCATAAAATCAGTCCTGGTCTACAGGGTGTGCACTGAGATCAGTATCGCTTGGCCCTTGATCTTATAACACTTCTGTGGAGTTGTCCTTTCCCCCTTTTTCTACTATGTTATGACATCAGAATGGATCTTCTAAGGTGCCGCGCTCCCCTCTCCCTGTAGAAACTGATTGTCTCTTCTGAGAAAGTTGTCAGGTTTTCTGATCCACCCAGTAACAATAAATTATCAGTAAATTCAGCTTTAAGGCAGGTGTTTCAGTGCTGCTCGCTGGTTCCCTTGCAGGCCTTTCCTGGAACTGAGCATGGCCTGAATTGGGGAGCTACTCATCGTCCAAAAATAATGGTTTTCAAACTTTGTCCTGACTGAACAATCCTTCGTTCAAAGAAGTACTTGCAAAGATGCCTAGTAAATGAAGAAGAGGTGTTGTTGCTGAGTTTGGAGCCTTGTCTGCTCATTGTCTCCAGCCACCCGTTGCCTTCTCTTGTCCACAGTAGCCACTGAGGGAACTCCATCGACCGTCTTGGGCTCTGGCATATCCAGTGTTAGAAACACTGCTTACACAAAGATCTGTTTCATCGTCTTTAAGTCAATTTCTGGAGGTCTGTTATGATATTTGAAATTGTTCCCTTTCCCACTCTAAAAATAATCTCTGATTCTAACTCATTATCTAAAAGTAGCACTGCAGTATTGACCTGAGCCTGTAGAACTGTATTATTCAAGAGTCTTTTGGTTGCAAGTGGCAGAAAACTCAACTCAATCTGACCTAAAGGGATTCTTTTGGCTGACATAGTTGAAAAACTTAGGGGTCGCGCTGGGTTCAAGCACAGCTGGCCTCCACAAGTCTTTTTCTTTCTCTTTCTCTTTCTCTTTTCCCATCATTCATAGCTCTGCCCATATTGGCTTTATTTATGGGCAGGCCCTTCTTCATGTGGCAGCTCCCAAGTAGTCTTTAATGTGCTTTTTCCAATAATTGTAACAGAAATTTTAGAATTGTGACTCATTAGACCAGTTGCTTTTTTTAGTTAATAGACTTTATTTTTGAGCAGTTTTAGGTTTACAGATCAGTTGAGTGGAAAATACAGAGTTCTCATTTATTCTTTTTCCCTACACAGTTTTTCGTATTAACATTTTGTGTTAATATGGTACATTTATTACAGTTGATCATGTATTGATATATTATTATTAACTACAGTCCACAGTTTACATAAGGGTCCACTCTTTGTGTTGTACAGTTTTATGGATTATGACACATGCACAGTGTCATGTATTCGCCATTACAGTATCGTGAGCAAGTTTCACTGCCGTAAAAGTTCTCCCTGTTCCAACCACTCATTCTTCCCTCCCTTCTGCCGAACTCTGGCAACCAGTGATAGCTTTGCTTTTTACAGAATGTCATGTAATTGGAATTGAAAAGTATTTAGTCTTTTCAGACTGATTTCTTTCATTTAGCAATATGTTTTTAAGTTTCTTCCATGTCTTTTTGTCCATTTATTTTTATTGCTCAATAATATTCCATTATATGGAAATAGCACAATTTGTTTATCCATTCACCTTTTGAAGGACATCGTGAATGCTTCCAAGTTTTGGCAGTTTTCAGTAAGGTTATCATAAGTATCTGTGTGAGATTCTTTCAAGTCGAATGGATAAATACTAAGGAGCATACATTTTGGATGGTATTATAAGACAATGGCTAACTTTGTGCGGAGCTGCTAGACTGCCTTTGGGGTGGCTATATCATTTTCTATTCCTACTAGCAATGAATGAGAGTCCCTGTTTTCCATGTCCTGGTCAGTAGTTGTTGTTTCAGTGTTTGAGATTTTAGCTATTGTAAAAAATGTGTAGGGGCTTCCCTGGTGGTGCAGTGCTTGGGAGTCCGCCTGCAGATGCAGGGGACGTGGGTTCGTGCCCCGGTCCAGGAGGATCCCGCGTGCTGCGGAGTGGCTGGGCCCGTGAGTCATGGCCACTGGGCCTGCTCTGCAACGGGAGAGGCCACAGCAGTGAGAGGCCCGCGTACCACAAAAAAAAAAAAAAAAAAAAAAAAGTGTAGGGGTGTCCTGTTGTTTTAATTTGCAATGTCCTAATGAGATTGGACTAGTTTTAATTGGTGTGCAGCCTTGAACCAGTCTCTGTAGTCAAAGGGATGGAATATGTTGATTAGTCAGGTCTTTGTCTCAGGCCTAATCACTCAAGCAGAGACCACAGGATATGCAGTGATTTGCAGTTACCAAATTCACAAAAGAGAAATGATTTGCAGTTATCAAAAAAGAAAATAGGTGCCACACTGGTAAATACATCATATAGCCTCAATCAGTCAATCAGTGAACTGTCCTGACAAAAATATAATGGTAGTAGAAGAAATATTCATATTTCGGTAATTCTCAGATGAAAAACTCATGGTGTATTTCAAAGGTCAAGGAAAGAGGAAAGTACATGGATATGTAATTGATTCTGGTTTACTGTTCTTGTATCCTGAGATAAACAACATGTGATAGATCCATACAATGGAATATTATTCAGCCATAAGAAAGAGTGAAGTATTACTTATTCATACTATAACATGGATGACCTTGAAATTGTTATGGTATGTGATAGAAGGCAAACACAAAAAACACCTACTGTATGATCCCATCTATATGAATGTCCAGACTAGGCAAATTCACAGAAACAAAAAGTATCTTAAGGGCTGCAGGCGGCTGGGGAGAGAGGAGAAAAGGAGTGACTGCTAATAGATACATGGTTTCTTTTTGGCATCATGAAAACCTCAGGGAATTAGACAGTTGTGATGTTTCTACAACTTTGTGAACATACTATAAATCATTCAATTATATATTTAAAAGGGTAAATTTTATGGCATGTGAATTCTATCTTAAAAATAATTGAAAGCAAAAAAAAAAGGAAGGAGGAAAGAGGTGGTGTGCATATGGAGTGGAGATTGGGATAAGTGGCAATGGGAGTATTGGGAGTGTTGGACTCAATTTCTTCAATTTATTTTCAGTATTTATTTTCAGTATTAATTATTTGCTGTGCATATTGATTCATGAGTATTTATAGCTCCTTTCTGTGTGAAACTATCACATAGTGGAGAAGAAATAATCCACTAGAGGTCTTTTATGATTTAAATTAAGCTATTATTCAATGTAATTACTAGTCTGAATGTTTTAAAGTTTCTCTAAATAAGAACTATGGAGGCTGTTTACAAGATGGTTCATTGCACGATTATGCATAATCAGCAATGACTGTGAGTTAATGATCACAGTGTGTGTTTTAGTTGAGAACATAATTTTGTCAATGAATATACAATGCTTATTAATTCAAAGAGTTTTTTATATATGTTGGTTCAATAAGTGTTCTTTGAAACTAATATATTGGCCAAGTAATAGGTTGCCAGTCTAAATTGATGAGGTTGAATCTTGCAGTAAGAAGGAGTGAGCATGGTTTAAATGTACATAAATATTGGCACAAGTTAGTGATATGAGTCTGAGAGAAAATAAGGGAGGTAGTAAACATTTCATGGTTTTATTGCGATAGCTGTCCAATGATCGATTTATCTTGGGATTGATCATTAGCCAAAATGTAAGCCATATGGCAACTGACATTTACAAATGTGCTTTCATCAGTCAGTTTTATTCACTGAGGACAACAATTTAAAGATTCAACATTCTAATAGTTTTTAATGCAATGTTCTGAAGACTTCATTCAGTAATAGATATATTGGTGGCAAGAAGAATCTTTGCAGTATCGTGGAAGAATAGTGTTAGAAAAGAATTTGAGTTGATGATAGACCGCATTTATTCCATTCAAGGATCTGTGTTTATTTCAGCCAAAGTTCTGAAAGCATCTGCAGTTGGTTATTTCTGAAATGCATTGGAAAAAAATAAGAATACATTTACATAGAGGACATAGATTTTCACATACTATGTGAAAAACTAGATTCAACCTATGTCAAATAGCCAAGAAATGAAAAATTTGCTAAAGAGAGAAAATCTTATATATTTATGTAAATTTCATCATTCCACTAAATCCTGGCACAGTAGCTATAGGCTTAATCAGCCCGCCTTTGTATTTAAAAGGAGACAAGCTATTTTTGCTGCTATAACAGTAGAAATAAGAAATAAACAAAGGACCGTATTTCCTGCCTCTGAATTAGAGAACTTATTCTGAGCTCATTCATTTATTCAAGTGATTTAAGATATAATTTAACTATGATTTAAGATATCATTTAACTCTCAACTTCTGATAATGTTAGGACTTTATCATACATTTCATTTTATCTTGTTATCATAACTGTTGCTGTTGTCATTGTCATCATCAACATTTTATTTCCATAGCATTTTATAATAGTCTAGTGGCACACAACCCAACATAAACAAATCAAACATGATGCCATATTTTTGTCAAAAATTGTCGTTGGCTCTGAATCTACTAGAAGAGAGATAAAAAGGAGAATCTAGATTGAAATGAATGGATTTAAAGATGGAATCCATCACATATGTATAACTACCAGAATAGTTAATTTGTGTCACTATGTTTTACCATAGTTAGAACATTAGATTGAGGGTAGGAAAGTGTAGCTTCTTCGTTAAGTGATTTTCCAAAAACCACTTAATCATTCTGAGTCTTTATTTTCTCAGCTGCAAAATTGAGAGAACAGAGTGGAACTTGAAGTCAACATGAATACTTAGCTTATGTAGCTGCTGTCTTTCAAACCATAATGGAATTGTCACAGTGGAATGTCACTTCACTTCTGCTGACATCTCTATCACTATTTCAGTTTCTGAAAGAGATGCCAACACTCTACCTAGCTCTTTCAACTCCACTCTGAGTTATTTAGCAACATGGTTTTTCATTCTCTGTCCAGAACAAGATCATAATTTCTTTTGGGGTGCTTTATTTTAGAAGATTCCGGCTGTGGAAAAGGACAAACAAATATAAAAAGACAAAGCAGATATCATGGGAATATTTTTTAGAAGGCGTCCAATCATAAATGTTTCTAAAAAAGCGTGCTCTTAAAACTTGCTGCTCATATTTGCCCAGATTCTTTTATTCAGTTTGGTCCAGAAAGGAGGGTGGTTGTTATTTTAAGAGCAAATATAGGACTCAATATTTCATTTATTCAGAAGGGGGCACACTTGTGCTTTTAATAGCAGATGTATTCAGATTTGCTAGTATATGAAATTTACACAGAAACTTTTAGGAAATGATAGAACCATTCCTCATTATCAGAGTTTCTTAAGCTATGTATGTATATACACTACTTTAATACTTCTTAAATATGGAGAATAACAGAATTCAATATGCAGATTTCTTCTGAGGAAAGGGCTTCTTCATTTTAAGTCCAGAGTCTTATTAAGTTGAAAACTTTGTATTTTGGTCTGATAATTATTCAACACAATTAGCTTTGCTGTTCATAAAGAGTTTTATAATCATGGAAATAACATTCCTTTGACAACCTGTCATAAATTTTAGTTTAGGCTCTGAAGGTGGCAACCTTATATATAGCCTTACGCATGTTTTCCTCACTGGTCGTCATTAAAATAATGGCGTCATTAAAAAATGTCATCTTCTGTATACAAATATGACAGAGACCCACGTGGAGGAAGAAGAGTTATGCAATGAGTTATCTTTCATGTCATATGTCCGAAGCCATAATTATCTTTTTCAGGAAAGCAGGGTGAATCTTAGCGTGGTATTTGCCCAAGGTTAGGAGTTTGGTCTGAAGCTTCTGAAAATCATGTCTAGCACCCACAACTTTGGCCTCAGTGTTGTTCTACCAAATTTAAGTATTTGATCCAGAATGATAAAATCTAGAACCGTGTGGAAAAACTAATCGTACAGTAAATTCTTATTGAATGAATAAATAAATGAAAGGTTGAAAGTATAAATTAGTGAATGATACATTGGATGGATGAGCAGATGGATAGATAGACGGGTAGGAGGACATACAGATGGCCAACAGGCACATGAAAAGATGCTCCACATCACTAATCATTAGAGAAATTCAAGTCAAAACTACAATGAGGTATCACTTCACACAGGTCGGAATGGCCATCATCAAAAAGTCTACAAATAATAAATGCTGGAGAGGGTGTGGAGAAAAGGTGACCCTTATACACTGTTGGTGGGAATATAAACTGGTGCAGCCACTATGGAAAACAGTATGGAGGTTCCTTAAAAATCTAAAAATAGAGTTGCCATATGATACAGCAATCCCACTCCTGGGCATATATCCAGAAAAGATGAAAACTCTAATTCAAAAAGATACATGCACCTCAGTGTTCGTAGCAGCACTCTTTACAATAGCTAAGACGTGGAAACAACCTAAGTGTCCATCAACAGCTGAATGGATAAAGAAGATGTGGTATGTATATACAATGGAATATTATTTAACCGTTTAAAAAAGAATGAAATATTGCCATTTGCAACAACATGGGTGGACCTAGAGATTACTGTAGTAAGTTAAGTAAGTCAGATAGAGAAAGATAAATATTATATGATATCACTTATATGTGGAATCTAAAAATTAATGCAAATTAACTTATTTATAACACATAAGCAGACTCACAGACACAGAAAACAAACTTTTGGTTACCAAAGGGGGAAGGTGGGGATAAATTTTGAGTATGGGATTAACAGATACATACCACTACATATAAAATAGACAAACAACAAGATTTACTGTATAGGACAGGGAACGATATTCAATGTCTTGTAATAACCTATAATGGAAAAGAATCTGAAAACTAACATATATATAATCATTTTACTGTACACCTGAAATTGACATAATATTGTTAATCAACTACAGTTCGATTTTAAAAAAAGAGGATGCCTGAGATTGGTGGGTAATACATATGTCTAGTCTCCAGTTATGTCATTATCTACTTGCATGTTGCAAAGTAAGTCACTCTTGGCTTCCGAATTTCAGCTTCTTCATGTAGTGTAAAGAGGTACGACTACCTACATTCTAAGCTCTCTTTCAATCCTAAGGTGACAAGATTCCATAAACATACGTATACGAGGCACTTTCTGATATGTTTTCTTTTCTCCATCCTCCACAGCCAGTCCATCAGCCATTTATTATTTGCATATTGGATCTGAATACTTCCCTCCATGGCAGCCATCCCAGTCTGTACCACCATAGTTTTCACCTGAACTCCAGCAGTTTACGTAAGTGGTTTCTCGGCATTGTTACATTTGCCCCCAGGGCATCCATCTTGACGTACATAGCCCACAAAGTGACATGTCTTAGAAAACAGCTTAGATCATGTTACTCCTATGTTTGAATCCTTCCAATTAATGATCATAACAGTCTGAATAAAATCTGAATTTTAACCTGGTTCATAAGGTCCTATGTGAACTGGCTCCTATCTAACTTCCTCTTCCTTCGCATGTCATTGTCTTCATCGTTTATAGTAGATCTTTCTGATCACTGGACATAGCAAACTAACTCCCACCTTAGGGTTCTGTAGTCGATCGTTTTACAAAAGTCACCTTTCTTAGAACTGCATATACCTCTGACCTCTAATCCTTCAGGATAGAGAACAAATGTTGCCTAAGAAAGGCTTTCCCGATCATCCTAGTGTAGTACCTCCAAGGCACCCCCATGCATTTGTATCCCATTACCCTGCTTTAGTATCTTCATGGTGCTATGTCCCTCTCTAAATCATCTAGTTTATTATTTGGTTTCCTACTTTATAGTCTTTCTCCACTCTCGTATGTAAGCTTGCTAAGGACAGGGGTGTATTCTGACTTGTTCATTACTCCATCCTTATTGTGTAGATACAGTGGTAAACACACAGTAGGTGCTCAGGAAATATTTGTTGCATGTTAACAAGTAATCTTCCCTCCAGCCTTAAATGAGAGTTTTTGACTGGCGCAGTGATTCACATTCACCTTTGCGGATTTGTATAATACCATTGTGAAATGTTGCTGGGTGTGTTATCTGCCTCATAGGGAGATGAGGATGTTATAAGGATTAAATGAGATAATGTATATGAAAGTTACTTTGTTAGAGAAAAAAAAAATCTTATAATAGTATTTATGATCACTCTCCTGATTTCACAGATGAGCAGATGAGAAACCTGGAGCCCCAGTGGGTACATAATCACCCAAGGGCACAGATATGAGCTCTTATATCTTCTGCCAACCATCACAAAGATGCTTTCACATATATTTTCCCCTTTCTGCTGAATGTCCCTCACTGAAAGTTCATAAGGATGACAAAGAAGTTTCTGAAAATTAGAAAGGGAGGAATAAAGCCACTTTTTGTTGAGAAAGGGCGTGCAGATCAGTAAAAACAGCCACAGGGAATATAGGAATGAAAAATTCAGGGTAGAATTTGGCCTACTGGCCCAGATGGTAAGGGAATAAACTAGTTGCGATGTTTAATGTCAAGCTATAGAAAAGTTAATAGGTTTGTGAACAAATGTTCCAAACTCTCAGCTCAGGGTATGATTTCCCAATTCAAGAAACTTTTCTACCCTGAGGGTAACAATTTTTACTCAGCTTTTGTGCAAAGAAACTGCCACTATTTCATATTTTCTTTTCTTTTTCTGTTTCCTTAATAAAAGTATTCAGTATTACTTGGTGGAGTTCTGCCCTACTGTTTGATATCATGACACTTTCTTCCAGGCAGTGCGGTGTCCTGTCATTGGGAGCCATTGGTGCTAACCAGAATGGTGTACAGTACCAGGGAGTATGCTAGTATATTGAGTTATATCTCATATTCTTATGTAATTCACAAACCAGCCCTTTAAAAGAACTCAGTTTCGGACCTGTGTGATGTCATTTGTGGTACACTTAAGCCACACTTTATTTTTAATTTGATATAGGCTCATTAAAAAACATTATCTTACTTGCTTCAGGGTCACACAACTAGTAAGTGAAGGAACTAGTCTTCCAAACTCCATTATTTGCATTTTTTAAAATTGTTCAGCATTTATATGAAGGCAAAAATTAACCTTCCAGCTCTGTTATCAATTTCTGTATCCCAGTGGATATACCAATGTCCTCTGAAGTTGCGTAGCTCTGATTTGTCATGAGGTGGCAATGTAACAACACCTTGAATTGGATCTATGATGAATTCCCCCACCTTGGTCAATTTCTGAGGGAGCTGTCCAGAGCTGAGTTTGCTATGGAATGGCCACTGAGTGAGGAGGCATGAGGACAGACTTCTAGGGCTTGAATATTTGATTTTGTGCATATCCAGTCTTAGCTTCTAGCTGAAGAATCCTAATGTGGAACCCTAGGAGAATTTGCTTTCTGGATTTCAAATACAAAAGTTCAAAGAGGTCAGGTTCTATTTAAAAAGCCCACATGCAAAAGTAAGTGAAGTACCTTGAAATTGCCAGTGAAGAGGTCATCCTGAAATCTACGGAGTAAAAAAAATGAGTTTTAGAGGAGGAAAATATGTTTTCAAATAAGGGAATGTATATTATAGCTTTTTAAATTCCATTCCTTCAGAGAAAGTGAATAAACAGGGATAAAAGACCTTGAGCAAGACTCTTTTTCATGTCTATTTAAATAAGAACTTTATTCAATTTGTGGTACTATTAAATAGGAATACAGTACTAAATAGCTTAAAATTTATAGTGGTACTTCTTATATCCAAATATGTGAAAAGAATTTTATATAATTTATTATGGCTCATACTGAGGTGGCTCTGAAATTATGAATTGTGAACACTGTCTAATACTTTTCCCTAAAATATTAATAAATGTATACTTATATATTCTTAAAAATTCAAATATTATATTAAAATAATGTTCATATTATCATTTAAAGATCTAGAATGTAATTTCCCAGCCTTGATTTTAATTCGATTATATGAAAGCTGAAAATATAAGATTATAACACTTTTTTTTAGATTGTGGTTATTTTTTAAAAAGTCATTCACCTGTTGAATCATTCAGTAGATATATAGTGGCACATTCCAAGTTGTGGTCACGTGGTTCCAGCCTCCATTAGACTTATAGTCTAGTGCAGGAAAGGTTAAGTAAACTGAAGCTTAAAATGCATGATAGTAAGTGCTATGATGGGGTTGGTACGGCGTATTATAACCACACACTGCAGGATCCTCTTATTTGAATTTGGTGGGGGGGCTGGTCAGAGAGAGTTCCCAGGGAAAGTGATATGGAAGGTGATACCTGAAGTATTAGTAGAATTCAGCCAAGCAAAGAGATGGAGAAGAATCTTTCAGTCACAGTGAGCATAATACGTGAAAGTATGGAGACAAAAGAGGATGTGGTGTTCTTCGAAGAAGAGAAATTAAATTTGACTAAAAGTTAGAATTCTTAAAAGATAAAACAGGGACTGGGGACAATAAATAAGACTGAGGCGGTAAGCTGTGGTTGTACCATGGAAGCATGACCATCCTTCTAAGAGCATTGGGATTCTGTAGTAAGGTTTTAAATAAGGAAGCTGCCTGGTCAGGTTCACATTTTAGAAAAGTCATTTCACTGTGAAGAAAAGATCACAGTTAGGTGAGAGCCTAAGTCTAGAGGCTGAAGGACTCTTTTGGAATCTGCTATAGTGATTCCAGATGATACATGATGCTGGCCTCAACTAGAATAGCACTAAGTGTTGATGGAGAGAAGTAGCTGGAATCATCATTTTTTTAGAAGATTAAATTGAGACAGCTTCACAGCTGTTTGGAAGTAGAGGAGGGTGAGGATATGAGGTCAGAGAAGCTAATTAGATTTCTGGAATCTGCAGCAGTGGTGGCTGGTTCCACTTCCAAAGATAGAAAACACAGAAGTTTGCAAGTGAAGGTAGTGAGATCATTTGGGCGCATAGAAAGTTTTATGTTTCTGTAGGACTCTAAATGAAATGGCTAGCAGAAATTTGGGCCTGTGGATTTTGAAGCTCAGTAATGAGATGTGACCTAGAGGTACAAAGTTTAGAACTTTTATCAGACAGATGGTAATTGAGCATTTGGGAATGGATGATATTAACCAAGGAAGATGTTGAAGAGATTCCCAAACTTTGGGGTCAGATGAATTACCCAGGAGGTGTGATAAAATTCAGAATCCTGGGCACCAACTCCAGAGTCTTACTGAGTAGGTATAGGATGTAGCTCACAAATCTACACGCTTGACAAATAGAGTCCCTTACCATGATTTTGATGCAGATGATCCTCTGACCCCACTGTCAAATAAAAGGAAAAGTGGATCTTGCATAGAAGCCTAAGTAGTATCAGCACATAAAAGATGGACAGAGGAGGAGGAACCCAGAAAGAAGGCTGGTGAAGAAGTAACCATAGGTGTGGAAGGAAAATTAAAAGTATAAAATATCACTAATTACATGGAAAGAGAATCAGTATAAGAGAAGGAATCATTGACAGGGTCAGAAGTGTTCAGACAGGAAGTAAAGATGAAGGCTGGAATACACCTACTACATGTAACAAAAAGGAGGTCATAACAAAGTTGGCAAGAATAGTTTCAGTAGAATAATGTGGGCTGAAGCCAGATTGCAGTGGGTTGAGGGTTGAATATCATATGAGCATGAAGAGACATGAAGCAGAGACAAAATCTTTTAAAAGAAGTTAGAAGGGATGGAGGTTGCTACAGCAGGATATGGGTAGGGGTGAATGTTTTAGGAAGGAAACAGCGTGAGTCAAAGTCTTACCTCACCCTTGGCCTGCTCTTATCTCTAATTTTTTTGGAGCTTCTCATCTTACCAACTTATGAATGGATCTATTATACAATTCAGCAATAAAAAGAATGGGTTGTGTGTTAAGTTTATGTCGAAATTTCTAAGAAACTACCGAATACTTTTCCAAAGAGCTGTTCTGTTTTACATTTGGATATTGGGGAGCAAATTAAGGTGCTGCTTTGTGTTTTGTGCATTATGGTTATGCCAAAAAATACTGAAATATACCTGAATATTAGCCTGACCCCTAGTGGTGGTCCACATCCATGGGGCTAAACGTGGAACTGAGTTTTTTCTACCCTTTCCATCACATGAGCTGCCACTCCACTCCATCCTTTCTTGCAGACACATAACAGTAGAGAGATGGTGTAAATATGCCCAAACAAATTTAGATGGTGTACTGTGGGGTCCAGTGGGGCAGAAGGATGGAAGTCCTTACATCCTGCTACCTGCTTGAGATCAATATCTGCTATCATAGCTTAAGCATCACCACCATCCGGGGGACTTTGAGAACAATATTGAACTTCATTTAAGCTCAATTTCCTCATATTTACAACGAGGATTATAGTAATACCTACCTTAGAGTGATGTTAGGATGATTAAATGAGATTGTGTATGTAAAGCGCCTAACACAGTTCAACCCAGAGTTGACATTCACGAAAGAGCAGGTGTTCGTATTTCATGACGATAAAAACAATCAATAATGTAGTCAAATACTACAATGAAATTTTATTCATGATATTTTTTTTCTGGTTCTCATTTGCTTGCATTCCATGTTAATGTTCTCTATTTCAATTGGAACCTCTTTAAATTTAGGACTAGGTTTTATTTGATAAGGATAAAAGCCACAACCATACCAACAATAACATCCTCTATTATTTTAGAGTAACTATATATCAAGACATTGCTAAAATATTTCTTATGTAAAATTTAATGCTGCAACAGTTTTATGAGGTGGGCAAAGATCTCAGATGGTCTATGTTAAAGACTTTCATCTGTGTCTTTTTCACCCAGACCCCACATCTTGACTCCTTGATGTGCTGGCCCTGCCAGTGGCAATGATAATATCCGTTACAGCTGGTTGATACAAGAAATACAAAGATTATGTACAAAGTATTGATATTGATACTGATATTGATAAAGCTAGCTTTCTTCTCTTTGAGCTTTGCCGTTCTAGAGAGCTAGCTGTCACCGAGAAAAAAAGCCACCTCTTATTTAACGCTTGAGAAAGAAAAACAGAAACAGAAACAGAAACAAAAACAGAAGCAAAAACAGAAACAGAAACAAAAACAGAATGATCAAAAATCCATTTGCTTCCAGCCCAAATCCAGCCCAACGATACTAGGGCTGACTGTTGTTATTTTTAATTATTACGTTTCCAGGTATTTTTCCCCCGCACTCAACCGACTGATTAACAACCACATAATTTCTCTTTAACAATGACTTCTTCAGCTTACGTCAGAACAAATAATGAACATCCAGAACTATAAAGGACAAACCAGAACGTTAATCCTTATGTCCCTTATTCATTGGCCAACAAACTTACTAGGCCTCTTACTGAACTCATTTGCGCCCCTTCGCAACTTTCAATAACCTTAGGCACAGTGGTCCCTTTATGAGCAGGCACTGTGATCACTGGCTTCTGCCATAAAGCAAAAGCATCTGTAGGCCGCTTTCTATCACCTGGGGCACCAATCCCTCTTATCCCTATGCTAGTAATTATTGAAACTATTAGCTTATTTATCCAACCAATAGCCCTAGCCCTACGACTAACAGACAGTATCACAGCCGGTCACCTGTTAATTCACCTCATCAGAGGAGCATCCCTTTCCCTATTAAGCATGAATCCTCCCACAGCCCTCATTATATTTATTAGTCTTGTTCTTCTCACTTTTCTCGAATATGCAGTAGCCCTTATTCAAGCTAACGTGCTCACCCTGTGAGTGAGCCTCTACCTACACAATGGCACCTAATGACTCACCAAACCCATGCGTATCATAGAGTAAATCCTCGTCCCTGACCTCTTACAGGAGCCCTCTTAGCCCTTCTCTTAACATCCCATCTAGTCATATGATTCCATTTTAACTCAACTTTTTTATTATCCTTGGGCTGATTAACTAGTATGTTAGCAATATGTCAATGATGATGAGACATCACCAGGGAAAGCACTTTTCAAGGCCATCACACACCAGTTTCATTCAAAAAGGATGTTGATATGGCATAATTCTGTTTATTATTTCAGAGGTTCTCTTTTTTACAGGCTTCTTCTGAGGTTTTCATCACTCAAGTCTTGCCCTTACACTTAAACTAGGTGGTTGCTAACCACCAACAGGCATTCACCCCCTAAATCCATTAGAAGTACCACTTTCCAACACCTGTCTTACTGGCCTCTGGAGTACCTATTACCCAAGCTCACGACAGCTTGATAGAAGGAAACTGTAAGCATATTCCTCAAGCTCTTTTTATTACAATCTCCCTAGTTTACTTTACACTACTGCAAGCCTCAGAATGTTATGAAACAGCTTTTACAATCTCAGATGGAGTACACAGGTCAGCAGTCTTCATAACCAAAGGTTTCCATGGCCTACACGTGATCATTGGCTCTACTTTTCCTCATTGTCCGCTGCCTGTGCCAACTACAGTTTCAACTCATTTCAGATTTGAAGCCACTGCCTGATACACTTTGTAGACATAGTATGGCTGTTTCTCTACATCCCCATTTATTGATGAGGGTCTATTCTGTTTTTTCTTTTATTGGGGTATAGTTGTTTTACAATGTTGTGTTAGTTTCTACTGTACAGTGAAATGGAGTTGAGAGTGTGTTCTTTTAGTATCAGTTAGTACAGTTGTCTTCCAATCAGTTTGGGTACAATCTGAAAAGAATAATAAACCTTATAGCATTAACCACAAACATAGTACTAGCTTCACTACTTGTACTTAGCGAATTCTGACTTCCCCTACTAAAGACAGATACAGAAGAATCAAGTCCTTACAAATGCGGATTTGACCCCATAGGATTTTCCATAAAGATTTTCCTGGTAGCCGTTACACTTCTCCCCTTGATCTAGAGAAATTGCCCCCCTTCTGCGCCTGCCCTGAGCAGTCCAAACTAGCAACCTAAAAACAATACTCATCATAGCACTAATCCTGATCTCACTACTAGCAATAAGTATAGCCTGTGAGTGAACTCAAAAGTGATCAGAATGACACAAATATGATAATTAGTTTAAATGAAAACAAATGATTTTGTCTCGTTAAACTATGATTAAATGCATAATTACCGAGTATCTTTTGTCTACATAAATATTATTCCAGCATTCACAGTTTCCCTTATAGGGCTATTAATATATCGATCTCACTTAATATCTTCTCTACTATGTCAAGAAGAAATAATATTATCATTATTCATTATAGCAACCCTAATAATTCTAAATGTCCATTTCACTCTAGCTAGCATAATACTCATCATCTAACTAATATTCACAGCCTGAAAAGCTGCACTAGGTTATCCCTGCTAGGAATATTATCAAACGCCTATGGCATTGATTGCATACAAAATACAAACCTTCTCCAGTGTTAAAAATTACTGTTCTAACTATTGTATTCATGCCACTAACATGTTTATCAAAAAGCAATATAATTTGAATTCACACCACAACCTACAGCATACTAATTAGTTTTGTTAGTCTTTGCCTTTCTAACAACAGCCTTAACTTTAATCTTCTCTGACCCTCTGTCAGCACCTTCACCGACTCGAACTACATGACTCTTACCACTAACACTCAGAGCTAGGCAATTCCAGCTACCTAAAGAATCACTGGCTTGGGAAAAAAGCAACAAACTGTCTATTACTATATTAATCATACTACATATATTCTTAATCTTAACATTCAAGGCCACGGAACTGATTCCATTCTACATCTTATTTGAAGCAACACTAGTCCCAACATTAGTTATTATTACTTGATGAGGAAACCAAACAGAACGGCTTAATGCAGGACTCTACTTTTTTATTTTACTCACTAGTGGCATCCCTTCCACTTCTAGTTGCACTAATGTCTATCCAAAATACTACAGGCTCACTAAACTTTTTAACAATGCAGTACTGAGCCCAAACAATATCTAACTCTTGATCCCATATTTTCACATGATTAGTGTGT
Source organism: Leucopleurus acutus (assembly GCF_964270905.1). Taxonomy (NCBI): domain Eukaryota; kingdom Metazoa; phylum Chordata; class Mammalia; order Artiodactyla; family Delphinidae; genus Leucopleurus; species Leucopleurus acutus. The sequence goes on along the minus strand of NC_139153.1, from coordinate 10,371,220 downwards.
AAAATGGCTTTTATAGTAAAAATACCCCTTTATGGATTACACCTATGATGTCAAAAACGCACGTAGAAGCCCTTATCGCCTGATCTACGATTCTTGCAGCCCTACTATGCAAACTTGGTGGCTACGAATTACAATAATCCTGAAACCCATAGCAAAGTATGTAAGGTACCCATTCCTTATATTGTCCTTCTAAGGAGTAATTATAATTATAATCTGCTTGCACCAGACAGACTTAAAATAGCTCATCACATGCGCCTCCGTTAAGCACGTGTCACTTGTCATAGTAGCTCTTCTTACCCAAACACCTTCAAGTTCTATAGGAACTACGGCCCTAATAATCACCCACAGCCTCACATCATCTAGATTATTTTGCCTGGCAAATTCAAATTATCAGCGTATTCATAGCTGAAACATAATTTTAGTCCGTGGTCTACAAACATTTCTTCCACTAATGGCAACATGATGACTACTAGTAAATCTTACAGACCTAGCCCTGCCCCCATCAACCAACTTAATCAGAGAACTATTTGTAGTAATATCATCTTTCTTCTAGTCCAATATCACCATTGTCCTCATAGGGGCTAAGACAGTCATTACTGCCCTATACACTCTCTCTGTATTAATCATAACACAACGAGGTAAATATATGTATCATATCAACAATGTCAAACCACCATTTACATGAGAAAACACCCTCATAACTCTTGACCTATTACCCCTTCTGCTCCTATAACTCAACCCAAAATTATTTTGGGACCTAGGTACTGAAATAGAGTTTAACAAAAACGTTAGGCTGTGAAGTAAAAGAAGCTTAAATCTCCTTTTTACTGAAAAGCTTAGCCTTTTCTCGGGTGAGCCTCCTCACTCTGGAAAGCTAGCTCTTACCCAAAGCCAGCTACCGCTTATTTACCCCTGAGAAACAAAAACAGAATGAGCGAAAATCTGTTTGCCTCTTTCATTTCCGCAAAGATAATAGGGCGCCTGTTGTTAGTTTATTTATTTATTTTTTTTATTAATTAATTTAGTTATTTATCTTTGGCTGTGTTGGGTCTGCGTTGCTGCACGCAGGCTTTCTCTAGTTGTGGCGAGCCGGGGTTACTCTTCGTTGCGGTGCGTGGGTTTCTCATTGCGGTGGCTTCTCTTGTTGTGGAGCACGGGCTTCAGGCTTGTGGGCTTCAGTAGTTGTGGCTCGCGGGCTCTAGAGCGCAGGCTCAGTAGTTGTGGCACGTGGGCTTAGTTGCTCTGCAGCATGTGGGATCTTCCCGGACCAGGCCTCGAACCCCTGTCCCCTGCATTGGCAGGCGGATTCTTAACCACTGCACCACCAGGGAAGTCTTGTTGTTGTTGTTTTAATTAATCTGTTTCTGAGCATTTTGTTCACATCCAACCAACTCAGCTACCTCCTCAATGAGGAGAAATGCGGGCATCTGTGACCTCCTCAGACTCAGTATCTCACGAGCGTCTGTTAACTCTGGAGAAGAGAAGACACAACACCAGGAATGGCCAGTACCTGATGATTATTCCAGTCAGCCATTTGGCAATTTAAGATAGTTGCATTCTTTTTCCCACCCCACCCTAAGCACATTTATTTCCTTTTTTTTCACTGTAATAGCTGAGTTTTACCCTAAAATAGTCAAAGGATTCTATTCACATTTTGTCCTTGTAGATTAATGATAGTGCTAAGACACACAGTTCCTTCATGGAAAATAGGAAAGCGTCTTCTTGGCCACATGTGATTAGCACCATCCAGACTTCTGCCTCACATGCCTGGTGAGGCGTGCATTCTCTTCAGTATCCAGTTGTTTTCAAGAGAGATGTGTAAATTAAAGTAGTGACAATGATGTTAACATATGTGTTAGGCAACAAAATAGATGGCGCTGATGCAGATGGTGTTACAAGTTTTATTTTCAACTTGGGTCTGCATTTGGAAAATATTTCTACTATTTCCTTCAGTGTCATCAATTTTAATGGCTTCTATTCCATCTAATTTTTAAGCTGTAAATATATTCTAGTATTTGAAAAGGAAATCAAAACGATCCTTTGTAACAGAGGCTGAACCTAGTTTGTTTTCTCAGCAAAATTAGTCTTCAGTTTATATGTATCTAAATGCTGGATTATGAGTTCCCAAATCCGTCATTTATCCTAGAATTCTTCAGTTAATTAAAACCAATGTGAGAATAAATTTGTCTCATATGATTATTAAAAAACCTCTGAGCAAGCATTTAAATATTAGGAGATTTCATATAAAAATCTTGGTTTGGGCTTCTCTGACAAATCAATGGTTTCGAAATGCTTTCAGAGACCTGAGTAGGACCCTGGACAAGTAATACGCACTAACACTCTCCTATCAGCCTGAGAGCCCCTGGACACTTTTGACTTTTGCTTAATATCAGTGGATATTTAGTCTACTGAAATATTTTAATCCATCTTTCCCTGTAGAAATTTGAACCTAAATTTAAAGGGGCTTTTCTAATGCAGTTCAAGCCAACAGGTATAATTCATTTTAAAGGTAATTTTTAGGACTAGCTTAAAAGTGTCTAGGCAAACATTTAGTTAATTTCCTATGTTTCTGTAGAAATGATAATACCTAACAAATATTACTTACTCTTTGTCACATGCTGTGGTTTACATATCTCATATTTTAATTCTTACAACAAGCCTTAAGGTAGGTGCTAAATGCTATTATTAGTTTAACAAGGACAACCTGAACCTTCAAGAGGTATGTACGTTGCCCAAGGTCTCAAAGCTTGCAAGGGGTTGAGCTGGGAAAATCTTTTATCTAAAATTCATGTTCTTAACTACTCACTGTCTTACTCTGACATATATATTCTAAACTATTTTAAAATGTATCTTTAAAAATAATTTAAATATGGATACTTTAAAACAAATAAATATATAAATAGGGATATTTATATAAAGAAACATTTATCCTCGTTCTGAATTAAAGGCTCCAGATACTCTCTGCTCCCTATGCCCCCTTTTAGGTCACAAAGGGACCTTTATGAATTGTCCACCAAAGGGGTCAGGGTTTGAATTCTCCCCTAGTCTTTTCCTTTTTTCCCTGTTGTAAATGAATTATGTATATGCCCTGAAGTAATTAGCAAAGACGCTGTTGTTCAGGTGAATTTTAAACTAATTAATCTGACCTAATTCCTGTCAAGAATAATTAGGAGAAAATATGTCCTCCCTGAGCTGCTCTTTCAAGCTAAGATGCTAAAGCACGATGTCTCCTGTGTGTGCACTGCATGTGCACTGCGTGGGCACTGTGCTAAAAGTGAGAGGGCTATTTACTTAATGGTTTTAGAGGAAATGCTAAAATGATACCTCTTCAATTGCCACCTGGGCATCAGCTCTTCAGTTTCTATATCTGAATAAAAGCAAGAAGCTGAACTAACGACAGGGATTCTGACATGAGTGATATCAGTGACTCCTTAAGATATTGCGATTTGCAATTAAAACTTAAAAACTAGTCCCTCCTCTTCCAAAAGGCTTTTGAATGAAGTCGCATGCCCCATTTCACAGCCTGTTAATTTTCTTAACATAAAAGCTATTCAACTGCCCCATCCCCTACCTGTCCTTTTTTAAATGTTTAGCGTCCTTAGTAATCTAATTAACTGGTGACATTTCTCATGTAATAACCAAGTCCTAAGCGGTATGTTTCGAGAAAGATATTTTAGGAAAAGTCAATAAGCAAGCTTTACCCACAGATGCAGTTTTTCAAGAAGGGGAGATAATCTCTGGTTGCAATGACGGCAGGTTTGAATATGATGACGTTTGCTGTCCATGATTGCCTGGAGCCCTAACCACTGCTCTATCATTGTATAGCAACCTCTCTGCACGCCCTCTAACCTTGCCTTCTAATATATTAAGGGGCTTGTGGAAGAGGAGACCACTGGAGAACTTATATCTCACATCGCCACACAGTTCAGAGTTAATAATTTCCTTATTAAACCTATGAACCCTTCATGTTTTGTAGTCCTGCCTGTCCAACCCCCTTCTAAGTTAGTTTCTAGGCAACCAATAAACATTGAATTACATTAAGCTCCTTATTTCAAGGCTGCAGTTCAGGATTTTGCTGCATATTTGTTGGCTCATTTATGGAGACTGCAGCATAATATTCATTAATTCTGTTTAATCTTCAGTACTTCAGTGATTTGATTCTCAACCACATTACCTATACCAGTTTGTCCATGTTTAAACCACCCCAGTGCTGTGATGCTGTTCTATATGTTGATTACCCCAAGGTTCCGTGAGCTCTAGTCTGGAATCACAGAGGCAGATTATCCACCATTTCCAGTTCTTGGTGATCATTCAGCACTTTAAGGTAACCTATTAGAAACTTAAAAATTTCAGCTTCTGTCTTGAATGGCCAACATATCTATAGCAGACTTTTAATAAGAAAGAACGTGCAGTTTAGGAATAGTCTGAAAAGGTAATAAGCATTTACAAAAAGAAGGACGTTGTTTGCTTTGACAAATTAAGGTTTTGATGTGAAAGAGAGGTTCTTGGAAATATCCCTTTATTGATATGAATCAAGGAATTGAGGTTTTAATTTTCAAATTTACCCAGCACTATGTGAGAACGAATATTAATCTTCCAGCAGAACTGTTCTGTTTTGAATGTTGAATGTTTTGAGACATTCTCTAAAACACTCTTGCAAGTACTCTCTCTCTCTCTCTCTCTTTGTCAAGAGAGACAAAGTGAGTGTGTATGTGTGTGTGTGTACATCTGCGTCTTCACAACCAAACAAAAACATAAATTAAATGTTTGTTTACTCTCTAGTTTCATAACATAAAGTAGTCACAGATATTGGTCACACTGAAGGGTGGCTTGGAAAGGAGAGAAGTGAAATCCTTTCAAATGCCGATTCAATCTTTCCTTCACCTGCTTTCTGGTGGGGAAGGGAGTATAAGGCTGGGTGAAAAAAGTCAATTGAATAGTTTTTGCAGGCTCAACCAAACTGTAATAGTTAATAATAGTTTTACTGGCAGGGTCTGGAACGGGGTGCTCCTGTGTGTCGCTGGTGATGGAGGCTCTGCCAGGCTGTCTCACTGTGCCCCCATCACTAGTGACACAGGAGCACCACTGTTCCAGACCCTGCCAGTGAAGCTACTATCCATCACTGAGAATTTGCGTGCATCTCTTCTAACAGCTAGTATTACTTTTCACTTCTAAAAGTACCGTGAGCCCTGTGATAGGATAACTTCAATCAGTAGAACCACGAACACTCTTCACTGCCCGCCCCGCTGTGTGCCACATAGTACTGTAGATTCCAAGGATTCTACAGTCATTAAAACAAGAAAGGGCCCTACCTCCATTCAGATGTTCAAGTAGCAGGGAAAACAGACATAAACTATTGCAATGAGTCTATTAGTTATGCACATGTAAAGAAAGGCAAAATAGAAATTCAATGGCTATGGAACACATAGTAAGATCTAAACTACTCTAGCAATGATGAATATATTTTTTTATTTATTAATGCTTATTTCCAAATGTTAGTTTGTACAAACATAAATCTGGATTTCATGTTACACTGAGGGAACTGTGTACAGAGGAGGCTAGTAGACTCAGTAGGTTAAACTGTTTCTTTCTTTTATATACATATATTTATATATATGTACATATATTTATGTATGTATGTATGGCTGCGTTGGGTCTTCCTTGCTATGCGCAGGCTTTCTCTAGTTACAGCGAGCGGGGGCTACTCTTCGTTGTGGTGTGTGTGCTTCTCATTGCGGTGGCTTCTCTTGTTGTGGAGCACGGGCTCTAGGTGCACGGGCTTCAGCAGTTGTGGCTCGCGGGCTCTAGGGCGCAGCCTCAGTAGTTGTGGTGCATGCGCTTAGTTGCTCCGCGGCATGTGGAATCTTCCTGGACCAGGGATGGAACCCATGTCCCCTGCATTAGCAGGCGGATTCTTAACCGCTGTGCCACCAGGGAAGTCCCTGAACTGTTTCTTAAAATAGGTGTTTTATTTTTTTTCCTTTGAGCTATCAGGGTACTTAGAAAACATTTCACCTAATGCTTCTCCAGGTAAGGAGAAATGTCTTATCCAAACTAATAATACCATCTTTTTTAATGAATGAAATATTTAGTGTATGTTAGGAACTATGTTATTCTCTACTTTTAACCAATTTTTATTGTGAAATTTAGTATCCTTAAGGATGAGTCTATAATAAAAGATATGTAGGTCACTGATTTATCAAAAAAAAAAAAAGAAAAAAGACACGTATGTAATGCCACTCAGGTCAAGAAATGGATAATTGCTTGCTTCCCAGATTTGCTGAGCAGCCCAGCCCACTTCTGACTCCATTCCTTCCCCCTTCCCTACTGCCCTTCTTCTGAGGGTCATGATTATTATTTAGCTTTTCTTTATAGTTTTACCACATTCACGTGCATTCAAAAATGATGTTTTTAGGGCTTCCCTGGTGGCGCAGTGGTTGGGGGTCTGTCTGCCGATGAGGGGGGGGATCCCACATGCCACAGAGCAGCTGGGCCCGTGAGCCATGGCCGCTGAGCCTGCACGTCCAGAGCCTGTGCTCCACAACGGGAGAGGCCACAGCAGTGAGAGGCCCGTGTACCGCAAAAAAAAAAAAAAAAAAAAAAAAAAAAATGATGTTTTTAAATGTACTTTTAACTTCAGATAAACTGAATTGTAGTAGTGTATATGCCTTTATGTGTGTCTTCTTTCACACAACTCAACATTTGTGATAGTAATTCATGTTCTTTTTTGTAGCATTACCTTGGTCATTTTCATTCTATTGTATGAATGTATCACAATTTATTCTACTGTAAGTATTCTAAAATTAATCCATTTTAGAATAAATGGCGTTTGTTCGTCAGACTGATATGAATAGCATAACTCTAAATAGTCTTGTGCTTGTTTCTTGGAACACATGTGCATATATTTCTATCTCCTAATTCTCAAAATTTGGTGCTATGCTATATCCCACACTCATGTTTCTGTAGAATTCAAAGATATTCTTATGAAAGAAAGTTGGAAAGGAAGACAGGCTGCGGTGACATAATAGAACCAGATGTACTGAATTGGTTGCCTGATTGCAGTCTCACAGATTTTTGGTTCAGTATCTAATGGGTTAGGCTGAGTTCCTTCACGTGTCATTGAAACAAATGAAGAGAAGAAGTAAGTGATCAGTGTCCTCTTTATCGTTACTAATTCTTTGTTTAACCTTTGGTAACATGGGTGAGATGCGATGCCTTCCTGCGCCTACGCTTGGTTCAACCATTGTTATTGCATTGTTTCTGTTCTTTTGTCTAGCTAAGTTTTTCCCATCACAGAATATGCTGTTCCCTTTGCCTGAAATATGTTCTTTTTGTAAAACTTTGGTCGCATGACTAGCTCCTTTTGTTATTGAGGTAAAGCTGACATATAATGTTAGTTGCAAGTGTATGAGCTAATAGTTCAGTATTTGTATACACCGCTAAGTGATCACTACAATAAGTCTAGTTACCCTCTGTCACCTTACACAGTTACAAACAATTTTTTTTTCTTGTGATAAGAACTTCTAAGATTTACTATCTTAGCTTCTTTCAAATATGGAGCTCCTCCCTTCCTTCTCAGGATCATTTCATCTGAACTCAGAAATCTTCTTTGATAGTCCCACTGCCCCCGTCACTCTCTATTACATTTACCCCTTATAATTGCTTTTAGATAACTCATCTCTTCAATGGTTATCTTGTTTACAGTTTATTCTTTTTTTCTGGTCCCTCCTTTCCCTGCCTTCCAGAAATATAAGCACCAGGAATCTCATTTCTTTTGTAGAACAAGTTAGCTACAGTATGTGGAACAATACCAGTTCATAATAGGTGCTCAATAAATGTCTAATGAATAAATGGAAGAAAGGAAGGTAGAGATTTGGAAGGAGACCAAGCAGTAAAGAGACTATTTGCATGTTTCAGAAATGCTGTAATTCTTCATGACAGGTGTAAAAGAGGAGATTTGTGGATTCGGATCTTATAAGGAGACTAAGCAATCAAAGATACCAAACCATTGAAGGTTAGAAAGAAGCAGGGAGCTCAGCGTTTCCACACAGTGAGGCAGACTGAAAGCAGTAAGGGAAACTAAAAGCCCAGGACGGTGTGTGACTGTCATTCCAATGTTCTATATATCTCTTTGCCAAGCTATACATACATGAATTCCTAACAGTCTGACTAATGTTCATCTCAAAGAAAGAATCTGAGTCAAAGTGACCTCAGGGTTACTAGCCATGGAAACAGAGGAGGGAGAGTGTGGTCATTAGATGCTGTTGTCAAAGAACAAAGGAGGGACAAAAAATAGAAGTCTGGTGCTCTCCCACATTGATTTGGAGGAAATTGGCTGACATACAATGTGAGCAAGGCAATTGGGTAACCCTGAGAGAATGAGTCGTCTTGGCAGGCTCTGCAGAAGTGCTTGCTTGTGTCAATCATCACTGTAATGACAGATACCAAGCGTCAATATTTACAAGGGTCCACTAGGATGAGTAGTAAGATGAGTCTAGGAGTGGTCCCCAGGAAATCACAGAGCAGTGAGGCTCATAGAAGAGATATAAATTCCAGGAGTTGACCAAACTGTTAGCTATAAAGGAAATGTATATTAACACATGAAGAAAAGAGAGCCAAGTACTACTGTAGGCAGATCCAATAGGAATGTAATATAATACTTGTGGTTACAGACAGGGAAAATGTTTAAATATCTGTAGTGTCAGACTGCCATATATTAACCCTTTAGTCAAACACGGTTTCTACCCATTTAGGCTATTTTCCTTCCCTGCCAAAGATGGCAACTTTCATTTTACCATGTTAGTGAGTAAGGGAAATGACTCATTTTACAGACAACCTGGCAAGACTATAAGTAAGAAAAGGAGGGCATGAACTGTGTCCTGTAGGTAACAAAATGTTTTTCTAAAGTCATTGCTGGGGAAATAGTAAAACATTACAACCCAGGAAGTCCAGGTAAATTATATGAGAGAGTAGTCAGTAGATGTCAGAGGGGAAAAATACAAGCATTTCTGAGAGGAAAAATAAAAGGCTTTGATGTGATGTCTCTGACACCTAAGTGGAGCAGAGAATCTGAGGCAGAGATCCATGCCTCACATTTGTGAGAGCTCGAATAGGTAGGGTTGTGCTGAGTAATTTTGCTTGGCAATGAACTTAATACCTCCCTCCTCTTCCCCCAATTAAAAAAAAAAAAAAGCAAAATTAAACTAGGTAACAGAGCTAGATCATCTCCCTCCTAAAGCCGACTCAGCATTCCACAGCATTTATTTATCAAAATCCAAGAACTAGGCTATAAAATGTGGAGTTCATTTTGCCACCTTGCATAAGGAGCTTCAGCTTCTCATTTCTCTTACCTTGTGATGAGGAGGCCTTGAATGGGTCGTTCCTGAGGACCAAAGAGACCCAAAGAGTGATAATGGCATCCCAACCTTGACCTCTGTCTCCCCTAAGTCCTGCCAAGCCCTGTGGGCCTTGAGGATTTTTCTGTTTCTCCCCCAATCTCTAGGAACAAAGGTGTGACTGACTCTTTCAACTGAGTGACTCTCAAGGATCTGTAGAGAATGAACTCTTTCATTAAAGTAGCACAGGAAATCCCAATGCTAAGAGGAGAAGCCAGTCTCAGTACAACCCTATGAAACATACTATTTTCTAGTCTAGGGGTAAGGCAATGAAAATTCTCAGTTCCTACCTCACTTTAAGGTAGTACAGGTCAGGACTTCCCTGGTGGTGCAATGGTTAAGAATCCGCCTACCCATGCAGGGGACATGGATTCGATCCCTGGTCCGGGAAGATGCCACATGCCACGGAGCAACTAAGCCTGTGCACCACAACTACTGAGCCTGTGCTCTAGAGCCCGTGAGCCACAACTACTGAGCCCACGTGCCACAACTGCTGAAGCCCACATACCTAGAGCCCATGCTCCTCAACAAGAGAAGCCACTGCAATCAGCAGCCCGTGCACTGCAAGGCAGAGTAGCTCCCACTCGCCCCAACTAGGGAAAGCCCGACCGCAGCAACAAAGACCCAACGCAGCCAAAAATAAATAAATAAAATAAATTTCAAAAAATGTTAAGGGTGAAGGGTTTGTTTTTTTTTTTAAAAAAAGGTAGTACAGGTCAGAGAATAATTGAATTTCAGAGCTGAAACGGATATTTCTGACTACCTACTGTAATCACCTCACCTTCCTGTTAAGGATATTACCAGGAAGGAGAAGTGACTTACACAGTTCATCCCATCATGTGCTTATGTAATGTCTCTTTACATAGCACCAAACATACTTGTACCAGGCACTTCATTATTGGTTATACAGATAAAATATGACTAAGACTTGATTCTTGCCCTCAGGAACTTGCTATCAATTGGGCAGTTAAGATGAGTAAACTGAGAAAGGCATTGCCATAGTACAAAAGAGGACAGTGTACACAGTGGTTGAGAGTACAGGCTGTGGGGTGAAGCTATCTGAGTTCAAACACAATACCACTGCTCACACGTTGGGTGGCCTTGGGCAACTGAGTTCACTTTACTATGCTTCAGTTTCCTTTTCCATGAAATGTTGATAACATTAGCATTTATCTTATAGGGTTACTTGATGATTAAGTGAGAAAATATATACTCAATGCTTAGTAAAATATTTAGTAGTAGTAATCGATCAATAAATGTATTATTATCAGTAGTAGGTGCAATAGAGTAGTAACATCATCATAATTATTAGATTCCAGGTGTGGTAGTTAAAAAGAAAGCTTCCCAGCAGTGGGATTAATAGTCCATGATTATATTAAGATTTAGGAAGAGTGTTCTGGCAAAAGGGGTTAAATTGTTTTCTGGTTTCCTGGACTTTGACTTTCTGGAGCTTTCTGAATGCCAAGGTTTTGGCTAGAGCTGTAACTGAATTGCACACATAACTCTCATGCTCGTGATGATCCTGGGTTTATATGCCATGTGTTCCGGTAAATGGCAGTGAAGTTTATGAGGAAGAAACAGCTCTTTCTCTTTCATACAAAGGTGCAGTTTCAGTTGGAAGTGTGGCTTCCTAGGGTGTTTGTTCTTACCCCACTGACCCAAACACAGTGAACTATATGACAACAGGGTGTATATCACAGTATGTCATAGAGATGTAAGTTGGTAACATTTTATATCTTCCACTGTAGGCTGTAAGTATTCTGAGGTCTGGGATGTAGCAGTTATCTATTGCTGAGTAACAAACCACTCCAAAACTTAGTGACTGTTTTAGTGACTGAAACAACAGTAGTTATGGAATTTGCATTTCGGGCAGGGCTCTGTGGGGATGACTTGTTCTGCTCCATGCTTGACTTGAGGCTGAGATCCACTTTCTAGATGGCTCACTCATGTGGCTGGCAGGGTGGTGGTGACTTTCGGTAGTGAACTCAACCAAAACTGGAGTATTCATTTCTTGCTGGCTGCTTATTTGGGTTTCCTTACAGCATGGCTACCACCTCAGAGCAGTCAGACTACTTACAGAGTAACTTACTGCCACTCGTGAGTGTCACAGAAGTACCAGGCAGAGACTGTGTGGCTTTGTAAATCTAGCTTCAGGAGTCAAATAACGTTACTTCTGCCATAGTTGCAAGTGCATCCACATTCAGGGGGAAAGAACATAGGCCCTCATCCCTCTGTGGTGGAAATGTCAAAGTTACATGATGAGAGGTACATGTGGGTATGACTCTGTTGAGAAACACAATCTGCCAAAAATGCCACTTCCGTTTTGCCCACCAGAGTGTCCAGAACAGTGGTGACACAACACGGGTACTTAATAAATATAGCTCTGAATGAATTATAGCACTGAATACATTGAGTGAATGAAAATAAATGAATAAATTACTATTGTTACCCCAGTTCCTGACCCTTTCTGAATGACACGGATATTAATATCAAACTTGGCTCCTGGCTTGAAATTTTGCTCTTTAATCTGGACACTTACTTTTGTATGTCTGTAGTTGATGTTGGAGTCTTAAACTCCTTTGGGAAATAAGGAAACGATAACAAAGACAGAGCGGTAGTGCCTTTGAAGAAAAGTAATTTGAATAAATGAGGTAGAATTTGGTTGTAAAGATTTATCAAGTCGTCAAAGAGGGGAAAATAGTTCTGAAGGAGGAAAATAATTGATGCTGAGCCAGCGTGGTTGCGATGAAGGAAACAATATGATGACAAGAGATCGGGCAGCTTCTAGGGGAACAGCAGCCAAAAGAATCATCAGCAAAACTCTGTTTAATTAATGAACGGCAGCAGAAGAGGGTGTTCTAAAAAGATTAGAGATAGCACTTGAGGCTGTGCCTCCTGGGAAATATTGGATGATTGAAGTACTTCTGTGTGTGATGTGATTAAAATAATCAACTAGAATGTTGAACATTGAATCATGAATTTAAAAGATTTTGTCTGCCTGTGTAAAGCAAACATAAGACAGTCATTTTTGATTAATCTTGGGGAATAGGGAAGACCACCAATATAATGGTTGTTTCCAGAAGTCATAGTGGAAATGTCTTATTCTTTGTCCATAGCAACCTGACATATTATTGTCCATCAAGATTTTAACTCTGTGCCCTTATTATAAAATATATTTGGAGCTGACAGTTGCAACTTGAACTGTGTAACTTAGGATAAAAGGTACAGATTGTAAATTTCTCCTCTGTATCATCCATGATTATTTTTATTTTTTAATGGAAACGAAAGAGTGTGTAATCTTGTTAGTAAGTGCAACTCCTCAAACTTCAGAACAGAAAAAAAAAATAGAATTTTGTTGATTATGTCACTCTTGATCATTTTGCCATTGTCAAGTGTTTCTTGGATTCTTCCAGAATGTTGACATTTACCAACTTTGATTGAAGTTAAGGAAAATTGTATTCCCTTTTTATTTCCTTTTTATCATCCTTTTCTAAAATTTTGTTATAGGAAAAGAGACACACAGGGATTTAGCTATCAGGCTTCTGAGTGTTATGAATTAACAAGAGAGCAGTATTATTCCCATATCTCTGATTGCTACTGTCATGGTGGGAATGACCAATAATTACGTTTTTTTTTCTTATTTCACTGTACTACAATAAATGCATGTTGCAGCTGAATGGGTTTGACAGACAACATACTTTAAGTATGTGGCTACATTTACAGTTATTTACATATTAATGGTATAGGATTTGGACATCATAATGTCATCACTGGCTTTAAAAAATACTTAGAATATTCTTTTAATTAAGTTTAGATTTGCTATGAGAGTTATAAAATATAATTTGTGCCGAATTCTAAAGCTGAGTAGTCAAAGACATTATTTAAAAGTTCTCATAAACTTTAAATTATGCTTGAGTTGATGTTTCTTGCTAAGCAGAACATTAATTTGGTTTTGCTGTATATAAATATATCAACATTAAAAAGTAAATATTTTCATCGGCTCTTTAGACACTCGGATTAAGGTATCTGAAGCAGGCTGGTCAGGAACCTTTGACCTAGTAGTGGAGTTTACAGATATGGCAAAGCCCTACGGCAGATTAAAAACATTGCATACAAAGACACAAAGCTATGTCTTCAAAACACACCAAACGTCACTGCATAGTTTGTTAAGGTGATCATATAAGAGGGAGAAAAAATTCAGGTGGGGCTTTGGCTACACAGTGAGACACTGCCGCCCCAAGCTACAGTACTTCCACTTCTTTGTTCTCACTAGCTCCTCACTTCCCACCAGCACCTTTCAGTAGAGTCCTAATCGCCACTTATAATTAGATTTTTATTTGTGCCTTAACATGCTTAACGTCTGCCTCCCTCAGACAGGGGATACCCTTGATGGAAAGACTATGGGTAATTTGTGTTTCCCTCTGAATCCCTGGTACTTAGTATAGGACATCACATATAGTAGGCACTTCAGTTAATTTTTATTAAACGTTAAAAGATGCCATTTTGGGAAAGAGATTTCTCATTTAACCTTAATCAGAGCAGCATCAGGATTGGTCCCAGGCATAGATTTTAGAGCCTCAGTTTACATTCAGATATATGTGAAATCACCAGCACTGCCTTCTCTCAGGCAACAGAGTCACATGCGTTTAATTCAGGATCTGTTTTCTTTTTTTTTTTTTATCATCATTATTGGAGCATAATTGCACAATGGTGTGTTAGTTTCCGCTTTACAACAAAATGAATCAGTTATATATATACATATGTTCCCATATCTCTTCCCTCTTGCATCTCCTTCCCTCCCACCCTCCCTATCCCACCCCTCCAGCCGGTCACAAAGCACCGAGCTGATCTCCCTGTGCTATGCGGCTGCTTCCCACTAGCTATCTACCTTACGTTTGGTAGTGTATATATGTCCATGCCTCTCCCTCGCTTTGTCACAGCTTACCCTTCCCCCTCCCCGTTTCCTCAAGTCCATTCTCTAGTAGGTCTGTGTCTTTATTCCTGTCTTACCCCTAGGTTCTTCATGACATGTTTTTTTCTTAAATTCCATATATATGTGTTAGCATACAGTATTTATCTCTCTCTTTCTGACTTACTTGACTCTGTATGACAGACTCTAGGTCTATCCACCTCATTACAAATAGCTCAATTTCATTTCTTTTTATGGCTAAGTAATATTCCATAGTATATATGTGCCACATCTTCTTTATCCATTCATCCGATGATGGACACTTAGGTTGTTTCCATCTCTGGGCTATTGTAAATAGAGCTTCATTGAACATTTTGGTACATGGCTCTTTTTGAATTATGGTTTTCTCAGGATATATGCCCAGTAGTGGGATTGCTGGGTCATATGGTAGTTCTATTTGTAGTTTTTTAAGAAACCTGCATACTGTTCTCCACAGTGGCTGTATCAGTTTACATTCCCACCAATGGTACAAGAGGATTCCCTCTTCTCCACACCCTCTCCAGCATTTATTGTTTGTAGATTTTGTGATGATGGCCATTCTGACCAGTGTGAGGTGATACCTCATTGTAGTTTTGATTTGCATTTCTCTAATGATTAGTGATGTTGAGCATTCTTTCATGTGTTTGTTGGCAGTCTGTATATCTTCTTTGGAGAAATGTCTGTTTAGGTCTTTTGGCCATTTTTGGATTGGGTTGTTTGTTTTTTTGTTATTGAGCTGCATGAGCTGCTTATAAATTTTGGAGATTAATCCTTTGTCAGTTGCTTCATTTGCAAACATTTTCTCCCATTCTGAGGGTTGTCTTTTCGTCTTGTTTATGGTTTCCTTTGCTGTGCAAAAGCTTTGAAGTTTCATTAGGTCCCATTTGTTTATTTTTGTTTTTAATTTCCATTTCTCTAGGAGGTGGGTCAAAAAGGATCTTGCTGTGATTTATGTCATGGAGTGTCCTGCCTATGTTTTCCTCTAAGAGTTTGATAGTTTCTGGCCTTACATTTAGGTCTTTAATCCATTTTGAGCTTATTTTTGTGTATGGTGTTAGGGAGTGATCTAATCTCATACTTTTACATGTACCTGTCCAGTTTTCCCAGCACCATTTATTGAAGAAGCTGTCCTTTCTCCACTGTACATTCCTGCCTCCTTTATCAAAGATAAGGTGACCATATGTGCATGGGTTTATCTCTGGGCTTTCTATCCTGTTCCATTGATCTATCTTTCTGTTTTTGTGGCAGTACCATACTGTCTTGATTACTGTAGCTTTGTAGTATAGTCTGAAGTCAGGGAGCCTGATTCCTCCAGCTCCGTTTTTCGTTCTCAAGATTGCTTTGGCTATTCGGGGTCTTTTGTGTTTCCTTTCCATCTTATTTTTACATATGCCATAGAGCTGTTACTCCTCTAGATATCTTAAGGTGACTAGCGTGCTGTAAAGTCCTTGATAGAGTCTTGAGGCATCTGGTGGAAAGATATGACTAAAATCTTGCAAAAAAATAAATAAAATCTAGCAAACCACCTCATCTTTCAGTTAGTGGAATATCCCTCCAGGGTAAAGAGTAAACATTGGCTGGACCAGGTTGTCAGTCAAAAAAGAAGGAAAATGGCTTTTTCTGTCCACTTCATTTTTCTCTTTTTAGAGACTTTTGACTACAGTGGGTTTCTTTTTAATCCCTCTGTGCATGCCCTACAGCATCTGGTCTTGCAGTTTGTCCATTAAAGGCCTTCAGCAGTATTTGTGGACTTGGACTCAGTCCCTCTGTGTAGTCATTTGGTGGCAGGGCATGGTAGAGGTGGACAAAACAAGGAGAAATGGAGTTAGAACTTTGTGCTCTCCAACCTTGAGGATTTAGTGCTGACAGTAGCACTTTTGAGCTATGTAATCTTGGTCAAGTTGCTTGAACTCTCAAAGTCTTAGTTTCTTCATTTATAAAATAAGATTGCTGTGTTTGTTAAAATGATATAATCTTTGCAGAGCTCTTGGAAGGATGCCAGCACAGGGTATGAGGATATATGCATACCCTCCCACAGATAATAAATGGATATTTATTAGCAAATGTAAAATAAAATTTAACCCTTCAAAATAATCCCCTAAGCCTTCACAAACTTCAAAAACCAAAATAGTTATAGTATATTAACCCCCCATGGACTTTAGCATAAAAAGGTAAAAGATCAGATCTGGTTTGAACCAAGTCACAGAGCGTTTACCAATGACATCAAAAGAAGGATCCAAATCAGAAACCTTTGTTTCCTAAGATGTGGTATTACCCTGAACAGATTACAGAAAGACACTAGCATATTTATACCTCTCAGGAGTTTTTAAAAGGGTGCTTTAAAAGTGTCTTTTTCACAACATCTGTAACAGGAGAGAAGGTGAAACTCTCACAAGCTTAACAGGAGAAATAGATCAGAAACTTTTTTTTTTCTAAATAAAGATCTTATTTTCATGGTGCCTGGTCTCTCTGACCTAAATTGCAGTAATTCAGTGTGTGTGAAATTACCTTTTCTAGGACAGGAAGATCACAGCAAAAAAAGAGGAAAAAAATGGCAAGGGGAAAAGAATATACAATACAGACAAGAGTTTAGCTTGCCTGACAAAGACCCTGGGACTAATAAGAAACTAGTTATAACAAAGACAACTCAGAAAGGTAACTACTAATATGAAGGACTAGCAATTATCTTCACTGGGCAGCCATGTTCAGGGGGGTCAGGAGGTCTTTTAAGAACTAAAATAAAACAGTATTGAGCCCAAAGAATGGCATCTAATTGAGTTCTCTATTTCTGGGGCTTATTTTATTTTATTAAACTTTTTTATCACTTTCAAGTTCATGGTGATGGCGTAACAGATTTATTTCTGTAATTAAATTGATTATTATTTACCAGCAGAAGTAAAGCTGGCATAAAAGGACACACAGTCAGTAACATAGTTCAGAGTTTATGAATTATTACTTAGGACTGATGAATGGGATCATTATTTCTTTCCGTTCAGGTTAGCGCATTGCGTCTCAGGTCTGAAGGCTGGAAGCAAATCAGAAAAGGCTAGTTACTAGCAATTTGTGACCATCCATGGTTTTTTTTTGCTCCTCCTCCTGGGCTTCAAAATAAGTCATAAAAATATCACAAACTAAAATCTTCTCTTTGTGCTGTGGTCAGCACTTGAACAATGTGAGTTACAGTCATAATATTATCACTGGCAGGTGTTATATTGTGGGTTGGATTTTGTTAACCAGGATTTGATGTGTGACAGCCTCCAGCTTGGTATTGGAGTTCCACATGTTAGGGGTGGGTGATATATGAACAGACAGGTTCTGAATGACTCAGCCTGATACAGGCTTGGCATTTTCACATGGCTGAAGAAACTTCTGGAAAATAATGACTTGATAACTCTAACACTCAAGGACCTTGGGATTATTACATCTAGAAGGATCTCTAATTGGGCTGAAAAGTATTATGAAGAGGTAATGTAGTCTTCATGGCAGGAAAAGGGAATCAAAACAGGAATGCTAGATCCAGCATCTACAATTAATCTCTGCTGAGTTTTTACAATCCATGTTACATCCTTTGAGTAAGTATGTTTAAGTGATACTGCTCACATAATTTACTCAAATCAACCAAATTTAGTATAAGAGTGAAGGATAAAAGAACATTCAGTTTTCAGTTTGAAAATCTTAATAAGCCCCTAGCAAACTGTGTATAGAATAAGATCAAATATCTCTCTCCCATTTTGGTAATAGCCATAAATTGGTGAGAGTAAACATTTTGAGCTTTATATAGGAAGAAGAATGAAGACAAGAACAGACCTATTGGCAATGCAGTCATTTAGCTAATAGAGTCCCCATATCAGTTAGGATGGGTACAGTTACGTTGTGTTAACAAAATTCCTCAAAGCTCAGTGGCTCAGAACAACAAAGATCTTACTTGGGCCATAATCCATCTTGGGTCGTCAGGGGTCTCTGCTTCTCATTGTCTTCGCTCAGGGATACAGGTTGGTGAACCCTCCACTACTTGGAATATTGTTTATCACCTTATCAGGTGCAAGGAAAAATAATGAATTGTGTGCCAACTCATAAAGGTTCCTGCTCACATAATATAGGCCTAAGCAAGTCACCTGCAGGCCCAACTTCAAGTGCATATTTTTTAAGTAAAGTATAATTGGCTTATAATATTATTTGAATTTCAGGTGTACAATATAGTGATTTGATATTTTTATAGACTATACCCTATACAAAGTTATTATAAAATACTGACTATATTCCTTGTGCACTACATTATATCCATGAGACTTATTTATTTTATAACTGCTAGTTTGTATCTCTTAATCCCCTTCATGTCTTTTGCCCCTGCCTACCCCCTCCCCTGTGGTAAGCAGTATTTCTCTGTAATTATCTGTATTTCTGTTTCTGTTCTGTTGTATTCATTCAGTTGTTGGAATGGATGCATATATGTTTATATATACATATACATATATATATATAATGGAATATTACTCAGCCATAAAAAAGAATTAGGTCTTGCCATTTTTGACAATATGGATGGACCTGGGTTGTTATGTATCTGGCACATAGAAGGTATAAGATAAATATTTGTCAGTTTTTCATTTGTTTGTTTGTTTTTTACATGTCCATCTACCCTGGTATCTAGTGAGTTTAAGAGGTGAGAGAGTTCTGTTCTGTTTTTGTTGTATTGGTACTAAGCAATATGCCTCAGCAGTAGCATGCAGATAATTGTTTTTTTTTGCGGTACGCGGGCCTCTCACTGTTGTGGCCTCTCCTGCTGCGGAGCACAGGCTCTGGACGCGCAGGCTCAGCGGCCATGGCTCACGGGCCCAGCTGCTCCGTGGCATGTGGGATCCTCCCAGACCAGGGCACGAACCCGTGTCCCCTGCATCGGCAGGCGGACTCTCAACCACTGCACCACCAGGGAAGCCCCGCAGATAAATATTTGATGAATGAGTAAATGAAAGGAATAGTAGGTTTTCACTAACTTGAGCTAATTATGAAGAATACAGAGCAAATCTGAAAAACTGAAAAGGTTGAACTGAAATACGTTTTTCAAATAAATCATTTTATTTAAGTTCGCATAAATGTAACAAAGCTAACACTATCACCCAAAAGATATTCTTTCTCGAAATGTATACTTTACGTGCAGAAATTTGCCTGTCCGTTTGTGAAATTGAGTGAAGCTCTCAGAAATTATCCAAGAAACCTGCTATTAAAACCTTATTATCCTTATCTTGGATCTTAAATAACTGTCATCCATCCTATTTTAGATGTTTTTATAAATTTATTTATTTATTTGTTTATTTTTGGCTGTGTTGGGTCTTCTTTGCTGTGCATGGGCTTTCTCTAGTTGTGGCGAGCGAGGGCTACTCTTTGTTGCGGTGCGTGGGCTTCTCATTGTGGTGGCTTATCTTGTTGCAGAGCACAGGCTTTAGGTGTGCGGGCTTCAGTAGTTGTGGCACGTGGGCTCAGCAGTTGTGGCTTGCAGGCTCTAGATCGCAGTCTCAGTAGTTGTGGCGCATGGGCTTAGCTGCTCCGCAGCATGTGGGATCTTCCTGAGTTAGGGCTCGAACCCATACCCCCTGCATTGGCAGGTGGACTCCCAACCACTGCACCACCAGGGAAGTCCCTAGATGTTTTTAAACAGTTCAGAATGCTTAACCACATTGACCATCAGCTAGCAACTATACAGGTGGACTTGATTTGAATTTATTGTAGTTATCATATTTACATTTTGTCTTTAAGCTGCTGATTCACACATGCTTAAATGTAGTACTCTTAAATATTTATTACAATTCTCTTTTCAGTATACATTTATTTTCAAAGTGTGTAAACTACTCATCCCTTCTTCAGCAAAACATTCAGATTCCAAGTCAAATAGTTATAATATTTTGTTGAGACATGCACAAAAGCTTAAAATATAAGTGCAAATCTCAAAGCAGACACTCCCTTCAGATGATTCTCTTCCACCTCCACCTCATTTTATTTAAAATTTCTTTGACATTCAGCAGATTTTAGGTGAAAACTCTGATTGTAGTATCTGACCAGCCTGGACCCTGTAGGGATGCATTGGTTTAGTATTATGGCGTGCTGAGATTTGTGTGTGTGGAATGGGAGAGGTGGGTGTGGGGAGGGAGGTTAGTTTAGTACTTTTTATTTCCCTGTTGAAGAGCATTAAAAATCAAAAAAGCTGATATAAAAGGCATGTGAACTTGGTTTCTGTGGGATTGCCTGAAGCAAATAGCGCTGTTAGAATCCATAACCAGAATGTGACAACCTTTGCTCTCACCACCTTCGGAGAAGCAAACCTCAGCATTTTGACATATCTTAGGAACACCCAACTCTACATTATATTAAAGAGGAATTGATATTTTTACTGACTATCTCATGAAGACCCATGAAAGACAATCTATATCAGACACCATATGGCTAGACTTTATGAAGTTATCCAGATTTTCTTCCAGTTTCCTTTCTCTGTTTACCTCACATCTACACAAAGAGTCCTTTTCTTTTTCCTTTCTCTGCAGCCTTTGCAGTCAGTGTAACTGGTTGCAGTTTTCTTTACCCTCCCATCTCTCTCCTCCCCAACATACACACCTAAATTAACATATTCACTCATTTACTCAACTATTATTTATTGAGTGACTACGAGTGCCAGACATTTTCCGCAAGATGAACTATGTATTTAACAATGACTCTCAAATTCATGGTTTGTTTGACTAAAAAGCATTCATTTCATTCTCAGTAAATATTTACTGAGTGGTGGTCACAGAGCATTACCAGAGGTGGTACTGGGAGGAGGAAGAAATATTTATGATGCTAAGAAAAGGCAGCTTTCTTGGAGCTATGCAACTGATAGAAGGAAGTTTAGCATTATAAAAATAAAACCCAAATGGCCACTTTCGGCATTGGATACTTGTTTCTGGCCTGAGAGTAAAATTATACAGATTCAAGGTGTCAAAGGTAGATGAACTAAAGCCTAAGACTAAATAGGAATGATAGGAGGTCAGAGTTGGAATGGACCTAGAAGTTATAATGTCTCAAGACTTATTACATGTTTGAGAGACCTAAAAAGCACACAGAGAGAGGACAATATTCCAAGTCTTCATAAGTCTTTCCAGGTTTGGGACATGCAATCATGGCTTCTTTTTGATTATTTCAAAATCTGTTAACAATTTTTTCAATTACCTTTCCAAGGTTGAGCCCAATATCAATTTTCCTTTTTCAGTAGAGCCTTCCCTAATCTTTCCCATCTCTCACAAAGCATTTTGAATGCGATGGTACTTTAATTATTATATTTATTATACATTTGTTAGCTGAAAACAAAAATTCATGGTCCTGTTTGGCTTTATTCTTTAAGCTTCCAAATTTTGAACACTTTATGTACTAAGTATTGAGGCATTGTAATTTTATCCTTATACCTATCTTTGAGGTATGCATTTATACCCCCATTTTACAGATGGAAACTGAGTCTCAAAGAGATCTAGTAACCTGAACAAGACCACAGAGCAAGGAGAGGTGTCACTTCTCAAACCTAAGTTCTTCAAATGGCAAAATTTGTTTGCTTTGTCATAATCTATACATATTTAACCAGTAACTGGGAAATGACTGGACATTGATATTTTATACATATGTACGCATATACATATATACACAGGAATAAGCACACACATACATATAGTTATTGTATATAATTGACTTTTAATACTTAAATATAGGAGAGTTTATTAATGTAAACATCTAGCATTAATTTGTTTCATCTTTGCACATACTCTTCATTTCAAACAGGATATATGGTGCATCTTATCATTCTTTTTAGACGTTCAATATCTATACCTTCTTCCTAGACTTAGGGATACCACCTACCTTATGAGGCAGAGCCTGCCCTTCACTATTGCAGCTAAAATATCCAAACGCTAGCTTTCCCAACTTACTTTTCAGCCAGGGGGAGGGAAGCCTGACTTTAGATATCATTCCTGGCCTGGATTGCCAACATCCTAGAAGTCCTGGAAGACACCTAACAGCCTCTTAATAAATCATGCTCCACTTATTTAACCAGAAAAGGTTTCTGTGGCATGAGCTTCAGAATCCTGGATATATGGGATAGTGGAAAGGGCTTAAATTTGGTGGCAGAAAGTCGCTTTGCTTTGCTGAATCTCAGTTTTTTAAATTATGAAAATTGGGATAATAATAATTATCTCACATTTTAAGAGTGAGAATGAAGTGGTGTGATAATCATCAGGTTGGAAGTGCTATATCTGGTAGGAGAAATAGAGCTGCATACAGTCCCTACAACCTAAGAACTTCTTGAAAAAATCAAAATAAAAGAGTCATACAAATTTTCAGAGAAAATAAAAAGTAACCCAACTTTATTTCATAAGCAGTGGATTCCAAATCTCTTCCTTTCTGATAAAAATCTGCTTCTGGGGAAAGGTCTACCTTGGAACATTATCTTCCACCTCCAATGTAATTTTCTCTACTCCTAAAAGGTAATTTCTTAGTCAATGGAATCCTAGGGTAGAAATCACCATTAGGAAACACTTGCTCAATTTTGGTCAGCTGGGGCCTGAGCTCTGACACCTGTTTTAGGGACGGGAGAAGCAATGAGATGGCAGGCTTGGATTTCCCCTCACAAACTCCTGTGAATCCAGAAAAGGGAGTTTAAACACAGCAAAGTGAGTTACGGGAAGAGCCCTTAAAGGTTGCCTAGCCACCTTCCGGGCTTTGACAGTGTCAATAGGGAGTTGAAGGGAAGGAAGACCCAAACGGATGGGGCTGCTGGGGGATGAACACCTCTGTGGCCGAGCTTAGCGCGTGCTGCCCTGGGTTCTCCTGACACCAAACTCCCCTCTTTCCCACTTTGATCCCCCCACGCCTTGCATGCCAGAGCCTGCAGAGTCCCGGTCCTTGGGAAGTTCTTGGGAGTCATCTCCGGAGCCACTGAGACAGGGCACCCCACTGAGGACAGCGCAAAACGACGACGTTCTACAAGCCAGGAAGAGAGATCAACAGGAACAGAATCAGCTGACTCCTGGATCTTGGACTTCCAGCCTTCAGAACTCTGTGTGGCTGACAGGGTCTTGGTGCTCCGGCCGGGTATCAGGCCTGAACCTCTGAGGTGGGAGAGCTGAGTTCAGGATATTGGTCCACCAGAGACCTCCCGGCCCCTCATAATATAAATTGGCCAGAGCTCTCCCAGAGATCTGAGGTCTCCATCACAATGCTAAGACCCAGCTCCACTCAACGACCAGCAAGCTCCAGTGCTGGACACCCCCTGCCAAACAAGTAGCAAGACAGGAACACAACCCCACCCATTAGCAGAGAGGCTGCCTAAAATCATAATAAGGTCACAGACACCCCAAAACACACCACAGGATGCGGTCCTGCCCACCAGTAAGACATCCACCAGAATACAGGCACCAGTCCCATCCACCAGGAAGCCTACACAACCCACTGAACCTACCTTAGCCACTGGGGGCAGACACCAAAAACAACAGGAACTACAAACCTGCAGTCTGTGAAAAGGAGACCCCAGACACAGTAAGTTAAGCAAAATGAGAAGACAGAGAAATACACAGCAGATGAAGGAACAAGGTAAAAACCCACCAGACCAAGCAAATGAAGAGGAAATAGGCAGCCCACCTGAAAAAGAATTCGGAGTAATGATAGTAAAGATGAGCCAAAAGCTTGGAAATAGAATGGAGAAAATACAATAAACGTTTAACAAGGACCTAGAAGAACTAAAGAGCAAACAAACAACGATGAAGAACACAATAAATGAAATTAAAAATTCCCTGGAAGGAATCAATAGCAGAATAACTGAGGCAGAAGAACAGATAAGTGACCTGGAAGATAAAATATTGGAAATAACTAAGGCAGAACAGAATAAAGAAAAAAGAATGAAAAGAATTGAGCACAGTCTCAGAGACCTCTGGGACAACATTAAACACACCAACAGTAGAGTTATAGTGGTCCCAAAAGAAGAACAGAAAAAGAAAGGGACTGAGAAAATATTTGAAGAAATTATACTGGAAAACTTCCCTAACATGGGAAAGGAAATAGTCAAGTCCAGGAAGCACAGAGAGTCCCATACAGGATAATTCCAAGGAGAAACACGCCAAGACATGTATTAATCAAACTATCAAAAATTGAATACAAAGAAAAAATAATAAAAGCAGCAAGGGTAAAGCAACAAATAACATACAAGGGAATCCCCATAAGGTTAGCAGCTGATCTTTCAGCAGCAACTCTGTAATCCAGAAGGGAGTGGCAGGACATATTTAAAGTGATGAAAGGGAAAAACATATAACCGAGATTACTCTACCCAGCAAGGATCTCAGCAGAGAAATTAAAACCTTTACAGACAAGCAAAAGGTAAGAGAATTCAGCACCACCAAACCAGCTTTACAACAAATGCTAAGGGAACTTCTCTAGGCAGGGAGCACAAGAGAAGGAAAACACCTACAATAACAAACCCCAAACAATTAAGAAAATGGTAATATACATATTGATAATTACCTTAAATGTAAATAGATTAAATGCTCCCACCAAAAGACATAGACTGGCTGAATGGATACAAAAACAAGACCCATATGTATGCTGTCTACAAGAAACCCACTTCAGACCTAGGGACACTTACAGACTGAAAGTGAGGGGACGGAAAAAGATATTCCATGCAAGTGGAAATCAAAAGAAAGCTGGAGTAGTAATTCTCATATCATACAAAATAGACTTTAAAATAAAGACTATTACAAGAGACAAAGAAGGACACTACGTAATGATCAAGGGATCAATCCAAGAAGAAGATATAACAATTGTAAATATTTATGCACCCACCCAACCTAGGAGCACCTCAGTATATAAGGCAAATGCTAACAGCCATAAAATGGGATATCGACAGTAGCACCCTGCTTTCACCAATGGACAGATCATCCAAAATAAAAATAAATAAGGAAACACAAAGCTATAAATGACACATTAGGCAAGATGGACTTAATTGATATTTATAGGACATTCCATCCAAAAACAACAAAAGACACATTCCTCTCAAGTGGTCATGGAACATTCTCCAGGATAGATCATATCTTGGGTCACAGATCAAGCCTTGATAAATTAAAGAAAACTGAACTCATATCAAGTATCTTTTCTGACCACAACACTATAAGGTTAGATATCAATTACAGGGAAAGAAACTGTAAAAAATAAAAACACATGGAGGCTAAACAATACACTACTAAATAACCGTGAGATCACTGAAGAAATCAAAGAGGAAATCAAAAAATACCTGGAAACAAATGAGAATGAAAACATGATGACCCAAAACCTATGAGATGCAGCAAAAGCAGTTCTAAGAGGGACGTTTATAGCAATACAATCCTACCTCAAGAAACAAGAAACATCTCAAATAAACAATCTAATTTTACACCTAAAGCAATTAGAGAGAGAAGAACAACAAACAACAACAAAAATAAAATTAGCAGATGGAAAGAAATCATAAAGACCAGATCAGAAATAAATGAAAAATAAATGAAAGAAACGAGAGCAAAGATCAATAAAACTAAAAGCTAGTTCTTTGAGAAGATAAACAAAATTGATAAACCATTAGCCAGACTCATCAAAAAAAAAAAGGGAGAAGACTCAAATCAATAGAATTAGAAATGAAGAAGAAGTAACAACTGACACTGCAGAAACACAAAGGATCATGAGAGATTACTACAAGCAACTAAATGTCAATAAAATGGGCAACCTGGAAGAAATGGACAAATTCGTAGAAAAGCACAACCTTCTGAGACTGAACCTGGAAGAAATAAACAATATAAACAGTCAAATCCCAAGCACTGAAATTGAAACTGTGATTAAAAATCTTCCAGCAAACAAAGGGCCAGGACCAGATGTCTTCACAGGCGAATTCTATCAAACATTTAGAGAAGAGCTAACACCTATCTTTCTCAAACTCTTCCAAAATGTAGCAGAGGGAGGAACACTCCCAAACTCATTCTTTGAGGCCACCATTACCCTGATACCAAAACCAGACAAAGATGTCACAAAGAAAGAAAACTACAGGCCAATATCACTGATGAACATAGATGCAAAAATCTTCAACAAAATACTAGCACACAGAATCCAACAGCATAGGAAGAGGATCCTACACCATGATCAAGTGGGGTTTATCCCAGGAATGCAAGGATTCTTCAATATATGCAAATCAATCAATGTGATAAACCATATTAACAAACTGAAGGAGAAAAACCGTATGACCATCTCAATAGATGCAGAAAAAGCTTTCAACAAAATTCAACAACCATTTATGATAAAAAAAAAACCCTCCAGAAAGTAGGCATAGAGGGAAGTTCACCTCAACATAATAAAGGCCATATATGACAAACCCACAGCCAACACCGTTCTCAATGGTGAAAAACTGAAACCATTTCCACTAAGATCAGGAACAAGGCAAGGTTGCCCACTCTCACCACTCTTATTCAAAATAGTTTTGGAAGTTTTAGCCACAGCAATCAGAGAAGAAAAGGAAATAAAAGGAATCCAAATCAGAAAAGAAGAAGTAAAACTATCACTGTTTGCGGATGGCATGATACTATACATAGAGAATCCTAAAGAAGCTACCAGATAACTACTATAGCTGTTGAACAAATTTGGTAAAGTAGCAGGATACAAAATGAATGCACAGAAATCTCTGGCATTCCTATACACTAATGATGAAAAATCTGAAACACAAATTAAGGAAACACTCCCATTTACCATTGGAACAAAAAGAATAACATACCTAGGGATAAACCTACCTAAGGAGACAAAAGACCTGTATGCAGAAAATTATAAGACACTGATGAAAGTAATTAAAGATGATACAAAGAGATGGAGAGATATACCATCTTCTTGGATTGAAAGAATCAACATTTTGAAAATGACTATACTACCCAAAGCAACCTACAGATTCAATACAATCCCTATCAAAGTACCAATGGCATTTTTCAGAGAACTAGAACAAAAAATTTCACAATTTGTATGGAAACACAAAAGACCCCAAATAGCCAAATAAATGTTGAGAAACAAAAACAGAGCTGGAGGAATCAGGTTCCCTGACTTCAGACTATACTACAAAGCTACAGTTATCAAGACAGTATGGTACTGGAACAAAAACAGGAATATACATCAATGGAACAGGATAGAAAGTCCAGAGATAAACCCACACACATATGGTCACCTTATCTTTGATAAAGGAGGTGAGAATATACAATGGAGAAAAGACAGCCGCTTCAATAAGTGCTGCCTGGAAAACTGGACAGCTACATGTAAAAGAAAGAAATTAGAACATTCCCTAACACCATACACAAAAATAAACTCAAAATGGATTAAAGAGCTAAATGTAAGGCCAGATAGTATAAAACTCTTAGAGGAAAACATAGGCAGATTACTCTGTGACATAAATCACAGCAAGATCCTTTTTGACCCTTCTCCTTGAGCAAGGGAAATAAAAATAGACAAATGGGGGCTTCCCTGGTGGTGCAGTGGTTGACAGTCCGCCTGCCGATGCAGGGGACACGGGTTCGTGCCCCGGTCTGGGAGGATCCCATGTGCCGCAGAGTGGCTGGGCCCGTGAGCCATGGCCACTGGGCCTGCACGTCCGGAGCCTGTGCTCCGCAGCGGGAGAGGCCACAACAGTGAGAGCCCCGTGTACCGCAAAATAAATAAATAAATAGACCAATGGGACCTAATGAAACTTACAAGCTTTTGCACAACAAAGGAAACCATAAACAAGATGAAAAGGCAACCCGCAGAATGGAAGAAAGTATTTGCAAATGAAGCAACTGCCAAAGGATTAATCTCCAAAATATACAAGCAGTTCATGCAGCTTAATATCAAAAAAACCAAGAACCCAATCCAAAAATGGGCAGAAGACATAAATAGACATTTCTCCAAAGAAGATATACAGACTGACAAATCCATGAAAGGATGCTCAACATCACTAATCATTAGAGAAATGTAAATGAAAACTACAATGAGGTATCACCTCACACCAGTTAAGAATGGGCATCATCAAAATATCTACAAACAAGAAATGCTGGAGAGGGTGTGGAGAAAAGGGAACCCTCTTGCACTGTTGGTGGGAATGTAAATTGATATGGCCACTATGGAGAACAGTATGGAGGTTCCTTAAAAATCTAAAAATAGAACTACCATACAAACCAGCAATCCCACTACTGGGCATATACCTGGAGAAAACCACAATTCAAAGAGTCATGTACCACAATGTTCACTGCAGCACGATTTACAATAGGTAGGACATGCAAGCAAACCTAAGTGTCGATCAACAGATGAATGGAGAAAGAAGATGTGGCACATATATACAATGGAATATTACTCAGCCATAAAAGAGAACCGAAATTGAGTTATTTGAAGTGAGGTGGATGGACCTAGAGTCTGACAGAGTGAAGTTAGTCAGAGAATAACAAATACCGTATGCGAACATATATATATGGAATCTAAAAACAATAATGGTTCTGATTAACCTAGGGGCAGGACAGGAATAAAGACACAGATGTAGAGAATGGGCTTGAGGACATGGGGAAGGGGAAGGGGAAGCTGGGACGAAGTGAGAGAGTGGCATGGACATATATACAGTACCAAATGCAACATAGCGAGTGGGAAGCAGCCTCATAGCACAGGGAGATCAGCTCAGTGTTTTGTGATCTCCTAGAAAGGTGGGATAGGTAGATTGGGAGGGAGACGCAAGAGCGAGGGGATATGAGGATATATGTATACGTATAGCTGATTACTTTGTGATGCAGCAGAAACTTAACACACAATTGTAAAGCAATTATACTCCAATAAAGATTTAAAAAAAAAAAACAAAAACACTTGCTGAACATGAACTCTGTTACCAGAAATTTTGTATATGTTATTTCAACCAGTACCCAAATCTGGTAGAAATGTGCTTACAACCTCCATGTATGAGACTCAAAGAAATAAAAGTGTCTTGCTGAAGTATGGAAATCTGGCAAACAAGGGTGTCAAAGCCATAGCATTGATTTCAAGTCCAGAGAACTTTCTGTGTTTCATTACAGTAATGAAATTGGTGTTTTTCTCCCACCTCTTTCCCCTGTGTAATAGTTTAAGATTTCAGCCATGTCGAATTTCTAAGTTAAAAATAAGAAATGGTGTTGTTTCCCTCATTCTTGAAATACAGTGCACCTCTATCAGTTGTTGTTGTTGTTGTTGTTGTTGCTATTTAGTAGTGCAGTGAACTCACTATAAGCCAAGAGGCAAAGGGTAGGCCCTATTCATTTCAATTTAAAGTGAACCTTAAGTGGAAATGTTTCTGATTTGTGGAGTTTTCCTCTTTTACTATAACTTCTTGCATTTTACTGACAGTTTATTAGGTCCATATAAACACGCTTTTACTCCTAACAGCTAAGCAGTTTGGCTTAAATCTAAGCTCCTCCAGTATCAAGCTGTGTAAGCCTAGGCAAGTCATTTAAACTTTCTGTGCATTGGTGTCCTCATCTGTGAAATGAGGATAATTTTAGCCCAGACCTTAGAAGGCTGTTTAAGAATTAAATACTGCAGACATTTATATATAGTACAAAATATTTATAAAGCACATAATGCTTAGATCATGTTAACTTGTATTCTAAAAAGAAGGTATTACCTGCTTTCAACAAATATAGTTAATATGAATCTATTATAAATGTATTAAATATTTATAAATATGCAAATATATTACATATAAATGAAGTATATTTATAAATAAATATATTAACATGTTTATAATATATAAAATATTTTATAATAGATATATATTTACTGCACTTATTACATATATACTTTATAATAAGTAAGATATATATAAAAGTAAGATATAGATACTGATATACAGATATTGATGTCTTACAAGAGGAAAATCCTCTGTGGAGTAAACTGTATAGGGCACCCATGGCAACTTTCTAGGGTCCATGACAAATTTGCTTCTCTGCTTCATAAACTATAAACTGTGACTTTGGTGGCAGGGCCATTTGTCTCAGCGTGCAGTCTGTAGTCCATCACCACCAGAAACAGTTGAATCTTGTTAAATAAGCAGATTCCTAGGCCCCAAGCAAAACTATCAAATTGGAATCCCTGGGGATAAGGCTTGGCAAGTTGTATTTTTCATCAGAACCCAGTGATTGTTACACACACTTAAGTTTGAAACCTGCAGATGTTTTCCTTGTTCCTGCTCTGCCAGTTGCCTTGAGCAAGTCATATAACCTTTCTGTGCTCTGTTATTTGATTAAAACAAAACAAAAAAACCCAAAACCTTTGTTCTTGGAGATGGGGAGATCCACAATCTAAATGTGAATCTTCCAATTTCTCATGTGCCTTTGAGAAGAGCATACAAAGTTAGCCTTGTTTTTATCTATGCAAGGTGGAAATATTAACGCCTGTTCAACCTAGCGCGTGGATGTTATGAAGATAAAATTAG
Organism: Leucopleurus acutus; assembly: GCF_964270905.1. Taxonomy (NCBI): domain Eukaryota; kingdom Metazoa; phylum Chordata; class Mammalia; order Artiodactyla; family Delphinidae; genus Leucopleurus; species Leucopleurus acutus. The sequence continues at coordinate 10,340,397 of NC_139153.1, read as the reverse complement.
ATTATAGAAGTGAGGAAAATTTGCAAATCTAAGGGTTATAAAGATGAGAGCATTTCTCTTTGTAAAATAGAAGAGAAAAATTTCACAGGTGTGTTAAGAAGGCAAATAAGATTATTTAGAAAATGCTTTGAATTTTTTTTCACGTTAGGTGTTTCTAAAATGAGAATATGACTTAGATGAATTACTTATAATCCTTTGAAGTTGTATTGTTTTACGTTGGACAATAGCAATAATTTATCATGTGGTTCAGAATTCTCAAATGAAAAACATTATAAATATCGTTATGTTTCCCTTATAATTATATCCATAATTTCTAAATGCATAATAGTAAAAATCAATGGTGTTTTTTGGTATAATTGCCTGTTAATAGCACTGCAGTTTTTATGCAGACTGAAATCAAGGACAACCTAAAATGTTATTGTAATTAATAATAGCTTGTGCTGATTAAATGATAAATCTTATTTGCACATTTTTCCACCCCCTTCCTGCCTGAGGTTGGCACAGGGCTGGAGGATAGTGGGTTCATTTATCAGCACAAGATCCAACCCAGCAACTAATTCGAACCACAACCCAGCAACTAATTCTAACCACAAAAGTCTTTTCTCTGAAAGTTACTGTTTGCACAATGGAATCAAAAAAGTACTAGGAAGCTCAAAAATAGCAGTTGATGTCCTACCTACCTTGATATTATCAGCTGAGTCTCTAATTCCATATATTTAGCTGATGCAAATGTTGAAGGATCCGAAGGCAACAAGACAATTCAGGGTAGAAGTCTCAGGACACTCTCAAAATTCATCTGAGATCACGACTGCGGCTGGGGAACTAAAGGGCTTTAGGACCTTGAAAGTTAATAGCACCACACTTGCCACTGATTTCATGCTCAAAAAAAAAATTGTTTTTCTTATCCTGAATTCCGTTTACCCTCCCACCCAACCTATTCCTTCTTTTTTTTTTCTATTTCCTTTTTACATTTTACTTCATCTTTTCCATTCTCTGTGGTTTCCTCATTAGAAGACAAATTCTTAAATGCATTCTCAATACAAGCATGTATTCCCTTGGCTGGAAAAATATGATGACTTTAATTCACTATAAGGTGTAAATGGCTGCTAGCAAATCATTTTCAGAGGGAAGGATTTTCAGGGTATTTAACAGGGGATGGGGCATTACAACCTGATTAGAAAGAAACACAGAATCTTCTAGGCATCTTTCTTGCAAGAAGAAAAAAAAATTTTTTCACATCTTTATTGGAGTATAACTGTTTTACATTGATGTGTTAGCTTCTACTGTATAACAAAGGGAATCAGCTATACATATACATATATCCCCATATCTCCTCCCTCTTGCATCTCCCTCCCACCCTCCCTATCCCAGCCCTCTAGGTGGACACAAAGCATCGAGCTGATCTCCCTGTGCTCTGTGGCTGCTTCCTACTAGCTATCTGTTTTATATTTGGTAGTGTATATATGTCCATGCCACTCTCTCACTTTGTCCCAGCTTACCCTTCCCCCTTCCTATGTCCTCAAGTCCATTCTCTATGTCTGTGTCTTTATTCCTGTCCTGCCCCTAGGTTCTTCAGAACAATTTTTTGGTTTTGTTTTTAGATTCCATATATATGTGTTAGCGTACACTATTTGTTTTTCTCTTTCTGACTTTACTCTGTATGACAGTCTCTAGGTCCATCCACCTTGCTACAAATAACTCAATTTTGTTTCTTTTTATGGTTGACTAATATTCCATTGTATATATGTGCCACATCTTATTTATCCATTCTTCTGTCAATGGACATTTAGGTTGCTTCCATGTCCTGGCTGTTGTAAATAGAGCTGCAATGAACATTGTGGTACATGACTCTTTTTGAATTATGGTTTTTCTCAGGATATATGCCCAGTAGTGGGATTGCTGGGTCGTATGGTAGTTCTATTTTTAGTTTTTTAAGGAACCTCCATACTGTTCTCCATAGTGGCTGTATCAATTTACATTCCCACCAACAGTGCAAGAGGGTTCCCTTTCTCCACACCCTCTCCAGCATTTCTTGTTTGTAGATATTTTGATGATGGCCATTCTGACCGGTGTGAGGTGATACCTCATTGTAGTTTTGATTTGCGTTTCTCTAATGATTAGTGATGTTGAGCATCCTTTCATGTGTTTGTTGGCAATCTGTATATCTTCTTTGGAGAAATGTCTATTTATGTCTTCTGCCCATTTTTGGATTGGGTTGTTTGTTTTATTGATATTGAGCTGCATGAGCTGCTTGTATATTTTGGGGATTAATCCTTTGTCAGTTGCTTTGTTTGCAAATGTTTTCTCCCATTCTGAGGGTTGTCTTTTTGTCTTCTTTATGGTTTCCTTTGCTGTGCAAAAGCTTTTAAGTTTCATTAGGTCCCATTTGGTTGTTTTTATTTCCATTTCTCTAGGAGGTGGGTCAAAAAGGATCTTGCTGTGATTTATGTCATGGAGTGTTCTGCCTATGTTTTCCTCTAAGAGTTTTATAGCGTCTGGTCTTACATTTAGGTCTTTAATCCATTTTGAGTTTATTTTTGTGTATGGTGTTAAGGAGTGCTCTAATTTCATTCTTTTACATGTAGCTGTTCAGTTTTCCCAGCAGCACTTATTGAAGAGGCTGTCTTTTCTCCATTGTATATTCTCACCTCCTTTATCAAAGATAAGGTGACCATATGTGGGTGGGTTTATCTCTGGGCTTTCTGTCCTGGTCCATTGATCTATATTCCTGTTTTTGTTCCAGTACCATACTGTCTTGATTACTGTAGCTTTGTAGTATAGTCTGAAGGAAAATATTTTTGATGTTTTTCTATTAGTGATTATGAGCCCTCTTAACTCAAATACAGTTGAATTTATACTTTTTGATCGAAATTGTCATTACTTTTGGATCACCCCAGGTAGAAGTTCCAATGATATTGTCCAAGTTAATTTGTCTTATAGAAAATTTAGGATGGCTGCCCATTTCTGGTGTAGTGAATTTTCCAGTTCCTAACAGAATATCACCCACAAAGGCTGCTCTTTTCAACAAATGAAAGGGAACACACTAATTTCTTAGCTCATCCCAGGATACATGACAGCACCATGATCAGCACCATGACAGCACTAAAGATCAGAGTTTTGCTTCATTCAGCCACCAAATGCCACTTTCTTCTCAGTGTCATATAGCCATGACACTTGGATCTCTGCTCATCCTGACTCTAGCCAAGAGATAATTGCTTAGACTCAAGCCTAGGCATGCGGTACACATTGGCTTCCTGTTGGGAACCACACTCAGAGAGAGAGAGAGAGAGAGGGAGAGAGTGAGAGAGAGAGTGTCAACCTTTGGTTCTTACGTCAAAGAATTCTTGACATTGATGATTCCTCCTTGCAATTTTTAGAATACTAAGACCAAATAACAATTTATTAGGAGCCTCTTTAGCGACACCTAAAGACTGTGGGAAAGATGAAAAGAATGCACACAAAGGACAGGCGGACTTGCTGGGGCTCAGCGTGCTGCTGTTTGCTCTGTTTGTATGTCATTTACTGCTGCTGGCAATTTTAAGAATATATTCTTCATTGCATATCTGAAATGAAATACGTTTGTCTCAACTTACCCTAATTCAGGCTTTGAAAAAGTTTATCTTACTTTGGAAAAATAGTTTAAGCAAAGTACTTGAGGGAAAACGGGTTAGAGAAAATGTCTCCAAAAACTCAATGTCTTCATTAGTAGAAGTTACAGCTACCCCACTCATGTTTTAGATACTGAAATCTGACCTAACAAAATGAAAAATAATCTAATTAAATATCAGGGAACTCCAGTGGTTATTAAGTATAAATACAATTAATGAATACAAAAGGACTTTCATAGTACATTATATTTTAAAATTATTTATAATAGTAATAAAATAAAGATAATAAAAACCTTGGAACCTTTATTAATTGTAAGAGTTTATAGTGCTTGCAGTTACTGTGTTTTGTTTTATTTTCCTCAGAAAACAGGTTGAAACCTCCGAAACCTCAGAAAACAGGTTTCCTCAGAAAACAGATTGAAACAACCTGAAACCTCTAATTTATTTTATGAACTTCCAAATTTTGCAAAAGAGTCTAGGAACTCATCATGATTTGCCCCCTTCCAGAAATTCGTGTATTCCTCAGAAATGAATTCTACTTAAAACTTTCTGATTAATTAAATCATTTCTGAGTGTTCTGGGAAATAATTTAATAATCTCTGCTTTGGAAAAGATATTTGGAAAAATGAAAAAAGAAAGAATCATTAATAGAGTATGAAATGGGTTTGTTAGTTGACCCCAAGGAGGGTGGGGGAATAGACTGTGGACTCAGAGTTTATACGAGAAGAGGAAGAAATATGGAAGCAGTCATTATAAGTACAGGAGGAAATCACATCTGTTAGAACTCATGGCCTGTGGCTATTCTGGACCACAGTTAGGAGAATGGTAAAGTAGATCTAGGTGGTAGGCCAGGCATGTGACCCAAAGTAAATCCGTTGAACTGTGTGTGCCTAGATGCTTGAGCCTCAAAACATTCTCGTTCCTATTGGGAAAAAAAAAAAAACACTATTATTTTCTGAAACCACACACACGCACACTCTGCAGTGCTCGTACACTGGGCATCTTTGCATTATTAGGAATTGATGGTAGGAAGAGCATCAAAGCTCGACAGTGGAGAAGTGTTTGTGAGAAGTGTTTGTGATAGAAAGGATTTTAGTACTTTAGAAGGCAAGCATGATCACAGAATTCTTAAATCATGGCAAAGAACTCATTTCTTTTTGCCCTGTCAGACATTTGATATTTCAAAAATGAACAGCTCTTACATTTTTGCAGTTACAGCAAGGCCTTCCCATGACTGCCATGTCCTGGCTGCTGACCTTTGCTCCAACGTCATCTGGTGTCATTTTCCACCTTGCTCGTCTCACTGCAGCTACTCTGTTCTTATTTTAGTTCTGTGCTCCGATCTCTTTTCCAACACCTAGCCTCATACTTTCCCCCAGAGGGAGAATCTTTCTCTTTCTTTCTTTCCCTTTCTTTCCTTCCTTTCCTTTCTTTAACCTGCATGCCTTCCTATCAGCCTTTCTGTCTTCCTTTCTCTTTTTTCTTTTTTCTATCTCTCAGCTCCTTTTGTAATTAGTCCCTTCTCATGTTTCTGTCCTGCCTGACATGTTTCTTACTTGGAGATACTTTTCCTGTGCACCTCATCTAAGATGGGTTCCCCCATCTTACCCTCAGCTGTTAACTGCCTCAATATCCCATTTTCACTTAAGAAGTAAGAATTTTTTATTCTGCACTTCTTTGATATTGATATTTACATCTATCAGAATAATTTAATTCTGGGACATGAATTCTTATGACTGTCTGAAAACATTCTGAGAGTGTATACTAAAGAGTTCCTATTTTTCAAAACTGTTCATGAATCATTTTAATAAGTAAAACGAAGACAAGAACTACACATTTTCATTCATTCCAATTTCCATAGAATCAATCGAACAAATATTTTTTTCTCTGCAGAGAGATCAAGATGGTTTTCCTCCCAGATACTTTAATTTTCTATTCTTAGATTTGTATGTATATATCTTTGAGTGAATATGTGTGTGTGTGTATATATACATATATATATATATATATATGTAAAAACTGTATTTGCTCCCACTCAAATGTGGAAAGAATAAAATATGATGCTTTATTCCTCCATAAGTGTACTTCAGAAAAACTTGAACTTCCTAAGGGAATGTAATTCATTATGAGGTGAATACTCAGTGAAGTCATAGTTCACACTTACTATCAAGGTTATTGATCCCATCTCAAAGGGTGTTCCATCGTTTCCTTCCCAATGTAGGCCCCCTCTAGGTGCACAGGGATACCTATCTGTGCCCACAGATTTGACAAAGGGACCTATGGTCTGCATGTTCTTCTCTTCCTGACTTATAATAAATTCTAGATTACCCATAAGTGACTTAACTAGACTCTGAGTCATGGTTTCACATCTTGCTCTACCTGCAGCTGAAGTAGCTTAAAGCTGGTGTAACTCATGGTCTTTTCAGAGTACAGTGGTTCCCTTTCTGCAGTAACTTGGCTCCATCTTGATTTTCTTTGCTTCAGATGCTCTGAGTCTCAGAAATGCCTGCTTTCCAGGTCCTGGCATAGACTATTCATGTCAAGGCATCCATCCCATGGCTACCTATTCCCTAACCATGGTGGTCTCAGCCTCCTCAGGAAGTTTAGCTCTCAATCCTCAGCAGTTCCACTGGAGGCGTACCAGGCCTTCTAGATCCCTCTCCCATCCTGTGCAGACCTGACAGTATCTCATGTCTTCTCTCTTCTTAAACATATCAAGCCACTCTTTCCTTAGCTATAAACAACAGCTAGCAAATCCTTTTCAGAGGGAAGAACTTTCAGGGTATTTAGCAAGTGAAGAGGCATCACCATGCAATTTAAAAAGCAGACCTTCAAAGCAAAATAATTTTCTAGGTACCTCTCTTGCAAGAAGAGGTTTTTTTTAAAAGTTATATATAAATGACTGTGAGACCACTAACTAAAATACACACCTAATTAATATATTTTTTTAATCCAACACTGCCTTCTACCTTGTTAGGTACAAGATCCCTTGGAATTTTGAGATTCTGATATTGTTGTTGACATAGGGTATTAGATAAGTTTTTTCTAATAGGAAAAAAAATAAGTCAGCATTGAGACTTGAAGCTGAATAGTGGCTGTGTTATTCTGTGCTGAACTTGCTCTATTTTTACCTGAGGTAACAAACTTCATGGCCAAGCCTTCATGGTAGAATGGGCACAAAGAAAGAAATTGGCTTACCTGTAAGAAGAGGTACTAGGAAAGTGTTTTAAATTTTGACATCTGGTATCATATATTATGTTTACTTTGGACAGAATAGTCTTTTATTCACTATGACTGGCCTCACTGGTCAATTAATGACAGAAATAATTTAAAGAGGGGAGTCATTTAAAAATGTTTGATATAGATGTACTATTTTAACTGTCATTCACTTTATAATACTTTGAAGCAGGGCTACATTTACTGTTATTTGGTTTTTGTTTTATTTTGTTTCTTAACATGAATTTACTTATGTTGTATAAACTGTATTTATAATGCATTGTCTTTTATTTCCATGTTGTTTGTCTTTTTTAAGTGAGATGAGAACATAAATGTATTTGTAAAATGATCCAAGACTATAATCCTCATAGATTTTATATTCCTCTGCCTAACTTTTTTAAATTTATGTTTTTCTATACATAATTCAAGACTTTGTTTGTAACCTGCTTAAGTATTTTGAAACCATTAAGCACAGACTTCAAAAGAACTACTCTTTCCATGCTCATATTCCATTAGGTTATATAAATAACAAAGAAGTAATAAAAAGGACACTTGGGGGAAAAAATTGAGAAAAAGCACAAATTATTCTTGATAAACATGCAGCTTATCTGGTGGTGGCAGAAATGGGAGAGTATGAGACCATAATTTAGTATCCTGGTGCCGTCCTTGGTTGATGAACATAAGTTTTAAATCTTGCAAAGAAAATTGGGGTTCTTAGTTAACCCAATAGGTGAGTTAAACTGAGACCAGTTAAAAGGGCTTCTCCCATGTTTACACACATTTTATATAATAATATCAATCATGCATGTATTTTGTATTTCTTTTCTTTTGTCTTTTAGCCTGGCTGAATTCAATAGCCTTCTGGAGCCCCTTCTCCTGGACACCTACTCAACTATGTGTTGGGAAGACCAAGGTGAATAAGGACTGGACTCTAAATGCAGTGAGGGTCTAAAAGGGAGATAACAAACACTCATCCATGTTTTACGTCGTAAATCCCACCAAGCACAAAAGCTAAAAGTACATCATTTCACGTATTAAAAATAGGCCCCTATGTCATTTATTCTTATGCCAGTTTTTCTTCAGTATTTTATGTAAAATTTTACTTGATAATTTAGATCGAGTTTTAAAGATGTAAAAATATCTGGATAAAAGCATGTGCCCTTATCACTAATTGTCAGTCTACATCAGCTACTATTTATTTTTAAAGTACTTCATTCCAGTATGAGGAGGGTTACATTTAAATATTTCTCAGTCTCCTGAGATTTCTGATTCATATATATAGCTCTGAAATACTGTGAGCAGGGTGCCATCCAATGCTTTTATGGATTTTTTTTTTTTTTTTTTTTTTTTTTGCTCATGAACTGCTATGTGCCAGATGCCCCATTCATAACATCTCTCAACTCTGATAATGAGTAGATGTCATTATTTTGCCTTCCAGCACTTCTGATCAATATCAGGCTAATATTATTTGCTCTCTGATTTTCCTTTATATTTTCGAAATTTATAGCAAACACAAAATGAAGTAATTATTTAATGTTTAACACAGTTTTTTTTTAAAGACTGCCTTCTAAGTCCTTGCAACTAGGATCGACTTTATTACAAGTTTAAAAAATTATGAAAATATTTTAGCATAAATATTTATTTAGTGGTACCCTTAACAATGAATTTATAAGTTTTTTAGGCCACTTTTCACACTCATTTTAGATTCAATTAAGATTTGGTGGAATATTTTTTTAACTCATATATAAGAAAATATAAGACTTAAAAAGGAAATGTAAGTTACATTCTTTAGAGTTATCTTTCTGTTTATACCTAGTATTTCTTAGTTGTCTTAATAAAATTGTGAGCCCTGTGCCTGACACATATTTGGCACTCAAAAAAGTGTATTAAATGAATGCATTCAAACTGAAATAACGTAACTGCTTAGTTAAGGCTTCTCTTGTTTTAGGTGTTTTTTTATAAGATTTTTTTCATTTTAAAAGAGATAATAGAGACTTTAGAAACTGAAAAGTAATGTTAATAGGAATCATAGCAATTATCTCGTCTATCTTCTCCAATTTTCGGATGGAGCTGACAGACAAAGAAATTAAGTGATTTAACCAATGGCAAGTTAAATAGACTTCAAACTTTCAGATGTATTATTAAACTATGTAGTTAATTTGGTTCAAAGTTTTGATTTAACCAACATGTATCAAGTATGTGTAATGATGAAGGCACTCTAGTGAGCGCTGAGCTTAAAAAAAAAAAAAAAAAAAAGAAACATGAAATTCCTACTCAAAGTTTGTAAACTACGGACTAGTATTTGGGAACCACTGAAATTTGATTCCTAGGCTCAGGACTGGAGTCTGGGGGGGAGATACTGATTTGAGAGTCATTAGTATACACTTATAATTGAACACATGCAGTGAATGAGATCACACAAGAAGAGGAAATAAAACAAAAGAAATAGTAGAACTAGCAGTGGATTCCTGGTGAAGATGTATTTATAAGATGATACAAAGAGAATCAAGGGGGAAAAGAGACCTATAAAAGGAGTGAGAATCAGATGATATAAATGGTTCCTTGAAAATCAAGGGACAAAGAGAACCAGGTAGTAAATGATGGGAGGTTTCTTGTACCTTGCAGAAAACTCAATTATGATGAAGACTTAAAAGACACTATTAAAATCAGACATTCAGCATCACTGGGGATTCATGCAAAAGTGCTTTGCTACAAAGGGAGTAACATATGAGCCAGAATGAAGATTGCAAATTCTTGGAAAGAAGGAAAGAGGAGGAAAGAAATAATACAAATAAAAGACCAGCATTTTCCAGAATGAGTTCTGCTATCTTCACAGATTTTAGTAGCTATTACTTGAAAAATATAAAGGAGAGCGTTGGGGTAGAGTTCACTTGTGAGATATCTTGAGGAAACAATTTAAAAAGTTAATTTTGCTGTAGGACTTCAGAAAATTTATTTGGCAAATGGGAATGGAGAATATCCCAAAGAGGGTATATTTGGTCATCTATTTTCTTAAAAAAAAAAAAAAGAACACTTTTTGGGATTACTATTCTATATTAGTCACTTGGGAAATTTTGCTTTGGAATAAAAAGAAAAAGCCAAGATATTTAACACTAATAGAAAAAGAAGGGAAAGAAACAACAGGAATTAAAAAAAATTCTCCAGCTTTATTAACATATAATTGACATATAACATTGTGTAAGTTTAAGGTATACAATATGTTGATATGATACATTTATATATTGCAAAATGATCACTACCGTAGTGCTAGCTGACACCTCCATCGTGTCACATAACTACCATTTCTTTTTTGTGGTGAGAACATTTAAGGTCTACTCTTAGCAACTTTCAAGTATATTAAACAGTTTTATTAGCTAAAATCACTGTAAAGTAATTAGACCCAGAGAACTTATTCATCTTAAAACTGGAAGTTTGTACTCTTTGGCTGACATCTCCTGATTACCCCCAACCCCCTGCCTCTAGTAACCACCATTCTAGTCTCTGCTTCTATGAATTTGACTTCTTAAAAATTCCACATATAAGTGATATCCTACAGTATTTGTCTTTCTCCAGCTTACTTCAGTTAGCATAATGCCCTCAAAGTCCACCCATGTGATAGGTGGAAAGAAACCTTGTTTGTGTTGAGGTGTGAATCCCTTCTACTCCAGGATAAGTTTGATTAGATTTGAAAGCCCAAATATTGGAACTTCAACATGTTTAAGTTCAGTGCAAATAAAGACCTTCTGAAGTCAAGTGTACACTCAAATAGTGACAGAGCCATGCAACGGAATTTCTATTTGTTTGTTTTTTCTTCACAAAGACATCCAGGAAAGATGCATCAAAGGGAAAACCTAGCAGAAAATCTTAAACCAAAATAATTGGTGAGGCTGATTAAGAGAGGAGAAGGCATGAAGCAAAGAAACTTTGTAAGTACTTAGTAAGTACTTTTTTCCAGCTTTATTTTTATATAAATGATATATAACATTGGGTAAATTTAAGGTGTACAACATGTTGATTTGATACACGTATATATTGCAAAGTAATTACTACCATAACATTAGCTAATACCTGAATCATGTAGCATAATTTCCATTTATTTTTTGTGGTGAGAATATTTAAGATATACTCTCTTAGCAACTTTCAAGTATACAATACAGTATTATTAACGTAAATTACTATACTGTACATTAGATTCCCCAGAACTTATTTATCTTATAACTAGAAGTTTATAACCTTTGACCAACATATCACTTCTCTACCACCTCCCAGCTCCTGGTAACCACCCATTTTTTCTCTGTTTCTACAAGTTTTATGAATTTTGGGTTTTATTTGTTTGGTTTTTTTAGATTCCATATGTAAATGAGATCATACAATATTTGTCTTTCAGTGTCAGTCTTATTTCATTTAGCATAGTGCCCTCAAGTTCTATCCATGTTGTGACAAATGTCAAGATGTCTTTCTTTCTCATGGCTGAATAATATGTACATATGTATATATACCCCCCCCACTTCATCTTTATTCATTCATCTGCTGAGGAACACTTAGGTTTGTTTCCATATCTTGGTTATTGTGAATAATGCTGCAATGAACATGAGAGTGCAGATATCTCTCCCAAGATCCTGTTCTCATTTCCTTTGTATATATACCCAGAAATGGGATTGCTGGATCATGTAGTAGTTTTATTTTTAATGTTTTGAGGAACCCTCTTAGTTTTCCATAGTGGCTGCACCAAGTTACATTCTCACCAATGGTGCAGTAGAGTTCCTTTTCTCTACATCCTTGCCAACACTTGTTGTTTCTCGTCTTTCTGATAATAGTCAGTTTGACAGGTATGAGATGGTATCTCATTGTGGTTTTGCATTTTTCCGGTGATTAGTGATGTTGAGGACTTTTTCATGTACTTGTTCGACTGTCTTCTTTGAAAAAAATAAAGAAGATTGAAATCATATCAAAAGCCTTTTTACACGACAGTTGCATAAAACTAAAAGTTCCTAGTTTCCTAGTTTCTCCTAGTTTACCAGGAGAAAACTGAAAAATTAGCCAATATGTGGAGATTAAACAGCATGCTACTGAACAGCCAGTGGGTCAAGGAAGAAATCAAAAGAGAAATCAAAACCATTTCTTGAGACAAATAAAAATGAAAGTACAATATACCAAAACTTATGGAATGCATCTAAAGCAGTTCTAAGAGGGAAGTTTTTAGTGATAAATACCTACATGAAGAAAAAAGAAAGATCTCAAATAAACAACCTAATTTTACAACTCAAAGAACTAGAAAAAGAAGAACAAACTATGACCAAAGTTAGTGGGAGGAAACAAATAAAGATCAGAGTAGAAATGAATGAATAGAGACTAAAAAGAAAATAGAAAAGATCCCTGAAACTTGAGTGTTTTTGAAAAGATAAACAAAACACACAGACCTTTAGCTAGACTGATCAAGAAAATAAAAGAGGATTCAAATAAATAAAATTATAAATGAAAGAAGGTACATTACACCTAGATACCACACAAATGGAAAGGAATATGAGAAACTACTATGAACAATTGTACACCAACAAATGGACAAACTAGAAGAGATGAACACATTCTTAGTAAGTACTTCTACTGGTCTTACATTCCTGCTCATTTTCTGGCATTCCAAAATCTTATTTGAAATTTTGAGCATAAACATTCTTAGAAGAATCCACTGGTTAACAAAGAAAATTTTGTTTCATACTTAAAATTTTCTTTTCAATTCATAACTGGTTTTCTGTATGTGGGACATATTGTTTTCTTATATCAAGTGAATGCTGTCAGGAGTGATCTTCCATCACTTCTTCCTGTTTCTGGAACGTGGCTTGCTCTGTGGCTTGGCATTTTGGAGCTGTCCCTTTTAGACAAGTCTTGAATAAACCATCTTCTCACATAATTTGGCAGAAGCAAAATGGCATCCTCATGTAAAATGTCACCTGCTCTAGATTGGCATTATTCTTATAAGTATTCGAATAATTCTCTAAGATTCCTCTCTGTTTATCTCAGAAATATTACTCCCTGATGGTTTCTAAGAGGATAGATTTGGTTATTTTATTAGGTCAAACTTTAATCCTTGATAGAGAGCAAAATATTTTAAAAACGGAGCCTAGGACAGATAAAGTTTGATTTAGTAATTAAACATTAGAGCTGGAAAGGAAAATAGAGTTCATTGAATTCAGTGATTAGTGAGATGACTCTAGAAGAATTTCTGTTTCAGTACCATTGTGGGGAAAGAAGGTAAGCTAAATTAGGGTTTTTGATTCCTTGGTTTTCTCCCCTCATAGCATTTCTTTGGGTTTCTTTTTACATTGTGTTCTTCTTTAGTAGATTAACATTTTATTTTAAAACAATAATTTAAGTATTTCATATTGAAAAGTTGGAAAATTAGTTTTTAAGGGATTAAATGATTTTCCTAAGTCATAACTCTACTAAAAGATATAATGGGAACTAGGACCATGGTTTCTTGTGTTTTAGTGCTTTTTGATTTTTATTTCACGTTTTTGTTCTATTAAAGATCTAAGAACCCAACTGGAATTCCATAATAGGACATGATGGCTTAAAAAAAAAAGAAATAATGAAAGAAAAGAGTTATAAAGAGAATTAAAATCATCAATAATTATTCTTGCCTACTGCATTTTTCCTTCAAATAATTATTTCTTTACCTGTTTATATTCTTCATACTGTATGTGATAAAGAATTTAAATAATAAAATAAAAATTTCCCCCAAATGTATTCATCTCGATCAGGGTTTCTCAACCTCAGCACTAAAATTTTGGAGTGACACATTTTTTTGTTGTTTGCTGTCCTATGCATTGTATAATGTTTAGCAGCATCCTTGGCCTCAACCCACCAGATACATGGAGATATGACAGTTTTTTACTTAGTCATGATAATCAGAAATGTCTCAGAGAATGCCAAATATCCACCAGAGACAATACTACCCCTGGTTGGGAACGATTGATCTAAATAATGTACAGTCTAGATCCAAACTGAGACACCAAACTGAAGATAATCTTACCATATGTTAGCTATTGTGAGTAGACATTTGTTCCAAGATTTTAAGCAGTCCATTGTGATATTTTAGAAATTCTAAGGGAAACAGTCGTGGCTGTAAGAAGTGAGGCAGGTGTGGGAGTCAAGCCTTAATGCAAGCAGGTGAAGTGGGCTGCATGAGCTTTGACTATGTGCTTGGTGGGTGTGGAGAGTCCACAAAAATATTTAATATTCTAATTTAATTGAACTCAGTTCTTGTTAACGTTTTGTATTATGTGACCCTACATGTAATAGGCAAAAAGAGTTAAATATTTGTCTTTGATGGCTGGACAAGGCAGTCAGACTCTAGAGTAGAGTATGGTGATGGTGATAGGGATTTTAAGCTTGCCATTTTGATGTCCAGATGTGTCTTAGAATGGAAGATGGAAAAAGTCATGAAGAAAGGGCTATCTTGAGGACTAGCTTTCCCTAGTTACAATAAAAAGGAATTCTTTTTTGTTTTGTTTTTTTTGTTTTTTTTACTTTGTATTTAGTGAACAGCTATTAATCCCAGTGTGGAATTGTTCCTCTATCACCCACATAGTTTTCTTGAGTCTCTCAGCCACAGTGTCTGATCACTTCCTGGTGTAAAGCATGACTCAGCTTTGCCCAACTAGATTACTTTCATGCTACTTTCTGTACTTGTTCTATGGTCATTGGCATAGAGATATCTATTACTTTAGCCTTTTGACCTGTAATGATTTTGTAAAGTAGCTGGGACAGTGATTATCTTTCCTGTCAATGCAAAGAGCCTAGCCACAACAGGAGAGAACTAAGCCACCAAGCAAAAAGATACAAAGGCAAACAGACCCCGAACGATGAAGCGCCTCAAGACTTCTTTAATCACCTGGATCCAGCCGTATCTGAAGCTCAGGTTGCCCCTTGGACATCCAGCTACATGAGTCAAAGTAACCTTTTTTTTTTGCTTCATCTAGTTTGTGTTAGGTTTCCATCACTTACAATTGAAAGAGGTCTGCTGAGTATGGAGAATATTCCCATTGAGCAAATGTAAGCAAGGAATTGCAAATGCATAGAAATAAAATGACAGCTATACAGATGAAAGACTAACACGAAACAACAAGAAAAGCCCCTTGAACTTTAATGCAGGAGTAATGAACAAATAAAGAGTATGTGTGAGCTATCTCACAAAAACCTGTTCTTCAAGGAGAAGCAAGGCATCAGAGAAAAATGACCTCATAACAGATTGAAATAGAGACGATAATGGAGGAGGAAAATGTCCAGAATCAAACCAGAGACTGTGTCCTTCTATTCACATACTGTTTGCAAATTCTAATGATGGAGGACCAGTAATTGAGCTCACCTGTGTAAGAACTGTATAATTCATTTATTCAGCCAACATTTACAAATTATCAACCAAGAGGGAAGGATTCCAGGTTGTTAAACACCGAGTCTCTGAACTTCAGTCTTTATCCAAGATGTAAGTCTAGGGAGGGGGAAAAAAAATTCAAGAAACCATGAATAGTATAAAAGCTATTGTAGGCGAGTGCAGAGTGAGACAGACAATTCACTCTATTACTTATGGCTTCTTCGACTGTAAGTGACAGAAAAAGGAATTCAGACTAGCTTAAGTAGGAAAAAAAATTTGCATGAGGATGCATTCAGGTTTGAACTCCTGAGTCCATGCACAGCTGGACTCAGGAGTTCAAACCATGGCACCTGAACTCTATCTCCTTCTCTACCTCTTAATTTTGTTTGCTTCTGAGTTGTCTTTCCACACTGTTGCAAAGAAGACCATTAGCAGATCTGGGTTAATGTCATTAGAGGTCATGACTCCAAAGGTAAAGTTACCTCTTTTCCTCACATGACATTTATTGACTCTGCTTTAGTCTTAGGCCCATTTCTGGAGCAATCTCTGTATCTAAGAGAATGTGCCTTAGCCTTGTCCATGTACCACTTCTGCAGCTGGGTGCTGGGACCATGATACTGACAGACCCACCAAGATAAGGTGAAGTGAGAGTTACTGAAAGGAAAAGAAGCTACGTAGTCAGTATCATTTATGATGATGATGGTTATGATGATAACCTTCATCATCATTATTGTAGACGACATTCAGTCTCCTAACACATCCTGGGTGGGACCTAGAAGTTGTCACATCTGAGCTAACTATTAAAGAGTAAGTATTTGTATGACTACTGTTGGTTAGGATGAAAAACAAGAGGATGCATTAGTGTAGAGGATTCAGTGTAATTATGCAGGCATGCTTCAGCAAAATTCACTAATGTCCAAATATACACAAATTGTCATCTACCATTTATTGAGTACTGATTATGTGCCAGGCATTTGCTAAGTAAGCTCTTTAATTTGATCATCTCATTTAATTCTCCCAAATTTTACAAGGTAAATATTACTCTCTTTCTCAAATTGCAAATAATGCTCAGCGAGGTGAAATAATTTACTTAATTAGCAAGTGGTAGAGTTTGGATTGAAACACAGGAAATGTGAAACAAGAGCTTGGATATTTAATATGACTTTGTACTTAGGGGGACCATACATCTCAGTTTATGCCTCTTGTCCTGATACAATTATTAATTGCATCCCCTTCTACTTCAAAACATGTTCAGATTTTGACAATAAATTATATGATAACATGAACACTGCCTCCTTCATGGATATGTTTGAGCTCCCACGTATTTTATATACTTGTCTCTCATTCAGAATGGTTTTAATAATCTTTTATTTTAGGAGAAGAGCTTCATATTTACAAAGAAGGTGCAAAGATAGTACAGAGAGTTCTGATATCCCCACACCCACTTTCCCTTATTATTAGCACCTTATATTAATTTGTCACAATTAATGACAATATTGATACATTATTATTAACTAAAGTTCATACTTTATTCATATTTCCTTAGTTTTCACTTAGTGTATTTTTTCTGTTACAGGATCCCATCCAGGATATCACATTATGTTTAGTCATCATGTCTCCTTAGGCTCCTCTTAACTGTGACAGTTTCTCAGGCTTTCCTTGTTTTTGATGACATTGACCCTTTTGAGAAGTACTGGCCAGATGTTTTGTAGAATGTCTCTCAACTGGGATTTCTCTGATATTTTCCTCACAATTATAATGGGGTTATGGGTTTGGGGGAGGAGATCACAGAGGTAAAGTGCCAATTTTATCGCATAACATCAAGGGTATATACTATCAATGTGGCTTATCATTGTTGATATTAACCTTGATCACCTGGCTGAGGTAGTGTTTGACATGTTTCTCCATTGTAAAGTTACTCTTGTAAAATGGTTGTTAACCTTTTCAAGTTATGTTTATATGGAGAACATGCACACATTTTAAGTGTGTGAATCCATGACTTTTGACAGATATATTTACCCATGTAACCACTATCCCTATCAAGATGTA
Organism: Leucopleurus acutus; assembly: GCF_964270905.1. NCBI lineage: Eukaryota > Metazoa > Chordata > Mammalia > Artiodactyla > Delphinidae > Leucopleurus > Leucopleurus acutus. The sequence continues at coordinate 10,323,153 of NC_139153.1, read as the reverse complement.
GAACATTTCTGTCAGCCCTCTAAAGTTGTTTTAACTTGTCTTAATTTAATCTTTTGATTTCATAGAGTCCCTAAAGAATCCTTTCAGTTACGATTGAGTCAGAAGTGCCCCAACTCTTAGCAGACATACAATTTTGAGCTGCTCTCGAAATAAATAACCAGGTTCTTAACTATGTTTGACTCTATCAGGTTACCTTTTATAGACTGGCCATCTCTCCATATATCTTTCCTGACTGGAATAACTATGTAATGCAGACTTACCATCCCATGGACTTGAAACCTTGTCCTATAGGTAAGAACACCAGGATGAACAAGCCTCAGAAAGGGAGACTTAACGAAAAATCACAAGGAACCAATCTTTGTAACTGCTAAAGTGTGACAGGATGTGAAGAAGGCTGACATGACTGTGACAAATCTGGCTTAGAGAAGACTATTGTGGATAATATCATGGGATACCACCGCATTTTATATTCAGAGATTTCTAAGAGTGGACCCGAAGTAGGAGCAAGACAGGTATGGTCTTAACATCCTAAGTAAGACATTATCAGTATTTGAAAGAGATTTCTAAAGCCCTTTTATCAATTCCTTTTTTAAAGTGTTAGTTATAATATTAATCACTGTTGGATTTATAGAGAAATAATGTTTTACAAGAAGCAACATAAATATAAGTGTAAAAGTTCATGAGGCGGCGTCATGCAAGTTATTTTATCAAAACTTACATAAAAATCATGGCATATAATTAGAGCTGAAAGAAATGTTAAATCTCAGAGAGCCACAAAAAAAAAACCTCTTCAGTTTATAGATAATAAAAATGGATGAGTTGAATAATTTGCCCAGATAATGGGATCTTAACCTTATATATAAACTTTTTTGTGGTATAGTTTACATAAACAAAAGTATACGCATATTAAATATATGATTGATGAGTTCATAAAATATAAACTAAGCATAAAACTTTATATACTAAAAACCACCACAAATTAGATATATAACATTTTCATCACCCTGGAACGGTACCTTATACCCCTGTTTACTCAATCTATCCCCTATTCTCAGACCCAGGCTGATCTGCTCTCACTACATATTAACTTTGACTTTTCTAGAATTTCATATAAAAGATGTCATATTGCATACACTGTCTTTCTTCTTTTACTTCCTATAACATTTTTGAGATATATCTGTTTAGTGTATATTAGTTGTTCCCTTTTATAGCTGAGTAGTATTCCATTGTATGGATATACCACATGTATTTATCCTTTTGATGGGCATTTAGGTTGTTTCCATTTTATAGTTATTTTGAATAACACCACTATAAACATTTATACAGAAATACCTGTGGACATATACTGTTATTTCCTTGGGTAGAAGTGGAAATGTTGGGTTGAATGGTAAGTGTATGTTTACCTTTATGAGAGACTGAGAAAGACTTTTCTAAAGTGGTTGCACCATTTTGCATTCTGACCAGCAGTGTATAAAAGTACTAGTTCTGCTGTATCCTTTCTAACACTCACAATGGTCAGTCTTTTTCATTTTAACCTTTGTAATAGGTAGTGGGATCTCATTTTGGTTTTAATTTGCTTATCCCTGAAAACTAATGGTGCTGAACATCTTTTCATGTGCCTACTGCCTTTTGTGTATCTTCTTCAGTGAACATATACTTTTTCTGTATGTGTGTGTAATATATAATCTTCCTTATGTACAAGTTCTTTGTAAAATATATGTTTTGTGAAATTCTCACCATTTCTGCTTCCTTCTCCCCTATTTTCTGAACGAGTCTGTGTAAGATTGACATTTTCCCTTAAATTGTTGATCACATTCACCAAGGAAAGCCATCTGGACCTAGAATTTTCTTTGTGGGAAGGATTTTTATAGTTACTTTGTTTATCTTATTCAAACAGCTTTGTTGAGATGAATTTTACTTATAAAATCCACTAATTTCAAGGATACAATTTAGTCATTTTTAGTAACTACCAAATTATACAACCATCAACATGAATCAGTTTTAGAACATTTTTATTACCCTAATAAGATCTCTCATGCCCATTTCCAGTTTATCCCCATTCCCACCACCAGCCCCAGGCATGGGAAGGTTTTTCACTGTAAAGGAAATGTAACAAACATAAAGCTTTTAGATTTTTTTCTTTCTTTTTGAGTCAATTTTGGTAAGTTGTGCCTTTCAATGAATTTGTCCATTTCACTTAGTTATCAATTTTTTGATATAAAATTTTCATGACATTTCCTTATTTTCCTTTCCATGAGTCTAGGGTCTAGCGTGATGCTTTTTCTTTCTATATTGGTCATTTCTCTCTTCTTTCTTTTTTTCTTAATCTGTCCAGCTTGGACACTTTCAGTTTTACTGGTCTTTACGAGGAACAGCTTTTGGTATTATTGGTTTTTATCTCTTTTTGCTCTTTTCTATTTTATTGATTTATACTTTTTATTCTTTCTTTTTACTTACTGTGAGTTTAATTTATTTTACTTTTTTAGTTTCAAATGCAAAGTTTAGATGATTGAATTCAATGTATATTTTCTTTTCTACTGTATGGCTTTAAGCTATAAATCTGTCCCTAAGAACTGCTTCAGATAGAGTCAACAGATTTTGACAGGCTGTTATTGTTATCAGTTATTAAAAATATATTCTAATTTATCTGGATTTTTTTTTTTTTTTTTTTTTTTGGCGGTACGCTGGCCTTTCACTGTTGTGGCCTCTCGTGTTGCGGAGCACAGGCTCCGGACGCGCAGGCTCAGGGGCCATGGCTCATGGGTCTAGCCGCTCCGCGGCATGTGGGATCTTCCCGGACCGGGGCATGAACCCGTGTCCCCTGTGTTGGCAGGCGGACTCTCAACCACCGCGCTACCAGGGAAGCCCCTATCTGGCTTTTTCTTTGAATTGTGAGTTAAGTGTGTTTAAATATCAAATATTCGGGGATTTTCTAGATATTTTGTTATTGATTATCAAGTTAATACCATTGTTATCAGAATGAGTTCAATAATTTTAAGTGTATGAAACTTGTTTATGGAACAATATATGGTCTATCTTGAACAGTGTTCAAGTTTGTCTTTCTTCTGCAGTGTACAACTGCTGTTACACAGATGCAGTGAATTTCAAACAATGTATTTTTCAGCCCTACACATTCCATTTATTTTTATATTTTTCACTTCTCTCCTCATTGGGTTCATGTTTCCCTCAAATTCTTGAACATATTTACACTAGCTGTTTATATTTATTTCTTATTGCTGTGACACAACTACCACACATTTAGTGACTTAAAACAATACTCATTTATCTCACAGATCTTTAGGTACTCAAGTATGGGTGGCTTGGCTGGGATCTCTCCTGAGGCTCTTCTTACAGAACTGAAGTCAGAGTGTCAGCCAGGCTGAGCTGTTATCTGGAGCTCTGGGAAAAATCCGTGTCCAAGGTTATTTACCTTATCAGTAGAATTCAGTTACTTACAACTGTAGGGATGACGTCCTTGTCTTCTCTTGCCGTTATCCAGGGGCCAGACAGCTTCTAGGGCCACTCTCAGACCCTTCCAGATGGCTCCTTCCCTCTCAGCAATAGAGAACCTCCTTCATGTTGAATCCTTCTCACACTTAGGATCTCTCTGACTTACTCTTTTGTGACCAGCCAAAGAAAAGTCTTATTTTAAGGACTTACATGATTAGGTTAGGCTCACCTGGAGAATCTCTCTCAAAGCCAACCGATTAATAACCTCAATTACATCTGCAAAATCCCATTCACTATATAATTATGGGGGCTATTTTAGAATTCTGTCACACTGTTTTTTTTGTATTTGTGCTGATTCTAAAATCTGTCATTTCTAGATCTGTTTTTATTGACTAGTTTTCCCTCCTGCCTTTTCTCATGCCTTATAATTTTTATTGGATTCTGTACAGTGTAAAAATAATGTGGTTGTGTCTTCATTTCACTGTCTTCCTTTAAAAAGCGTTGAATCTTGTTTTAGCAGACGTTAGGTTACTTGCAGGGCAGCTAGATCCTTTCCAGGTTGGTTTTTAAGACTTTTTACAGTGGGTATTTAGCCCTGCTATTAAAGTGTAACCTTTCTGGGTCTCTACTAATTTGTTGGAGTCTTCAGAAAGATTTCTCCCCTCCAGAGGGTTAGCACTTCAGTGTCTCCCAGTGCTGTGTGAGCTCTGTTACGGTTCCCTGATAGTTGTTATTTTCCTAGGGTCCCATATCCTCATCCTATGTTTTCCCAGTTTAGTGTTGAGCCAAAATTCGAGGGACTACCATACATATTTCTAGCCCTCTTTCTCTGTGTACCTCTTGTCTGTCTTGTACTCTTGCCTGCAAGTTGCAGCTTCCTGAGTCTCTCTGAACTCTGATCTCTGTTTTCTCAAATTAGCCCATTGACCATGCTCAGCTTGGGTCTGAAAAGTGGCACCAGGCAGGAACATTCATAGGGCTTGCCTCATTTGTTCCCCCTCCTTTGGGGAACACAGTTCTGAGCTCCTAGCTGCCCAGTGTCTTAAAAGCGTTGTTTAAGTTATTCTAACTTTCTAATGATTAGCTTTGAGAGGAAAATTCTGGGGCCAATTACTCCATCATGGCTAGAAGCAGGAGTCCTCAACTGAGATTGATTGACTGAATGAATGTCTACAAGAGCTTACCTGCTACCTTCTCCCCACAGAAATGAGACTTGATCCCACTTCTGATTTTATTTTAATGGGGTGGAGGGTTGAGGAACTGAAGAATCAAAATCATAGGATAGGGACTTCCCTGGTGGCGCAGTGGTTAAGAATCCGCCTGCCAATGCAGAGGACATGGGTTTGATCCCTGGTCCAGGAAGATCCCACATGCCCTGGAGCAACTAAGCCCGTGCACCACAACTACTGAGCCTGCGCTCTAGAGCCTGCGAGCCACAACTACTGAAGCCTGCACGCATAGAGCCCGTGCTCCACAACAAAAGAAGCCACCGCAGTGAGAAGCGAGCACACTGCGATGGAGAGTAGCCCCTGCTTGCCGTAACTAGAGAAAGCCTGCACACAGCAATGAAGACCCAACACAGTCAAAAATAAATAAAATAAAAAATAATTTTTAAAATGCTGTGAATTCACAACACAATGATAAAAAAATTTTTTAATCATTGTAAGATAAATAACTTGCATGGGGAAGATACTAGTATCAACTTACGTTAAATAATTTCAAAGCAGATATGATCATGAGAAATGGGCCCACATCACAAAGAATCAAGATATGCAAAGAATATGAGTAATTACCCTAAGGAATATTGTTTGAATATTAAATGAGATGTGAATATTAAAAAATGATAGATGGTCTAAAATTCCATTTAATTCGATTAGTGGAATTAAGCATGGTAGATGGTCTTGTAAGACATACTAATACATTCCCCAGAGAGAACTTTCCAATAATTTAAACACTTTATGTTCAGTGGTTCACTGGACATACCCAGAACGTGATTCATCCAAGAGGAATAGTTCTGGAAACACTGCTGATAGGGATTAGTGTCTAATACATAGACAGACAACAGAGTACAATAGTTAAAAGTGTTGCTGAGCTTAGACATGGGTATGAGCTCTGTTTCTGCACCCAAGAGCTAGGTGGCAGAGGGGTTGAAACATAGACTTTGAAGATAGAGTTCCTCACTTCAAATTGAGCTCTGTGCTTCCTAGCTTTATGTCCTTGGCAAGTCTCTTAAAAACAGTGTACCTCAATTTCTTCGTCTGAAAAATAGGGGTGATGAATAATAATACCTGCCTTTTATGTGTTGGGGATGAGATAAATCCTTAGTTTATTATGAGGATTAAATAAATCAACATGTGTAAACCATTCAAGCAGTACCTGGGGCATAGTAAGTTCCAGATGAGTGTTAGCTATTATAATAATTTCTTGTCTAAAATTAGGTTAATAATAAAAATAGTAACTCTTTTATAGGTTTCACACAGATTGACTCACTGCATGTAAACTGCCCATGCTAGTGCCTAATAGACAGTAGATGTTCAATGAAACAGAATAAACCTCACATCATGGTTGATTCAAGAAATCTGTGAGGTTCAGTGAGCAGGTTCAAATGCATCCATGGCCCGTAAGTAAGCAGGGTGTTACTCTTCTAAAAGATAAAGGAAACTCTACTACTTTAGATTTACTACTAGGTTTAGATAGGTGAACTATCACACCCTATACGTCTGACACACACATACAAAAACCTTTACTACATGATCATGTGATTTTTAGCATTCAGGTTGTTAATGTGGTTTATCTCATTGATTGATTTAGTGTTACTGAACCATCCTTGCATCCCTGGGATAAATCCCACTTGATTATGGTGTATGATGCTTTTAATGTATTGTTGAATTCAATTTGCTAATAATTTGTTGAGGAATTTTGCATCTATGTGCATTGGTGATACTGGCCTGTAATTTTCTTTTTTTTGTGGTGTCTTTGACTGATTTTAGTACCAGGGTGATGCTGGCCTCATAGTATGAGTTCAGAGTGTTTCTCCTTCTGTAATTTTTTGGAATAGTTTGAGAAGGGTAGGTGTTAACTCTTCTCTAAATGTTTGATAGGATTCACCTGGGAAACTGTCTGGTCCTGGACTTTTATTTGTTGGGAGTGTTTTATTACCTATTCAATTTCATTACTGATGATTGGTCTGTTCATATTTTCTAGTCCTGATTCAGTCTTAAGAGATGGTAACATTTCTAGAAATTTGTCCATGTCTTCTATCTAGGGTGTCCAGTTTATTGGTGTTTAATTGTTTGTAGTAATGTCTTATGATTCTTTGTATTTCTGTGGTGTTGGTTGTAACTTCTCATCTTTCATTTCTTATTTATTTGGGTCCTCTCTCTTTTTTTTCCTTGATGATTCTGGCTAAAGGTTTATCAATTTTATCTTTTCAAAGAACCAGTTCTTAATTTTATTTATCCTTTCTAAATTTTTTTTAGTCTTTGTTTCATTTATTTCTGCTCTTGTCTTATTTCTTTCCTTCTACTAACTGGACTTTGTTCTTTTCCTGGTTCCTTTATTTGTAAGGTTTGGTTGTTCATTTGAGATTTTTCTTGTTTCCTGAGGTAGATTTGTATTGCTGTAAACTTCTCTCTTTTTATTGCTTTTGTTGAATCCTGTAGACTTCAGATCATTGTTTTCCTGTTTTCATCTTATCATGAGATAAACATAAATTGTTGTGATTTTAAGACAATTTAAAAATTCACAGTTATACTCCAGCCTTCTTAAGTTTTAATCTTACTTCCCACTCAACTGGTCGTTTGCAGTCACTGTCATTTGGAGCTTTATATCATATGCTCAAGGTCTGGATTCATGTTAAGAGGTGACTCTAAGACTACTACCACACTCCATGTCATAGAGTTTTAAACTTTCTATAGTTCATTCTCACAGGAATCTAAGAATCAGGAGGTATTTTTAAAAATTATCTGCTTATCTTTAAGCAATAACAATCTAAATTAGTATCCTCAGTTTTGAGAGTCTCAACTGAAATGAATCACTAGCTTAAGCAAGGGATGGAATATATTGGGGGACCAAGTGGAATGTTCCAAGGCAAATACAGCTTCAGCCATTGCCAGATCCAGAGTCTCAGATGACTCATCAGGGCTCTCCTTTTCTCTCTGTGTATTTGATCTGCTTCTCTACGTGTGTTGATTTTATTCTCAGTTGCGGTTTATCCATGTGATGGAAAAGACAGCTACTGGAAGCCCCCATTTCTGTCTTCCTAGATAAGAGGTCAAGAGGAATAGATCTGCCTTATGCAAGTGTCAGTACATAATATCTGAGGTCCTTTACCTATCCTTGAACTCTTCAGCCTCAGCAGGGGGAAAGGAGGGCTCAATTTTGCCAGCACTAGATGTGTGTCCACACCTGAGTTTGGATAGGTGAGGCATTAAGGTTAACAGCTCCATCTCAACTCTTACAGACTGAGAGGGGTTGTTTCCCAGAGGAATAGCTAGCCCATGATGTTACCAAAGGAACATCAGGAACATTCCTGCCCCTACCAACTTAGAGAATGTACAAAATCAGAGCTCCTTAAAAAGATGGAAGTAGGAAATAGATGGAGTAACTGACACAAGATATCTACTACAAGTAAATATGACAGGAAAGTACAACAGATGAGATAGAATTTTTTTCTCTTCCTCTCTCTCTCTCTCTCTCTCCCTCTCTCCCCCCACCCCCCGCCAAGAAAAAAGTGACCTTGACCCAGTAATGCAATACAAATGTAAGATTGTGTTTAAAAAAAAAAAAAAAAAAGCAGCTGGGCTTCCCTGGTGGCGCAGTGGTTGAGAGTCCGCTTGCCGATGCATGGAACCCGATGCACGGGTTCGTGCACCAGTCGGGGAAGATCCCACATGCCGCGGAGCGGCTGGGCCCGTGAGCCATGGCCACTGAGCCTGCGCGTCCGGAGCCTGTGCTCTGCAACGGGAGAGGCCACAACAGTGAGAGGCCCGCGTACCGCCAAAAAAAAAAAAAAAAAAAGCTATGAAAACAAAACCTATGGATGGAGACCTACATGAAAGATGGAAGAGTATAATAATGGCCAGAGGACATTACTGTGGCAGAAGCAGCAGCCCTTAAGGAGGACAACTTTATAAATTACAAATTGGATTTGAATAGACAGGGAATTGAAAGTGGAGACATTATTTTCTGCAGAAGATGATGGACAGGGGAGAACAAAGAAAATAAAACTGAGATTGTTAACAAAATACAATGCTAAGCATATAAGTTAGGACTGAGTCCTTAACTTTCATTTTTATTAATGACTGGGTGAGTACAGATTACTGACTACACAGAACCAAGCCTGGAAACACATTTTATATTTATGATCTTTGTGCCTAAAACTAGATTCTCCTGCAATTTAATATGACACTAGGACAATGACTGGCCAAGTTTTAGATTAATCACTCTTACACAAAGATTTTTCATTCATATAATCTCAAACAAATACTGCGTCACCTATTAAGTTCCAGATCCTATGCCCTCTGGCTGAAGATACAAATATCTTGCAAGCCCAGCGCCACTTTCCTCTTTCTCTGGTAACAAATCACACTTTCTGTTATGACAATGGCCCCAGTTTCAGCCCAGGAATAAACACTTGACTCAGGAAGAGCCAATTAAAGCCTTCCTTTACGGTTGATCGAGAGCTTTAAGGTTAGAGTATTTCAATCTTATGCAATTTTTGTAAAACAAAATTATTTCAAAATCTAATTATTCTTTAAGTTCTAGAAACTGCATTCTGTGACTAGAGGACAGTTTATTTGCTGTGACTAGAGGACAGTTTATTTGCTGCCGTTTCTGCTCTGCCCACTTTATGCTTCTGTCACTGTGAGATAAAGGCAGTGGGGAATGGCAAACCAGTTCTGATTCATTCAACACATGAGTGCTTCTTAGGTACAAAACACCATTCTGAACATTGTCCGGGATAAAAAGATAAATAATACCTAGCCCCTTACCCTCAAGGATCTTCCAGCTTAGCAAGGGAAATAAAACATGCACACAGATGACTGCAACAAAAAGAAGATAATGATTGCTGCCAGATGTTTGGGGAGAATGAGCAGAGTGAAGAGAGAACACAGAATAAGGCAACATTCAACAGTCAGCCAAGAACTATTTGTTGAGCAGTTGCAAGCTGTGACCTGGAAATGGAAGAGGAGAACATAGATCTTCACATGGGCAGGTGAAAAATGAAGTGTTATTACTTGTAACACAGCTCTTCAAATATATTTTTTGGCACCAAGTGCCTAATAAATAGCCTTAAATTAAAAACTAAATAAGGATACAGTCTCTATCAAATATAGCCTCAGGTACTGATGCCTAAATACTAGGATCACAGTATTTGTGTTCCCAAGGATGCCTTTCTATTGTTTTGCTTCTTTCCCCCTTTCCAAATTAGCTAATGCTGCCTTAACAGGATATCTATTTCACTTGTTCCAGCCTTTTTGATCCAGTGTATTGAATAGCAGAACAGGTGAGTTACAAGTTACAGTTTGACTTCAAGCAACAGAAATAAAATACTATATAATTGAAAAAAAAAAAAACAGGCAATCTTTCAGGCACATGTGGATCCAGGAGTTCACATGTTTTAACCAGGTCCCTTTCTCTCTTCCCCACCCCTTCTTCTCTCTGCCTTTTCTCCTCTCTGGTATCTCTCATTATGGGATTCAAATATTTCCCTGTTTATGTGGGAGCTTCTGGCACAGCTGGCTCGCAGCTGCGAGTACCCTCGCAGCTCCAGGGCTGGCTGGAAGGGGCGGGCGCATCACAGCATAAGGTTGCACAAGGTGTGCACTTATATAGCAGGGCATCACATCTATGAGTGATGGATGATCACATTGTATACAGGGGTAGCTTCGCATAGCTTTTACATCACTTTTCTTGAAGGTGGCAGTAAAATGGTATGTTTTTACAAAATCAAATAGTGTAACATTGTCCAAAAGATATACATAAAGCATTTAGAGGAAGGAGGCTCCTTTTTCTTTTAACTCTGGCACGGATTGTCTATTGGACAGTGGTAACCCTATGTCATCAACCTCGTTACTCCAGCAGAAGTCCAGGGATTAGCCCTGCATAACTCTTGTTAGCCTCTATTCCCTTCCTTGAACACTGTAGCCAGAAGGTTATTTTCCTCCTCAAACCTTAAGTATTGAAACCTGGAGGAGGGACATGTCTGAAAAGAAAATGATGGACTGGACTCTCCCTAGAAGGAAGATAAATGGGTGGTCAACAAGAAAAAAAAAATCCTCTGTACCAGGAAATGTTTGAAGTGTTGTTTGGGTATCAAAAAACGGGTGCCCTACACATAAAGCAACAAAGGATATTGGTCTAAAAAGAACACCATGGCCAAAGGTGCATGGCCTATTTCAACAGAGGATTTGAAAGTCAAAAGTTAACCTGTAGAACATTCAATTCAATTTCATCATTTTACAGATGGGCAAAGTAAAACTCAGGCACAGGAACAGAAGTGCCAAGGTCATACAGGTGGTTGGTGGAAGAGACAACCAACTTCTGACTTTTTAGGTGTGTGTGTGTTGTTTTGTTTATGTGCAAGGACATTTTTCTTCAGTACACTAACATTACAACAGAAAGTATAGTCTTGTTTTGGTTTTCTCTGCGCCCTCAATTCTGTATAAGACAGTTTCGCTGCACTCCAACAGAAAGGCTCAGCAAGAGTAGAGACCACCATAAGCAGTACACGTGGGCGCCAAGGGCAGATACATTGCCCTTCCTTGTGTAGGAACTAGGGCCACTTGTTGCTTTAATGGGCCAAGTTTGGGCTGGACCTGCAGGAGGGGACACCTTTGAAAAACAGCTTCCTAACTGCACTGGCATCCTGATTCCACTCCCCAAACCCCCCAAATCTTCAGCCAGGAAAAAGGAAAAAAAAAAAAAAAAGAATGGACCACTGGATCACTGGATCGATGGGGAGATTTCTGTCTGCTCCTCCTACTGTCACCTCTTTCTTGCTATTTCCTGCCCGAGGAAACCTGACATCAGCCCAAAAGCATCTCTGGAAATGGGTAGGAGGGAGCCTTACACCTGTCAGCGCCAGAGAAGAAAGTGCGCTCTGCAGAGTTCTCAGTTGTTCCATCTCTTGCGATGAAAGGAAGAAAAGGAGCGAATCCGCCACAGATTTACTGGAGACTAGGGTTACTTTATCCGGCTCCGGCCACAGTAACCCCTGAAGACCAAAGATGCATTTCCATTCCCAGCATTTCTTGTTGGCGTCTTTCCCTACAGGCTAGACCGGTGCCTGGCCCCGGAGAAGTCTCTGCGTAAAGGTTCTTTAAGTCATAAATCAGGCTCCTGTGTGTATGTGTGTTTTTCTTAGGAAAAACTGGCACAGACGAATTAGCAGTAGAGACTGGGGTCTCCCTACTACCCTTCATGCTTGGCGGCATCACCTTCCGACTACCTCGCATTCTCCCGGCGCTGACAGCCCCGGCTCTGGACCTCAGGGTTGGAAGCAGTCAGCCCCAGATAGAACCGCCCTGTCCGGGGCTGATGCCACCCTGTGCCTAGAATGTGCGTGTGGTGCAGGCGGGCGAGCGAGCGGCTTCTACACTGAGACAGAAGCAGGAGCTCAGCCTTCGCCTGCGACCTGCAATCCCCAGATTCCCTGGGGACCTCGAAACTCCCAATCGGAGGCACTCCCCCCCCACAGCCGCCCACCCATTCCCCCCGCCTTACCTCAGCACGCAGCCCCTCCCTGCGTGATGATGCAAAACCGTGGGGAGGGAGGGCGGGCGCTGGGAAGGGTGGGGAGAGCCTGAGAGCGAGCGAGGGTGGGAGGGAGTGGGCGGAGGAGGAGAGGGAGCCGAACGCGCATTTAAAGCGATAGCCATCCGCGCTCTCTCCCCAGTGCTGGGCTGTTGGAGAGCTCGAGCTGCAAGCCACCGAGCGCGAGCTCGAGCGCGGCGCGCCGGCCAGGGAACCCGAGAGCGCACGGCGCCCCAAGCTGGCAGGCGCCGCGGGACCCCCAACCCTCGCCGGCTGCCCTTCCCCGGGCGCCCCCACCCTCCTCGCCCGCAGGAGACCCTGGGCTTCCCCGGAGGAGCTCACCCCAAGGGGCCAGGACTCCGGCAAGCCCGCCACCGTCCCCTCCAGTGCCGCCGCCACCACCGCAACCGCGGGAGCAGCATGGTCCAGCTGGGGAAGCTGCTCCGCGCCCTGACTTTGATGAAGTTCCCCTGCTGCGTGCTGGAGGTGCTCCTGTGCGCGCTGGCGGCGGCGGCGCGCGGCCAGGAGATGTACGCCCCGCACTCCATTCGGATCGAGGGGGACGTCACCCTCGGGGGGCTGTTCCCGGTGCACGCGAAGGGTCCCAGCGGAGTGCCCTGCGGTGACATCAAGAGGGAGAACGGGATCCACAGACTGGAAGCGATGCTCTACGCCCTGGACCAGATCAACAGCGATCCCAACCTGCTGCCCAACGTGACGCTGGGAGCGCGGATCCTGGACACTTGTTCCAGGGACACTTATGCGCTCGAACAGTCGCTCACTTTCGTCCAGGCGCTCATCCAGAAGGACACCTCCGAAGTGCGCTGCACCAACGGCGAGCCTCCGGTTTTCGTCAAGCCCGAGAAAGTAGTTGGAGTGATTGGGGCTTCGGGGAGTTCTGTCTCCATCATGGTAGCCAACATCCTGAGGCTTTTCCAGGTAGGGGGGCGCTCCCTCCGGGGCAGAGCGCGCTGTAGCTCCCCGCGCTCTTTATCCTGAAGGCTGGCTTGGACTCCAGGGGTGCGGGGTCTGGTCAGCCTTCGCTCATTTCCACCCTGGAGATCCTGCCGAATCCCTCCCACCTCACCCGAGGAGGTACTTGCCCTGCTTGATTCATTTCCCTTCCATCTCTCCCCTGTCCGCGCTCCACTCCATCCGGCTTGACATTCTGGATTTATGGCCCCATTAACAAGAAACAGTCTCCGAAAAACAAGGCGATGATTTAAATGGGTTTGCATTAGAGTGAAATATGGTTCCAAAACAGGCTTGTAAAAGTGCCGGGCTCCTGTGAGAGCCAGTTAGGCGCAAGGAATATGAAAGATGAGAAGACGCCTAGAAACTAGGCATTTCTCAACTCCCCAGCTTCCCTGACCCAAGCCGCCCGACAAGCTGCAGCTCCCTTGGAAAATTTCGAGAAGAGCTTAGGGAGGCAGTTCTTAAACCGAAGGCTAGGTCTTCACCTACATTTGGACGTTAATTGCCCATTTCGCTCGGGTTGGATTTCCCGACCTGTAACCTGTCTCTGCGAGGGCATGGGGCGGAAGGCGTGGGGACTGTCCTCAAGCGGGGAGAAGCCACCCGCAGACGTGCCCCCAGGTGATTTGCTCTGGGCAGTTGTTTGCACCGTCTAAACTGCCTTTGCGATCCGGCCACTGGCAGGAGCCGGGCGATCAGCTTTCTACTCCTGCCAGCTCAGAGCCCGGAGGTGAGCTCATGCTAACTGCGAAACACAATCGCTTTCTCTGCACCCACCCTGTGCCTATTCTTTCCCACGACCTCCCTAACGCAGCCCCCAACCCCAGTCCTGGGTTTTGAGGACGATTCTCAGAGCCAGACAAGAAGGCGCCTGGAGGGAGGCAGTAGGGTGCGCTGAGCAAGGCCGGGCGGTCCTCCAGCTCCGGGTGCAGGCGGGCGACGGCGGAAGATGCGAGGACGGTGGATCGGGCCAGCTGAGCGGTGGGCGGTGCTGCAGTGCTCTCTCACCGCCTGCTCCCGCAGCCTCGGCCCCACGGCTCCTGTGCCGCCGTGGGTATAGATGGATGGCTTCTGGATGAAGAAATTGAGTTTCAGGGTCTGCGTGACTATGGATTCTCTTGTTTCTCTGTCTTTCTTCCTGTGTGTCTCTCTCCTTGTGTCTCTTTCTCCCTGCTGGTTTTTTTTTTTTTTTTTTTTTGTCTCTCTGTTTTTATGTTCTCCCTTTCAATTTCTGCCTCTCTTTTCCTTCTCTACCCCTATCTCCAAGTTTTTTGTTCATCTCTGTCTTGAAGTGATCCTTTCCTAATGCACAGCTCTCTCCCCGCCTGGTAGGACCCAAGCTCAGTTAGTCCCTTCTCCAGATGTTCTGGCTGACCCTTATGCTCCCCGTAGCTAAAAAGTTGGCTCCCTCTCAAGTGCCTATCCTGAAGCATGTTGGGTTTCTGGAGGGGACTCCTTGTGAGATTCAAGCTGTCACTACATCAGCACCCAGGAGTATGAAGTTTGTGTTTGTGCCAGAAGGATGGGTGCCTGTCTAAAGCTGCAGCCTGGTATGGCCCCTCTGAGCCTCTGAGCATCCCTAGCACCTCTTGAATATGCCACCATGGAGATCTCTAGATGTTTGCAGAGCCAAAAGTGCCTCTGGGCAGCCTTCGCTTTGAGGTAATGCTTTCAGGAAGAGCCTGGGTTGTTGTAAGCAAAACCCAGAAGCACTTCCTTTACCTCTGAGCTTAAACTAGAGAACCTGAGGAGGCAGCGCTGCAGGGAGGATGAGGCCAGAGGTCACCTGCGAACCACAGGGGCACCTCACAGTATTTTTACTGGAGCTCTGGGGGTTGAAGGCACATTTGCTGTTTGACATTTTTAAAATTATTTTGGTGCCTTCACTTGGAGCTTGGGCAGTACTGCAGATGGGCCTGCCTGTCGAAAAAAGAGTGAAATCTTAAAGTCAAGAGAGAGCTTGCAGACTAGGCTGAAGGATTGTGTTTGCTGAAAAAGATTCCAGGGGGAGCTGATTCCTTCTCTGGTGTGTGGATCTGAGGCACTTGCAAGAAAAGAAAACGCTTGCCTTATGCTTAGTTCCCCCGTTCCCTGGGCTGGGAAGGAAAGGAACTGAATGCCAGCATTAGCAGTGTGGGTTGGGACCAAAACCATTCAGAGAAAACACTGTCATTTTCCCCTAATTTGCAAATTGCAGCTATTCATGTTGGATTGAACAGCTGAGGGAAAAGAGCCCCCAGTTTTCACCTGCATTTATTGAGAAGAGGCTGGTAGTAGGAGGGATGCACCAACTTGTAGCTTGTGCTGCAAGCTGGATATAAGCTTGGTGTGAGCGTCCTGGTTAACCACTGCCCATGTTCAAATATACAGAGATAGATTCCAACAATCTCTTCCCGTAGCCTTATTTTTGCGTGTGATCTTAGAAGCTCCTGGCATGTAAGTCCAGTCCCCAGTTTCCCAGCCTCTGTAAACCTGCAAAATGAATAGAGAGAACAGTGGAACACAGACCCATTGTTCAAAGGCACAGTCACGTTAGGGAAAGAGGAAAAGAACGGGTAGGTGAATCTTCTCTGGGATTGCAGGGTTCAGCTCAATGAAGACTGTCCTGTATAAAAGAAACTCCTCTAAATGGTTGAATTCTTAGCTCTCCAGAGATTTGAGTTTTCTTTTCCCCAGTCCCTGTGGGGTGCTGTGGGGAATGTGCCAAACCTATCATTTGAGATAAAAATTTATGGTGAGGTAAGCTTCTAGGCTGGGGGAAGGAAGACTTAGTGACTGAAATGGGGGATGCTAAGCACTGGGGGGCAGGAAGGAACAAGGAGCTAGTAATGGATGTAACAAATGCTGCAGCTGCCAGCAAAGCCTGGATTGAAGTTCCTTCCTGAAAATGAGGACCCGGGCAAGAATGACCGCTCAGATGTAAACAGTGTCTCTGACGGGGCATTCTCACCTGCCTGCCGGTGGGCCAGAGCTGAGCAAGTCCTTTCTCTCCTCTGCATGCACGCTGAACTGGTTAGTAAGTGACATGTCAGAGGGCAGGAATCCTATTCAGTGGATCTTTCAAATCCAGGAGTTTGAGGCTAATGAAATTAGTGTGTGGCCAGGGCTCTGCCAACTAGAATTAAGTCACTGCAGCCACCCTGCAATGCATTTTCAGCCTGAAGGGAGCATCAGGGAGGAATTTCGGGAGATTTGTTTCTGAGCCTGTACAAAATAATACTCTCCTAATGCTAAGAAAGATTAAATGTAAATTAATATTGACTACGAGTAACATATTTAAAAAATAATCGCAGAGTGGGGGATGGCTTAAAGTGGAGAGATTATATAATATGGTGTCCAAAGAATAAATCTCCCCTGACCACTGTTTCATGGGCTATAAGTAAGGTATATTACAATGGAAAGTAATGGGAACGTTTTTATTCAAGGCTTCTCTGCTATTGACTTGAGAGCAAACACTCTGAGAGTATAAATTACTCTTGCTGTGTGCTGACTCTGAATGAACAATATTTCATGTGCAGTGACATGGTCTAAGCTATAGACTTGGAATTGAATGGCATCTGTTTCAATTGTTTTGTTCTCTCAAGAGCAACTAGATAGAAAAAAGTGGTCAATTTGACCCCTGTGGGAGCGTGTTGCAAATCTAAACCTGTGTCCCTCGTACCATAAATGAAATACATTTGTAAATTTGTAAGTGTTTTCCTTCTGTCCATTGATGCTTGAGTATAATCTCAAACTTTGGGAGCAACACTTTATACATAAGTACTTGGTTTTCTTCCTTTCTTCTTTCTCTTTCTCCTCTCTCTCTCTCTCTCTCTCTCTCTCTCTCTCTCTCTCTCTCTTTCTCCATCTTATGTAACTGGATAAAACTGGGCACCTAGGATGATGTGGTGTTACTATAGTGGGATTTTTTTTTTAAAAAAACAACTCTAACTTACCCTTTTAAAAATTTCATAAATACAGGTGTCAGTGCCATTTGGAATAGTATCTATAACAATTTCTGTCTCCACATTTACTGTGTTTCTGCAAATTTACCTAACAGATGGTGAGTGGGCAATTTTTAAAGGGGCATTTTTTAAAAGAGTGGAGAGGGAAGGAATAGAGACAGACATATACTATATTTGAAGTTACCTCCACGTGTATTTTATGTATGTATACCCATACAATTAAGAAGTCTTTGGAAGTTTTCTCTTCAAGAATAATTCAGATAATGGATTACTTGAATTTCATAAACATTTAGGGTTTAACAAATTTGTTACATATAGACGTTGTATCATGGATTTAAAAGACCATAGCCAATTACACAAAGTGTAGTCTAGTCTCAGTCCTGCCATTAATTAGCTATGTTACCTTAAGTCATTTAATTTTTCTAGGCCTCATTTTTCTCATGTGATGTTTTTTCTTTGAAAAAGTATAGTTTCTAGAAGTCTCTAATCTCTGTGTCATAGTTCAGCTTGGAGAAAACCTGTTCTTACCCAAACTCCATGACATTGTATTTCCAGCTCCAACTTTGGACTTTGAGTGAGTTGGGGGCAACTTCTTAAGGATATTTTCACACAGCTTTTTTAGTTAATATCAGTCTAGCTGACTTATCATACTCAGACTTTGTCCCATATTCTTTTACCAGTGTGTTCCTTAGTCATATATGTAAAGACTGTTGTGGGAAAAATGACCTCCTGGGTCAGCTTACTGCATGGTCATCGACACAGGGCAGGGAGTAAGATTCTGTGGATTTTACAGAAGCAGATACAGGTTTCATTATCCATGTCCTCTCCCCTTTCATCTTACAAAAACAGCAGGCTTTTCTTGGAGAACTGCCAGATAAGGCCACCCTCCCTCCTCACGGGCCCGGGGATGAGCCGCCCAGGGACTGAACTCCAGTAAAGCAGGTGATTGGCTCATGTGTAGGCATCTGACCTCGGCTAAGTCTATCAGACTCCTCCCCAGGACTTTTCTCTCAGAGAAAAATGGAAGAATTGTCTTTTCTCTCTGGAATTTCTAAGCTGGGGAGATATGACTCTGGGACTCCCAGTGACCATCCAGCACAAGGAGAGACTTTCTGTAAAATAAAGTCTTGCAGAGGTAAGCAGGGCTGAGCGATGGAGAGAGAGCTGGAACCCTGCTGATACTCTGGAACTTCCAGATCCAACTGTATCTGAATATGGCTGCATCCCTGAATTTCTAGTACTTGTTTGTTGAGGTTGTTGTTGTTGTTTGGTTTTTGTTTTTAAATTTCCTTTGACTATTTTGAATTTGTTTTCAGCCATGTGCATTTGAAAGCATCATAGCTAAAAGAGCTAATTTCCTACATTAATGTCAGGTTTGCTGACTGGCATTCCTTAAGAGAAAAATCATATCCGCTATTTTCTTTAAATAAAATCCTTCTAGCTCAGGTCTGAGATATTCAAAACTCTGCCTCCTACCCCCCTCTTTCCAACATTTACTATATCACCTTGAAGCATTTGTGACCACATCTTTCCCATCTAGACGCAGTTGAGAGAGAGAGCAAAGACTTCTGATATAAACTGCAACCTATACACCTCCTACCTGGAAGCTTTAGAACATACTTGATTCTTGTCATTAAAGCAAATCTTTTGTTGTTGTCTCCAGGGCACAGAAGCGTTTTCATGGCATAATGGAGTACAAAGTACATTAAGCCTAACTCTACTTCTCACCCTCTTTTACTTTAAATAGGCAGAAAAGAACAATCTCAAACACATTTTCCCAACAAATAAAATGCATATACGATTATGTTTAGAAGACGTTTATGCAACATATAGTTAGACTGATTAATTAATGGACCTTTCGCCAATTGGCACAGTAAATATATATGTTCAATGTGCTTAATTAAAAAGAAGACAATAACATATTTTTACAGGTTAATTATCTGAGAAGAGTATTGTGCCAACACACTTGATACTACAGTATTTCATGTTTGACAAGTAATCTTCTTTCGATTATATTTACTGCTAAATGTTTCTTGGATCAAGCTATTAAATTATAAGGTCAAAACTAAAATGATATGAAATTACAATGATAAAGGGACACATATCCCACTTTATGAGAATAGAAGTTCTAATTTCTTTTCAGTACTACTAGTAGTGACCACAGTACTAATTTGAGCCCTCACTATGAACCACTGTGCCCATATACATTTAGTTCTTACAGTAGTTCTGCAAAGGGCATATAATAATCCACACTGTAAGGCTGAAGAAAGTGCTTCTCATAGCTGAAAGTCACATAGCTGGTGAGTGGCAAAGTCTAGATTCAAACTTGGAGTCGTCTGACAATGCCCAGGTTGTTGACCACTATGTACACTGCTCAATTGTTGCACCAATAAAGAAGTGCTTGAAATAATTATAGATTTGCCTACCCCGAAACTGCAGTGATTTAAAGACATCAAAGTTGCCAGTTGCTTAACCACATCTACTTACAGTAAGAAATTACATTTTATTTCATTTCTAAAACAAGATTAATTCTGCAGGCCCATAGAAACTTGAGCACACAAATCCTACCTCCAAATGAAAGATGCTTGTTTTCCATTATTCAACACATGGCCCTGTACAGAGGCAATAAATATATAGTAGAATTTTCATTCAAATACGTGAGAAGAGAGGTTTCTTCTTGTCCTGATTCAGTGCCCATCATTATGGATTATGATGGCTCTTCCCAAACTTTACTTCATTCACTCCACTCTTTCTACAAAACTCCAGTGATGGAATCCATCATTCAGATATATGTGCAAAGCGAAAGGACTGGATTAATACAGTTGCTGAAAGTCAAGTTGATAGAGCACAGGAAATAGATCCTAATACATGCAACGTTAATGTTTGTGTGGGCCTTGGAGTGAGGGGTAGAAGAATTTTCAGTTTAATGGAACATTTTGCCTCTTGCTATGAAAGTGCGGCTTAATAGTCTTGTAATTGGTCATTTACAGAATCCTCCATCTCTGGGTTTCATGCTTTCTTTACTCTGCAGCTGTTGATTCCTTCTCTTGTTCTGGATGGAAGATAGCAACGAAGCCACTTCAAAGGGCTCAGCCTGCCTTTTTGTGTTATTGTTTAGATGAAGATATTTCCATTTATTAAAGCACAACACTATTTAAACATTTTTATCATGTTTCAAACTTGACTGTGTTCTGAAGGTATGAGCACAGGCAGACATAATGGGGGATGTTTTCCAGGAGAAAACATACTCTTATCAAAGGAATTATCAGAATTTTCATGTAGGGATTAAGAATCAAATTCTGGAGTTAGACCTGAATTTAAATTCATACTCACAACTTATTACCAGTCTCATCTTGATCAAACGGTTACCACACTTCTCATCAATTTCCTTATCTTTGAAAGCGGAGTAAGAGAAGTATGCCTGGTGGAGTTACACATAAAGCTCAACTGATAGAATATTCATAAGGATTTTGCACAAAATATACATGGAAATATTTTAGCACCGAGTTTAGCATGCGATTCGTCTTCAATACATTTAAGAGCTATTATTTTATTATTATTATGCTATCATTAAATATCACTATTACTTAAATGTCATTATTGCTAAAATTGCTGTAAAATTACCGCAATAACCCATGATGAATTCCCCTCTTCTGTTTCCTTTGTTTAAATGGAAAATATATATATAAATCTAGACAGAGAACACTTTAGTGATACTATTCAGTGGAGTGAGAATTTCCATGGCACTGATTAAAACAAATCCTGAATTGCATGGACTTAAGATAGCAGAGAGGGGCTTCCCTGGTGGCGCAGTGGTTGAGAGTCCGCCTGCCGATGCAGGGGACGCGGGTTCGTGCCCTGGTCCGGGAAGATCCCACATGCCGCGGAGCGGCTGGGCCCGTGAACCATAGCCGCTGAGCCTGTGCGTCCGGAGCCTGTGCTCCGCAACGGGAGAGGCCGCAACAGTGAGAGGCCCGCGCACCGCAAAAAAAAAAAAAAAAAAAAAAGGTAGCAGAGAGGCTAAGAAATTTGAAGTTAGACATCCCCAAGTGTGAATTCTACTGTGACCCTCTTCTAGCTTTAGAACCTTGAGGAAGTTACTTAAACTTTCTGAGCTTTACTACTAGTTTCCTCATCTGTATCTTTTTCAGGACTATTTATCAAGCATCTTCCTGTGCTCTATGCTTGGACGTATCAATGAATAAATTAGACAAGAGCCTTTGCTTGCATGCTCCTTCTTACATGTTCTCTCCCTCCTTACACTCTCGTGTGGAAACAGATGTTATAAATAAATTCTATGCTTTGTCACAAGTTGATGGGCGCTACGGGATAAGGAAAAGGATGTGAAGCTCACTGAAGAGGCTTGGGTTGGGAGTGCTGGAAGAGTGTACAGGTAGGTTCTGATTTTAAATAGGGTAGTCAGGGTGGATTTTATAAGTTGACATTTGAGCAAAGACTTGAACTGAGGGAGTTGTCAGAACGTATGAGGGGGAGACCACTCCCTGGGAGCAAGAATAACCAGTCCCGAAACTCTAATGCAGAAATATGCCGGGCAGCTTGGAGGAATATCAAGGAGGCCACCCTGGCTGACTTAGTCAGTGGGGAGGAAGAGACAGCAGGAGGGCTGGAGGTCGGATATATGATGGGATGGGTTGGGTAAGTCCTGGGAGGCCATCACATGCATTGTGTCTTTTACTCTAAATGTAGGCAGCCAAGGGCAGGATTTTAGCTGAGGTGTGGCATGAACTGTCTCTTGTTTGAAAAGCATAACTCTATCTGTGGTCTTGAGGATGTGGGGAGAGAGTGGAGTCAGGGAGAATCTCGGGAGGTGACTACAGGATCCTCGAGGTCTATGTTGGTGGCCTGCACCAGGCTGCTAGCGGCTGGTAGTTCTCAGAAGTGGCACATTGGGAAGGTTGTGACAGCATTTCGTGGTAGATTGAATGCAAGAATGGAAAGGAAGAGGGGGTCAAGGGTGGATTCGAGATTTAGGGCCTGGGGAACTGGAAAGGTGTGGTTACTGTCACCTAAGATGGAAAAAGTTTGGGGTACAGCATGTTCGGGAGATTAAAGACCAGTTTTGGAGGTATAAGATTTGAGATGTTTCCTTGACGTCCAAGTAGAGATGCTGAGTACACAGTTGGATACACAAGTCTGCAGTTCTGAAGAAAGGTCTAAACTAGAGATACATTTTCATAAAATGGAGATATTAAGAATAATTCCATGGAAGTGCTATTTTAAAGATAAAATGAAGTAATGCAATTAGCACTCTGTCTTCTCAAAACATTTAATAACTATTAGCTAAAATAATTACCTGAAATGAAAAAAACACCTATAGTTTGTTTTGTTGTTTGCAGTAAAAGTGAATAAAATGTCACAATTATTTTAATAGTATTTGTGACACGGTAGTTTTAGTTAAGACACCGTGACTACAAACATTTACAATAAACCTTTCAGTCTCCTACTCTTCACTCTGATAGGGTACTTGGAACCATATTTTGTAAGGTTTAAGTTAGTTGTCATAGGGTACCTCTTTAATTAGAAGTAACTCTGAACTGTGTAGTTCCATGCAGTTTTATATACATATATGTATAATTATTATTTTATGATTTATCAAACTCAGTTGAAAATTTGCATCACTGATGTACATTAGAATTTAAGCATTTACCCAGGTATTCAAGGAAAAAAATGTACTTGTAATTTCCATAGGGGTACTTACTGTCACATCTTCCCTTCACTTTGCAATTGAAAAACATGGCAGGGGAAATATTATCTAACTGGTCTTTGAGTTCCCCTTAGCTATCTGCAAGTCCTTAAACAGCCTTTGTGGCTTAACCAAAATTCTCTTCCATCTTCATTCCGCTAACAGACATTGGTCTAAGCATGTACTTATACTAAAAAATGCATGACCACGTTGTCTCTACACATCTATAATTTTATGTTAACACTATCATTATGTAAGCTATACTTTAATTGTAATTATAACAGATTTTATGTCAACACACATCCATTTCTAGTGTTCATCTGGTGTTCAAGGGGAGAGCAGCATGTCGTAAATTTTATCAAAATATAACATCTGAAGAATAGAACAGAGGGTAAGTGTGTAATTCTGTATTCACTCTAATTAAGTTCAGTGGAGTTGGCATAACAGAATTAAGATGAAAAAAAAAAGACATCGAGGTACCATGGCTCCCTCTCCTAACACACCCTTTTCGTATCTGAGAGCAGAGACTCAGCACCTTTCTGTACAGAAATGGAGACAGGAAGAGGCCAGAGGATGAATGACAGGCACGAATGAGGTGGAACTTTGAAGAGCAACATGGAAATGAAATACTTCTTTTGTATTTGATAGGTGGGGAAAATGTACCAGCGTGTATGCCTACTGGGACCACGTTTTCCAGAACAGTTAAGCCCAGTGTCAACTATGCTGTCCCACCTTCCTCATAAGTAGGAACATACTGTTACTTGAATCTTTGCTTCCTGTTTCTTGATACCTGGTTGAGAAGATTATCACAGGAAGTGCATCTTGTTAGCAAATACACCGTTTTGAAATGATTGACACTCACTGAAGAGTGGCAACTCCAAGCTTGCTCTCTCTTGATCTTGGACTATTCAAGTCTGGAGTGCAGGAGTGGGTTATGGGGAAAGACCATTGGAATTCTTACGTCTTCAGCATAATGGTTATAGCATAGTGGTTAGGAGTGTAGGTGCTGGTTCAAATTTCTGCTTTCCACTTGCTAACCATATGAGCTTGGGCAATTTACCTGATTACCTGCACCTCAATACTCCTGCCTATAAAATGATGTTAATAATATTTCATCCTCATAGACTTGTTTTCAATGTTAAAATGAAGTCACTTACACCAAGCACTTAATACAATGCCTAGAGCATAGTAAAATCTATTATTATTACTATTACTACTACTACTACTATTATTATTATTACTGTCATGATGCCAGGTGCTATTTTTCCTATGCCTTATTCCACTATCTTCTGCCCTGTCCCCCCATTCTGTCTTGTTTCTGTACAAGGGTAGGTTTGTCACAGAGCATTTTCTTTCCCTAGTGTCTGACTCTTAGTCATCAAGGTGACTGGTCCACGACCCGGCATTCATTGCTGCTCGTTGAAGCAACCCGTTCTGAGAAGGGGAGTTGGATATTGATGCCAAGTTGGGTCAAGGAGAGAGAATTTTCTCTCTTCTGCACTCAGGGAGCTAAGTGAAATATTCAGGCCTCAGGAGGAGAATCAGGCAAAGGGCAACATGCCTAATTTCATACCTTAGTGATTAAGAACAAGTCAGACAGGCTGGATTTGAACTCATTTCCGTCATGTACTGACAATGGGATCTTAGGTGCTTTTGTAACCCCTCTGAGGCTCAGTCAACATCTGAAAGAGACGAATAACATTATCAGGACCTAACATATAGCCTCGTTGTAATAAGTGAGTAAATCCTTTTAAAGCGTTCAGCACGTTGTTTGGCATATAAACACTTAATAAAATTTAGCTTCTTTGACTACTACCACTGCTAATATTATTAAGTAGCTGTGCAAATCCGAGGCCCATATTTTTCTTAGATTGCACATAATCCTTTGGACAACCAGCTCACATTGGTCAACCGTTGCTTATATATAAACCCCCATGAACGCAAAGGTGCTTTAACTCTCTCCCAGTCAGAGCCTGTTCTGGGGGCAGAAGCAACACCCGGACTACCTCCGTCATCTTTGCCTTTATTGTCACTACACTCGCCTGCCGTACTGAGCACTTTCTGTGTGCCAGGCACCAAATTCAGCCCTGCGTATGCACTGTATCATATAGTTCTCACACTCAGGTGGGAGACATTATCATCGTCCCCAATTTTCAGATAAAGACGCCGAGGTGTTGGAAAGGTAAGAAACTTGACCCACAGCAAGAGATGGAGCCGGAGTATTCAAACCCTTCTCTCTGACCTCAAGAACCCTTAAATATTAGCATACTACTACATCCTGGTAAGAAAATCTGCTTCCAGCCACTCTGGTGAGAGTAGAAATGATTCTCAGTCCCCACATTCCTCTATTGCCCATGCCATCCTAGCCTCAGGACTAGGGGGGAAAGGAAGTGATCTCTTCAAAGAGCAGCCAAAGGGAACCTACTCCCTTCTGCCTTTTCGTAATCAACTAACCAATATTTTATTTCCTTCTTAAGAGTCCCCACGTGTTCCTTTTGGTGCTTAGCTTGGCCTTTTAGAATTCTGACATTCTGTACATGACTCATCCACTGTATTTCATGTTACTTTATTGAGGTCAAGTATAGGGTCTTACTCATCCTGAAGTCCAGTTATCCCCTGTCGCATCTAACTCTGTTCTTTTCTTCTTGTAGGACATCTGCAGGTGTTTATTTGAATTTTGTTGAATTGTTCCCAGCAATAGTACATTAAAAGTTATACAGAAAGTGCCTTCTTATAAGGAAAACCATCTAGATAGATTTCTAGCTGTTTACTTTTCATAGCACTATTATAGAGATTATAGATCTCCAGGTAATATTTTTTAGATTGAGTTCTTCATATCATCTTATTTTTACATATAATGATAAATCTGAATTTTCTCTATCAAACCTCCAAGACTTCACTGGCTTGTAACTTAGCTTGTTGATTATGTGTTGTTGACTTTTCCATTTACAATGATATTTGATCCTCATAAGGATGGGGCTGGGTGGGAAGGTACATCTTAGGGCCATAAATTGGTTTTGTAGAGGACTAACATAAAGATCTAAAGTCTCATCATATTTCTGCAGAACTCATGAATCATTTTATTATAATTCCATTCATTCAAGGAGTATAAAACCATTTTCAAATTGTTATTCCTCATTTGTTCATCTTCTCTTCCTTAGTCTTAGTGAGAAGAGAGCAGGCTGAATGGAAGAAAGTCATTGTGACCACTGGGCCCACTAGGGTAGGCATCAGTCCCAGAGTTTTGTTTTCATCTCTCCGCTATTAATATTGGCTAATGTCTCGAGTGCTTACTTGGTGCAAATTACTTAGCTGACCATGGCAAATGGATTGTGTCATTTCATCCCCTGATAGTTATACAATTAATGTATGTGTTATTATGATATCCCATAATGCATACATGGAACAGAGCCTCAGAAGTAGTTATTTGCTCACTAAAATATGGTAGATGTGGAATTTGGACTCAGGTCTGATAGACTCCTAAGTCACTCCTAGTGATTTTTACCACTAAATTAAAGTTGTATACCTCTGGAGAGTAGACAGTTTCTAAAATTTCCTCAGCTCTAACGTTTTATAATTAAATTTTTGTCTGATTGCAAGCTTAACAGTTAAGATGGGTAGGAAGGAATGCCAGCCTGTTGAATGGAATTTCCCTCAAATAAGCCTGTTTTATGACACCAGTTCACTCATTCATTCACTCAGCATGTATTGACTATTTGCTCTGTGCAAAGGCATTTTAGGCATCACAGTGGAGTGAGCGCCCCTTCCATAGACTCTCCTGCAGCAGTCAGAGAAGTCTTGGACTGGTTTGCCTGTTATGGAATGGGGCTTGGTGATAGAAGCCTGGTTTGTCCTCCACTGATAAAACTAAGACATACTCATATGAGTTTAGAGGCATCTTGAAGCCGTGAGATAGTAACACACATGAATCTTACCATTTTTGCCTGGGATTAATGATATAAAGGCTTTGGATTTGGGTATGGAAAATGGGTGCAATTATGGGCGTGTTGGTTCTACATATATATGGACATCTCATGTCATCAGCCTGCAGCTACCTGCCATTCCTCACTACTCCTTCTTTTCACAAACCAAACAAGTACCTTCTTACCTCTCCTGTGGATAAGCTCTTGACAGTGGCACTAGGGCCTCCCTCAATAAGTACATCATTGGCTAAACCAGTGGTTTCTCAGATATGCTCATTGAACAACCCTTAAGGTGGATTGACATTCCACTGCCTAGAACAGAATATGGTGTTCTTTAGAAATTGTGGGGGAAAAAATAGGCCACCAGATGTACTTTCTTTAATTTAAATTGTATATATATATATATATATGAACAATTGTTATATATGTGTATGTATACTTGTTCATATGTATGAATGATTTAAAATTGAAGAGATATATATATACACACACATATATATATATGTATATTTAAATTTTGGCTTCTGTTAGCAAGTAGTAAATTAAATTATTAGCAGATCCATACTGCAGGGAAATAACCAATCAGATTTCATTCAATAGCTTGCTTTTTTGTAGATTTATGGTTGTGATTTTATATCTGCAGATATGTTTGCTGAAGAAAATATTTCTACCACTTTACACAAAATTAAATTCATTTAATACCAATGCGGCGTGTCTCAAATGTCTTAATACAGTTTTAATCTTCAATAACATCAGAAGTATGAAATTAAAAACATACCCCAAAATCATTTGAAGATATAATTACTTTCATTTCCCTTATACTTTTGAGACTTTTGAAAAACAAGTATTTAGTTGTACTTATCTGTTTCTGTCTCTCTAAGGATAGCAAACACTGAAACAATTTTTTTTTAAAGTCAATATTAAAAATATATTGTCCAAGATGATCAAAACTAAGGAAGTGTCAAAGAAATTCAAAAATTTAAACTTTCAAAGGGTGCTTTTTTTGTGAGTGTGGAGTAGTTGTTCTTCTGAAGGAATTAATCTTTTTTAAAATTTAATTAACTTATTTTTTATTGAAGTATAGTTGGTTTACAGCATTGTGTTAATTACTACTGTACAGCAAAGTGACTCTGTTATACATATGTATGTACATTCTTTTTCATACTCTTTTCCATTACGGTTTATCACGGGATATTGAATATAGTTCCCTGTGCTATAGTAGGACCTTGTTGTTTAGCCAATCTATATATACCAGTTTGCATCTGCTAATCCCAAACTCGCAGTTCATCCCTCTCCCACCTGCTTCCCCCTTGGCAGCCACCAGTCTATTCTCTATGTCTCTGATTCTGTTTCTGTTTCATAGATAGGTTCATTTGTGTCATATTTTAGATTCCACATATAAGTGGTATCATGGTATTTGTCTTTCTCTTTCTGACTTACTTTGCTTAGTATGATAATCTCTAGTTGCATCCATGTTGCTGCTGCAAATGGCATTATTTCATTCTTTTTTTATGGCTGAGTAGTATTTCATTGTATATATGTACCACATCGTCTTTATCCATTCATCTGTTGATGGACATTTAGGTTGTTTCCATGTCTTGGCTATTGTGAATATTGCTGCTGTGAGTATCAGGGTGAATGTGTCTTTTTGAATTATAGTTTTGTCTGGATATATGCCCAAGAGTGGGATTGCTGGATCATATGGTAGGTCTATTTTTAGTTTTCTGAGGAACCTCCATACTGTTCTCCACAGTGGCTGCACCAACTTACATTCCCACCAACAGTGTTGTAGGAGGGTTCCCTTTTCTCCACACCCTCTCCAGCATATGTTATTTGTAGACTTTTTAATGATGGCCATTCTGACTGGTGTGAGGTGGTACCTCATGGTAGTTTTGATTTGCATTTCTTTAATAATTGGCAGTGTTGAGCATCTTTTCATGTGCCTATTGGCCATCTGTATTTCTTCTTTGGAGAAATGTCTCTTTAAGTCTTCTGCCCATTTTTTTGATTGGGTTGTTTGCTTTTATTGTCATCAAGTTGTATGAGCTGCTTGTATAGTTTGGAAATTAAGCCCTTGCTGGTTGCATCATTTGCAAATATTTTCTCCCATTCTGTATGTTGTCTTTTCATTTTGTTTATGGTTTCCTTTGCTGTGCAAAAGCTTGTAAGTTTGATTCGGTCCCCTTTGTTTATTTTCATTTTTATTTCTATTGTCTTGAGAGACTGACGTAAGAAAACATTGGTATGATTTATGTCAGAGAATATTTTGCCTATGTTCTCTTCTAGAAGTTTTATGGTGTCATGTCTTATGTTTAAGTCTTTAAGACATTTTGTGTTTATTTTTGTGTATGGTGAAAGGATGTGTTCTAACTTCACTGGTTTATATAAGGCTGTCCAAATTTACCAACACCACTTGCAGAAGAGACTGTCTTTTTCCCATTACATATTCTTGCCTCCTTTGTCAAAGATTAATTGTCGAAGATTAACTGAGGTGTGTGGATTTATTTCTGGGCTCTGTATTCTGTTCCATTGATCCATATGTCTGTTTTCGTGCCAATACCACACTGTTTTGATTACTGTGACTTTGGAGTACTGTCTGAGTCTGGAGTGGCTATGCCTCCAACGTTGTTCTTTTTCTTCAGGATTGCTTTGGCAATTCTGGGTCTTTTATGGTTCCGTATGAATTTTAGGATTATTTGTTCTAATTGCGTGAAAAATGTCATGGGTAATTTGATAGGGATCACATTAAATCTGTAGATTGCTTTGGGTAGTATGAGCATTTTAACAATATTAATTCCTCCAACCCAAGAACATGAGATGTCTTTCCATTTCTTTGAATCATCTTCACTTTCCTTTATTAATGTTTTACAGTTCTCAGCGTATAAGTTTTTGCCTTCTTGGTGAGGTTTATTCCCAAGTATTTTATTTTTGGGGTTGTGATTTTAAAAGGCATTGTTTTTTTACATTCCCTTTCCGATATTTCATTGTTGGTATAAAGAAATGAAACCAATTTCTGTATGTTAATCTTGTATTCTGCTACCTTGCTGAATTCGTTTATCAGTCGTAGTAGTTTTCATGTAGAGTCTTTAGGGTTTTCTATATATAGTATCATATCATCTGCATCTAATGACAATTTTACCTCTTCCTGAAGGAATTAATCTTGAAGTTCTACTAAGACTTTTGGGATACCTGTTTTAATGAGCCACTACTTCCTGCCTGAGATTGCACTATGCACCAGAGATTCTAGAATTAGCATAATAAAACTAATAATGCAAACAACAACAACAAATCTTCACAAACCTTCCTTGCAAGGAAGTAAAGCCCACTGGAAACACAGACAAGTGAAACACACATTCAAAATGGCAGTGATTCTCAAACATTTATGTGCTGAAAAATCATGACAAGCATGATAACCAGGGCAATTACTAGACCCCTTCTCCAGCTGATCAGGTGTAAGGTCCTATAACTATTTTTGGTGAATGCCTCCAGGAGAGTCTGAGACAGATGTTCTCAGTTGTCGTCAACCTTTAGTGTGCATCA
This sequence comes from Leucopleurus acutus, assembly GCF_964270905.1. Classification (NCBI taxonomy): domain Eukaryota; kingdom Metazoa; phylum Chordata; class Mammalia; order Artiodactyla; family Delphinidae; genus Leucopleurus; species Leucopleurus acutus. The sequence goes on along the minus strand of NC_139153.1, from coordinate 10,292,860 downwards.
GATTTGCCTGAGAATATTGTTAAAACACAGATTGCTGGGCTCCAGTGCCAGAGTTCTAACCAGTTCCCAGGTGTGGCTGATACTGCTGGCCCAGGGACCACATTTTGAGAACCACCTTTCAAAACTCTGCAGTATGCGGTTGTGTGTGTTGTGAATGAGACGGGCCCAGAGAACCAAAGGAGGGCAAAGGGACTCTGCCCTAAATTAGCCAAAGGTAACAATAGCAGCTAGAATTGATTGACCCAAGAAAAAATTATAAGAACTTTACCTGCATTTGCTCATTTAATCCTTTCAGTGAGGTACGTAGGTGCTGCTTAGTGTTCCTCTTTTACAGGGGTGTCCAGAGAAGGTAACTACTTTGCCCACGTCCTAAACTGGTAAGTAACAGATTAAGAATTCAGGTCTAGGAAGTCTGATTCCAGAGCCCACACCTCTACCCTTTCTGCACATAGAGAGGAGTAAAGGGTTGTCAGGGAAGCCTTCCTGGGGGCCCTGGCCTCTGAGTGTAGATAGAAGGATGAGTGGACATAAAGATCATTATTTGTGTGTGGTGGGAGTAGGGGAGGAAGTATCAGGGCTTCCAGAAGAACCCTCCCTCCCCATACATCTGCTATAAGCAAGTCTGATGATCAGGAGTCCGGAACACAAGTATGACTATGGGATACTGAGAAGGGTTCTAGAACCCTGAGGTTAGATTTCTGGATCAGTTAGTAGGTAACAGAAAGTGAATGAGTGATTTACCTTACTTTCCACGGGTAGCAGGAAGTTTGGAGATAGTCCCTCTAGCGTTAGTCCAGCTGCTGAAGGGCATCACCAGGGGACTGGGTTGCTCAGCTCTTCCAGCTTCCACATCTCTAGTACGTCCACATAGCTTCAAAGTGACCCCAGAATCTCCAACAGTGTTCCAACAATTTGGGCAGGAAGAAAGAAAAGGAAAAAAAAAAAGAAATTAAGACAAAAAAGGCAATGTCTAAAGCAGAGAGCAAATTTTTTACCACAGATGGTCAGCAGACTTGCACTTAGATCTCATCAGCTCGGATTTTAAACTGGCCACCTTAGCCTTAAGGATAATGGGGTCTCCTAAACCAGGGCTCTGATACTAAGGAATAAGGAGAGAGTGGTACTGATTAGCAGTGCCTGCTGTCCCAAACAAATATTATCCCCAAACTATTTTTTTTTATCCTATATTTTACTTTAAAGAATGGAGGGGAAACATTATGTATCTGTAAATAGCCTTTTAGAAAGGGTACAATTATATAATTATACAACACCCTGGAGGGCTCCTTTCATCTAAAATCTCTCTAAAAACTGTTCAAGGTTAAGGACATTTTTATCTTAATTTAGTAACTTGCAGTCGATTATCTTGGAATGACATCCTCTCTCTGCAGATGTTCTGTCAGGCTTTAGAAAATTCTAGAAGTGGACAGAGAAGTGTTATGGTACATGCATTTGCAATATGCACGTCTTTGAAATGAAATCCATTTAGGGACCAAAAGGCATTTCATGTCTTTGCTATACATTTTCACATATTTGCCTTTCCAGAATTCCTTTGAGCAAATCTGTTAGATGTAACCCATCCGTTTCTCCCATCTGAATTCTTTATTACTAAACATTCTTCAGTATGCTCTCACTCCCCTCTGTCAAAGGCGTTTCTCTGGGTCCTCACCCTTCTTATCTCATATGTGAACGCGTATCTTAAACTGAAGCAACAGTCTGCTATGACTTCTCCATAACTTGAAGAACCCGTCTTTGTGGAAAAAAAAGTAGACTTACTAACTTAAAAGGTAAAATGTGCACAATGTTTCTGAGAATTAAAAACTAAGATAAAAACATAAGCAATGGAAAAAGCTTACAGTTGATCCTTTTTGAATACTTTATTTTACAGAGAAGGCAACTGAAGTTTAAAGAAAAAATGCATTAGTTAAACCCTAAATAATAAACCTTAAACCTCAGTGGAGCAACGCATGGACAGTTCATTTCTCACTCACTCAGGAGTGCAGTGTGGACTTTGGTGGTCTGAGGGTCAGTTTTCTGCTCAGTTATTCAGGGACCCACCACCTTCATCAAGTGGCTCTACATTTTTCCTGAAAAGGAAAGGAGAGAGGAAGCTGCAAGCTACAATTATCAACTCGTTATCCTTCAGACATAAACTCTTCAGGTCACCTCTGGTCACATTCTTTGGGATAGAACCATACCCAGATGCGAGCGGAGATGGAGAATGTTGTTCCTATCTTGGTCCTAGTGATGCCTCTACAGGCTGGAGGAGCTAATTAAAGTGTAGTCAACAGCTCTTGTTTCTGCCACAATGAGTGATTAGCCTAAGGCTGTGGATTAATTATGTGTGTGTGTCATATATATATATAATACACACAAACGTATATATGTGTGTGTATATATACATTTTTTAGCATGAGTTGACACATGGGGCTTCTGCCTTATCAAAAGAGTACAAGCTGCCTCTCGTTGCTCTTTCCTAATTGAAGTTGACTACTACTATCTATTCCCTTCATTTTGCTACCTCCCCCCCCGCCTTTCAGTATTATGTGAAAATGCTGAAAGAAATAATTTCAAAGTTTCCAGTGCTTTTAAAGGTAATAGAATACTCAGACCTTAACAATTTTCCTGTGTGAAACTTTTGCCAGACTAAAATAGTTAACTTATGAAAAGTAAATTTAGATTGATACAAAAGAGAAAATAAGCTGATTTTTTTTTTTTTTAGACAAATACCCTGAGCCAGGGTGGACAATAAATGGAAAACTGGAGGAATTTAGATCCTTTTGTTGTAAATTTAAATTTTTTTTTTTGCGGTACACGGGCCTCTCACCGCCATGGCCTCTCCCGCTGCGGAGCACAGGCTCCGGACGGGCAGGCCCAGCGGCCATGGCCCACGGGCCCAGACACTTGGCAGCATGTGGGATCTCCCCGGACCGGGGCACGAACCCGTGTCCCCTGCATCGGCAGGCAGACTCTCAACCACTGAGCCACCAGGGAAGCCCCAATTTAAATATTTTTAATTGTAAAAATAATACAGACTCATTGCAGAAACTCCAAAATTGAAAGGATTTAAAGAAAAAAGGAAAAATAACTCAAAATCCCATTTCTGATAAATCATCTCTGTAACATTTTTGAGGGTATCTTTTGAAACCTTTTTGTGACGGGGTGCATATAAATACAAGGCAAGTATAAAATACCTTTAATTATATCAAACTACAAAACAGTTCTATAACATTTTTATTTAGTAATATAAGCATGATTACCTATCACCTAATAAAAATCTGCAGCAGCATTTTTAATGGTTGAACAGCATTCTATTATTTATTTAACCAGTCCCTACTGTTCAACATTTAGATAATTCCTGTTTTGCTTTGCTAAACAATGAGGCAAGCATCCTTGTTCATATGTCTTTGAGCATTTGTTTACTTCCTTAGAATGGACTTCTAGAACTTGAATGGCTGGTTGTCAGTTCTGGTACATACTGACATATCATCTTCCAGAAAGGTTACCCTGCTTTTTATTTCTACCAACAAGTTAACATGCAGTGTGGTTTCTCACACACACTCATCAGTACCAGTGTTATCAATATCAATACCAGTATTATCAAGTTCTTTAAAACTTTGTCATTCTAGTCAGTAAAATATGACACCTGAATTATTTTATTTGTATTTCTTTGATTAATAATAGCAAGGTTGAACATATTTTCATATCTTTATTGGCTGTTAATAGTTTTTAGTTTGTGACTTTATGACATCCATTTTTCATCAATTTATAACAACCTTTTATATATCAATGTGTTTATTTTGTTGTTTGTTATAAATGCAATTTTCTTCTCTTCATTTATTAATTTTTATTTTGTGTGTGTTGAACTTCTTTAATATTGTCATCTATTCAAAAACCCTTTAATGAACACAACAAATATGGAAAATCAGTCATTCTCCTGCATTTTGTAATCAATTTATTTCCTTTTGGGCAGTATGGAAATGTAAATCCTTATTTCATCTTATGGTTGGAAAGAATCTATTCCTTCAGAAAGGGATTATAGTCTCCATGATGCAGTAATGGGAGATTTTATAGGGTAGGTGGGGTCTACGGAAGAAAAGACCCTAAATCACACTCCATTGGTGGTTGCCTTATTTATAAAAATGGTTGAGGTTGTGTGACTGCCATCAGGTAAGCAAAATTAATTTTTAGCATGCAATACTACTATCAGCAAGAACAGCCTAGGATAGGCTAGCAGTAAGAAGTGAGGGGTTATGGGATTGGGGCATAGCCTCTGTTTCCTCCAAAACAGCTGGAAATTTAAACTCTGGGGCTCCTGCTTGATCCAATCAGCCCAGCTAGTATGTGTTGCCAGGTAGGGTGAATAGACTCAGAAGTCCAAGAGCTCATCCTTGGTCCCCTCTGGAAATGAGCAGAGAATACTGTGTCAAGCAGAGGTGATCAGTCCATGGTCTGGAGACTTGGATCTCCCCGCATAGTCCTTGAAGTCAGGGTGAGACAAAATGCCAACACAAATCATATTGATGACAGTATCAGTGAGGTGACATTGAGTCCTTTGACCCAACGTGTGTCTGCAGTGTGCCATCCATTAGTAAATGGGCAAAGCCATTTGACAGATCTATCTGATACAGTGAATGAATCTGACACTCATAGTTTGAAAAACTGAAACTGTATCCATTTGTCAAGAACAGTGGCTACTTGTTCTGCTTTATTCCCCCTGGTAGAACTAGATAACATTGCAGGCAGTAAGACGTTAACGGCATTTCACCCTGGAGTAGCCCCAAAACTGAAGAAGCTGTCTTATCAGTAGTTAGCTCCTTGTCACCAAGAATGTTAAAGTAGATTTGTATGATTAGCAAATTAAAGAGACTAGTGCCTACCACTACTGTATTCACTAAGCCACCCAAGTTATTCTAAAGAAATCCTAATAATACATTAAGACCGTTTTGAATATTTTTATTTGATTAGCCATAATCTTCTAGTTATAACATCCATCACCATTTTGACCACTGAAACTTGGCCTTCTTTTCTTACAGCCTAGCCCTGTGGTCTTGGGCTAATCACTAACCTGCTTAGATACAATTTTCTTCTCTATGAAATAGAAACAATATTATATACTTTGAAGGACTGCAGGAAGATGAGCTGTAATGTTTATCAAGTGCCTAGTAAGTAGCCTGGCCCATAATAAATACTTGGCTAATTGTAGATGTTGTTAGTTTCATTTTTAGTTTTATTTCCAAACATTGCTCTTTACTTTTGGAACTCTAAAATTTGTTTCGAGAGTGGAGGACTTGTTGTTTGGATTCCTCCAATACTCTCTGTATATTCTGTACTTCTATCCCTAGATCATTTATATTAATGGAATAAATGATCTTTGGTCTGGTGATTCCAAGGTGACGAGGAGCTAAGTGGAGGTTCAGTATACACCTGGAAGTATGGATTTTCATGCCCAGTGCAAATGTGGGAAAGGCATTATTCCCACATTATAAAGGGTGTAAAAACCTCCAACTTGAGGAGACTCTGGGTTGAGAGATGAGAGATTTACAGGTACTGTGTTTATCCTACGGGGTACCACAGGGGCTTTTATGTTCTGTAGCAAGAATTTGCACCTTATACCCTTGTAGTTAGAAGTAAAGCATACCACATAACTAATATCTAGTAAGCATTAGAGTTAGAATAAATACCATTTATTTAACGTTTCCTTTGTGTTAAGCATTTTACAGTTACAACATATGGATGGATACTATATTGTAATGGTTAAGAGTGTAGTTTTTTGAGGTAGATAATCCTGGATTGGAATCTCATCTTTATTACCTCTTTTTTCTCTGTTTTATTGGTATAATTGACAAAATTGTATTTATCTTGTCTGGCTTATTTCATTAACATAATGCACTCCTGTTTCATCTATATTGTCACAAATGAAAGGATCTCCTTCATTTTTTTAAGGCTGAATAATATTCCATTACATCTTAAATGAGTGACTTTGGGTACATTGTTTACACTTTCTAAGCCTCAGGGTTTCTTTTCTTCTGTAAAAAAAAAAAATATATATATATATATATACTAACAGGTTATTTTCTGATATGTGGAATGTTTGTTGAATCAACAAATAATTAGTTGAGATCATAAATGACACTTAGCACTGTATTAACATTTATTAATACTCTCCCTGTTAATTTCTACAATAAATTATATAATAAGTAACAATAATAATAGTATTACTAGTAGTTTTAGAAAATGCATAGGATGTGCCAGGCATCATATACTGTACTACCCTCCTTCATGTGTACCACAAGTTACATGTGGATATCATCTTCCACATTTTTTCCTTTAGAGAAAATTGAAGCTCAGCAAGATTGAGTATCTTGCTCCAGATGTGACCTCAGGTCTGAATCACTCCATATATAGGTTCTTAATTACTCCATGTCTTTAATTCCACATCTGCATTTGTTTGTTGTTGTTGTTTTTAACTTTCCAAGCATCTGATCTGAAATTCCTTTCTCTTTGGGGAATTTTCCACTTTGTGGGTCTTGGTGAGAAACAGAGCCTTCCTCTCATTATACAAGCTGAACATGTCAGATACACTGTTTACTCACATGCTCAGTCTCCCTTACAGATGGAAACAGTCGGGCGACCTCGGGTTGGCCAACTGCACCCCTCTCTTGGATTTTTTTTTTTTTTTTTTTTTTTTTTTTGCGGTACGCGGGCCTTTCACTGTTGTGGCCTCTCCCGTTGCGGAGCACAGACCCTGGACGTGGCACAGGCTCAGCGGCCATGGCTCATGGGCCCAGCCGCTCCGCGGCATGTGGGATCTTCCCGGACAGGGGCATGAACCTGTGTCCCCTGCATCGGCAGGCGGACTCTCAACCACTGCGCCACCAGGGAAGCCCCCCTCTCTTGGATTTTGAATTACAAATAAATGATGTAAAGAAGCAAGGCCAGCAGTGCTGGGTCAACCTCCTGTTTCCTATTCCTGCTTTGTAGCAAGGCCAGGTAGGACTTATAACATCACTTTGGCCTGATCCTATAATTGCAATAGCATAGCCTTGGCTTCCGGTTGTTTAGTCTGCTTCTAGTTACTGAGACCTAACCATAAACTTCCAAAAGTTTGCTTTTCTGCTCAAATTAGCCATATCTGGTTCCTGATGATTACAAATAAGACCTTTCCTGATATACAATGGTGACCTACTTATCCAGGCAGATGTAACATTGTCCTGGCAGGGACAGAGGGCAGGCAAATTCCTTGAAAAGCTGAACAAGAAGAAAAAAACCTAAGAAGGAAGAATTGAAGCCAGTTCTGCTTGTGTTATAATTCTACCCGCAGCTGCCTCTGTTTCACAGACCACATGCTAAGGACCATGTCCCTTCCCCTGTAACAGACAAGCAAAGTAGACCCAGGCCTTCCAACCCAGAGACCAGCTGAGCTGTACCATGGACAATCTAGGATGTGAAAGACTTCACTCAAGGTCTTTGTCACTTGACACATTGTTCCTCTCTTTGGGAAGTAGCTTCTTTGTGTGACAAGAATATGCTAAACCAACACTTAAGTGGACAGAGGTGAAAGATGCCAAAATTAGCTACAGAAAAAAAGGTGTAAAGACTTGTATTTTCTGTTATTTGAAGGTGTTAAGACCCCACATAGAATATGAGTCCTTTAAAGGAAAGTTGTGAATGGCCCAGGGAACGTTGAATTTCCATGTGGCAATATGTTCTTGATCGGTCATGATGATGATGATGATGGTAGCATCAGTAGCATTTATCAGTCTTTCCTGGGTGAGAGGCACTTTATCCTAATGACCTTTTATCCCCATGACGACCCTGTGAAGTAGGAAATACTGTTTCAGCATCTTCAAGGCTTTTTTTTTTTTTTTTTTTTTAATCAGGAATTTACCCTAGATCGCAGTTGGGTGGTAGAACGACCAGAACTGGACACTAGCCTTTCCTGAATTCCCAGAGTGTGATCTTGGCAGTTGTATTGCCTGATGCAGAGCCGTGTAAATGTTGCCAAAGCAATGAAACGTGTACCTATTTCTAACAGATTCTAACTCAGAAGCTCTGGGGTTAAGTGCAGAGCAGTTGAGTGTGATTGTCTTTACAGACAGTAGATAACTTAAGAGAAGTTGTTTAAAAGTATATTTGCATATTGCACTACACTGTCATATCTGTGATTGGTTAGCTATTGAGTAACTAACACAAATCCCAATCCCATCTCTAATCTCATTCATCTCTTGTACGATATTTGACCTAATTGAGGCAGTTTTTTTTTTGTTCTTTCCCACAAACACACATCGAACATCCAAAACATGCTTACCATTTGTGAGCATATTCTCTTAGTTATTTAGTAGTTGAGTAAGAGTGAGAGGGAAGGGCTTCCTTGGTGGCGCAGTGGTTGGGAGTCTGCCTGCCGATGCAGCGGACACGGGTTCATGTCCTGGTCTGGGAGGATCCTACATGCCGCGGAGCGGCTGGGTCCATGAGCCATGGCCGCTGAGCCTGCGCGTCCGGAGCCTGTGCTCCGCGACCTGAGAGGCTGTGGTGGTGAGAGGCCTGCGTACCGCAAAAAAAGAAAAAAAAAAAAAAAGAGTGAGAGAGAAAAAGACACATAAATATGAAATACGGTCATCATTTTTTTTAATATCCTTTATGTTGTTAATCCCTCTTAGCATTTACTGCCATTCACTCATTTGTATTATTTGGGGTATAGCAGTTTATTCACACAGCATTTTTACATATGGCTTATCATTTGTATTCTATTTTAATAACACTAATAATTATAGACTATTGACAAACTCATCAGACCCTACATATTCATTTCAAAATCATGAAAATAAGGTGGAAAATGAGGTGTAAAGTGGAAAATCTATGTGTATGTTTTCATTGGTGGAATGAGGAGCTACCTGAATATCACTCCTTTAGCTGTTTCTTCAAATGGTGCACTTTTTCCTCCATGCATAGGAGTCCCTTCCATTAGGTCAACAGTAGTCTTGAGGGCAAACCTCAGAAGTAGAAACAGGAGAACTTTTCAATTATGGTAAAATCAAACATATTTTTCTTCAGTAGTGAAAAAAAAATTCTTCATGAGAAGTTCAACCACCATGAGTTCCATGGTGAAAAACTTTCCACTTATAGATGCAACTTCCCCCAGAATCCTGAGAAATGTCGGTAGCAGAGAGGGGTGTTGCATACACCTGTTTCATTTCCCTCTGACTTTTCCTTCTTCTTTCTCTATTGACATTAAAATCTATAGTGAAAGCACATAGTAAGCAGTCTAGGACAATTGATATGACATTTGATCTAAATCTCCAAAGTCTATTTTAGATGCGGATGCTATGAGAGTCACAGGAGGGAAAAAAATCTAGAATTATTCTTATGTGATCAAATGTACTAAAATAACAAAAGCAAATCTTATTTCTAGCTAATAAAATCACATTCCTTATATGATGTCATATTATGGCAGAAAAGAAATATATGCGTCTATGTTCTTCTATATTAAAACTGCTAAGGAGTGGGGACCAATGAACTAAATCAATTGTTTTGGGTTCAAGTTGTAGTTTTTAGTAGCCATCCTTCTTAGCAAGTTTTCCGAAGCAAATGTAGTTCGTTTACTATCACCACTAAATGTGCAATTGTGTAGATTTGTGGAAAAAAGTATTATCAAATATATATACTTTAAAATGATTTGTGTAAATTTATCTATTCATATTATTATTCTCCCTAAGTAAATCAAAATATACTATATACTATGTTTTTCTTCTATAGCGTAAAAGGGGAATGTATGTTGAAACTTATTCAAATATTTATTAGGTGTCTACTAAGTGCCAGGCACTCTACTAGGCAGTAGAGACGTTGTATTAGAGGTGGAAAATGTCCTTGACCTCCAGAACTGATACTCTTGTAAGAGAAATACTGGGTCAAACTAAGTCAACAGTTTCTTTGCTGCAGAGCTTTTTACGAGTCTTGTGAATTATGAGTCTCTGATAAGGAGATGTAGTGGACAACAGATCCCAAATTTATTTGAAATCTTTCCCTTCATGGACTGTCTCATAGGATTTATGATCCACTGAACACAGCTTGAGAGACACTAGTATTCTGCAGTGGTTAGTTAATTGTTTTCTATTAAACAACTATATACTGAATCCATGATATTATTCTGGATGTTTTGGAGGATACAATGATGTACATGGCCACTGTGATGGTAAGGGGGTCCAGTTTAGTTAAGAAGAGAAGCCACAGGAGTTATAACTTAATGTAACAAAGAAGTACACACACATATACATCTATTTATATGAAAATTACTATTTATATAGTATACAATGTCTTCTGAAGAAGATAGAGTTGTTTGTAACTTGGGATCTCACAGGAGGTTTCACAGAGAAGGTAGACCCTGAGCTGGGCAGAATTTCAGTAAGTTAATTTGGTTGTGACCGTACGATAAAATCAGGTATTTGCACTGGTCAATCTGACCTTGACGGAACAGCATTCCATTTGCAGGGAATAGTGTGATCAAACATGCGGTGGTGGAGATGGCCAGATTGTAATATTCCAGTACCTGGAAAGTGTTGGAACATCTGCTTTCTCCACGGTCTAGAAAAGTGAATCTCGAGTGAAATGCATGTATAATGGAGGCCAGTGCTCTTTGCTTTGTACACTACTTTGATTCTACAACATGCAACAATGTAGTGATCTGTTTCAGATTGTCATTATTCGAGAGGGTTCTTAGTAACAGGAGTGGAAAAGGAAGACCTCTCTTCCTGTGTTTCTGCCCTATGCTCTTAAGCCAGAAAAGGTACCAACATCACTGACCTGACCTTGTCTCAGGTATCTATCAGGATCTACTAGAATCATTCTAGTGAAAGGTAACTAGACGTCCAAAGGACTTAAAAGATACACTATAACCTTTGTATACTTTATATACCTGGTGAAACAAAAATGTCACCTGAGTGGTCCCCTTCCCTAGAAATACCAGTATGTTTTTCCAGTGCATGGCAGAACTTTGCAGGTAGAACTGGGATAAAGGTGAAGAACAGTCTTAAAATTCTAGTCCTTGAACAGCACCCTAACACACAACAGGTTTTCAATAATCTTAGCAACAGTATTCACAAATAATGACCATCAGCGTAACTGCTCTTTTGTGCCAAAATACATTACCATATTACTTTTTTTCCTTCAGCTTTACAACTTGGGTTCTATTATTGTTTCCATTTTATAGATTAGGAAAGTGAGGCTCAGAGATGCTAAGTCACTTGGGCAAGGTCACAGAGCTTGTAGGAGATAAACCTGCACCCTTAGTGTTGGATCCTACAAACCAGACCATAATTTAAGTCCTTCAAAATATACCTCAGAACATTTGAGTAAATTAATGAATAAATCCTCCTAGTCAGACTGACCAGATCATTATATTAGGTTCAGCTATAAGTGGAGGAAAGTCATAATCATAGTTGGACAGTTAATACAGTAATTTACTTGCTTTGAATTTTCTAAATGATATTTAGCTGGTAGTTTCATGATGATAACCATCGAATAAAAACAGGCATATTTTGGTGTTTGGAATAAGATCTCATATTGAGTAAAATACGTATTTATTCCTAGACCTATATGATGTGAGTAACAGATGACATTGAGATGCCATCTAGAAGTACTCCTGTGCAGTTCATCATGTCAACCCAACTAATAATTTTAGAATGTTCAGAGTGAATAATATATGCAGCCATAAAGCATATTTCTAATCAATGCAAATAATATTTTTCCTATGCTAAACCCAGAGTTAAGTTATAACACGCATCATAAGATTAATGGGCCATTTTTTCTTCATCACTTTGCTAAATGACTTAGCCTGGAAACCATTCAGAAGGTTGAGAATTGGAGCTGAGCAGTAGTAGTGAGACTGTGCCTCTGATGATGAAAGTATTTCCACCCCGACCCCTACCGCTCCCTTCTTGGGAAAGAAGGCAACATTTCTCCTAGAAAAAGTCACAGGTTTATAAGCTGGCTTGTATAATAAGTTTGGAGGAATATTGTGTCTTTTAAGCAGAGCCTATCTCGGCATATAAAATAATTTTTACCTACCATTTAATGAAATTAACACTCACTTTGAGGCTAGGTCTTTTGCCATTTGACTCCTGGATCACGTCTATGGATATATTTTTTTCTTGAGACGACGTGTGAACCCAATATAGTATCCATCATTCGGTCTATCTAGCTGATGTACATCATCTGAAGCACAAGCTCCCTGAGGCCAGGCACTTTATCTGCTCTATCAGTGTAGCCCTGATGCCTAGTGTCTAGCTTTTGGAGATTCTTAATAAACATTTGTACTGAATAAGGTATGTATATGGTGAGCAAAAGTTGGCTTCCCATTTTACAGACAAGAGTATCCCACTCATGTTCTGTGAACACTGGATAGCAGAATCTTACTATGTTATTTTTCTGTTCCCTTTGCAAGTTTCCTGAAAGGGCATTCCTGTCCTTAGAATGTCCATCTCCTCCCATCTTCCTGGAGAATAACTCTTCTTTCTTAAATACTTAGTCCCATTATTGACTCCTTAAGATTGAATTTATTACCTCCTTACAAACAGAAAAATGCAGTGCTTTTTTTTTTTTTTTCGACATTTATCACCAGAAAATTATTCTAACACCTGAAATTCTGGACCTAAAATTCCTGGACTAGTGGTTCTCAAAGTCTGGTACCCAGACCAGCACATCAACTGCACGTAGGAATTTTTAGAAATGAAAGTCTTGGGCCCTGCTCCAGACCTGCAGACTCGGACACACTGGGGGTGGGGCCCACTACCTGTTTCAGCAAGCTCTCTTGGTGACGCTGATGCATACTCAAGTTTGAGAGCCACTGCTTAGACCTAGAACTTAAGGTTTAGGCTTTGGACAGATCTGAGTCCTAAACACTACTGAGACACTGGAGTGACCACGAGCAAGTTACTTCTGGGAACCTCTTAGCATCTGTGTGCCTTGCTTAGTTAATAGTGATTTTAATTAATTAGAATAATGCACACGGTGTACTCAAGAGAGTAAGCAAAGCATACTTTATGTTCCATAAATTCTAGCTGTTTACCATTATCATCAATCAGAGCTTACTGACACATCCTGAAGACATTCTTCTAATAAGTGTAATAACGTGGTTTGTAAAATTAACAGCTTAGAAGAGCATATTACGAAGTTCATCAGACAGGGTCTCAGCAGGAAATCAGGGGTACATCAATAAGGATAAATTGAGCCCAATGTAGAGAATCAAGAGATAGTGTAGTGCCCTGGGTTCAGTAAAAGTGTGGCTACTTTATAGGAGATGAAAGAGAAAGGAAGCCTTGCTGGAGAGAGAGTCCTCCCCAAAGATGCTGTGACGCCCCACAGAGAAGCACTATACGTTAGTTGGGGGGTGCAGCCAACTCCCAGCAATTTGGCAAGAATTAATAGCCTGACTTCACTCCCCTCCTTCATTCCCTACAATCTTCTATTGGTACTCTGCATTGGTGAGCCAAACGGAAGCCAGAGCAAGGACACTTACTAAGATAGGCCATGCAAGCCATCCACATAGAGTTGGGTGGAGAAAGGATGTGGAAGGGCAAATAGGACATATTTCCCGCAGGTGGTGAGCGAGCTGTAAAATCACTCGCCCTTCTAACATCATTGCCATTGCAGGAGCACGGAGGAGCAAGTGGTTAGTTCTGACCTGGCAGATCCAGGAGACTGCAGGACAGAACTGGTATATGAGCTGGGCTTTAAAGGTAGATTTGAATTTTAATGGAGAGTATGGAGTAAGAATTGGTGAAGAACCAAGGGAAAGGGAGATTCGTTGCAAATGGAGAAAAGATAAGTGGCATAAAGACAAGAAAAGTCAAGACTTATGGAAGAGATAGCAAATACTCTGCGTGTGACTGGAGCAGAGAACGGGTAGACGAAGGCTGGAAGTTAAGATGAAGTCATCCTTGAATAACATTAAAGTTTCCTCCTTTAACCTCAATTTCCACCTTCTACTCCCTTCATTAACATTGGAAAATTAAAAGTGAATTTGACTGGGCTGGTGACAATGGCAGTATAAAGCAAAGAGAGGAGAATAAGAGTAAAAAATTTAGTAGTACCTTGGTGAAGCTGGGTAAATGATGGGTGGTGGTGTCACGTCAAAGCATGGGCAAGTGATTGTGACAAATATAGGCTTATTTCTTGACTACATGACTTCAGTTAAGGTACTTAAGCCCTCTAGGCTGCAGTCTCCCAACCTGTAAAATGAGAATAAAACCTCACTTCCTCCAAGGTTTCTGTGAGGATCTAATGAGCAATGGAAGTAGGAGTTGAGTCCAGTAATCAGTTTTTAATACATATAAACTAATGTGAGGATAAGGGTAAGAATACTTGCTATCATTTATTGAATACTTATTATGTGTCCAATATTGTGCTAGTCCATTTACATATCTTTTCTCACTTAGCTTTCTTTTCTCTTATCTGCCTTTCTATAGGCAAGAGATAACTGATGGCTCAGTTATGAGGAAACCCAGTTGTGAGGAAAATGTCAGAGGGAAAATGTACCAGAAAGTTAATTCCTAATGGATCTGTCAGCCTTAAACAGCACATGTCTGTGCTAAAATGTGTAAAATATCTGTGCTAGAACTACTCAGTTGGACAAGTTTTGATAAAGTATTAACTTAATGAATAGGCATAAACAGCTTGGAGAGTTTTGGAGGGTATGTGGTAATATTAGTATTGGTGTGATGACTTTTGAAAGTTCTATGGCGTATAGAAGTCAAAAAGAAGACCCGGAAAGGGGGAAAACTCTCTCTGAAAGTTATTGGGGAAGTCTGGCTAGTAAGACTCCAAAAGGGAGAATCAGTAAGAGGCCAGGTTATTCATAGGCCTTCTAAGAATGTGTCCATGAGAAATATTTACAATGATTGGATGCCGGAATAAAGGAGAACACTGGCTCCATAAATGGTAACTTATTTTACACAAACAGGCTAATGATAAAAATAATGAAAATCTGATGGATTTTTGAGAGTTTCATTGACCAAACTGAGACAAAAGTGCATAACAGCTAGATGCTCATAGTTTTAATCAGTTCACTTTGGAGTCAAGCAAAGATAGCACCTGAAATGGTAAGGGATGTTTATGCAAGGTCACAAAGATTTTTGGTGGTGCATTTGGGATATAAACCCATTTCCATAAGAATTCTTTCAGAAGTCAAATGTTTGCTTGTCAAAAATAGCATGAACTTACTTCCAGGAAAAGTTCCTAAGAAAAAATAATTTGAGTAATGAAGCACACTGATGTAACAGTTAAGAACCCAGAAATAGAGGTAAAGAGTAAAGCGATTATGGGTTAAGAGTCTGCATAAATTCCCCTGGAAGGGGGATACGGTCAGAGATGGCAATTTGAAAACAGTGAGTCACCAAAAGTAAAAGTTTAAATTACAAGCTGTTTTGGGGGGTCTTCAAGAGAGATTTTATAGATTGAACAACAGCAGCAGCAAGGATAAGATATAACGCTGTCATGTAGACTGCAGCCTGAAAAGGAAGCATTGCAGAAAAGCCACATCATCCTGAATTTATATTTCCGTGCATTTGAACAGATTGGAGAGCAGTAAAGTTGTTTTAAGAGCGAGTGATTTAAGTCAGCCAGCTTGTGAATAATACGAGATATTTTTGCATTTACATTAACTTATGTCCGTAAATAACGAATTTTAACAATGAACAAAATCCATAATCCTGATAATGCTAAGAAAACTGGAAAGATACCTTTACCTTGAAAAGACAGGATAAAGAAGACAGCATAGAAATTTAGGGAGATTGCAGTTTTGGAAAAATTATATTAACATTTATTTGCTGCTGCAGCTTTGAAATGTGATGATTTAAAGAAAAAAGTAGACTGTTGATTTCTAAAAGGTAATGTGTTGGCTGAAAGAGACGAAAATCTTGTTGAGACCTAAAGTGTTCTTTTAAGGATATATTTCAATGTCATTTCAAAAAATAAACACATTTCCCATAACAAAACAGTGAGGTTAATGGAATAATGCAGGTGAAAGTTTTTTGGCCCGAAGGAGTTCCATCCTTTGGAACAAAGTTTTATTGTTGAACACACCATGACCCAGGCCTGTGAGTGCCAGCACAGTGGCTGTTTTTACAAGATCTGGTACAGTATTCACAGTAGTTCTGGCCTTAGCACTAGGCAAGGATCATTCTTTTTGTATCTTCCTGATTGCTTCCTCTACAGAAATGGGATAATCCCTCCTCTTCTAAACTGGAAAGTAGTTTCTTCCCTCAACAAAACTAGTTTCTTCTCCAGGTTGAGCTTTTCCAACTCTTAGAGGTCTAAAATGAATGATATGAAACATACTATATTTGCATCGATTTTTATTTAAGAGTTATCTAAGGAGATTTATCTAATTAAATAGGAATTTCCTAACAGATGCCAAAATAAACAATCAACAAGTTTTCTTTAGAGATCATATATATCATATAACAAGATCCACCTAAGAGTTAAAATATAAGTAGGTATACAATTTAACTATTTGAAGATAATTTTTCTTCTTACCACTGAAGCAATAAGCAGGTAGTAGTACAATTTGGGGAAAACAATATTTCTGGCTTTTGTTTGTTTTATTTTAATTTGTGATATTCATGAGATCTTTTGTGAAGCCTCTGGGTATATAGTAAAATTAATGGGTTTTTAACTTTGTATTGACTCGTATTTTTGTAGGTTTTAAATTTTTCTTCTGGCTTTAATCTATACTATCTCCTTTTACTTTTTCATTTAGAAATAATGTATTTTTCTCAGGATTGCAATCTCAGTGCAGTCCTCTACTTTTCTATTTGTTGGACGTTCACTTAGACGTCTACATTTTTGTCTAGTTAGTACATTTCTAGTTTTTTATACAATTGATAAGAACTCTTTAATCTTATGAATTCTTTATATTTTCTCTTTGGAGACAAGATTTATAGGGATTTCCTTGGGCTTAAACTAGAAAGAAAAACGGATTTGCATATGAAATGTTGAAGGCTTTGTTACAAAGTGGGTTAACATTATATGTATGTTTGAAGTAAACTATGTACTTCAACCAGAGCACCTAGCTGTTAACCTCCAGATTAATATGTATCATAAAATATGTGCATGCTTCCAACACATGGCATTGCCTCCTATTACTGCATGTCCAGGAGAAATTGTTTTGTCTTGTAGCAAAAGGCATTAGCTCTTTGCACATTTTTTTTTTTTTTTTAAGTACAGCTATCCAAAAATCAAGTTGAACCCTTGTATATGAGGACAGAAAAGGACAATTTTTAGACAGGTCTAATATCCAGTTGTACCTTTCAGTCACTTAGAGAGAAGGCTTAGACCCCTGAAGCCCAAAGTCACAGGTTTTTTTGGATTATGGTGGTATATACCTCCAGTTTATAGGAAAAAAATGCGTTGTAGAAAATCCAAGTTAAATTAGGACTAAAATCCAAGTTAAATCTAGAACTAAAGTTTTACTGCCCCAAATACTTGTAAACTCTAGGTTACTGCTCTGTTGTCCATTTCATCAGTTGCAAAATATTCGAGTTAGTCTTTCAGTGCTAACGAGAACATAAAAATGCATTATGTCTAAAAGCAGAACATGATTGCCAAGCCAGATCTGCGCTTTACCTGAGAGTTTGGGGCGCCACCCAAGCGGCATCTACTTGTTTGCTACTGACCTTCAGTTAGACTTGCTCAAGAATTGTTACAGTGTAGTAACATACACCTGTATGTACTCTTGAGTTTATTGAAAGCACACGCAAATGTAGACACACACACACACATATACACAAGCACACCAGCACGCACCTACTCTAGAGCCTAGAATTTTAAGAGTCAGAACTTTTTATTTGCTTCTGGATTAAGATGGACCCTGTATTTCCTCAGCATGCTAATTAGAAACTCTATAAACAATTCAAAACCAGCTTCTTAAAATTCTGTTTTTAAAAAATTGATGTTAAATATTATCCCCAGAGAGTTCTACTCTGACTTTTCAAATTGTTTTTTTCTCCTTTCATGGGATAAACAGTTAGGGTTTCTTTTTGTTTGTTTTTTTATCTCTCATTGTAAAAAATTCTATCTTAAAAGCTGATTTATTATTTCTTCCTTAGCAAGGATGACTTGGGAACAAAGATGATATTTCATCAGTCTTGTTTTTATTTAAGTTGAAAGGTTATATATTTCTGCTATCTACTGCATATGGTCACTCTATTTTCTAATACTTTGAGGTTGGTTTTGGCCCCGACATCCCTCTGCCAGATTTATTTCCTTTATTTTCCCCTATATAGCACCATTTGGGCCATTTAATATGTAATTTCCCAACTCACCTTTCATAGTTATTTTAAACATATGTATATATTTGAAATACTGAATTGTTTTGTATTTTCTAATTTTTGCAAAAGTAGTATCGACTAAAAATCACATCCTATTCTTTTATTTTTTCTACACAAAATTATTGTTTTAAAATTTGTCTGTGTTGCTCCATAGAAATTATTGCTTCTGGCCACTGTCTAATATTCCACCATATGTTAATACCATGTTTTGCTTATCCATTACCCTGGTGATACATACTTAGGCTATTTTCAATACTTTATGTCCACCATAAAGCATTAATACACTCTTTCGTAGAAGTCATATATATGCCTTATTTCACAGATTCCTCCCCAGAATAGCTGTACCATTTTCCCCTCACCAGCAATACTTGGAATTTCTCTCTTGCCATATCCTTTGTCACATGCTGTTAATCTGCATTTTTAAAAATTAATTAATTTATTTATTTTTGGCTGCATTGGGTCTTCATTGCTACACGCAGGCTCTCTCTAGTTGCAGCGAGCGGGGGCTACTCTGCATTGCGGTGCGCAGGCTTCTCATTGCAGTGACTTCTCTTGTTGTGGAGCACAGGCTCTAGGCGCGCGGGCTCAGTAGTTGTGGCTGCCAGGCTCTAGAGCGCAGGCTCAGTAGTTGTGGTGCCCGGGCTTAGTTGCTCCACGGCATAATCTGCATTTTACCTTCTGGAAATTTGGTATGTGTGGATCCATATGAAGTAAGGTGTTTTAATTCTGCATTGCTCTGATTCTAGAAAAGTTAGGTCTTCATATACTTTCTTGCTATTCATGTTTTCCATTCTATGAATTGCCTATTCATGAGCTTCGCTCAGTTTTCTATTGAGTATTCTGTGTCTTTAGAGATGTAGAACTTTTTGTATTCAGATGTTGAGTCCTTTATTGGGTTTTAGCTAATGTATGTGTCTTCTACCCATTAACGGTTTTTCAGTCTGACTTTGGTATCCTTTATTGTACATAAAATTCTAATTTTTTATTAAAGTATAATTGATTTACAGTATTATGTTAATTTCAGGTGTACAACATAGTGATTCAATATTTTTATAGATTATGCTCCATTGAAAGTTATTATAAAATATTGGCTATATTCCCCATGCCCTACAATATATCCTTGTATCTCATTTATTTTATACATAGTTGTCTGCACTTCCTAATTCCCAGTCTGTATCTTGCCCCTCTCGCTTCCCTCTCCCCACTGGTAACCACTAGATTGTTTTCTATATCTGTGAATTTGTTTCTGTTTTGTTGTATTCATTCATTTGTCTTATTTTTTAGATTCTACTTATAAGTGATATCATTACAGTATTTGTCTTTGACTTATTTCACTAAGCATAATACCCTCCAGGTCCATGTATGTTGCTGCAAATGGCACAGTTTAATCATTTTTTATGGCTGAGCAGTGTTCCATTGTGTATACATGGCACGTATTCTTTGTTCATTCATCTGTTGATGGACACTTAGGTTGCTTCCATATCTTGGCTATAGTAAACAACACTGTTATAAACACTGGATGTGGGTGCATGCATCTTTTCAAATCGGTGTTTTTGTTTTCTTCAGATATATACCCAGGAGTGGAATTACTGGATTATATGGTTGTTCTGTTTTGTTTTTGTTTTTATTAACATCTTTATTGGAGTATAATTGCTTTACAATGGTGTGTTAGTTTCTGCTTTATAACAAAGTGAGTCAGCTATACATATACATATGTTCCCATATTTTCTTCCTCTTGTGTCTCCCTCCCACCCTCCCTATCCCATCCCTCTAGTGGCTACATCAGTTAACATTCCCACCAACAGTGTACCAGGGTTCCCTTTTCTCCACATTCTCGCCAAGACTTGTTATTTTTGTTCTTTTTTATGATAGCCATTCTGATCTGTGTGAGGTGATCTCTCATTGTGGTTTTGATTTGCATTTCCCTGATGGCTAGTGATGTTGAGCATCTTTTCATGTGCCTGTTGGCCATCTGTATGTTTTCTTTTGAAAAATGTCTGTTCAGCTCTTCTGCCCATTTTTTTAAATCAGATTTTTTATATTAATAAATTTATAATTTTAATATAGTTAAATTCATCACTTTTGCTTCATACAATGTATGCTTCTTTTTTTTTTTCAAAGATCTAGTTCATCTCTTACCCTGAAATCACAAATATATTACCTTGCAATTTCTTTTATTCTCTCTAGATTTTATTTTTCACATTTAGATATTAAAACTATTGTATTTTGGTTGTGTACATTAGGTGGAATTATATAACATAATGGTTAATAGAATGATTTCTGTGGGGTTTAAGTTCCAGCACCACCATGTACTTCTTAGGCTAGTCATTTTATCTCTCATACCTCAGTTTTTTCACCTGTAAAATGAGGATAATAGTTAATGCCTTGTGGATTTTTTGGTGAAGATTAGGTGAGCTATGTAGGACTGGGTACAACGTAAGTGATATCACTAGGTTAAGATCCAGTCTCATATCTCTTTTTAAAATGAGACTGTTTCCCCAAAAGCTGTAATTCAGCTTCCTCCATTGGACTATGATTCCATCTCTTTCATGTGCCGACTTCCTCTCTGTATATAGCTCTATTTCTAGGCCACCTGTTTGATTTGTTTTCTTGTTTGCCGTTTCTTCCAAGGGCATCACACAGTTCTTATCTATCATGACTTCCCAATATATCTTAATGTATAGGGCACATTCTCCATTTTGAGCTTATTTTTCAAAACTACCTTAGCTGTGTGGAGAACTTTATTCTTCCAGATACATTTTATTTTATTTTAGTTTAATTTTTTTATAGGAGATAGAGCAATCTGCTCTATTTTTTTTCTTTTTTTCTTTTTGGTTGCATTGGGTCTTCATTGCTGCGTGTGAGCTTTGTCTAGTTGCAGCGAGCGGTGGGGCAGGAGGCTACTCTTTGTTGTGGTGCACAGGCTTCTCATTGCAGTGGCTTCCCTTGTTGCGGAGCACAGGCTCCAGGCTCGTGGGCTTCAGTAGTTGTGGCTCATGGGCTCTAGAGTGCAGGCTCAGCAGTTGTGGCGCACCAGCTTAGTTGCTCCATGGCATGTGGGATCTTCCCAGACCAGAGATTGAACCCGTGTCCCCTCCATTGGCAGGTGGATTCTCAGCCACTGCGCCACCAGGGAAGTCCCCCAGATACATTTTAGAATCACTTTTTTATGCTGTCACTCAAAAAAAAAAAGAGCTTGGCCTTTTATTACAGTTGCATTTAATTTTATAGATTAATATAAGGACATTTATATTATTATAGTAAGTCATTTCTTTTACTCATGTGTCCTCTAATAAAGTTTTCATTATGAAGATTGTCTGCATAATTTATTAGGTGAAACCCCATACTCTCTAGGTTTTGTTACTATGGTAAATTCATCTTGTATTGTATCTAGATATTGATGCTATGGAGGAACACAATTGATTTTGGTGTATTAATTTTTTTCCAGCCCCTATGTTGAGCTCTTTTCTTAGATTTAATAGCTTATTGATTTTCCTGTGTTTCCAATGAAATACATAATCAAAACAATCTATAAATATGACATTTTTATCTATAGTCTTCTAAACCTTCTCTCTCTTTCTATTTCTCTCAACACACAGCTCCAAAAAGGTCAGTTCCAATAGACCAGTAATGTTAGAAATCTTTATCTCAATTCTCTTCTTAAAGGAAATGCTAATTTTTTTAAAAAAATTAGTAGTATAATAATTTTTGTTAGTGTATACATGTGCCATGTATTTTTGGTATATAGCCTTTATCAAGGAAAGATAGTTATTATTTGGATCTAGTTTTATAAAATTTACCGTACCCAATAGATTTTGAACCTCATGGGATGCTTTTTATCTCCTCTATCTAAAAATATGATATGATTTTCTCCTTTTATTTAACTAATACAGTGAATCACATGAATTGATTGATACTGAACCAACCTTGCATTCTCAAGGATAAACCCACTTGACCAAATCGTATTAGAGTATAGATTATCTTTTGCTGTATTACAAACCACCTCAAAACTTAGTGGCTTAGGGAGATCAGCTTGGTGCTTTGTGACCACCTAGAGGGGTGGGTGGGATAGGGAGGGTGGGAGGGAGGGAGACACAAGAGGGAAGAAATATGGGAACATACGTATATGTATAACTGATCCACTGATACAGCAGAAACTAACACACCATTGTAAAGCAATTAGACTCCAATAAAGATGTAAAAAAAAACCCCAAAAAACCTTAGTGGCTTAAAATAGCAATTACTTGGCCATTTGGGACTGGATTCATCTGGGTAGTGTTTTACTTTTGGTTTTATCTGGGCTCCTTCATGCAGTTTTAGTCAACTGATGGATCAGCTGAGTGAGAGCTGGTCTGAGACAGCCTCACTCACAGGTTTGGTGGTTGGCATGGACAGTGGGAGCACCTGGTCCACTTGTCTTCAGAACCTAGTGGGCTAGTCCTCGGCAACTGAGCCGTCAAGCTCTTTTGCTGTTGTCTCATCATGTGGGTTGAGTATGCCAAAGCCCAGTCCTGCTGAAGTGGTGACTCAGGAATGAGGGTGTCAGAAGGGGATTGCACCATAATTTTTGAAACATCCTATCACAGTGTTTTTAATATACCTTAAAACTCTGTGGAATAATATTGTATTTAGGTTTTTGACTTATATTTTTAATAAGGAAAATTTGATTGTAATTTTTTTTATATTGCCCCTGTTTGGTATAATATTCTTCTTCCACCTCTAGCCCCATTATTCTAGCTTGGGGTACTTAAAATGTATTGAAGGGGATAGAAATGAGTATTGCATCTTAGGTAAAATAGTCTTGGACAAGTGGTTCCCACTTATCACTGAGGTTGTTCAAAAGGCTGTGCTCTCAGAGTGGACTATTGAACCCTTATGCACACCAAGCATTGCATCTCACTTATACCTTACTAGCATTCTTGTGCTGGTTCCTTGATTTTAATTTAAAAAGTAATAAGTACTTGAAAAAATACAAAGTAAGAAGCAAAAACCCTCCATCACCCTAGTCTCTTTCCCTCACAGGGGAAACAACTATAAAGTTAAGATGTCAATTTAAAAATATTTACAAGATGAAAGTGATTCTTAAAAGTCCTTGGGGGTATTTAATCATTGAAGGGTATGCTGAAGAAGGTAAGTAACAGTTTGACCTCCAATCCAGAGGCTATTGGCAAGAAGTGTAAACAGTGCTCTAACAACATGGCCTAATAGAACTATAGAACTAAAGAAAAAGCTAGGATTAGGATTATTGGGCCCGAATTCACATTTTTCATAATGAAGAACCTGAAAATCATGAAATACTGACTGATCTCTAATTCTAAGTCATTCCAGAAAGCTATTTTCTATGTCGAAGAATGGAGTTTGAGAGAGAAATAAGAAGGAATAAAGTCCAATTTGGTTTTAAAGAATCACGGAGAAATGAAGATTATTTCTTTCATAATTTCCCTGTAGATAGAGCTCTTCTATGACTGACTGTTTCATTAAAGTAAGGAAATACAGGATGTAATCCAGAAAATCACATCAGTTTACTTCCAGTCAGTCCTCTTCTGGGCAAACACATCTTTAACTTCATTTGTATTATATAGTATTTTAAATTATGAATTGTTTTGTCTTCTCAGGTCAGTTTCTTTTAGCCACGTGGGTTTGTTCTCTGTTTATTCCTTCCCTCTCTTCCTTCTTCTCTCCTGTACTCCCTTTCTTATTAGTGAATTGGAAAGACAATTTCCTTATATATGCTAAACTATGCAATAGCAAAACCCCAAAATATAACTAACATTTTATGAAGAAGACAATAATGAAAAAAAATTATAGTGGAAAAATCTTAGGAAACTTGAAGGAATTTGGGGGTCTTTCTGTCTCGAAGCAGATTTGGAATGTGAATTTCAGGTTCTCTTTTTTAATGCAGGGTTGCTAGTTGAGGCTTTATTTTGTTTCCAGAAAAACAATCAGCTTACATATTTTTTTTAACAAGGTTTTCTTCACCTTTGGAAATTAGTAATGATTAAAAAGAATATTATATACTTAAGTGATGTCTAATTTTTTTCCTCATGAGTTCACCATACTTCAGGTTATAGCCCTGATCTGTTTAATCCTCCAACAATCCTGAGAGGGAGCAAAGGGGCAGATGTTCTTTCCTCATTTCACAGATGAGAAAACTGAGGTTCAAAGATTCAAACTGAGGTTAAGTGCTTCTGCCAAGGTCATTCTCTGAGGTGAAGCCGGAGCCAGGAATAGCACCTCATCCTCTTGTTTTCTCTCATGTGATTCTCCATCCGCTGACCCACTCTGACTATAAAAACGCACTGTACCAGGCCTCACACAGTCCCTGAAACGTCCTTTTAGTAGGACACTATGGTAGTGACAAGATTGAACAGATATAAAGAATGCCGTAAAAAAGGACCTGTCTTTTTTGTTGACTCCATCCCATATAATTCCACAGCCACACTGCATGAGAAACATGAGACATCCATTAAGATCATGTTCCCATTAGTTCCCAAAATCTAGCTAGAACTTGATTTTGCAGAAATTGAAGACACATCTTGTGGCCTGACTGCTGAAAATGAGTGTCTCGGGAGTCAGGGAGGCATTGCTGCTCAACGCAGTCAAGAATGCCCTTTGCTAATTGTTTCTCCTCCATTTCTGAGGGAATTTAAATTCATGATCGGCACCATATTTATACTTCAATACTATTCACCATCCATCTTGTACGTATTTGCAGGAAAGAATGTTGCCCAAGTCATTATATCCCGCCATGATTCACAGTCGTATGACCTTAGGTGGCAGCTCAGCAGGAGCTTACCGGGGCCTTAAATCATCCCTGTTGTGGACATACAAGAGCGTGACCTCTGACTTCCCAAGCTGTCTCTTCATGAAATGAAAATGGAACTGCGAGTTTAGGGGAACGTTTTGAAAGTGTCTGGCTCTTGTAGTCATCTAATGAGGTCCTCATTTCTAGCTGCTAAGCATGCCCTTTAATTGGTGGTCACTCGAAAATCAATGATAATATAACTGTCCAACTCTTTGGAGCTATTTTTCTCTCTGCTTTCTATCCTGCAAGTGCACGATAAAAGAAACCACCCATTCAGCCATTATCTTGTGTCACTTACTATTCAGAGATCAGTCTTCCTTTATGTGCTCCTTCAGGAAAGACCTGGGTTGTATTTTTCACTTGCCTTTCAGGCAGAGAGTAGAGTCCTTGGCACAGATTAAGTCCTCAGAAATGTTAGATGGGTGGGCAGTGGATTGCAGCACACGAGCAACTACAGTAACATTGTGATCTTTTACTGTACATGACAAGGAAATGACCTCAGTTGGGGAAATAAATGCCTAGCACATATGCCACCACTTTCCCCTTCTACCTTCATTACAGTCCTTACTAATCTATTATGACATTTTTTCCCATTGGGTCTAGACGTGACCTCAGGATGCCTGTAGAATATAAACAGTCCTGTGCAATGTAAACCTTGTATAATGTAAACAATGCTTTACTGTTTGATTTGAGTTGGGACACGAGAAGAATCCTATTTTCCGTCCATAACATAGACGTTGGGAATAATAGCTAATGCTTATGTAAACATATAGATTCATAGGATAGAAAAAATAATTTTTAAGAAATGACCTAGTACAGACTCAGGGGGAAAATATATGTTAACTTGATTATAGAAATTTGGTTCAGCCACTCAGCTTCAACCTTCAAAAATCATGTCACTTTTTATTTTAAACCAACATATGAATCCAAGGTATAGCAAAATAAACCATAAACCTTGCAGAACAGGGCCCTTCTAGATACGATCTCGTTAGGACATGATCCTCCATGATTGTATCTACACAGAGGGGTAATGCCAGGTCCCCTACTGGGAAGTTGAATTGGAGGAAGAGATAGACATTGAGGTACTATGGATAATTCTAGACTGACATGGTCATCATGTAGTCCTATGAAAAATAATTTCTGGTGAGTATAGAGTAAATCAGCAATGAGAAATGGAGAGGATTGGAATTAAGTAGACTCATCACTAGTCCATGGTTATTACCAGTGTACCAGTTTAGCAATGAATTACTCAAGGTAATTGATGCTAGGTAGTCTAACAAACACTCCTGAAAGCCAAGTGTCTTAACTTAATAAATGTTTATTTCTCTTGTCAGAGACCAGTGTGAATTAGGTGGTTCATTCTTAGCAGATTGCTTTCAAGTAGTGAATCAGGAACCCATGCCCCCTCCACCTTGAGGTGTTGTCTTAAATGCATGACTACCTAAACCACAGCAGAAGGGAGCATGGGCAGTCATGCATAATATCTCCTGGCCAGGCCTGAAAGTGGTAGACCCATACCCTTTCAACAAGAATGCAAAAACTTGACCTCTGCCTGGCTCCAAGGGAGGTTAGAAAAGGTCATTGTTCTGTGTGACCAGGAAGAGGAGAATGAAATGCATCTCACTGTCTCATCCATAGCTGAAGGCAGGTAATCTGTGACAGAGAGCAATGTTTGCAGATGGTGACACATGAAGATTGAGGAAGATTGATTTCTCAATCATTGAGGAGTACTGTTCCATCTAACTGAGTTCTGAATGGTAATAAAGCCATCCACTGAAAACTTACCAATCTAGTTTGTGTGCAAGATATTATGAATTATAGTCTTACCATTAATTTAGCAGACCCACAAATATTTACATCTACCAAGCACTGTGCCGGCAACTGCAGCTTACCAGCACTTCTTTCCTGGGCCCTGGATAATTTCCAGTAGTTGGTATCAGGATCTGAGCTATCCACTTGATGTGGACACTAGTCCCCTTGTAGCCCTTTCACAGGAGCCTTTAACCATTCGTGGCCAAAAACAAAGGAGATGGGCAAGAGTTACTGCTCTGCTTATCAGAAAGTGTCTCCTAAAGTCTTGTCTCCTAAATCATTTTTCTGGCCCCTTTATAGTAATTCTTTCTCTCTTCACATTTCTTGGCCTACTGAACACTATAATCAAATCCTCCCTCAATTTTCTTTTTTCTGAAGTATATAACACTACATTTTCTTCAGGCTTTTTTTTTAAAAAATGATAATTATCTTGTTTGTATTTGGAAAATCTAATGAGATCACATATTTAAAAATCACATACTATCAAAAGATAAATAGTAGTAGTAATTCCTTCTGGAATTTTTTTCCCCCTCATCCAACCAATGTTAGGTCCCTTACCCCCTTTCTTAGCAACTTTTATTAATTTCTTATGTGTCTATCAGAAGTTTTTTGTTGACATAGGCAAAGGTACATGTGTATGTTTCAGAGGTTACTGTTGTCATGAATTCACAGAAGCCGGAGCCTGGAAAGCATTAAGTGGTCCTGAGCACCCCATTTCCAATGAGAGAGCGTAGCAGTGCTCAAACAGCTGGGTGTCCTATAATTCAACTCAATTCTGGCACTATCTACCTGTAGATAGCATCAGATCTCACATGTGAAGGGCTCAGTCCAGCAGGAATGCACACACACACTTCAGGTGCCAGTCACCAAGTATATGTTGTCACCTGTGCTTCTGACCCTTGTACCACAGATCAGAGGTTCCAACGAACCCCTTCTTAGCTTTAATTAATTTGCTCAAGTGACTCATAGAACTCACAGAAATATTCTATTAACTAGATTAACCGGTGTATTATAAAATGATAAAACTCCGCAACAGCCAGATAGAAAACATGTATAGGACGAGGTATGGGGAGAAAGCATGGAGCCCACTCTCCCCAAATCTCCATGTGCTCACCAACTGGGAAGCTCCCTGAACCCTGTCCTTGGGGGTTTATGGAGGCTTCAGTACACAGGTGTGACTGAATAACTCATTGGCCATGGGCGATTGAGCTCATCTTGAGTGGCTCTTCCCTGCCCTGAGGTCAAGGGGGTGGGACTGAAAGTTCCAACCTCTAATCACAAGGTTGGCTCACCGGCTCCCATCCTTAGGTGATTTCCAAAGATCACCTTGTTAACATAACAAAAGACACCATTATCATCTCATCACTTAGGAAATCCCAAGGGTTTTAGAAACTCTGTGGCAGAAACTGGGACAGAGACCAAAAATATAATTCTTATTACTCCTAAATCACAGTTATCTAGGTAAATGTTTGTATCACCCTAAACAGGCAGTAGTCACCAGGGAAAATAAGTTAATTGCCAGTCTTTTCTATTAATTTTTAAAAATCAGATTTAAGAAGAGAAAGTTTTTAATGGCCAGTGAAAATGTCTCTTACTTTAGCTCTTGCCTTTTTCTACTTATTATTTATTTTTTCAATTTTTAGTTTAGTTTTGAAAAGTGTCTTTAAGTTATTTTAAGGTTAGAACCGAACCTTCCAGGGTTAAAAAGATATTGCGTCTCTTGAAAGAGATTATTTTAGACTTAGTGAAATGGATTTGATGCTAGAGAACATGTGACATCATACATTTGACTTTTTTGAAATGATTTACATTATATCAGCTACATTTTAAGTCCAGCAGCTATAACCAAAAAAAAAAAAAAAAGAAAAGAAAAGCCCTACTAATTAAGGCAACTTTGCAGATTGATGATATTAGATTATCAATTAAGATCTCAGTTTTAAACCAGATTTTTCCTCTAAATAGTGATCCAAAGACCACTAGTTTTACGGTCAGTCTAATTAGTCAGACAGACTTCTGATTGTTTAGTGCCTTCACTTGAAGTTTGTTAAATATTTTGAACAGCACCTATGCTCCCATGGGACATTAGTGAACGTGAAGTCAACAAAAAAGAAAAAAAAAAGTAAGAAAAAGGATTTTGTTGTAAAATAAACTTGAGAAATCCTGGGTTCAGGAAATTTAAACATGTTTCGTGACTGGAGGACTTTTGAGATGTGGAATGAGCTATAATGTGCTCTGTGAATTTCACTGTTAAGTAGAGTTTGGTCTGAAGTGTTTTTAAACTTTCTTTGGCTCTACAACCCTTTGTCAGTGGAACATTTTAAAGGACTCTGTTTCTAGCAACTTTGGAAAATGCTGTTCTGGTCTCAGTTAAGCCCTTGAAATCTTAGCATTTGGAAGGAGATCCACACACAAGCTCATCCAATTTCTGGTACAGAAATCTACCATGTATCCATGCTATAGGCTCACTCAGCTGTGGATGAGTATTTTGATAACAAAATGCTCACTACCCATAAATCAGCTGATTCTATAGTCGGAATGCTGGTCTGTTAGGAGGTTTTAACCTTTTAAGTGCCTTTTACTATTAGAAAATTTTAAGTTTTAAAATTTTGTCTATTGGACCTAGATCTGATCTCTGGATTAAGATAAGTCCTACTCAAGTAAAAGAATCCTTATTTTTCAAGGATGATTTGTACATGAAAAAAAAAAAATCCATATACTTCAAATCATCTGTAAATAGTGACTGAAGAGTAATTGAAAATACATTTGAAAATAATTTTCATTTGAAATTTATGTCAAAATATGTTATTATATAAACGAATCCAGTATATTTTCTCTTATAGCCAGTAAAATTTAGGTTAAATTTTAATTAAGCACAAGTGCTACAATTAAAAAAAAAGAATTACATTTTGTTTTGAGTGATTATTTCAGCAAAACTGGTTTATGGGACAGTAAACTCTCCTTCCCTGCATGTTCAATGTTAGCAGCTCAAACAGACAAGCTAATTCTGGTAAAAATCCAAGAGTTTTCCAAGGCCTTCTCTTAATTATTTGATACTCAATTGTTTATCTTTTACTTCTATTGTATCTCTTTTTTAAATCGTTAACTACACATCCTCATTTATCAATGGCTTTGTATGTGTAACCCAGCAGATCTCTGGTATTATTTACAATGGCTTCATGATATTATATCTTTAAAATTCAGAATTTCACTTTAAAGTTGATTTGAATTTTATTTCTATTATACGATATTATGTTTATGTTATGAATCCATCAGTGAGTAATTTGCTGAAACAGGATGAGCAGTTTGCTGACTTAGAAGGGCTGGAATCTATAGACACCTTAAAATTAGGATGTAGATAACGAATAGTGGATGACAAGAAACCCTGTTTTATGAAAACAGGAATAATGAGTGTTCCAAATCTTATCTTTTCTGTTCTTACTTTTCTCCAAAGATTAGTACTAGAGTCCTTAATTCTCCATTCAGTATTAAATGATTGACTATTTGCAGCCTTCCCACCATTCTCCCCACTTCTAGGTCTGAGTTTGGTAAACCTTTTGGTTTCATTCTTTATTTGTGAAGTAGTGTTCCTAGTCAAGCCAGAAGGCTGTTCCATTAAAGGTTTAGCATTTTAGTGATTTTAGTAGTAAGGGTAAGGATAAGTGGTCTTCAGCCCGTCACAGTCTTCCACCCAACCTTTCTTCAGATGAATTTCCTGCAGTAGAAAAATTAGAGAACCAGGCTGAATGATTGAGTCCCTGACTATGACTAGCAATGAACTACTCAGCCCTGGCTTCCTGGGCATGTCATCCTTCAAAAACAGCCTGCCAGATGGACTCTCAATCCCCTAGCTTGGCATTCAAGATACTCATACTCTAATCCACCAAAATCCACTTCCAGTAATTCTCCCCATTTCTTTCATACAGCAAATATCCATTCACCCAACTGCATTCACTTATCTGGAGTACAAGTTCTTTTCCTTATATTCCAATATATCCCTATTTCATCTGCCTAGGAAGTCTTTCAAATTCTTCACAATCGTAAATCCTACATGGTCTTTACTTTCCTACCTTTACAACTTGACCTTAAGAAAATTTTTGCTTTCCAACATCTATAAGTCAATCAATCAATAAACCATTAATAAGTCCATTGGCTGCTTCAATACAGTTCTCCTCAATACAAATATAGTGGTCAATCCTTAATAATAACAGCTTATATTTGATCACATAGAAATGTATTTTAACTCACATATTTGTTATCTAAAATGATAGTATAGCACTCTTCATTTTGTTGGTTATTTTCACATGTTTTAATGTCAGTATCACCTCTTTGAAGACTTAAAGTATATGATGTCCATTTTTTCAGTATTTTAGTATCCTGCCCTGTTTTACACTTAGTGGGTGTTCAATAAATGACTTCGACACTTCACAGAATGGAGAAAATTTTCCCTAATCCTACCTAATCCTACAAGCGTTGACCCTATCTGACTTTGCACATCACTTGTTAATGGCAGCTGGGTAGTTGTGTTTGATAGAAATTCAAGAAAAAATTTCTACATGTTTCAAGACCAAAGCCACAGTCATATGAGGACCTTAGTCAGCATCATGAATATAATCTTAAACATATACAATGGAGAATTGCACTTTTATGATTTTGTGATAAATCACATTTAAAACAGTCATTCACATTTTATTTTATTTATTTATTATTATTTTTAAATATCTTTATTGGAGTATAATTGCTTTACAATGGTGTGTTAGTTTCTGCTTTATAACAAAGTGAATCAGCTATACAAATACATATATCCCCATATCTCCTCCCTCTTGCATCTCCCTCCCACCCTCCCTATCCCACCCCTCTAGGTGGTCACAAAGCACCGAGCTGATCTCCCTGAGCTATGTGGCTACTTCCCACTAGCTAGCTATTTTACATTTGGTAGTGTATATATGTCCATGCCACTCTCTCTTTGTCCCAGCTTACCCTTCCCCCTCCGCGTGTCCTCAAGTCCGTTCTCTATGTCTGCGTATTTATTCCTGTCCTGCCCCTAGGCTCTTCAGAACCATTTTTTCTTTCTTTCTTTTTTTTTTTTTTTTTTAGATTCCATATATCTGTGTTAGCACATGGGATTTGTTTTTCTCTTTCTGACTTACTTCACTTTGTATGACAGACTCTAGGTCCATCCACCTCACTATGAATAACTCAATTTCATTTCTCTTTACAGCTGAGTAATATTCCATTGTATATATGTGCCACATCTTCATTATCCATTCATCTGTCGCTGGACACTTAGGATGCTTCCATGTCCTGGCTATTGTAAATAGAGCTTCAAAGAACATTGTGGTACATGTCTCTTTTTGAATGATGATTTTCTCAGGGTATATGCCCAGCAGTGGGATTGCTGGATCATATGGTAGTTCTATTTTTAGTTTTTTAAGGATCCTAAATACTGTTCTCCATAGTGACTGTATCAATTGACATTCCCACCAACAGTACAAGAGTGTTCCCTTTTCTCCACACCGTCTCCAGCATTTATTGTTTGTAGATTTTTTTGATGATGGCCATTCTGACTGGTGTGAGGTGACACCTCATTTCAGTTTTGATTTGCATTTCTCTAATGATTAGTGATGTTGAGCATCCTTTCATGGGTTTGTTGTCAATCTGTATATTTTCTTTGGAGAAATGTCTATTAAGGGCTTCTGCCCATTTTGGGATTGGCTTGTTTGTTTTTTTGATATTGAGCTGCATGAGCTGCTTGTATATTTTGAGATTAATCCTTTGTCAGTTTCTTCATTTGCAAATATTTTCTCCCATTCTGAGGGTTGTCTTTTGGTCTTGTTTATGGTTTCCTTTGCTGTGCAAAAGCTTTTAAGTTTCATTAGGTCCCATTTGTTTATTTTTGTTTTTATTTCCATTTCTCTAGGAGGTGGGTCAAAAAGGATCTTGCTGTGATGTATGTCATAGAGTATCCTGCCTATGTTTTCCTCTAAGAGTTTTATAGCGTCTGGTCTTACATTTAGGTCTTCAATCCATTTTGAGTTTATTTTTGTGTATGGTGTTAGGGAGTGTTCTAATTTCATTCTTTTAAATGTAGCTGTCCAGTTTTCCCAGCACCGTTATTGAAGAGGCTGTCTTTTCTCCATTGTATATTCTTGCCTCCTTTATGAAAAATAAGGTGACCATATGTGCGTGGGTTTCTCTCTGGGCTTTCTCTCCTGTTCCATTGATGTATATTTCTGTTTTTGTGCCAGTACCATACTGTCTTGGTTAGTGTACCTTTGTAATATAATCTGAGGCCTGGGAGCGTAATTCCTCTAGCTCTGATTTTCTTTCTCAAGATTGCTTTGACTATTCAGGGTCTTTTGTGTTTCCATACAAATTGTGAAATTTTTTGTTCTAATTCTGTGAAAAATGCTGTTGGTAGTTGGATAGATATTGCATTGAATCTGTAGATTGCTGTGGGTAGTAGAGTCATTTTCACAATGTTGATTCTTCCAATCCAAGAACATGGTATATCTCTCCATCTGTTTGTATCATGTTTAATTTCTTTCATCAGTGTCTTACAGTTTTCTGCATACAGGTCTTTTGTCTCCTTAGGTAGGTTTATTCCTAGATATTTTATTCTTTTTGTTGCAGTGGTAAATGGGAGTGTTTCCTTAATTTTTCATTATTAGTGTATAGGAATGCAAGAGATTTCTGTGCATTCATTTTGTATCCTGCTATATAACCAAATTCATTGATTAGCTCTAGTAGTGTTCTGGTAGCATCTTTAGGATTTTCTATGTATAGTATCATGTCATCTGCAAACAGTGACAGCTTTACTTCTTCTTTTCCAATTTGGATTCTTTTATTTCTTTTTCTTCTCTGATTTCTGTGGCTACAACTTCCAAAACTATGTTGAATAATAGTGGTGAGAGTGAACAACCTTGTCTTGTTCTTCATCTTAGAGGAAATGGTTTCAGATTTTCACCACTGAAAACGGTGTTGGCTGTGGGCTTGTTATATATGGCCTTTATTATGTTGAGGCAAGTTCCCTCTATGCCTACTTTCTGGAGGGTTTTTATCATAAATGGGTGTTGAATTTTGTGGAAAGCTTTTCCTGCATCTATTGAGATGATCATATGGTTTTTCTCCTTCAATTTGTTAATATGGTTTATCACATTGATTGATTTGCAGATATTGAAGAATGCTTTCATTCCTGGGATAAACCCCACTTGATCATCGTGTATGATCCTTTTAATGTGCTGTTGGATTCTGTTTGCCAGTATTTTGTGGAGGATTTTTGCATCTATGTTCATCAGTGATATTGGCCTGTAGTTTTCTTTCTTTGTGACATCTTTGTCTGGTTTTGGTATCAGGGTGATGGTGGCCTCGTAGAATGAGTTTGGGAGTGTTTCTCCCTCTGCTATATTTTGGAAGAGTTTGAGAAGGATAGGTGTTAGCTCTTCTCTAAATGTTTGATAGAACTCGCCTGTGAAACCATCTGGTTCTGGGCTTTTGTTTGTTGGAAGATTTTTAATCACGTCTCTATTTCAGTGTTTCTGATTGGTGACTTTATATTTTCTATTTCTTCCTGGTTCAGTCTCAGAAGGTTGTGCATTTCTAAGAATTTCTGTGTTTCTTCCAGGTTGTCCATTTTATTGGCATAGAGTTGCTTGTAGTGATCTCTCATGATCCATTGTATTTCTGCAGTGTCTGTTGTTACTTCTTCTTTTTCATTTCTAATTCTATTGATATGAGTCTTTTTCCTTTTTTTCTTGATGAGTCTGACTAATGGTTTATCAATTTTGTTTATTTTCTCAAAGAACCAGCTTTTAGTTTTATTGATTTTTGCTCTCATTTCCTTCATTTGTTTTTCATTTATTTCTGATCTGAATTTTATGATTTCTTTCCTTCTGCTAACTTTGGGGTTTTTTTGGTTCTTCTTTACCTATTTGCTTTAAGTGTAAGGTTAGATTGTTTATTTGAGTTGTTTCTTCCTTCTTGAGGTAGGCTTGTATTGCTATAAACTTCCCTCTTACAACTGCTTTTGTAGCATCCCGTAGGTTTTGCATCATCGTGTTTTCATTGTCATTTGTTTCTAGGTATTTTTTGATTTCCTCTTTGATTTCTTCAGTGATCTCTTGGTTATTTAGTAACATATTGTTTAGCCTCCATGTTTTTGTATTTTTTACAGTTTTTTTCCTATAATTGATATCTAGTCTTGTAGCATTATGGTCAGAATAGATACTTGATACGATTTTAATTTTCTTACATTTACCAAGGCTTGACTTGTGACAAGTCAATATATGATCTATCCTGGAGAATGTTCCATGAGGACTTGAGAAGAAAGTATATTCTATTCTTTATGGATGGAATGTTCTATAAATATCAATTAAGTCCATCTTGTTTAATGTGTCATTTAAAGCTTGTGTTTCCTTATTTATTTTCATTTTGGATGATCTGTCCTTTGGTGAAAGTGGGGTGTTAAAGTCCCCTACTATGATTGTGTTACTGTTGATTTCCCCTTCTATGGCTGTTAGCATTTGCCTTATGTATTGAGGTGCTCCTATTTTAGGTGCATAAATATTTACAATTGTTATATCGTCTTCTTGGATTGATCCCTTGATCATTATGTAGTGTCCTTTTTTGTCTCTTGTAATAGTCTTTATTTTAAAGTCTATTTTGTTTGATATGAGAATTGCTATTCCAGATTTCTTTTGATTTCCATTTGCATGGGATATCTTTTTCCATCCCCTCACTTTCAGTCTATATGTGTCCCTAGTATGTGTCTGAAGTGGTTCCTTTGTAGACAGCATATATAGGGGTCTTGTTTTTGTATCCATTCAGCCAGTCTATGTCCTTTGGTTGGAGCATTTAATTCATTTACATTTAAGGTAGTTATTGATATGTATGTTCCTATTACCATTTTCTTAATAGTTTTGGGTTTGTTATTGGAGGTTTTTTCCTTCTCTTGTATTTCCTATCTAGAGAATTTCCTTTAGCATTTGTAGTAAAGCTGGTTTTGTGGTGCTGAATTCTCTTAGCTTTGGCTTGTCTGTAAAGGTTTTAATTTCTCCGTCCAATCTGAATGAGATCCTTGCTGGTTAGAATTATCTTGGTGTAGGTTTTTCCCTTTCATCACTTTAAATATGTCCTGCCACTCCCTTCTGGCTTGCAGAGTTTCTGCTGAAAGGTCAGTTGTTAACCTTATGGGGATTCCCTTGTATGTTATTTGTTGTTTTCCCTTGCTGCTTTTAATATTTTTTCTTTGTATTTAATTTTGATAGTTTGATTAATATGTGTCTTGGCATGTTTCTCCTTGGATATTTCCTGTACGGCACTGTCTGTGCTTCCTGGACTTGATTGCCTATTTCCTTTCCCATATAAGGGAAGTTTTCAACTGTATTCTCCTCAAATATTTTCTCAGACCCTTTCTTTTTCTCTTCTTCTTCTGCGACCCCTATAATTCGAATGTTGG
This sequence comes from Leucopleurus acutus, assembly GCF_964270905.1. NCBI lineage: Eukaryota > Metazoa > Chordata > Mammalia > Artiodactyla > Delphinidae > Leucopleurus > Leucopleurus acutus. Next base: position 10,256,466 of record NC_139153.1, on the reverse strand, counting down.
TGTGTTTAATGTTGTCCCAGAGGTCTCTGAGACTGTCCTCAATTCTTTTTATTCATTTTTCTTTATTCTGCTCTGCAGTAGTTATTTCTGCTATTTTGTCTTCCAGGTCACTTTTCTGTTCTTCCGCCTCAGTTATTCTGCTATTGATTCCTTCCAGAGAATTTTTAATTTCATTTATTGTGTTCTTCATCACTGTTTGTTTGCTCCTTAGTTCTTCTAGGTCCTTGTTAAACGTTTATTGTATTTTCTCCATTCTATTTCCAAGCTTTTGGCTCATCTTTACTATCATTACTCTGAGTTCTTTTTCAGGTGGACTGCCTATTTCCTCTTCATTTGTTTCGTCTGGTGGGAGTTTTCCTTGTTCCTTCATCTGCTGTGTATTTCTCTGTATTCTCATTTTGCTTAACTTACTGTGTTTGGGGTCTCCTTTTTGCAGGCTGCAGGTTCGTAGTTCCTGCTGTTTTTGGTGTCTGCCCCCAATGGCTAAGGTAGGTTCAGTGGGTTGTGTAGGCTTCCTGGTGGATGGGAGTGGTGCCTGTGTTCTGGTGGATGAGGCTGCATTTTGTCTTTCTGGTGGGCAGGACCACATCCTGTGGTGTGTTTTGGGGTGTCTGTGACCTTATTATGATTTTAGGCAGCCTGTGTGCTAATGGGTGGGGTTATGTTCCTCTCTTGCTAGTTGTTTGGCATAGGGTTTACAGCACTGTAGCTTGCTGGTCGTTGAGTGGAGCTGGGTCTTAGCATTTAGATGGAGATCTCTGGGAGAGCTTTCGCCTTTTGATATTACATGGTGCCGGGGTTCTCTCGTGGACCAATGTCCTGAACTTGGCTCTCCTGCCTCAGAGGCACAGGCCTGACACCCTTCAGGGCACCAAGAGCCTGTCAGCCACACGACTCAGAACAAAAGGGAGAAAAAAAGAAAGAAAGAAAGTAAAAAATAAAAGTTATTAAAATTAAAAATTAAAAATTTAAAAAAATTAAAAAGTAATTTAAAAAAAGAAAGAAGAGAGCAACCAAACCAAAAAAGAAATCCACCAATGATAACAAGCCCTATAAAGTATACTAAAAAGCCAAAAAACAAAAGATGTACAGACAGAACCATAGGACAAATGGTATAAGCAAAGCTATACAGACAAAATCACAGAAAGTCCACCGCCTCGATTTTGGGATGATTCATTGTCCATTCAGGTATTCCACTGCTGGGATAGATTTCCCTTTTTCTTCTTTGTTTGCACAGCTCCTGGGGCTCAGCTTTGGATTTGGCCCCGCCTCTGCGTGTAGGTCACCTGAGGGCGTCTTTTCTTCACCCAGACAGTACAGGGTTAGAGGAGCAGCTGCTTCGGGGGCTCTGGCTCACTCAGGCCGGTGGGAGGGTGGGGTACGGAGTGCGGGGCGAGCCTGCCGCAGCAGAGGCCAGCGTGACGTTGCACCAGCCTGAGGTGCGCTGTGCGTTCTCCCGCGGAAGTTGTCCCTGGAATTCGGGACCCTGGCAATGGTGGGCTGCAAAGGCTCCCGGGAGGGGAAGTGTGGACAGTGGCTTGTGCTTTCACACAGGATTCTTGGTGGCTGCAGCAGCAACCTTAGCATCTTATGCCTGTCTCTGGGGTCCGCGCTGGTAGCCGTGGCTCGCGCCCGTCTCTGGAGCTCGTTTTGGCAGTGCTTTATTAATCCCCTCTCCTTGCGCACCCCGAAACAGTGGTGTCTTGCCTCTTAGGCAGATCCAGACATTTTCCTGGACTCCCTCCCAGCTAGCTGTGGCACACTAGCCCCCTTCAGGCTGTGTTCACTCAGCCAACCTCAGTCCTCTCCCTGGGATCTCACCTCTGAAGCCCGAGCCTCAGCTCCCAGCCCCCAGCCCCCACCTGCCCTGGCAGGTGAGCAGAGAAGCCTCTGAGGCTGGTGAGTGCTGGTCGGCACCGATCTGTACGGGATGCTCTCCGCTTTGCCCTTCGCACCCCTGTTGCTGTGCTCTCCTCCGTGTCTCCAAAGCTTCCCCCCCGCCCCCACTGCTCCCTGTCTCTACCAGTGAAGGGGCTTCATAGTGTGTGGAAACTTTTCCTCCTTCACAGCTCCCTCCCAGAGGTGCAGGTCCCGTCCCTATTGTTTTGTCTCTGTTTTTTCTTTTCTCTTTTGCCCTACCCAAGTACGTGGAGAGTTTCTTGCCTTTTGGGAAGTCTGAGGTCTTCTGCCAGCGTTCAGTAGGTGTTCTGTAGTTGTTCCGCATGTAGATGTATTTCTGATGTATTTGTGGGGAGGAAGGTGATCTCCACGTCTTACTCCTCTGCCATCTTGAAGGTTCATTCATATTTTAAATACTCTTCAGAGCACAATTTTTTAACTTTTATTTCTCGAAACATAATTATTTAATAATTAAGAGGTGTCAAAATATTACAGTTGGTTTTTCTTGTCATTCTGTTTGTTTGTTTGATCCCATATGGAATCTTGGATATTTTGGGGCAACTTATATTCTGTAGCAGTATACAGTATATATGCACAATGTTTTAAAAATCTGATGTATAAATATTGAGTTTTACTGTCACCTAGATGGCAGATATGCAAAAAATAAATTTTTAAAAATATTTCTAATGTCCTGGTTTTAAAGTAGGGAGCACTTTCTCAATGTTCATCTCTTCACATAGTCATAAAATTTCCTACTTTAACAAAAGTCACTTGGTTCTCTGCACGCCAATGAACTTGAATGTTAAATTTACAAGTTCATGCTAATGTGTTCTCTGCTAAATTTGGGACATTTTCTTTCTGTGTATCCATTGATATTTCACTATTTATCATGGTGGTGTAAATGCTTGGGTTAGCTTGACCTAAAGGCATCCAAATTCATGGAAATGAATGTGGAAATGGGACGATATAATTAAATATCACAATTAATGGGCTTGATGCTCCTATTTCATTCTTCACACAAACATATTAAAAGTAGATTTTTTTTTTATTAGGTAAGACTTGGTTCTATATATAGTTCAGCCAGAAGTAAAATTATTCCTAAATCAGCCTCTCAACCTAATGCATCAGCTTCAGCCTGTACACATAATGACAGTCAGACCTTGGTTGGCTTTTTTCTCTTCTAACTGGCGGTGTAGACAGCAAACGGGAACCCTGTCTGAGAAGAGTTTGTGTATAGACCCAGAGAAAAATTTTAACATGGCACTGTTGTTTATGTTATGATTAACCAAATTTATTGATCCAGTCATTTATTTACGTGTTCTTACAAAGTCCTGTATTCATCCATCCAGCACATTTCCTGAATACTTACCATACACCAAATACTGAAACTACAGTAATAAGCAAAACAGACATAGCCCACGTAGTCCCGGATTTCATAATTTGGAAAGCACAGCTGGACTAGAGTTACCCTTAGGAAAAATACGTTCAAATATAATTAGATAATCACACAAATATGTGAAATGAATAATAAACATGATGCTGTAAAAGCAACGAGACCCAGTATTTTCAAGAGGTCAAAGAAAGGCTTTTTTGTGTCAGTGCCATTTGAACTGAGATGGGAAGGACGCATTAACTAAACAATGGCGGTGATGGGGAAAGTAATCACTAGCTATCTGACCTCAGACAGGTTACTTAACCAGTTTATGCATCAGTTTTCTCATCTATCAAATGACAGGGTTAATAGTACCTACTTTATAGGGTCTGGTGAGGATTTGGTTAAGAGTTTAGGACTATGTTCACTACATGGGCTCTATGTAAATATCACATATTGTTGTTACATGGCATTTTTACCCATAGTTTGCTAAGTTAGAAACATACTGAAGAAAATAAAAATAATTAAATAATACTGAATGTTGATTTCAGATTTATTCAAAGTAAGATGCAAGTGATAAATAAAACTTTCCATACAAAAAGTCACAATTCAGGTAGGGAGACAACATGGAAAATGTTGAAAGCGATGAAAATGATGATGTGAACTGCTTAAAATATGTGCATTATGAAATGATACCTAGGAAGACTGGAAATCAATGAAGTTGTGTTAATTGCTATTTTTTTTGGAAAGGGAAGATGGATGCTTGCAATAAACTTAAATGAAAGATTTTTAAAAATGGTGCCCTGGGAACAGAGAGGCACAAAAGCATGCTCATAATTTTGTGGCTTGGGCTGAAGCATTTCTCAAATGTCCTTGAAAGTTTCCAAAGACAGTCTTTCCTCAGGAAAGTATTTCTCCTGTGAGTAAATAATGTTCTTGCCTAGAAATGAAATGCAGTAATATATTACCTTGCAAGTGAACTGTTAGCAAGGCTGGCAGCAGAAGTTCAGAAACAAATGTCGCATTGCAATCTAGAGTTTGAGGCTCTGTATCTGAACTTCCGTAACTTCTAAAGGGATGCCCTTTGTATTAAATCAAAATAGTCCAGAGAAGAATTTTGACTTCTCTTTACTTAACTATTAGAAGGATTTATTTGGAATTATTATTGTGTCATCCATGTTCTGCCTTAAATTTTCTATGGTTGAGTTGCACAATTGATAAGCTAAGGTTTCTTTTCACCATAAAAAGGCTCCTTTTAAGGAGTCCTATAATAATGACATTTAAAATACTTGCTTGCTTTTGAAGAAAGCTTCATGCTTTCCAAAGTGCTTTATAAACGCATTTCTATGAGGTGGAACATGTCCTGTCAACAGTATTTTACAGAAAAGAAAATGGAGGCTGTAAAGGAAAGCTGCTTGGTCAGGGTCATTCAGTGCGTTAGGCGAGTTTTCATCACAGGAGTACTCACAGTTGAGCAGGGAATCCAGCAGGGAAAGCTTAAGGCTTTAGTCTATCTTTACACAAGTATTTTTGCATAAATGAAAATTTTACCCAAAATGAAGTGCATTAGGTACCTAGTACTGCCTTCTTGTTCCTTAGAGTCTAGTGAGGAATATAGACTGAGCATATTCTATCCCAATGAAGATAACTTAGATTTTTCTGAGGATGATCACTTGGGCTTTAGAATCTGAATTCCAGCTTGACCCCTTACATGAAGGAAGTTACTTAATCTTTCAGAGCCTGTTTCTCCATCCCTTAAATGGCGATTTGAATGCTCTCTTATATGTTTATTAACTCATTCACTTAACAAAGCACCTGCTAGATCTCAAGTACTCTGCTAAGAATGGTGAAGCTTCTCTAGGAAGTCAGAAGGCATCCTTCAGTGGATAGCGGAGGTCAAGAGAGGTTAGAGTTAAAACTTGAATTTGACAGTGGGAGAAGATGAAAGGTTCACATGGCAAGGAAAAGAGGAAAAGACTGTTATACAGGTTAAAGAGCTAGACCTGGAGATATTTGGAGTGACAAAATTTCTGAATTTTGATGTACCATACTTCCTGCCTCAGTTTCCACATCTTGGAAATGGGAATAATGATTAAACATGTTTCACAGTATTCATTTGGTAGAGATTAAATGAGGATTAAATAAGCATGGAAAGTGGCACAGGACAAATTTGATAAATTATTATGTATGAAAGTGTGTATAAATAAAATCAATTGCCATGACCCCTCTTCGTACCGAGTGATCACAGCACGCTTTAATTTTCTAGCTGAGTCTGGATATGGATTCGTAACTTTATTCAAACAGTGTATCAGGCACCACTTAACCTTTGGATTGGCTGGAAATTTTTGCTCCTCTGCTCTACTACAATTTAATTTTAATTTTGGTTTTTAAGGTACATGGGTATAAATAAGAAGAGTGTTAAAGAAATGTATTTCAGATTTTAAATTCAAAAATGTAGAAGAACTTGCTGTTACTATTTTTCATTTTACCTTTGGGTGCACTGACCAGCTAGTTTTTCTTCTGCACCCAGGCAAAAGGGATTCTGAAGAAAACACTTAAAAATTTTGATTTCATATATAAGATAGTGGGAGCCTCTGCCTGCTTGATTTACATCTGTGCTCTCCTTCGGCTTCATGCGGGAGGGGGCATACGAGTAAAGGAAACTTTTATATGATTTCGAGTTATTTAATTCCTGATATTATATTTAGCCATGAGAGAGTGTTATGATTTGCCTACAACATCCATCCTTCCTTTTCTGGTACCTTACCTTGTTCAGAGAGGACTTGTGCCTGTTCTGCTCTGAATTTCTCAACCAGTTCAGCTGCTAAAATCACAGGTGAAGCTTAGTTTCTGCTGATTTAATCCACCCAGTCGAGATAGAGTTTCTCATTTTATTCAGCAAATATTTACTATGCCTTCAAAAAAGATTTTAGAAAAATGCATGGTCTTATTTGCTGATGCTGCTGGGAATTAATTAATTAATTAAGTTTTAGGTTCACAGTAAAATTGAGCACAAGGTACAGAGATTTCCCACACATTCCTCTGGTGGGAATGTAATAAATTGGTACAGCCACTGTGGAAAACAGTACGGAGGTCCCTCAAAAGCTAAATATAGAATTACCATATGATCCAGCAATCCCACTCCTGGGCATATATCCAGACAAAACTATAATTCAAAAAGATACATGCACCCCAATGTTCGCAGCATCATAGCGGCGTTATTTACGATTGCCAAGACGTGGAAACAACCTGAGTGTCCATCAACACATCAATGGATAAAGAAGATTTTATATATATATATATAAAATATATATATATAATATATATATAATTTAAATATATATATATTTACATACATATATGTATATAAATACTACTCATCCATAAAAAAGAATGAAATTAATTTTGCCATTTGCAGCAACATGGATGGACTTGGAGGGCATTATTCTAAGAGAAATAAGTCAGACAGAGAAAGATAAATACTGTATGATATCACTTATATGTGGAATCTAAGAAATAAAACAAACTAGTGAATATAACATAAAAGAAGCAGACTCACAGATATAGAGAACAAACTAGTAATTGCCAGTGGGGGAGGGGGGAAAGGCAATTTGAGAGTTGGAATTGAGGAGTGGGAAGTACAAACTATTGGGTGTAAAGTAGGCTCCAGGATGTATTATACAACAGGGGGAATATAGCCAATATTTTGTAATAAATGGAAAGTAGTCTTTAAAATTGTATAAAAATATTTTCTTTTTTAAGAAAGATACTTCTTAGCTGATAGAAGCTTTAGAAGTCTACAGAGGCAGATAATTTTAAAATTGCAGCATATAACTTCTGGAGCCTGGCTGACATTCTCATAGGAAGCCGCATGAAAATTACTTTCAAAGGCATTCATCACCTTAGCTTAAAGGAGTCTGTTCCTTCAGTGTGTATTAGTCCATGGTGCATCCTTACTTTGACTTATCTGTGAGGTTCACTTCTCGCCCCCAGGAGCAAAGCCTGCAGAGGGGCAACGTGTTTGGCTTGGGAGCCTGCCCAATCTGAAAAGTTTGCAGGCAAAATCAGAAAGAACAGCTGCAGGAGGAGAGATGAGGGTTGCTGACAGCTAATGATTCAGAAAGCAATTTGCATGAGAGCCTTCTGCTTAACAGGAGGCAGCATGTGCTGGGCAATGGTTTACCATCCACTGCCAAGCTGGTTTCTACACCCTGAGTCCTCATTCCATCAAAACACGTGTCCTGAGGGAACGCCCAGCCACCAGCTTCCACTTACCTGAGTTAGCATGACCTGCCATCTAGAATTTCAGAGAGCTTTTCATTTATTAACTCACATGAATCTACTTTATCCTGAGGCTCTGGATACTAGTCCCATGCAAACTGATTTAATAACAAACGTTTGAGTGCAAATCCAAGGTCATCTAGATAACATTCTTTGACGGCTTATTGCATATGAGGCACTGCACTGTGCACTTTTTATACCATTATCGGACTTCATAACAGACCTCTGAAGTGGGTGGTTAAGTTTCCTGCCAAGGGCTCCATACACAAGAAACAATAATCAGAAAAGACCAAAGTATTATTTATTACTAGTGAGCTAGCCGCTATTACTTCATTTTGGAATTCTAATTGAGGCTTTCCTTCTCTCTTTCTCTTGCCCCCAAATCACAGATGACTAGCTCATGGGACAAGCTTAAGCTAACATGCCTTATTCTGTGAATCATAAGCTGAGCTACTGCGACAGAACCATGTAACACGTTTGTCACTTTCAAATGTACTAATTCTACCCATTGCTCCATAGATGTTCTGGTTACTGACCAATAACATTAACAATTCCTCTTCCAAGAATAGGATGGAGGGGAAAGGCACTGGATCTCCTATGCCTCCCAAACATGTGAAGGCCAAAGCATGGTGGGAGGAGAAGCATATCTCTTTGTAATATGTTTTATTCCCTGTTTTATAGATGTGCATGTGGAAGATTAGAAAGGCTGAGTAACTTGTTCATGTCATGTAGCCCATGCTTTTAACTTTTTTATTATACCACTTATCCTTCTCACCTATCAATTTGCCCTTTATACTGATGTCCTGAGAAACAGACCACTGTACGGTATAGAAATGAACAACCATAAATAAGCTGGAAATGCATTTCTATTTACATTAACTAAGATAGTCACTTGTTTAAGTGAGGTCCTCCACCTTTTTAGGGACCTGAGTAAACTAACAGTGTGCTTCCATTGATTAAACAAGAATTCTCCAATATTCCATAGAAGAATCATACATTTCTTTAAGCCCTATGTATGCTTCTAGGGTCTAGATTCTAAATCAAGTAGGTTTCTGTTTTCCATTTAAAAAAAATGAACACAGGATTTCACTTGTAAATTTATTAACTTTTTGTTTTCTGTCTAGCAACAAGCAGTGACTATTGTTGGGTTGGTGGACATAGTAGAGATGGCCATTCAGAAAATCACAAATTTTAGGAACTCTAGCATTGATGTAGCTCAGAACTGTAAGAAGAGACCAGAGGAAGATCAACATGCTTTAAAGTATATTACAAATCAATGTTGAAATAGAGCTTAACGTATAATTCATCTGGAAAGAAGCTCAGAACGTGATTGCCAGTTATTTAATATTCTGGTCAAAGACAGTGGAAGCACTATTAAAGTATGGCATTTTGACTGCCATTGGAAAGGTCAGGTTTCAAACAGCAGTGCACTAGTTGTGCTCAAAATGACTAAAGAATGATGAATAATTAAGTGAAGAGGAAATGGGAGACCTGCATTCTAATCTTGTTTTGGCCACTGATGGGAATCATGTGGACTTTAAGCCCATCACACAATCATTTACCACGTTGGTTTTCTCACCTGTAAAATGAGGGAGTGACTATAGTTCTTTAATAATCCTTGATGATCTTTAGCGCTATGATTCTAGAAGCATCTTGATTTAATACAGTTTGAGGATTTATGTCTAAACTCTAGCAAGCAGAAAAATGTTCTTTTATTTCTAAAATGTCCTTGACATTGCGTTAACAGAGCAAATGAAATCTTTTGAGGATTGTTCAAAGAATCACCAACTTAAAATTCATCTCCATTGTTGGTTTTTATTGTCTGTTTAACTTTTACTAGCTCTATAATAGTTTTATTTATTTTCCTTTGCACCTGGACTGGCAGCCTGTGTGGTTGGAGAAACACATCACCACTTATTTTAGATACTTTGTTATCAGAGCCAACTCTGTAATCTTTGCTCTGCCTGTGAATTATTTATTTAATTTGATGTGTTTTTTCCTGCATTCATAGAATTTCCTTTTGTCATGATGCTTCTTTCCATTTATGGGACTGTAAATACAGCTGACTAAACCTCTCTAGTGGCCGAATACATATCAGGTCTTTTGTGTGAAGGATGCTAGCTAATCTTCCCGTTCATAGGCTGACTACATTTTCATTCATTTGCTTTTTTTCTACTCACCCCTGACAGCAGTATCTGTGGAATAAATAAAATAATGATACCTGCTACTTATTTAAATCGGATCAGAAAACTTGACCAGTTCTTAAAGTCCACATGATTCCCATCAGTGGCCAAAACAACAACTATCCTCAGATAGTTGTTCAATACTGCCCGCCTCTTCAGGTGCTGAAAAAGGAAATTCTAATGATTTGTTAACACTTGTTAATATAGATAAGATTAAGGCCCCAATTTTCTTATGAAAGCTTACTACTTGGGGCTGGCTTCACAGAAATATCATAACATTATATGCAGTCAAGTTGCACTGATATTCCATATAAGGAAACAAAATCTGTGAAAGGATTTAAATATGAAAATAATTATGTAGGGCTTCCCTGGTGGCGCTAGTGGTTGAGAGTCCGCCTGCCGATGCAGGGGACGCGGGTTTGTGCCCCGGTCCGGGAAGATCCCACATGCCGCGGAGCGGCTGGGTCCGTGAGCCATGGCCACTGAGCCTGCGCGTCTGGAGCCTGTGCTCCGCAACGGGAGAGGCCACAACAGTGAGAGGCCCGTGTACCGCAAAAAAAAAAAAAAATGTAAATGATAAATATTATTAAGTATAATTAGTAGTTGTCAAGCAGATCCTTTTCTGCCAAAGAGCCACAAATCTTTCAAAATGAATGCTTGCAATTAATAATATTTAGATAGGGGAAAAATGAGTTTTTCTCAACTTTTCCATCATAGCCTAGTTACTGCCAGGCAAACAACGTGATAGAATCAATGGAAGCTTAAACAGGTGCTAATCTCCTCTTGCTCTCCAATTTATCACTAAATGGCTTTTCTGTGGATTGCAATCATTGAAAGGTTGTAATTGTAGCCTTCTGCTATATTTACCATTAGAAAATTTCTTTTTACATGGAGCGTGCTGTTCTAATAAGCAGTGGGTTTTTCACAAACTTGTTTATCACTCACAATGATTAGGTTCCCCCTTATTTGAACTGGTGCATAAAATGCCACTTATGGTTTTTTTTTAATTTTTAAATTTTATTTTATTTATTATTTTATGCAGCAGGTTCTCATTAGTTATCCATTTTATACATATTAGTGTATATACATCAATCCCAATCTCCCACTTCATCCCACCACCACCCTCCCCTCGCCACTTTCCCCCCTTGGTGTCCATACATTTGTTCTCTACATCTGTGTTCTCTACATCATGTTTTTAAACGATTTTTTCTCTCTGCCTTTCCTGTTAGTGTAACCGGAGGTGGGGTCTAGCTGCTCGCCGCTCAAAAGCAAGTAAAGAGGCAAGGTTGGTGGAAAGGAAAGTTTACTTTGTTTTGGGTGCCGGCGACCAGGGGGTGTGGGAGGGAGGACGCCTGTCGGAAGGCCAACTCCCCGCACCCACCCAATGAGGGGGCAAGAGCTTTTATAGACGGAGGGAGGGGGGCTACACGCAGAAACAGCACAGTCAACTCTGACCGTCATCTTGAAATTGGTCATCGGTGGTCTAACCAGTGTCATCTTGATTGTTTTAAGTACAGTTAGTCTTCAGTTCCAGGGTCGGTTTGTTCCCATTTCTTTGAGGCCAGTTCTCAGAATTGTGAATTGTGGCAGCTTATGTCATGCCTACAGTCTGGTCATCATGTACTTAACTTCTTCACCTAGTGGGGTTTCACACAGCTCACAGGATATGGCTCAGAATATTATCTATAGCCATTGAGGAGGAACTGAAGGTCCTTAACTTTGCTTACTGATAAATTATTATTGTTTTGTCCTGTTTGACTGCTTTTATTTTTTGCTTCTGCATTTTCTCACTTCTCTGATTAAACTTAATTTTTGGCTAAAGATTTTTCACAGACAAAAAGCAGGCAGAGGACATGGTTAGGGGAAAGGATCGTAGGGTCCTGCTCTGTCTCATTAGGTGTCTCATTTAGGTGCATAGTTAATGTCTGCATCGCTTGGCCTCTGCTAGAAAAGGAGTGAGGTGCACAGGACACCCACGGCCTGCTCAGAAAGCCTACAAACATAGGAAAGGGATGGCGGTATTTGCCACACTGTCAACCTGTTCTACTCGGTGTGCTACTGCTGTTATAGCACATGCTGAGCTGTCAATAAAAATCAGTCAAAGCATTCTGTGTGGCGTAGGGAGGTGCGGGAAAAGGGGTCATTCCAGTTGCATAAAGATGATGCATCTGGTTGGCAAGAGGGCCCATATTCATGTTTAATCACGTACGGAGCCTCTGTCCTCCTTCCTGGTCCCCGTTACTCATCTGTTCAGGTCTCCCTGCCTCCCTGACTGCCTCCCCCATCTTCCCAGCTGCTCCTCTCTGTACTCGATTCAGAGTATCTATGAGAGTCGGCCCTGAGCTGCAGGGCCTGATCTGTGCAAAAATGGTTTGGTCTGTCATGAGCGGCACAAAACAAAACGAAAATCAGGAAACGAGTGAAAGCATCTGTGAGCTAAAGTGGAATAATTATACCTCGGTACCCTGTCTATAAAGATATATAGCAGACTTCCTGCCATATTATCACCCAGTAAGTGTACTTTTTTTTTTCCTTTTAGGGAAGAGAGAATGCCTTTATGTCAATCTATTCATGCGTAAGACTCACAGTGCCTATTGTCTATAACTGTGAGATACAACTCGGGAAGGATATAGATGGAGTATTTGGCTTCAATAAAGTGGGTGGAGCAGGAAATGGGCCCTACACCTGGCCCTATTTACAACGAGTGACTTGTTAAAATGAGCATCTGTACCAGGAACAATTAATCAGCATATGTAGCCATAAGGAAGGTGGAAAGTGCTGATCACATACATTGCTCAGGTGCTGTCAGAGAGATTCTGGGGCTGATGGAGGCTATATAAGCCCTAGCATCAGATGGGAACAACTCTCTCCCCCACAAGCTAGCCCGCTTTCCCCCTTCCTAAAGGCAGGTCCTTACAAATGTGGTGTCTGGGGTGGTCCTCTAATTTTCCTTAATCTGTGTGTGGCTATGGAATGAGATAGAGCTAATGTGCAAACAAAGGGTAGTGAAAATGACATGAGCTCTGGAGTGAGACAGAACTGCATCCAAATCCCATCCCTATCATTGATTTAGTTACGTAAATTGAACAAGTTCCTTAAATTCTCTGAACTGCAGTTGCCTTGTCTGTGAGGTAGAAATCAGGTCAGTCTTTACTGGGTTAGTGTATGCATTATAAATAATATATATAAAAGGCCTAGCACGGCACTGACATAAAACAGATGCTCAAAGTGGTAACTATTACTATAACTCAGGAAAACTACTCTGCCCAACGTAGGCAGTTCTAAAGTGAAACAATATATAATAAAACCTTATTCAGAAGAACTTATAAGTAGGCAGTGGATTGGGTAGCTATATCCTATGGCTAGGTCTCAGTGCATCAGGTCATATCCAAGGAGATTCTCAACATGTAGTAGATGCAACGTATTTCCAATTAATGTCATCATAAGAACTAAACCTTTGTATTTCTTTGGTTTCTAAGAAATTTTCAACCTTAATAATACGTTAGAGTACTTCTGGGTTTAGCTCGTACTAAATTATAAATGCTGTCATTTTATACCTAAGATGCATGGTTCACTCAGTGCAGGTGGGGGAAAACTGAATGTTTTGGACTGGCTAACTCTGGCTTGCTGAAGTTCTGGTACACGGACTAAGTGGTGAAGTCAGTAAAGCTGATGAGGTTTCATTTCTAAATGTACTAGGACTAGGTCAAGATGCTAGTTTCCAACTGCATATATCCTTTCTGATGACGATCTTTTTCTTTTTCTTTTTTTTGCTTGAGTGTAAAGATATTGTTTTCTCTGTATTTTTGAGAAAATATTAGCTTGGCTGTCCCAAGCTAACATATGATGTTATGTTAGCTAAAAACTATGACGTTATGAAAGAGTGACTTCAGTGACTCAGTGCTTCCCACTTGGTAATTTCTCTCACCCTCAGGAGTAGCCTCAAATGCTAGCTCCCATCAATTACTGGATGCCCCATATTTTCCCAGCATCATTATAATCACTCCTATCAATTCAGCACCTGTAATGAGCCAGGCTTCTTATCCATTTACAACCTTCACTGCTTTATATATATTAGCTCAGTTTGCTACCTCTTGTCCCCCTCAAGCCAATATCAAATTGTTTATTAATTAGGTAAAAATGGTATTAACCACTTACATCAGGAAGGGCAAAAGGGTATCATCTTGAGTGCCCGTTTTGAATGAGTGGTAATGGTTGGCAGAAGCACTGAATTAAGAAAAAAATTTAAGCTCTGTCCAGCCTTGGGGGGAAGAATGCCGTGATTGATTAGCAATGTCTGCCTTGGTTAAAAGAAAAAAGAATAGAAATAGGTTGAGTGACATGCAGGACTGAAAGGATGATTCTCGGGCTCAATTTCCTTGCTTTTTATAAGCTTCTTAGAGGCACAGGTAATGTTTCAACTTTCCATCATGTTGCCACAGTGTTCATTTCCAAATCATTTATTTCTTCACTCCTCCATTTATTCCTGCTGAGTTCTCCTGGACTCAGAAACTTCACACACTCTATTCCCTTATGTTTAGCCTCACATACTTCCAAGTGGCTTCCAAGTGGCCTCCAAGGGTGGCCTTGTCCTGTTTATCCCGAGAAACTCCCCCAGGTTAATATGTGTCGCAACGTCTTTCTCTTTTATGCTATAGAACTTGTATGAATTTGTAATCATTTGTTAGAATGTTTTCTTGTTAATTTACTGTTTCCCTCACTGAACTCTAAATTCCATGAGCCCAAGGACCGCATCTCTCTTTTTGACAAGCCACCTTATTTATACCCAGCACACACATCTGGGAAAGAGTAGACATTTAATAAATATTTATTGAAACAGCAAATCCACTAAACTTTGGAGATTCAAACTTAATAAAACATGGATCCTGGCTTCACAGAACTCATATTGTAGTGAAGCAGAAAGTTGATTAAGTAAATGATTATGATGCAATGTGATAAAAGAAACATAGATGTAAGGAAATATCACTGCCTGCCTGGATCAGGGGACAGGTGTTGGGGAAGCATTCTAAAAGTGATGTCAAGATTGAAGAGTAAGAAGTAAAAATGGACTTTTAAGAAAAATCAAGCGCTGCAACTTGTGCTATTTGAATTTGATATGTTCCACCATTAAAGTTTTTTTTTTTAAATCAAGCAGGGTATATTAACATGCATCTGTAGTACTGCCATAAAAGCATCTTAAAAGAAATATGGATGTCTTACCTACAGAGGCACACAATTAGGCTTTTCCCTCAAGGTATTCTTAGTGTTAACCCTTTATATTGCTTTTTACTTGATGTACCCACTAATTGTTCTGATCCAGTGGCCTTGATGAAATTTTTGATCATTTGTGTCTGTGGGGATTATGTGAGCACGTGTCTTTCAGAATTTTAAGTAGAAAATGGCTCAAGCATCTCCTACAGTTAGGGTACGTGTGGTTATAGTAGAATAATTTAGAGAGGTGAAATTGGGTTTGTCTCTTTAGGTTTAAATATATGACTTGGGGATAATAAAGGAAAATCATCACTAGCACAACAAGGGATATTTAAAATAAAAGATGGTTTTAGGTACACCACTAACTTTCTTACAGCGTCAATGATAAATTGTTAGGTATTATATTGATGGTAGCAGGCGGTAACATGTCCCTTTGCAGTTGAAGCTTTCTTTAAAGCTTATTTTTATTTTTTAACATCATTATTGGAATATAATTGCTTTACAATGGTGTGTTAGTTTCTGCTGTATAACAAAGTGAATCAGCTATACACATACATATATCCCCAAATCTCCTCGCTCTTGTGTCTCCCTCCCACCCTCCCTATCCCACCCCTCTAGGTGGTCACAAAGCACCGAGCTGATCTCCCTGTGCTGTGCGGCTGCTTCCCACTAGCTATCTATTTTACATTTGGTAGTGTATATATGTCCATGCCACTCTCTCACTACGTCCCAGCTTACCCTTCCCCCTCCACATGTCCTCAAATCCATTCTCTATGTCTGCGTCTTTATGTCTGTCCTACCCCTAGGATCTTCAGAGCCTTTTTTTTTTTTTTTAGATTCCATATATATGTGTTAGCATACAGTATTTCTTTTTCTCTTTCTGACTTACTTAACTCTGTATGACAGACTCTAGGTCCGTCCACCTCACTGCAAATAACACAATTTCATTTCTTTTTATGGCTGAATAATATTCCATTTCATATATGTGCCACATCTTTATCCATTCATCTGTCGATGGACACTTAGGTTGCTAGTTGAAGCTTTTTTTACAAATAAGCTGGAGGGGGTTTTTTTTGGCTCGATTATATATTTATTCTTTTATTAGGCAGAGAGGAAGAAAGGGAGGGACAGACTAAGAAAGTATGGAGCATTTCCTTAAATCACATTTAAAATAAGGTAGAGCGTAGTAAAAGACAAGAAGGTAGACTGAAAGGCAACAGTAAATTTTTTTTTAAAAAAACTTTTATAATTATATTACAGCACTTGACAGAGCTGTAGTGCTTTGTGTAGGCCTTTAAAACTTCCCCCAAACATGTTCATTCACCTTGATTCAGTCATGTGCACAGAAGAAGTTCCTTGTTGGGTTGGTAAAGCAGAATCATATCCAGGCTCTAGCTAGATCCAAACACTATTGCAGTTCTGTACAAACCCGTGTGGTATGTACAGATAGAAACAATAATATGTAAACCTGTTCCCCTTTGGTACATTGATAATTTCCTAAACTTATTTCACCTGTACCCACCACCCCTCCCCCCCCCACACAAAGCACTAATACCCCTGTAAGATATATTAAATGTGTTGATTTGGATAACTAGAATTTGATGGACAGAATTCCTCCAGCAAGAGGGAGTTTTAGGTAGAATGGAAGAGAAACTCATGGAAACGCTTGAATGGTCCTTTCCTTGATTCCACAACATGAGTAAGACTGATCAAGGCCCTTTAATATACAGCATCCATATTGCATTTGTTCTTACACTTTATGCTGTAATTAAATACAGAGTAAAAGTTATTGAGTGAATATTGAGTTTAGTGGGTAGCTCAGTTGATAACTGTATTTTATTTTTGTGCATTGGAAATCTATGTACATTTATATTGTAGGAATATGGCAATGCTCCAAGAAAAATGAGAAATTCACTGATAATTTCCCACCCAAAGAGAGCCATTGTTAACCTTTTAATATTATATACTCTTTATGTCAGTTTGTTTTTTTGTCAAAAATGGCATTTTATTGCTTGAATTTGCATTTCACTGATTATGTGATAAAAACTCCTTTTTAGGGCTTTCCTGGTGGCGCAGTGATTGAGAGTCCGCCTGCCGTTGCAGGGCACACGGGTTCGTGCCCCGGTCTGGGAGGATCCCACATGCCGTGGAGCGGCTGGGCCCGTGAGCCGTGGCCGCTGCGCCTGCGCGTCCGGAGCCTGTGCTCCGCAACGGGAGAGGCCACAACAGTGAGAGGCCCGCGTACCGCAAAAAAAAAAAAAAAAAAACTTCTTTTTAATTTAATTTTTCTTGAAGTAACATTGGTTACCGCCTCTCAGCTCGAAATTCACTCTTTTGTTACTTGCTCTGTGAAAAGTGCTGTGGGTCCTTTAAATAGTTTTTCCCTGGCCAGCTCGTGTGATGTTAGGCTTTCCTAATTGATGGCACCTGAGGAAGGTGTGGCTTCGTGATGCCCCGGTGCTTGCTGGGAAGGCTCTTGGTGGCGTCTTCAGCACCCACTCAGTCCTGCAGCTCCGAGGGCGTCTTCAGCCCTGCTCCCGGGGCTCACAACTTCTCCGGTAGTCGGCTTCAGCAGTGCACAGAGAGAGCAGTGGACGACAGCTACCGTCAGCTTCTTCTATCAAGCAGTTTTGGAGTAGCGCCTCAGGTGAGAAATCTCCCCATGCATAGTTTTACTGGAACCCTAGAAGGTGGATTTCCAGTAACTTATAGAGGGCCTATTTCCAGAAAGTTCCACCATGAGACACCACAGCAGCTTCTTTACCATCCACTGAGCCACAGTCATGCTCTTTTCAACCGGGTCTGGACCTCAGTCCTGTGGGCAGGGAGGAGCAGGTCTTCTTTTCAGCTGGAGGGTTAGCGGCTCTCCTTATTTCAGCTAACTGTGTTTTGGCGTTCTCTTTACTTGTCGCTGGCCATTCCTTCCTTACTCTAATCCTCTTTCATAATTAATAGTTTTTTCATTACACTTTCCATGCTCAAATTACTGTTTGTTTTTTTTCTGGTTGGACCCAGAATAATAACTAAATAATCTAATGTTAGTGTGTATTGTTTTATTTTAAAACCCGTTTTTCACATGTTTTTGTTTCTACATTATTTTAATGGTTTCATAGTAGTCCATGTAGTAGTAAATACTTCATGCCTATTATTATACAGTTTATAATATATAAGTTTTCATTTTCACAATTGTAGACAATGCTTTAGTGAACATCTTGGTACACATCCTTTGCTCCTATCCATAATGATTTTCATTAATTCTCAGTCATTTGGACATTTTAGTCAGAGGTAAATGATGAACACACCACGTAAAGTGCTTTGTATATTTCCAGGGGAATACTGAACATATTATTTACTGCCACAGCAAAACATCAGAAAAAAGTGAGGGAATCATGATTTTTATTGTCTTCTGCCAAACTCTCATAGCAAGAATCTGAAAAATCTCTGGTGAAACACAATTGAAACTAGATTTGAGATTGAGCCATTAATGCCAGTTATCACGAATCACTTCTGGCTGCTTCTGATTAAACACTTTCTTTGTGTTTACGATTAGGGAATCCACCTCATGAAAAGAATGGCAAATGGGAAAGAAGTAAATGATTCAGAATAGTTTGGTCGTTCCTGGGAGAGAGTGCTTTGACAAAGCAAACGGTTTACCTAAATGTCTTAAGCAAACTGAGCTTGGCTGATTTCCTGTGCTTACAGAAAAGAACCGCTGTAGCTTCAGCTGGAAACCCTAAGCCACTGATTCAGTGGTGGTTTTTTTGACGTGCCTGCGTCACAGGTATAAACAATCTGCGATGCTGAGCTAAACATACCTAAACTGCTGAGGGTCTTTCAGGTTAATTCAAACCAACAGGGAATGATCCTGACTGGCAACAATAGAAGATTCTCTCCCAGCAGGAAGTGCATGGGGGCATCCCTTCTAGATCAGACATGCTTCAGGGACTGCTTCTGCAAGCGGTCGTCTTAATTGAATGTTTGTTTCTGAATGTTTGTTGCTCACAGATGTTTCTCACCAATACTGTTGAGCCTTTTGGTGGTTTCTAAAAGAGGCTATGTTAATCTCAGAACAAGGAGATACAACATATATGACGTGTAATCACACTATAATGATAAAAATAGACACATGCCATCATTATTGTCATGGGCATTATAAACAACACAACACAATCACTGTAACTTATTGGGCACCTGTTATGCAGACAACATGTCTCTTGTCCATGGATTAGTGTAGTTAATCCTCACAAAGCTCTTAAGAAGTAAGTACCAATAATATCCCCATTTTACAGATGAAGACACTGAGGAAGAGAAAAGTTAAGAATTTGCCTATGATCAGTTATCCATCTGTTCAGCCAGTGCACAAATTACACTGCCCAACTCCAAGATCAGGTGAGTACAATGGCCTGAGCACCATGCTTTACTGCTTCCCACATATTTAGGAGCTAAAAGAAATCAAGTAGTGGACCTTAAAGAAAATCTTCCTCTACCTTCGTTCAACTCTTTTCGCTTTCATTGTGGTGGAGTCTGTGAGAGACTTAATGTATCATGTAGAATTATCAAGTTAAATGACTGCATTTTCCCCTTAATTGACCATTTTGAACGGAATTGCTTGGATTTATCAGATTTTTTGTAATGCAGTGTGGTCTACAATAGCTATTACCAGCCTCTTTCCCACCATCACTACACCTGACAAATAAAATTCACACATATGACATCCTATCATGTGCTTATCCAGAATTAATGCACAAAGCTGCATAAGTAAAAATCTGTGGTTTATGCACAGTTTCTTCCAGGCCAGCTGCTGTGTCTCCCAGTCACCCTAGGGTCTGCAGTTAAGGACTTGCAAGTCTAGAGAAACTGAGAGAGACGTGTTGGCTTGGCCAAGAGATGTTGAGCACCTATAAAATGCAAGGAGCTGGATCACTGTGGTGGACTTGTCGGGGATTTAAAAATAATAAGACAGCCTAGGAGACAGGCTTTGACACCACTGACAAAAAAACACTTCAATTACCAGGCAGTGAGAAAAGGAGGGACATGGGTAGAGGAACATGTCAGCAAGGTGTGCTGCGTGTGGCCCATCTTCAAGTCTCAGTTGAATTCTACTTTTGAAATGTGGGCCACTTGTGGGAAATTCTGTACCATGAGGGTTTTGCTTAATGTTTAAAAAGTCTTACAAAAAGATGAATAGGAGACATAGCAGGTACCAAATCAGAAAGTTGTGTCTTGTAAACAGGGGGAGGTCAATCCAACCTCAAATCCCAAAATATATCAATATCCCATGATAGAGAATCACTATCAGGGAACTTGCTGTTTGTTTATTAGTGGCAGCATGGCATAAAATCAGGATAATTCAGCGTTTAAAATCCCTACTTTGTTTGAATTCATAACTAGTATAAATACTTCTAAGATGATATACATTTAAATTTTTTCTGCAGCAAGTTAGGATCACAAATTCACATGCTGCTCAAAAGAATACTCAGAAATATTTAATGAAAACCTTCATTCTAGTGATGAGGAAACTCTAGCTCAAATAAGAAGGGACTTGATCCATACTCAAGCAAAAAATTCTGTAAAAGAGCTGTAATCAGAAGTATCCAGTTGTCCTACCTCCTAATTTTGTGATCCATCTGCTTCACCATCAGTCAAAATATCTGATTCTTCGAATAAAGAACTTTGGCTTGGCTTTAGAGAGTAAGATTAAAAAAAAACAAACAAACCAAACACTTAGGCAAAGGAACAAACAGCCAAAATGAAGTAAATCTGGGATTTTTTTTAAACCAGCGTTGTCTGCATTGTTATTTTGGGCTCAGAGCGATAGCTTGATGCCAAATTTAAATGGAAAGCATTATCTACTCCATATTTATAAATCTTTAGATTCTGCATGTGTCATGAAAAATGTAAGTAAATTTTATAGTAGTAAGGTGTGTGGGATTAATTTGTATTCTATGTTGAAAAGCTCCACGGTAGGCAATTAATTCATGAAACACCAGGGATTGCTGCCTTAAGGCAGCAGCGATTGCTGCTAGATAAAATTACAGACCTCACATCTTTTTACACTGGTATCTATTTTTTGTGTGGTCTAGGGAATATATCATCTTAAATTGAATATTTACCTAATCAATAGGCTAAGGGTATCTTCTGGGTTCTGCCCCCTTCGACTCTAGAACACATTGTCTAGTTGTGAATATTAATATGCTGCTTATATAGTTGGGTACTACTGCTTACTGTTTTCACTTCATGGCACACTTATTAAATGATGCTTGTATGCTATACTAGACTAAACTAGAGGGGATCGAAATGGAGCTTGGTAAAAATTGTATAGCCTTTCTATTGAACAATGATAAAGTAAAACAACTAATATAAATAAAAGTTTAAAATAACAAGCCATAATAAAGTATAAAGTATTGGGAAAGATATCAAATACTTAATTTACATAATTTTCAAGTAATGCTTTTCAGGATTTTTAATGAGAAACTTGTAGTTGCTTCCACAAACATAAGTGTTTTTTGGTTTGTTTGTTTGTTTGTTTTGTTTACCAGATCTTACTCTTGAAGTTGTGACTGTAATTCTAATCAATGTTTTAATAACATCTCTCTATTTTGGATCGTCACATTAGACAAGAAAATTTTAATCATTTTTACGATCATTCAAAAATTTTCAAGCCAGTGTTTTTAAAAGAATCTAGTTTCTTCTCTCTTTGGCACACAAAAACTCATTGCAGTATCATCTGATGATGTGTATGAGACTGATTTCGTTCCAAGTTGGTGGTTGCTTTTATAAGGTATGTCCCAATAATGATGGTAGAAGGCACAGGCTGTGGTAGAGCCTCCACATCGACTAGGCAGTCATATCATCTTTACATGAAGACAGAGATGGGCGGGTAACCACCTAAACCCACGCTGACAAGGTCTCCTGGGACTCCCGCCCCTGACCTGCTGTATCTTTGCTCTGGATCATTAGTTCTTGTAGCAATCCTAGCAATCTCTTGTTCACCATGAGCATTGGCATACTCGCTGCTGGCTGTTGCACAAGTTGATGCCCGCTGGTTGAACGGCGAGAGAACTTTGATGGACCCGTGGGTGTGGCGTTTCTCACTGTGTCTGCCATCCGAGACCACTTTTGACCTTTTGTCTGACTCTGTCTCTCTCGGGTAACCTTCCTGGGAGACCCTAGAGAGGCTAATTGTGGCTGAATGTGAATAGTTCCAGGGTTCTGGGTAACCCAGGCTGTAGCAGGCAGCCCCAAGGGTTGAGGGGATCATTATCTCATGTCCCACTTACAAACATTAGATTCAGAACTGTATACCCAAGCAGACTGCTTGGTACCCTCTGATTCAGGTATGTGACTTAAAACAGCCTTGAAGAACTTTGAAAGTCATATAAAAAATGGCAAACTTCTCTATTTTACCCTTTCTTTACCTAGACTAAACCTGCAGCCTCACAGGAGCTGAGAACATATTTATTCTTTGTCTTTTACTTCAGACACTCAGCAGGAAGGTAACACACTTTGAATGAAAAAGGACAATTCACGTTAGGTTGGTGCTTTGCCTAAGCCAGAAAGGTTTAGGGAGAGAAACTGAGGATGAAGAACAAAAGAGACGAGCTTTTTTCTTTTCTTTTTTTAAACCTCTGATGGTTTGACTTAATTCTATTATTTGAGTGATTTTGAATTGATTTGGACACACCCACATTTAAATATAAGTTCCAAAATGCATTCTAAAGTCAAATGGAAAGTAATTTGTGTGGTCTTGTTATGAAAATAATCGTTTTATTCTCTGTATACTCCAGTCTCTCCACTCATTTATTCATACTTGTATTCATCTATTTACACATCATTCATATATTCACAAAATATTTGTTACTGTGGGTACTATACCTGGTATTGATCTAGGTGCTGAGTTGGAAAGGTGAAAAAGTCATTATCATTACCTTGGAGGGTCTCCCAGTCTTGAGGGGAGTCATAGAGGTTAACACATAATTATTGTACAGTTGGACAAGCATCATTATAGTCTTATGAACAGAATATCAGGAGAAAAATATTTTAGTTAGTCTTATTATGTATTTGAGTATTCACCTGCCCAAGATGGAAATCTATCTAATAGAGTTTGTGCTTTTAAGGACATAATCCAGCATGATATTTTTTATTTGCTGAGATCTTTTCTCCATGAAGTGAATTAGGAGCCCAGGCTTCTTCTGTGTCCTGACTCTATTTCCTAGGGCCTCAAAGCCTTTGGAATGTAGTTGGAAGACAGAGGAGAAAAGGGTGTAGAGGCTCTGCTCTTAATCACTCCATCCCAGAAGTGACATTCATTACCTTTGCTCACATTCCATTGACAGGGTATACATGCAGGAGGTGCTGGGTCCTGCAGCCCTGGCAAGTTAACATCTAACAATAGTTTTACACAGAGGAAGGCTAGTGAGCTGTTTGCTGAATTGCTCACATTCTCTGGACAAAAGTAAGGAAGTCTGTGGCTGTTTATCCCCTTCTCAAATATATGCTTCATTGTTTTCCATCCCTCTAACTCTAATCATGGGCAGCAATATTTCTTCAATATTTTATCCACTCACACTGTCCAGGGAGGTTTCTTTGGCACAACAAGCAAGGCACACTGGGTTTATTTTTATAGCACATTTCCCACAGTCATATCAGATAAATGCATTCCATCTCACCAGGTGACTGCTGAATAATCTCACAACTGTGGCTTCCATGTGAAAGGCAGAGATGATTAGCTTCCAAGGTGTTTGTGGGCCAGAATTGCTCTGCTTCCCTTAACTAGGTAGATTAGTACCTGTTCGAGTTCTTTGAGCTTTGTATACTGTTCCCTTGATTCACAGGAAGAAGTCATAGACTTAATAGTCTGGTTGTGAGGATTAAATGAGATCTTTTATATAAAGTGCTAAGCATGGCTTTAGGCACATATAGAAAGCAATCCATAATTGAGGCTCTTGTCATTGCTAATTAAGGATAGGATATTAAGCGAAAATGTAAGTGTCCTTTTTGTGGAGGAGGATGATATACTGAAACATTTAAACGTAGTATTTCCTGTAACTAATTTCTAATGAGATTTCAATGTGTGCTTGCTGTCTGATTCCCTAAGAGAATGGATTTTCTCCCTCACCTTGTCACATAGATATTGCCTGAATAAGGTCCAAATACCTGTAACTGAATTCACTTTTAGAATTGCACTATCCTATAAGAGGCAGCAAAATATATTAATAAAGAGTGTTAGTTCTAAACGCAGATATCAAGTTCTAGCTGGGTTACTTATCAGCTGTGTGACCTTGATCAACCTGTTTCTGAATCTGTGAATGTTAGCCAGTGATATTCCTTTCTAGGGACATTATGCTGGGAATGAGATGATTTATATAAAACACTTAGCAGAGAAGATGGCATAGAGCAAGTACCTAATACATGTTACTTTAATCATTATGATTACTATGATTGTAAAGAAGAGAGAATATAATACAGTAGACAGAATATTGGGATTGGGGTCAGATGACCTGAGTTTATATCTGTGTTCTGTTGCTTTTAATCTTACTGAACCTCGGTCTCCTCATCCATAAAATGGAGCTAATAATATTCTCTTCACACAGTTGTTATGGTGATTTTAACGTATGTGAAAGTTCATAGAATCTTGCCTAGAACCTGTAAAATATTAAATACATGTTAAAATTATTTTCTTTTATTTGCGGTATCTGTGGCCCTAGGCAAGTTGATCTTCCTCTCATATTGGTTATGCCTCCTACTTGGCCTGTTATAGTTAACATCAAAAAAAAAAAATCAGGGCTTCCCTGGTGGCGCAGTGGTTGACAATCTGCCTGCCGATGCAGGGGACACGGGTTCGTGCCCTGGTCCGGGAAGATCCCGCATGCCGTGGAGCAGCTGGGCCCGTGAGCCATGGCCGCTGAGCATGTGCGTCCGGAGCCTGTGCTCCGCAACGAGAGAGGCCACGACAGTGAGAGGCCCGCGTACTGCAAAAAAAAACACAAGAAAACAAACCCTCAAGCAACTCTAAAAATAGTACTATATGTAACATTATTATTTAAGAAGAGGATGGCGTTCTGTTCCTGAAGGATTTGGCCATTGGAATTGTGGAGCAAGACCATCTTGGGATTTGTGTGGTGACATTTCTTAAATGCATGGTATAGCATGGGTTGCTTTCATCACACAGTAGGGAAATACTAATATCTATAATTTTATAATCCCTAACCCAGATTAACTTTAAAGCCATTAGTAAAGACGAATTCCATTTTGATATTTAGTACCCTGCTAGAGTATCTCTCACTACAGAAGTTTAAAATAAGCATAAAAATAAATCCAGAAACAGATAAAACTAGCCTGTGCTGTGGAGCACCATATTCCCAGGCAGTTCAATCTGAGGTCCACAGTCAAAAAGGATTTTAATCTATGAACTATGTCTACAATGGGTGTTGACGGGAGACAATGAGAAATTGATGCCTTTTTACCCTCCCTCTGTCCTAGGTGGTTTCTATTTCAGGTTCGATCATTACACCATTATAGAGAAGCCCTGCTATGCTAATATTTTTCTTAGACTTTGAACAAACTCAGACACCATAAGATTTTTTTTTTTTTTTTTAACAAGGAGGGAAACCTGAGAGCTTTCTGTGGTATCTCTCTTGTAGTCCTCCTGTTCTCCTATGTGGATGCCCTTCTCTATCTTATATCACTTCCCCAGTTCAAGAATCCTTTAAGAGTAGCCTCAAAGCCCATCTCTTCTTTGCAAAGTTACTTGTTCCATATTGCTTACATAGATCTCTCTTCTTCCAGCGCCCTTGAAACACTGTTCTTGTCTTTCAGTTGAGTGTTGAATCACAGAATTTCTATCATATTATGTAAGTATTATTTAAGTAGCGCAGGGAGAGGCTAATCCTTGAAATCAGGAAATAATTATATCTTAAATTATAATTTACAGCTCTGTGGCAGTGAACACAGTGGCTAAATAAATGAAAATTTAATTAAAATGGTATGCAATGAGGGCCTTACAAAAATGCCGTTAAGAATAACATCGTTTGCATAAAATTGAATATCTAAAAACAGCTAGATAACTATTTAACTTTCCATTTGTATGTATAGATAAAGCACAAGGATTTGCCCATTAGGATTTTATTTTCCGTGGTAGGTCATTTCAGATGCTTTAAGTGACCCTACAGGCATCTTTTTAAGATTACCTTTGGACCCTGGTTTTTCATCTTGGGACTGCCGCCATGTACAATCCTAAAATGTTCCATAAAGGCTCAATCTTGCTTTTATTTCATGAGCCGTTTCCATTTAGTTAAAATTAAACTCTCAGCTACAGGAATATCTCCCAGGACTCAAAGCTTTCCCTTCTCAATTAAAGCGTCTAACCTGCTAGCTTCCTGAGGGCAGTGAGCTCAGGGTGAGGCTGAATGACAGTGAAACCCCAAAGTGACGTGACATCGCTTCATTCCAGAATGGGTGTTCCCTGACGGCTGCATCTAACATATGCACAAAATCTCCCTCTCGATTTGCACTTCCAACACCATTCCTAAAATGTAAGCATTGTTCTTTGGTGTCTCATAGGTAGCATAAATTAAATGAGATAATTTTTATATTGTGTTCCACCTCCATGTAGATTTTTCTTTACTGGTTTCTACATGTGTCTCAAGTTACAGCATTGTTTGCTAAATATCTCACTCCCTCTCCCTCACTTGCACACCGGAGCACAGTAAGCAGACACCTTTCCTAGTATCCATCATTGATCCATCCCCTATTGCCCTGTCCTCAGAGGACCTGATTTGATAAGAAAAGATGTTCATTCTCAGATATTTACCAGCATGAGTGAGACTACCAATGCTTCATCCTTTCATTCACTGTGTTAGGTTTGTAAGAGACACATGGAACAAAAGGGGCTTAATCTCTTTTGGCGCCCAGCTGGAAATCCACAGGGAGAGAAGGAGCAAACAGGTATGCTGCTAATTATCAAACAGGTTGTTATGATGGGACATAGAACAGGGAATGAGAGCTCACCTGGTTGGAAGCAGGTGATCAGGGGGTTGACTTTTTAATAACTTTATTGAGGTACAATTTACACACAATACATTGTTCAAATTTAAAGTATACTAAATACTGTGAGTTTTAATATATGCGTAGACCCACAAACCCATCATCCCAATCAAAATACCAAATATGTTATAATTCCCAGTGTTTTCTTGTGCAGCTTTGCAATTCTTTCTTCTCTCTATGCTTTACTCACTATATATTAGTTTACATTTTCTAGAATTTTATAAAAATGGCATCATGCTTTTTTTTTCTTGGTCTGGGTTATTTTACTCAGCATAATGATTTTGAGATTCATTCATGTCGTTGAACATATCGATAGCTTACTCCATTTATTCACTTACTTATTTATGGCTGAATAGTGTTCCACTACAAGAATATACCACAATTTAACTTTGCACTCCCTGATGGGCATTTGAGTTGTTTCTAGTCTTGTCTTTTATGACTAAATCTGTTAGGAATATTTGTCTACAAGTCTTTGTGTGGATGATATACTTTCATTTCCTCTTGGTAAAAATTTAGAAGTGGCCTTGCTGGGACATACTATCAGGACTTTTGACTGATGGAGCAGCATAAGAGGTTGGAATACACACAGTAATGAATCTTTGAAGGAGGAGAGTTGGGGCACCTTTTGGTCCCTTCCCAGGGGATAAGTATATACTTCAAAGGTACCTCAAATTTGCTAAGTTTTGAGTCTCAGTTCTCGACCTTCTTTTTCAAATGTGGTCCCTTGTCAGTATTCCTTTGTTCAGTAAATTGTACCACCATCTGTGAAGTTGGGCAACACAGAAAGTCAGCCTTGACACCTACCTCTCCTTCACTCCCTTTATTCTATTGGTCTTCGAGTCCTACAGCTTTTCCCTCGTGAAAATCCCTACCATTTGTACTGCCCACACTCTAGTGTGGGTCACTGCAGTCTCCCCCCCGGACCACTGGGCAGCATGCTCACCGTCCCCCATCCCTTGACTTGTACTCTCAATCCATTATCTGTGGTTATCATAAAATGACCTTTGAAACATGATATACTCACCTTAAGCCTGAGTATATCACTTCACAGATTAAACCTTTAAACAGCCCTTCATAATCCTTGGAAAAAAGCCGAAAATCTTTACCATGGTTTACACAGTCTGCATATCCGTGTCCCTGCTTAATGTACGTACTCAGCGTTACAACTCAGTATTATCCTCCGGTTCCATTTTATGTTTCGCCTACAGTGAGCTTTATTCAGATCATCAACTTTTCCAAGTTCTTTATTACCTCTGGACCTTTACACTCCCAGTGTCCCTGCCTTTCTCTTCATTTATTTGTCTCTTACTTAACCAAGTTAAATATCATTTCCCCTAGAAAACTCAGGTCTAGGTAAAATAACTTAAGCCTGATCCTCTGTACCAATCTTAAGATATTACAATGGCGAAGATTCTGGTCAGCCTCCCTAATTAAAAGTAGGGCCTAGCTCATCACTTTTGCATTCCTAATACCTAGTACAAGCAGCACATCTTGAACATATTAAGTGCTCTAATGCATTTGATCATGAAATAAAAGGCTATGACAGTGATCTAGACTTTATATAACAGATGCCTGACAAATATTTGAAAAATTGAGATGAATTAAATTCAAGAAATGTTTCTCAATAACCAACGTGGATGTCACCAATTTCATACACTAATATCCATGACTTTGCTTATGACAGAGTCCCTCTGGCTCTCATTCAAAATTAATTTTATACTTAGTCTACCCAGTCCTAGTAGATTCAGGTATCAAGTTTGTTATACCAGAATATATTAGAAACAGAAAATCCAGTGGTTGAAGAGAAAAATTAATGCAGTTGTGTATAGGCACACACAGTGCAGCAAAGAGTGAAGATACTGAAAAACACGGAACTGGAATTCAAAACCTCAGTAGTCTAGGGTCATTTTGTCGAGGGTCATATGATCTGATGCCATCATTTGATTGGAGTGGAGGCAGATTTTGATGTTACTAATTAAGGTGCTGATCTGATGAGGCTACTGATAATCATAGGTACCCTTGATTGTGTTCTGTGTGACAGAAATGGAGCTAAGCTCTCTTTTGCATTATCTCATTAAATTCTCATAATGACCCTATAAAATTGGTATTGACTTTATAGAAGAGAAAAGGAAAGTTGAGAGAAGTTAAATATCTTGGCCTTGGCTACCTAGCTTTCAGATATGACTCTAGCCTGCTTAGTCTAAGTAGTCAAGAAAGGATCAAATTATGTTCTTTTACCGTATTTAAAGAAACAACAAATTGTAAAAGAAGTTCATTGAAAACAGATTTTTTTCTTTAAATTTTGGATTCTCCAGGGGGATGTTTGAGTTATCTAAAATAATAAAGTAGGAACATTTGTTTCCCAATCATGCCAAATAAATGAAGTTTTCCTGTAAATGCTTTCCCATGCTTACATTACACTTCATGATTCTCTGTAAAATTACGAAAGACTCTAGCAAACAGTGCTTCCTGAAAAGTGGCAATAGCATGATGCTAATACTAGACAATGTATTAACCTATACGGGCTCATTAAGGGGCCTGGTTTTCATCTTTAATTGCAAAGAACATACATCCCTGAAATGAGTTTGTAGTCATTTTAATAAGAAGTACCAGAAGTGTGAATAGAATCTATCACCAGATCCACTTAGAACCCATTTATCTTTATGACTATATGTGTTACGGATCATCAGCCCAGGATCATACAGACCCCCATCAACACTCATCTTCCTTATGGCAAGTATAAAATGCAGTGTCTCTGCTGGGAGATGAATTTTTTTCCCACACTTGTGAGTGATAGACTCCTATGTTCCTAAACATATTTTACCTCAACTAATTAATTCCAGCGCTGCATTAGGTAAACCTCTACTCCCCAGCTCTGTCTTTTAAGGAGTGCTCACCACCAGGTAATGACTCAGGGACAGCCCACCCCCAATCAATTCCTCCTCTCTCCCCAACTTCTTCACATTGTCTGATTCCCGACTTCCACTCTTTTTGATATATTTTACTCTCTTGGATTTAATAGATCGCCACCTCCCCCAAATTCTGTTGTCCAAGTCGATATAGACTTCCCCTTCCCTAGCCAGGACCCCACCTCCATTTAGCATTTTGAAAGCCCACCAGTATGGTGTATAACCAGTACTCCCCACCAGTGCAGTCAGCATGTCTCCATATCTGTTTTCACCACTTACCTTCCCCCAGAAGACCCGCAGGATTAATCTCATCATGCTTTTATTCCCATTTTACTCTGTAACTACCAAAAGTCCAAGCATTCAAGATATTTAAATACTAATTTTTATCCCCATAACCTCTTACATCTCTTGATCTGATCTAATCTCCCGTCTCTTTTCAATCCCTCACTCCCCAAATAGTTTCTGTGTATCCTTTAGAATATATAGTCTGTCATTACCAAAATTCCCAATCTTCAGTATTTTCCTTTAATGTTTCCTTTATCATCTGGCTTGAGTAAAAAACTGACTTCCGGGCTTCTGTGGTGGCGCAGTGGTTGAGAGTCCGCCTGCCGATGCAGGGGACACGGGTTCATGCCCCGGTCTGGGAGGATCCCACATGCCGCGGAGCGGCTGGGCCCGTGAGCCATGGCCGCTGCGCCTGCGCGTCCGGAGCCTGTGCTCCACAACGGGAGAGGCCACAACAGTGAGAGGCCCGCGTACCGCGAGAAAAAACCAAACAGACTTCGCCTGATGACACAGCTTTCCTTACTGTCTCCTCAGAGAAGGACAGCTCTCTGTTGTAGAGCTTAGAGACTAGATTGTCATTCTCTTTCCCCCCCAGTGCTGCTTCTAAGACATTTCTCCTAATTAAAAAAACAAAAACAAAACAACAACAAAAAACCAAAGCCTCAGCTTGTATCAAGTATGTGCCAACAAACTGTACTATCCTGGCTGTCATAATCATCTATTAAATCTCATTCATTTCTCCTCATTTCCTGAATGTTTTTGCTTGCAGCTTCCTATTTTTCTGTCACTATTCTTGTCATTATTTTTGGAGATTTGAAAAGTCCCATAGCTCATCTGCCCAGATCCCATTCTCTCGGTTCCTTGGCCTCTGAACATTTGGTGATCTTCTCTTCCACCAGACTTGAGCCATTCATTGTTTTGGATGTACCTGTCATCATGGATAGGAGGACCATTTCTCAAATCTCAGTTGCTAGCATCCCATGTTCTCACAACTCCCTCCTGTCTTTCCATATCACACAAATAACCCTAATAACCCCATTCATATCAATTCCTCCTTCCCCAGTCTACATCTCTCCTCATATTCACTCTCTTGCGCATACCTTTAACTCCTTTGCCCCTTTTCCATCTGTTCCACCTACATGACAACCCCATTCCAACTCTCCACCTGTTAACCCCCGAACCTAAACGGTAGAATATGGCTTGAGAAAAACGCACGGGTATTCGGACTGGTTTCACACTAGTGTGTCAGTGGACCTCCCCACTGACTGGAAATGTTACCTCTTACCCTCCATCAATCACATCTTGTCTTCTCTACTTACATGTCTGTCCCATCCAGCCCATGCATCCTTCTTCTTCCTCCCCTCTTCCTCCTCCAAAACCTGAGAAACATGAATATATTAAAACATCCTTCAATAGTCTATGAAGACAAAACTCTTAATGACTAATAATGATGACATATACTTATTCTCATCCAGTTGACCCATTTAATGCAAGTGCAAAGAGTTTTAACCTGAAGAAGTTCCAGTAGTACAAGTAATTTGACTAGGTCCACACAACTGGTGGTGCCACGACCGGAATTCAAACCCAGAACTGCCTGGAATTTTGCCCTTAACAACTGTTCCATCATGCAGCATGAATTACCTTCCCAAAGCAGTGAAGGAGGTAGTTTCAGGTTTCACTAAGAAAACTAACAACCTGATAGGAGAATAAAGGGGAGAGGATTTCTTCTTTTTTAAAAAAAAAAAAAGAAAAACGAATACAGTAATCTTTTTTTTTTTTTTTTTTTGCGGTACGCGGGCCTCTCACTGCTGTGGCCTCTCCCGTTGCGGAGCACAGGCTCCGGACGCGCAGGCTCAGCGGCCATGGCTCACGGGCCCAGCCGCTCCGCGGCACGTGGGATCTTCCCGGACCGGGGTACGAACCCGTGTCCCCTGCATCGGCAGGCAGACTCTCAACCACCGCGCCACCAGGGAAGCCCCAGGCTAGAGTTTTAATGTCATTTCAGCTGAACCTCATTTAATTTTCTCCCACTTTGTTGAGATATAATTGACATGTTAGAATTGTTATATTTAAGTTGTACAACGTAGTGTTTTGATGTACAGATAATTGTGAAATGATCACTAAAATCAAGCCAATTAATGTATCTATTACTTCACATGGTTACCCTTTTATTTTTCTTTTTATGGAGAAAATACTTAAGATCTACTCTCAGCAGATTTCAAGTATACAATACATTATATTAGCTATAGTCACCATGCAGTATATTATGTCTGCAGAACTTATTCATCTTATAACTAGAAGTTTGTGCCCTTTGACCAACGTCTCCCCATTTCCCCCATTTCCCACAGCCCTTGGTGATTATCATTCTGTTCTCTGTTTTTATGAGTTTGACTATTTTATATTCCAAATATAAATGAGATCATGCAGTATTGGTGTTTCTGTGCCTGGCTTATTTCACGTAGCATGATGCCCTCCAGGTTCATCCATGTTGTTGCAAATGGCAGGGTTTCCTTCATTTTTGAGGCTGAATAATACCCCATTATGTGTATATATAGCACATTTTTTCAACCTCATTTAATTTATCTTAAAAATGGCGATGATAAAGCCTGCCATACCTCCTTTGTAAGGTTTCTGTAAAGATCTTCTCAGTTAATATACATAAAAGACATTAATCTGGTTTCTAATTTTACTTTTTCTAATTTAGAACCTTTCCTATGAGAATTGTGAAGCAAGGAAAGTTTATTGTTCTTTTTTTGTTTAGCCTCTTTTTCAGGACCCACATGAAAACACATGATGTTGACATATTTTCTTTAAATCATCATCACCCCCAGTGAATGTAAACTTCATCCCTCCTCTCTCCTGCAGAATTATTTTCAATCTCCCTTTACCCTTGGCCTCATAAATACCCTAATTCAATTATGAACTAACTCTTATCTAGGTGGCATTGAATGAAGTGAGCTGATAAATTAATTCACATAGAATGTCATTGGATAACTACCAAAATGATCCCTCAAGAGATATATATCCATAAACATTTCTTTTTGTTTAAAGGGAGTAGTATGATAAATATTATGCAATCTAAATGTCAATTGCATTTCTAATTGTTGCTTAATATTCCATTTAGGGAATTAATAGCATTTTATAAAACTTAGTCCAAGAAAAGGGAACATTTCTAATTGTTGCATAGTATCCCATTGTATGAAGTTAATTCCATTTTATAAAACCCAAGAATCCAAAAAGGAAAATTGGTTAACTGAATTCCTGTAATGGAATACCATTCAGTCATTAGAAATCATGATGTACATCTACATTGACTTGGAAAGATTTTGTGAGTGTTAATTTCATAAAAATATTATGAAATTTTTTCTATAATATCTTTGTGTTGTCTATGTACTTGTGTTTGTCTAAAAACTATGCATTTACATATAATTATTATTTACAGTGATCAAATTATTTTTAATATTTTTCTTTAGATTTTCAGATATTTCATGTAATAGTCAATTAAAGTCATAATATTAAAATTAAGTTAAATGACATGTATTATTAGAAAGGGATGCTTTGCTAATGTGGGGAGGGACTTTGTACATGATGACGTGAGGGCAAAGGAAATATTTGGAGGGAGAGATGTTACCTATTTTAACACGTCCCAATGATTTATTTATTCATTCAGCTGATGTTTTTTGAGCATCTACTATATGCTAGGAACTGGGGAGATGAATGAGTAAACAGACTCTGTTTCTACTTTTGTGCACTTCATTGTTTAATGAAGGAGACCAGTATAAATCAAATTACTATACACATGTACAAGCACAAACAGTAAGAGCTATAAAGGAAATGTAAGTGAGCTTCTATTTCTAGCTCTGAAACATAAGGGTGGAATGTGTGTGTTTAAAGAAGGCTTCATTG
This sequence comes from Leucopleurus acutus, assembly GCF_964270905.1. Taxonomy (NCBI): domain Eukaryota; kingdom Metazoa; phylum Chordata; class Mammalia; order Artiodactyla; family Delphinidae; genus Leucopleurus; species Leucopleurus acutus. The sequence goes on along the minus strand of NC_139153.1, from coordinate 10,222,375 downwards.
GGCTTCCCTGGTGGTGCAGTGGATAAGAATCTGCCTGCCATTGCAGGGGACGCAGGTTCGATTCCTGGTCCGGGAATATCTCACATGTCATGGAACAACTAAGCCCGTGCGCCACAGCTACTGACCCTGCGCTCTATAGCCTGCGAGCCACAACTACTGAGCCTGCGTTCCACAACTACTGAAGCCCGCTTGCCTAGAGCCTGTGCTCCGCAACAAGAGAAGCCACTGCAATGCGAAGCCTGTGCACCGCAACAAAGAGTAGCCCCCACTCACCGCAACTAGAGAGAGCACGCATGCAGCAATGAAGACCCAGTATAGCCAAAAATAAATAAATGAAATAAAAATAAATGAATAAAGAAGGCTTCATTGACAAAGTGGAATTTTGGCTGAAATCAGAGGGATACAGGTAGGTGTCGCCTGGTGGAGAGAGAGCTGAAGAAAGGTCCCGACAGTGGGAACCACATGTCTAAGACCCCGGGTGGGAGGGCGCGTGCCGCTTGCCACTTGAGAGGAGCTGATTGAAAGCTAGTGTGACTGAAGCACGGAGAGGACAGTAGGAAGCTACTTGAGCACAATTCTGGTTCTCTTTGACCTGATGACTTTGGTTTATAGACAGCACCTTCTCGCTTTTCGTTTTATCCGCAGCACCTTTCACTTCCACCTCCGGTCTGTACCTGACAGCTCAAGTAGGCACTAGAAGAAGATCCGTTTTAAACTTAAAATCTTAGGCTGCCCTTCGTCCTCCTCAAGCCAATTTCTGCCTGTGAACAACCACTTTTTGGTGCTTTCTGGAGAGAATAAGTGAGCACTGTTCTGCTTGCATCAGTGGAAGGGTCTGCTGATAACAGACAGGCTGGGGAGGGAAGCTGAGCAACTTTTTAGCATTTCCACTAACAGGTCACACTCGAGTTGATAAACACTCTCTACACTGAAAAGAAAGACTCTTGATGATCTGTGTCAACACACCCTATCATTTGCACCAAGGCGATCTGAAAGATTTTCGAACCTGGGAGGAGAATTATTTTGAAGGAATTTCTTAGAGGGAATACTCATATCATTGGTGGTTGTATTAAGTTCCCTTTAGGTTTTCCCCCAGCCCAGGTGCTTGTGATGGTGATAAGAATTTACTGTGATTCCACCAGTAATAGCCAGATTCAGGGAATTGTTTGTGCTTCTAGAATTTATGTATTTCCATGGCATCATTAAATCTCCTTCTGTTTCAGACCACATAATTAGAGTAGGCAGGAGGTGAAAGAGTTGTGACAATATAATCCTCCTTCATAACTGGCTGTTCTCTTTTGCAGATCAAAATAGATTAACCTTAAATAGGAGAAGATGTAAGGATGCAAGGTTGGACTAGTAACACAGAGATCTTCTAAGCTGGGGAATTTTCTGGGGGCCCCAGCTATAAATGGAAGATGCTGTATTTTTGCAGTTTGCATTTCTTGCAATGAATACGTATTCTAAGAGGGCAGAGCCAGATTTTACCAACTGGTGAACTTTCCAAAGATTGCTCATTAGATTGGATTCAGTCAAGAGTTTGTACACCTGAAACTAATACAATATTGTAAATCAATACATGATTTACATATTGTAAATCAACCATGAATTTAAAAACTAGTTCAATTTAAAAACTAGTTAAATTTAAAAACTAGTTAAAAATGAGTTTGTACAACCATTTCCCTATCTTTCTATCCTCACTCTGCAAAGACACCTTTTAAAAATTGAAACCTTTTTAAACTTCAATGTATGTGATAAATCCGTGCATCTGTTAGAAAGTTCCAAACTTTGTCAAAGAGGAAGGTGACATTTTTTAAAGTCTGATATGGAAACAGTGGCAGTAGCTGATCAGTGAAAGTAGTTTCTGTAATGGCTAATAAACAAAATATACGGAGCCCAGATGTTGTAGCCACAGCAAGAGTTTTAGCGTGACGATCTGGGGTGTCAGTGTTGGCTTTGCTGTTTATAACTTAGGTGATCCTTGGCAGTGAAGCTTAACCTCTTCCAACTTCAGGTGTCTCACTCGTAAGGAGGAATGATAATAAGAGCTTGCAAAATTATAATGATAATTAGAGTTAACTAATATCAGGTAAGTGAGTGTGTTGTGGCACAGTGACTGGGGGATTTTACTGGCTTTCACCCAGTGCTAGTAGTCTCCATAGGCCTTGTTCATATGCTAAACCTTAAGAAGCTCTCCTTGATTTCCTGTAATTAGATGACTCTAGCATTAGGTACATAGGTCTTCTCACTTTTTTACAGAAATTGAAATGAATTTATGTACCTATACATTATAAATTGTCATTTTTTGGGTCTTCCTGAAGGAGGGATACTGTTTTGGGGGGCGGGGTTGGTATTTTAGCGACGTAATCAGTTAGAATGGACACTGTTTGATACTGATGTAGAACAAATATGAAAGAAAAACTCCTGTGTCCTATGTAGAATGTGTGATGTCAGCACAGTATCTCGATGGCCGGTGTGGGGTCCAGGGAGACATACAGTGGTTCTCCATCCTGGCTGTGCCTCAGGATCCCCTGTCAGTGTGACACCCCAGGTGCTTGAGTCAGTGTCTGAACAGGGAAGGGGGAGGGTAAGAAGATCTGAGCATCAATATTTGTTAAGAAACAAACAACCTCATGTCAGTCAAGTTGATAATTTGATAGCTATTTGAGTTGGGGCCATGTTTTTGTCCTCTCTGAGACTTCGTTTCCTGGGGCTACCATAACAAAGCCCTGCAAACTGTGTAGATTAGAGTAATAGAAATGTATTGTCTCATGTTCTGGAGGCCAGAAATCTAAAATCAAGGTGCTGGCAGGCAAGGCCGTACTCCCTCTGAAGGGTCCAGAGAAGAGTCTGTTTCATGCTACTCTCCCAGCTTCTGGTAGCCGTAGGTATTCCTTGGCTTTCAGATGGCCATCATCTTCTCCCTGTGTCTCTTCAGTCATCTTCCTTCTGTACATATCTGTCTCTGTGTCCAAATTTCCTCATTTTTTAAGGATACCAGTCATAGTGGATGAGGACCCACCCTAATGACCTCTTTTCATCTTATTTCCTTTTTAAAGACCCTATTTCCAAATTTAGTCACTTTCTGAGGTATTGGGGGTTAGGACTTATCATTCTGGTGAGGACACAATTCAACCCGTAACACTTAGTGTATGTATTTGGAACATGCAGATAATAACCATACCTCTTTCACCATCTTGTTAACAGAATGAAATGGGATCATTAGAATGCTTGCCACAATGTCTAGCTAAAAATAAGCAATTCTAATATTAGCTACATTGTCAGGATCATTTATTGTGATATCTTGTTCCCATTATTATTTACTTTGTCCTCTTCTCTGTTTAAAGAAATAGCCAAGACTTTTGGGTTTCTTTGGCTCAATGGAGGTTTTTATTGCAGGGTCAAGAGGTAGAGGCTGACTGAAAAGTTTTTCTCCCGTCTTTTGAGTCATTGTGAAAAGTGTCCCAGAGCAGGAAGCCTAATCCTGCTGCACATGCTACACATTCACCAGGAAATGATTACTGTTAGATGAGAGATGGGCCCAGGCTGTCAATTTTCTTTTTTCTTAAAATAAATTTATTTATTTATTTATTATTTTTGGCTGCATTGGGTCTTTGTTGCTGCGCACAGGCTTTCTCTAGTTGCGGCGAGCAGAGGCTATGCTTCGTTGCGGTGCATGGGCTTCTCATTGTGGTGGCTTCTTGTTGCAAAGCACGGGATCTAGGTGCACGGGCTTCAGTAGTTGTGGCACATGGGCTTCAGTAGTTGTGGCTTGTGGGCTCTAGAGCACAGGCTCAGTAGTTGTGGTGCATGGGCTTAGTTGCTCCACAGCATGTGGAATCTTCCCAGACCAGGGCTCGAACCCGTGTCCCCTGCATTGGCAGGTGGATTCTTAACCACTGCGCCACCAGTGAAGCCAATCAATTTTCTAGAGTACACCAAAAACTCCAATTTGTATGTGAAAGCTACCAAAAATTAAATATTGGCCACTACTTCCATCTCTACTCAACTCCATTGTCAATGATGTCATGTTGGTAGCCTGAAATTGACCGTGGTGGGAGTACTTACACCACTGAAATCGGCAAACACTAAAGACCAGATTTTTTTTTGGTTTTGGTTTCTGGTGACCCTATAATTAAAAGTTGAAAGCATATCCCTTTTGTTGTGTTTGTTCTTTTTTTTTTTAATTTCTGAAACTTATAGTTTTTTTGTTTTTTGTTTTTTTGCGGTACGCGGGCCTCTCACTGTTGTGGCCTCTCCCGTTGCGGAGCACAGGCTTCGGACACGCAGGCTCAGCGGCCATGGCTCACGGGCCCAGCCGCTCCGCGGCATGTGGGATCCTCCCGGACCGGGGCACGAACCCGTGTCCCCTGCATCGGCAGACGGATTCTCAATCACTGCACCACCAGGGAAGCCCAAAGGACAGTTTTTATTGCATTTCTTTAGTGTAAAACAATAGCAAGTAATGTTTATTGAACATTGTACCAAGCTTTTTACTGTGCATTATCTCATTTAATCCTCACACAACCTAACAAGTAGGTATTATTGTCTCTGTTTTATAGTTGAGGTATCTGAATATATCTGTCATTATTTCCAGTTAAATTTGTAAAAGAGAGATTTTTAGTATCAACATAAACTTCTGAGAGATATGTGGGTTGTGTTAAGTGGTATTTTCTCACCTCATGGATGTCAGAACACGCAGTACCATTCCCTTTTGAAGTGTGTTTGGCATCCCAGGGCAGGAAGGCACTCAGTTATTAAAATACTCCTGTGACTTTTCTCTGAATTAGATTTTTAATGTGCCACCTCTTCCTCAAACTTCTGCAGTCCTGGAGTTTTTCACAGTGAGAGAGTTCTGATTTTCCTTGTCCCCCAGTCTCTGAAAGAAGGCAGAAGATGAAGGTGAAGAAGAAAAAACAATGTCCTTCTTGCAGAGTGGGCCAGAAATGTAAGCGTATCTGATGAGGTCCCTCACCTGCACATCCAGTGCCATCCCTAGGGTGCCAAGGGTCTCATCTGTTGGTGTGTGCTGGTTTGGAGGTGGATGCTGAGATGAAGACAGTGCAGAAGGTCTGTTACAGAGGAACCTGTGAGAGTAACAGAGAGGAGGCAGGCGTGGGCATGCGGAGCCAGTAGACTGCAGCTTAGAGCTGAGAGAGTCTGTGTCAGGCCCGTGAGCAGCCCTGGAGCAAAGGCGGTTGTTTAGAAGCATCTTATGCCCAGCAGAAGTGGCTGGGTCCTTGTACCACCCCCTTGTGCAGTCATTGGTGCCCAAAATAGCTTGAACCCAGCTCAGAAGCTGAGGGGGATCCTAATGAAGCCAACAGCAAGGCTTTTAGCAAATCATACTCCTTGCAGTTGGACAGCAAGTCACTTCCCGAGGGGGGATCTCAGTAGCAAGTCTCGGTGTCTGCAACAGGTCAGTGTATTTATGGAGCATTTCAGGGGGAGCTGGAACTGGAAGCAGAGCCAGAGGATGATTTTGCCAGTTTTTGGTTTCTGCCAGTTTCCCTGGCGGTTGGAGCCTTACTTTCCTCCTCTGTAAAACGGAACATAATGTACATCAACCATAAAGAGCGGTGGCAAGACAAAAATGAGGTTATGCAGATGCTATTGTGGTACATACAAATGATTTGCGTTTTCACTGCGGTGGTTGTATTACTTTTATTATTATTTTTTCAAATAGCACTCGTTCAAAAAATGAATAACTCTTAACTGTGCACCTACTGTGCACTGTGCTCCTTTTTAGCACTGAGCTTATAGAAGTGAAACAATCAGGCAAAATCCCTGCTCACAAGGAGCTTGCATGCCAGTGGGAAAAAATAGACAATAAAAAAGAATACACACGGGCTTCCCTGGGGGCGCAGTGGTTGCGAGTCTGCCTGCCGATGCAGGGGACACGGGTTCGTGCCCCGGTCCGGGAGGATCCCACATGCCGCGGAGCGGCTGGGCCCGTGAGCCATGGCGGCTGAGCCTGCGTGTCCGGAGCCTGTGCTCCGCAACGAGAGAGGCCACAGCAGTGAGAGGCCTGAGTACCGTAAAAAAAATAAATAAATAAAATAAGATGATACACACAAAATATATCAGGTGGCGATAAGTGCTTAAAAGCAAATAAATTCAAGATACAGGAGGACGAATGAGGCTTTCGTATTACATATGGTGATCGAGACAGAATTCAGTGATCTGATGATATTTGAGCCAGATAGGAAGAAAGTGAAAGTGAGTCCTTAGACTGTTTGGGAAAGGAACTGCTAGGCAGAGAGAATAGCAGGTGCAAGGGCCCTGAGGTGGGAATGTCCCTAGAATGTTCTAGGAATTACAAGGCATCAGATGTGGTTGAAGTGAGTGAGCAAAGGAAGTGTAAAAGGAGGTGAAGTCAAAGAGGTAAATCCTATGGAGACTTAGCAGCCATTCTAAAGGCTGGTGTTGATTGACGAGAGGGGAAGCTATTGTAGGAATTTGATCAGAGTTGGGCATGAGCCAATAGGCTGATGTGTTTACAGCAAGACTATATGAGGGGGATTGCAGGGAGAGCAGTTACGTGACTCCTACAGTAAGATGTTAGATGATAGTCAACTCAGACCAATGCGCACTTTAACTTTGAAGTGAAGTGGTTGGATTCTTGACATGTGTTTAATATAAAGTCAACAGAGTTTACTGATGGAGAGGATGTAAACCATGAATGTAAAAGAGGAGCAAGAGTGACTCTATAAAGTTTTAACCGTGAACAACAAGCAAGACAGCTATTTGCAAAGGTAAGAAAATGATATGACTTGTATGTGTGCAGGGTGGGTGGTGGAATTGAAGTTAGCATCTGCAGAAAGATCAGGAGCTCAGTGTGGTAAAAAATTTCGGATGTTTTATTTTCTAGTCATGCTACTGGAGATGTTGAATAGGCAATTGAGTGAAAGCATTCTGGGGATTAAAAATGAGGATATCAGTTTGGCAGCTGCCAGCCTAAAGATGGCATTTGACGCCTGGCGAATGCAGTTGTTGAGATTATCAAGAGATGAGTGCAAGTTGAAGATAGAAGACGTCTGAGCACTGAGCCCTGGACACCACCTTTTGACAGTCTGGTCTATTGGATGAGGGGGAACCAGTGAAGGATACTGAAAAGCATCTTCTATGAAATAGGAAGAAAACAAAGAGAAAGCGGTGTCTTGGAAACCAAGTAAAAAAGTTATTTCAAGGAGGAGAACGTGATCAACTATGTTAAGAGCTGTAGCCCCATCAAGTAAGTGGGAGAGGGGTGTCAGATGTATCACAGTGAAGTATTTTGTGACCATGACAGCTTTTTGGAGGAGTGGAGGATAGGAGTGGAAACCTGATTGAACTGCACTTTTTTAGAAAAGAAGAGGCGATAAACTGGGAATTGCATAGAGAAGTTATTCAAGGAGTTTTGCTGGAAAGGGGAGGGGATGATGTCATGGCAGAAGGAGAGGTGGGATAGATTGTGCTTTGGGGACACATTGGGAAATACTAGAGTGTGTTTGTATATTGATGTGTTTGATCCAGGAGAGGCAGATAATCAGGATGCAGGAGAAAATGGAGACAGCTTTAGTAGAGGAATTTTGAACAAGCAAGGGGGACAGGATATAACGCACAAAGAGGAGTCGGCATTAGGGGCAGAGACAGTACATCTGCTGAAACACATAGTTTAAGGGTATAAATGCATGTAGGTGAGTAGCTGCAATGGGGTAATACATGGAGAATCTCTTGATTTCTTCTGTTTCTCAGTAAAAAATTGTGAGCAGAAAATGAGGCAGTAGAAAATGTACTTGTGGTTTGAGAAGAAAAGAGAAATGGTCAAAGTCAGGTCTACCAGAAGCTCTCAAATCTTGCTGTGAAAGATCTCAAGGAAACACCTCCGACTGTAGTTCGTTTTTGAAAGAGAAGTCTAGTAAGAGATTTTCAAGAACACTGTTGTGAATTTCAACTTGATTCTCGCATTTTCTAGCTGTGTAAGATTTGGAAAATCACTTCACCTCTTTAGGCCTCCATTTCCTTGTCGGTTATGTCTAGGAATTAGGCAAAATCAGGGCTTTCACATTTCTTTGACCACAGCTCTCCATAAGACATTTTGTATCATGACCCACTAAAGACACATGCTGATGTACACATACATGTACTTGCAAAACCAAAGTTTAAAAAGCAGTGTTTATCCTTCCTATAAAGGATGTTCTCTCATATTTTCTCTTCTACATTAATATATTTGTTTTAAAGTAGCTTAGTTTAGTTTTTGGATTACTTGTTTCTAAGGCTGGATAATCTGGCTCTAAAATAGGGTTCACAATCTACTAATGAGCCATGATCCACAGTTTTGTTTATTTTTGGCTGTGTTGGGTCTTCCTTGCTGTGTGCAGGCTTATTGTCGTGGCTTCTCTTGTTGAGGAGCACAGGCTCTAGGTGCGTGGGCTTCAGTAGTTGTGGCATATGGGCTCAGTAGTTGTGGCACACAGGCTTAGTTGCTCTGTGGCATGTGGGATCTTCCTGGGTCAGGGCTTGAACCCGTGTCCCCTGCATTGACAGGCGGATTCTTAACCACTGCGCCACCAGGGAATCTCATGATCTACAGTTTTAAAAGACATTCCCTTATGTGTGTCCCCATCTCTAATTATGAGTTTTTATGAACTTTTAGAACACGAGGGATAAAGTGATCTTGACCACAGCAAGCATATTAAGCATGTGGTTCTGTGAGAGATTACGTATCCCACTTTATAAAGACACAGGAATGAGACATAATTACTAAATCTGGTTGAAACAGTCTCAGATCTCAACAAGGCTTCTTTTGTTTACCATCCAGCTTCTAGGATTTCAGAATTAATGCTCTGTAGGGCCACATGTTTAAATGAAGTATATTTTGCTATCCTCAACTTCAAACGTGTCATTTATTTGTTTGTTTGTTTGAGTTCTAATGAACAAGAAACTTTGGGAAGGAAAAGCAAATAAAATTCTTACCTGAGTAATCAGATCATAGTATTAATGGTTAATTCAATTATACTTAATACTATTGGAGGTTACAAACCCTTAGAGAAGATGATGAAAACTATCTTCTTTCCAGAGAAACACACATACACAAAATGTTGTATACAGTCTCGGGGGAAAGGTAGTATTTATTTTTTGAAGCTCATCACAAATCAGTTTTCTGAGTTCAGGTTAGGACCTCATGGTTAAATAATCTTTATGATCCTTTCTGGTTGTGTTCTCCTAACTTAAGACAAATGTCACTCATGTAAAGAGAGCAATTCTCCTTATGTAGGGACTACTATTGTTTAACTATAAGGATATTAAGTGATATAAATCTCACATGTGTATGTGACTAAATGCTTTAAATACCGTGTGGTAAGCAAGCACTCACCCCAGTATAGGTGTAATTGCGTGTTCAGTATTCTCTTAGCCACTTGTTCACAAATTCCTATTAGAGAGATAGGTTAGGAAAACTTACTCACTAGGTTCTGAGTGAGTTTCCCTACTGGAAAAACAAAAAAGAAATTGCTTATTACCCCAGAAAAGAAACGAGAGAACATGTAGAGAAAAAATTTGAAGCTGGAGAGGTAGAAAAAGGCTATAGGTCGGAGGAGATGACCCCTCTTCATGACACATCCAATGTAAGCCGGTGAAGTTATTGAAGTTACAAAACGCTGTCTTAGGAAGGGATTTTTCCTTGATGCAAAGTCGTGAATGAGCTAAACTTTATCTTTATCTTGCCTTGTGGCAGAACTAAGTTAGAGGGACAGATACAGAGGTGAAAACAGGAGTCTTGGCAAGAATTTGTGGAGGTCATGGAATGGAATTCAGCTAAAGTTTCACCAAAACTCTGACGGACGTTAGGACCCAACTGACTTCTGGTTTCCATGTTTTTGATATTTAAATTATAAATGTGTGATTCATTTATACTTCAGATGTGTTCTTTTAAGGGAAAATATTTTGGCCTTAAGACTCTAATGTAGTTATATGCACAGTTTAAATTTAGGCATATTATGTAATTCACCACAATTTGGGGGCTTTTTTTTTGGCTGTGGGTGTTCTTCTCCAGCACCTTCTCTGTTGAAGGTGAACAAGGGCCTTAGAAGAAGACAATGGAATCTCCCCATCCCTGCCCAAAATTACATAAATGAGGCTCCAGAAGTCCTTGGTTCTTTTTATAAATAATTGTCTATTTCTGGAGGCTGGTGTTGGTCCATCTCGGGTGTAAAAATTGCACTGCAGGGTAATTACTCAGTGCACTATCATTCTCCTTAATGGAGGGAAGTCGTCTCCCTCACACATGATACTCTGGTCACTTGATCACCCTCAAATTGATAGCTTCTGATTCTGGATTTTCTAACCCACAGGAGAGGACTGTGTGTTTTATATTGAAATTATACTTTGATCTGTCAGGATACATGGTACAAGGAAGTCAGTGGGGAGAAAAAAGAACGTAGCATGTAAAAACCAATTATAAGACATAATTTTGTCTATAATTTCACTTTTTTTTCTTTCACCACTACAAAGGAAATCTATTCATTTATTAAGCAGCTTTATTGAAGTACAATTGGCATACAGTAAACTACACAGATTTAAACGGAAAGTTTTGATAATGTTGACATACATATACACCTGTAAAAACATCATAACAACCAAGATAATGAACATATCTATCACCTATTCCCCCAATTTCCTCATGCTCCTTTATAATCCCACCTTCTGCCCCTTTCTCCTCCCATCCCAGGAAACCATTGATCTCCCTTCTGCCATTTCACATTAGTTTGCAATTCCTAGAAATTTATATAAATGAAGCATACGGTACACACCCCTTTTTTCTGGCTCCTTTTACTCAACAAGATTAAAAGTCTTTGCGTGGACGTGTGTTTTCTTTCAGTTAAATACACACCTAGGAATGAATGAATAGGTCATATGGTAGGTCTATGCCTAACTTTCTAAGAAACTGACAAACTGGGTTCCAAAGTGGTTGTACCATCTTGCCAAGACTTGGTATGGTCATAATTTTCTTATAATTTTACCTTTTAAATTATGCTACCATGTAACTGACTTTGGTGTATAGTTCTTTGAATTTAACACATGTATATATCCATGGAAACAGCACCACAGTCAGGATACAAAACAGCTACATTACCCTCCAGAAAAACCCTCCCTCATGCCATCCCTTTATAGTCAGATTCTTCTCCAACTGCTCACCTCGAGCAACCACTTAACTGTCTGCATCACTATAAAAAATTTTGTCCTTTTGAGAATGTCGTATCAGTGGAAGCATATAGTATGAAACTGGCATTTTCCACTCAGCATAGTGCCTTTGAGATTAATCCAAGTTGTTGTGTGCATTTCTAGCTTACTCTTTCATTGCTGAGTAGTATTCCATTTAAGGATATACCACAGTTTGTTTATTCCTTCACCCGTAAAGAGCATTTGGGTTGTTTCCAGTTTGGGGATAGTGCACATAAAGCTATTAGGAACATTCATATACAGAATTTTGTATCAATATACTTTTTCATTTTCCTAGAGTAAATACTCAGAAATGGAATTGTTTACTTTGCCTTTTGAAAAAAAATTGGTGGGGTGAGTTATTCTTTAATGATTTCTAGTTATCAAATCCTCTCTACTTTTCCTTTAGAAATTCTTCTTTTGTTGATTCTTTGCACTCAGTATGCAAAAATGAATTGCAAAGGCAATAGGCTAGAAAATGTAGGCACAAACTCAAACCACTAAAAAGTGACACATATCTCTGACTATCCAAGAATATTGGGGAAGAAAACTTGCCAAGTTAATTAATAAATAAAAATGGAAAAATGATAAACTGTGAATAGTTCATTTTCAGGATAATACTTTCAGAAAAATTAGATCTGGCATTTCCATGCTGGGGGTAGAGCAGGAACTGATATAAACCCACTGAGGAAAACGTCTAGGGTTTCTGTGGTTAGGAATCTTTATGGATTGTGTAGAAAGAAGGGTTTACTCTGCTTAATGGTTTCAGAAAGTTGATTGGTCAAGAGTAATAAAGGGACACATCAATGACCCTGTGTGAATTAGGTGTTTACTGAGGGCCTCATTGTTCAGCGTAATTCTCGTACATAAAATGAGCTCAAGGTTTATTCCAAAAAACAAAGTTTCATGTTTTTACAGAGCGTTACAAACCGGTAAATTATTGTGGAATAATTCTCTTTTCTGGTTTGATATTGAAAAATGCAGTTCATTTACTAGTTAAGCATCGTGGAAGAAACCACTTTTACAGAATTCTTGTTTGTAGACTTAAATGAGTTAAACTTTTTCTACAATTCTACTCTCAAATGATTTTTTTTTTTAGTTTCCAGTTTTCTGAGTGCCAAAAAATGATAGATTTCACTAAAAAGACTATCTCATTTAATCCATAAAACTACCAAAATAATCCTTGCATGGTCTGTTTTCTTCTCTTATCGTAGAACAAAGAGTTTCTACCAAGCATAGGACAGTGACAGGTGGACACTTCCATGGAATAACCTAAGGACAAATCAAAGCTCACCTGCTCAGAAATATTTATCTTGTTTCTCTGCCACATTTGGTATTGGAGGAGTTTTAGACAGTCTTTAAGACATTATCTCTAGTTCTGCTAAAATAGACATCAGTGCATTAGCACCTTGTCTTGGGAACAGTACAGCCTTCTGATTAAGAAGGTGAATTATAAATCCAAGAGCTCAATGAATGTAACTATATTATCATTATTATTATTAATTCCATCAGTTAGACCCGTGTCATGACAAAAAGCAGAGTGCACAAGAGTTGGGGAGAAGGAATAGTATTTCATCAGTGCAATTAAAGTCTCTTTCATTAATAATCCTCCTGTCTCGTATGTATCTTAACTCTTTTAAAAGCCGATGTGTTACAATGACAGTCCTTATTAAGGAGTAGAGAGACTTCATTCCATCAGCATTTACTGAATTCTTCAGTAACCTATTTTCATTAATGATTAATTGCCAGGTATTCTATAGTAATCATAGCAGAAGTTGCCATATCTATGCTGCAGAAATTAACTTTTTTCTTCATGAATCTCCTTTCATTCCCCCACATCCATCTCACACCCACTGTGAACACGTCTACATCCATTTTTTGGTGATACAAATGTTCTTCTGGATAAGGCAGTCACCCTGAATGGTTTTTTTTGGCCATTATGGAGGGAAATTGTCAAAGAACACTTGTGGTACACTGTCACATCCTGATGATGGTTATGAGGTCAGAGTTTGGCAGAAAATAAAGTGCAAGAAAAGTAAGGTCATAGACTGTTGAGAAGCTGTTTCTGGAGTAGAATTAAGCCTTTACCCATTGGGACCTAGAAAGTAGGCTGCTGACTTCATGTATTGTATCCTGATGCATCTGCTTGTGCCAAATAGTCTGTGTGTCTGTTTAGAGAAGAAAAGCAGCCCATTTCCGTTCCTCACCTTTTTCTTCAGCTTCAGACAGATCACAGAGGCCGAGACCACAGCTGGAGCCAAGGCTCACAACTCCCTGTGTTTCCATCATTCATCACATTTTCAGCATATGTTTCCAAACCACTTCACAAGCGTCATGTTGTTTAATCCCTACAATGCGTTTGTAGGTACCTATGGGTCCTGTCTTATATATGGAGAAACTGAGGGGTTACATGACTTGACCTGTGTCACATGGCTCCCAGAAGGTAGACTGTGGACGTGGATCCCTGCTTGCCCACTGAGGTTCATTTCTCTTTCCACTATTGCACAGCTGTTGGTGCTGAAGTGCAAAGAAAGGGATGCAGGTACTGGCAGAAGCACTTCTGTCTGTGTGCAGCAAAGGCATGTGTCAACTCTGGGAATGGGCTTGACTCCAAAGGGATAAATTATAAAGATATATATATGGTACCTTAATATTTTTCTAAAATAATGTGGGGGAAGACCCTCCCCAGAGATGTTATCAAGACTCAAATTCATCTAGTTAAGGGCTTGCAAGACTCCAGTAATTCCACCATAAGCAATAATTTCGTTCCCGAAACTGACTCCTTGTTTTCGTAGCTCTTTATGGTCACCCTCTTGAGGTTCATACCTGGCCTCTGCCTCACACCTGACTAGTTATTTCATGGTCATGGAATTAACCATGATGATTTTCTAAACTCTCTTTGTTTCTTCTCCTCTGAGCCCTCTGTCTGGAATAGCCTCTTGCCATTTTTTACATGACCAGTGTCTGCTTGTTCATTAGAATGCCATTTTTCCAGGAAACCTGCCCTGGCTTCTCCTGTGTGTGAGGGTAAGAGATCCTCTTTCACGTTTCATGGCCATTCTTTTCATATTTCCATCTTAGCACTCATCAGCCCACTGTCATTCACTTTTTTTTTTCTCTCTCATGAGTGAGTGACTGAGCTTCTGGACTAGAAGTATTATGCTTTTCATCTCCATACCTTCAATTCTTAGCATAGTTCCTGTTACTTAGTAAGCACTTAATAAATGCTAAATGAATTAATAAATGACTAAATGATGTCTTTTTCCAAAATTTGATCCTGGCCTGTTACTCAGTTAATTCTTCACCTACTAAGATATAGTTTTGTGTCCTACCCTTCCCTCTTAAACCCTGTTTCTTCTAGTTTTGTTTTCCCTCTGTCCCTTCCTTCCCTTTCCATTCCCTTCCCTTTTCTTTTACCTCCCTCGCTATTTGCCTTTCCCCCTCCTCCCTTCTAGCCTTCCTTCCTGCCTTACGGATAAGTGCCTTCTGAGCGCTCATTATGTGGTAGGAGAAGATATGAGTTCCAGGTGAAAAATGAAGATGATTTCCCTGCATTTAGAGCACTAACATTCTAGTGGTAGTGGAGACTGACAACAAACAAATAGTAAAAAGAAAATAGTTTTAGAGCTTGTCATTGCTACAAAGAAATTCCAATTTGATAAACTTATGAAAAGTAGCTGACACTGCATTAAACAAGGTGGGCAGGGAAGACTTCTCTAAGAACGAGCCAATTGAGCTGAAACTTCAGTGAGCTTCAGGTGTTCAAGGAGCAGAGAGGAGAGGAGTGGAAGTACATCGAGGTAAAGTTTGAGAGCTAGTCCAGGCTAGATCTTGCTAGTTAGTTGTAATCACTATTTCCTAAGTTCAATGGGAGGCCGGTAGAGAGATGTTGACGGGGAAGTGGCATGATCAGATTACCATATTTAAAATATGACATTGGCTGCTATATGAAAAGTGGAGTATTAGGGCCCAATACAGGAAGATTTCTGGAAGCAGAGAGACTGGAAGATGGCTATGGACATGGTGCAGGGAAGACCTGACAGTTGTCTGGGCCAGGTTGGTGATGATGACGGTGGAGATCATCTCCTTGATACTGTTGCTCCCTTTCAGAACAATGTATCCTTAAAGGCCCATAGACTTAGAGTCCTTCCCTGCATGAATTGGCCCTGAGAATAAGTCTGGCACTTAGGGGAGCTGCAGTAATTCCAGCTTTCATAGGTCAACATGGACCACTCTTTTAGGAATTAACAGCTTTACCTATGGGGTGGCCATCAGGAGTTCCAGCAGGCACCAGATGGACCCAGTGTTCTCCAGATGGACCCAGTGTTCTCCAAGAATTCTGTTCAATCACTGAGGGTATTACCTTTCTTAAAGCACTATGTTTATTTTCCTACAGACTGAGTCTCCTAATGACAGGTCTTAATGTTATCCTTGTAATTATTATTTTTTTTTTTTAGTTTTTAAAACTTCTTTATTAAGGTATGATTGAAATAGAAAAATCTGTGTATTTTTTTTTTACATCTTTATTGGAGTATAATTGCTTTACAATGGTGTGTTAGTTTCTGCTTTATAACAAAGTGAATCAGTTATACATACACATATGTTCCCATATCTCTTCCCTCTTGCATCTCCCTCCCTCCCACCCTCCCTATCCCACCCCTCCAGGTGGTCACAAAGCACTGAGCTGCTCTCCCTGTGCTATGCGGCTGCTTCCCACTAGCTATCTACCTTACGTTTGGTAGTGTATATATGTTTATGCCTCTCTCTCGCTTTGTCACAGCTTACCCTTCCCCCTCCCCATATCCTCAAGTCCGTTCTCTACTACGTCTGTGTCTTTATTCCTGTCTTACCCCTAGGTTTTTCATGACATTTTTTTTCTTAAATTCCATATATATGTGTTAGCATACGGTATTTGTCTTTACCTTTCTGACTTACTTCACTCTGCAGACTCTAGGACCATCCACCTCACTTCAAATAAATCAATTTTGTTTCTTTTTATGGCTGAGTAATATTCCATTGTATATATGTGCCACATCTTCTTTATGCATTCATCCAATGATGGGCACTTAGGTTGCCTCCATGTCCTGGCTATTGTAAATAGAGCTGCAGTGAACATTGTGGTACATGACTCTTTTTGAATTATGGTTTTCTAGGGTATATGCCCAGTAGTGGGATTGCTGGGTCATATGGTAGTTCTATTTTTAGTTTTTTAAGGAACCTCCATACTGTTCTCCATAGTGGCTGTACCAATTCACATTCCCACCAGAGTGCAAGAGTGTTCCCTTTTCTCCACACCCTCTCCAGCATTTTTTCTTTGTAGATATTTTGATGATGGCCATTCTGACCGGTGTGAGATGATATCTCATTGTAGTTTTGATTTGCATTTCTCTAATGATTAATGATGTTGAGCATTCTTTCATGTGTTTGTTGGCAATCTGTATATCTTCTTTGGAGAAATGTCTATTTAGGTCTTCTGCCCATTTTTGGATTGGGTTGTTTGTATTTTTGTTATTGAGCTGCATGAGCTGCTTGTAAATTTTGGAGATTAATCCTTTGTCAGTTGCTTCATTTGCAAATATTTTCTCCCATTCTGAGGGTTGTCTTTCGGTCTTGTTTATGGTTTCCTTTGCTGTGCAAAAGCTTTGAAGTTTCATTAGGTCCCATTTGTTTATTTTTGTTTTAATTTCTGTTTCTCTAGGAGGTGAGTCAAAAAGGATCTTGTGATTTATGTCATAGCGTGTTCTGCCTATGTTTTCCTCTAAGAGTTTGATAGTTTCTGGCCTTACATTTAGGTCTTTAATCCATTTTGAGCTGATTTTTGTGTATGGTGTTAGGGAGTGATCTAATCTCATACTTTTACATGTACCTGTCCAGTTTTCCCAGCACCACTTATTGAAGAGGCTGTCCTTTCTCCACTGTACATTCCTCCCTCCTTTATCAACCGTAAGGTGACCATAAGTGCGTGGGTTTATCTCTGGGCTTTGTATCATGTTCTGTTGATCTATCTTTCTGTTTTTGTGCCAGTATCATACTGTCTTGATTACTGTAGCTTTATAGTATAGTCTGAAGTCAGGGAGCCTGATTCCTCCAGCTCTGTTTCTCGTTCTCAAGATTGCTTTGGCTCTTTGGGGTCTTTTGTGTTTCCATACAAATTGTGAATGTTTTATTCTAGTTCTGTGAAAAATGTCAGTGGTAGTTTGATAGGGATTGCATTGAATCTGTAGATTGCTTTGGGTAGTAGAGTCATTTTCACAATATTCTTCCAATCCAAGAACATGGTATATCTCTCCATCTATTTGTATCATCTTTAATTTCTTTCATCAGTGTCTTATAATTTTCTGCATACAGGTCTTTTGTCTCCTTAGGTAGCTTTATTCCTAGATATTTTATTCTGTTTGTTGCAATGGTATATGGGAGTGTTTTCTTAATTTCACTTTCAGATTTTTCATCATTAGTGTATAGGAATGCCAGAGATTTCTGTGTGTTAATTTTGTATCCTGCTACTTTACCAAATTAATTGATTAGCTCTAGTAGTTTTCTGGTAGCATCTTTAGGATTCTCTATGTATAGTATCATGTCATCTGCAAACAGTGACAGCTTTACTTTTTCTTTTCTGATTTGGATTCCTTTTATTTCCTTTTCTTCTCTGATTGCTGTGGCTAAAACTTCCAAAACTATGTTAAATAAGAGTGTTGAGAGTGGGCAACCTTGCCTTGTTACTGATCTTAGTGGAAATGGTTTCAGTTTTTCACCATTGAGGACAATGTTGGCTGTGGGTTTGTCATATATGGCCTTTATTATGTTGAGGAAAGTTCCCTCTCTGCCTACTTTCTGCAGGGTTTTTATCATAAATGGGTGTTGAATTTTGTTGAAAGCTATCTCTGCATCTATTGAGATGATCATATGGTTTTCTCCTTCAGTTTGTTAATATGGTGTATCACATTGATTGATTTGCGTATATTGAAGAATCCTTGCATTCCTGGAATAAACCCCACTTGACCATGGTGTATGATCCTTTTAATATGCTGTTGGATTCTGTTTGCTAGTATTTTATTGAGGATTTTTGCATCTATGTTCATCAGTGATATTGGCCTGTAGTTTTCGTTCTTTGTGACATCCTTGTCTGGTTTTGGTATCAGGGTGATGGTGGCCTCATAGAATGAGTTTGGGAGTGTTCCTCCCTCTGCTATATTTTAGAAGAATTTGAGCAGGATAGGTGATAGCTCTTCTCAAAATGTTTGATAGAATTCGCCTGTGATGCCGTCTGGTCCTGGGCTTTTGTTTGTTGGAAGATTTTTAATCGCACTTTCAATTTCAGTGCTTGTGATTGGTCTGTTCATATTTTCTATTTCTTCCTGATTCAGTCTTGGCAGGTTGTGCATTTCTAAGAATTTGTCCATTTCTTCCAGGTTGTCCATTTTATTGGCATAGAGTTGCTTGTAGTAATAGCTCGTGATCCTTTGTATTTCTGCAGTGTCAGTTGTTACTTCTCCTTTTTCATTTCTAATTCTATTGATTTGAGTCTTCTCCCTTTTTTTCTTGATGAGCCTGGCTAATGGTTTATCTATTTTGTTTATCTTCTCAAAGAACAGCTTTTAGTTTTATTGATCTTTGCTATCCTTTCCTTCATTTCTTTTTCATTTATTTCTGATCTGATCTTTATTTCTTTCCTTCTGCTAACTTTGGGTTTTTTTTTGTTCTTCTTTCTCTAACTGCTTTAGGTGCAAGGTTAGGTTGTTTATTCGAGATGTTTCCTGTTTCTTAAAGTAGGATTGTATTGCTATAAACTTCCCTCTTAGAACTGCTTTTGCTGCATCCCATAGGTTTTGGGTTGACGTGTCTCCATTGTCATTTGTTTCTAGATATTTTTTGATATTGTCTTTGATTTCTTCAGTGATCACTTCGTTATTAAGTAGTGTATTGTTTAACCTCCATGTGTTTGTATTTTTTACAGATCTTTTCCTGTAATTGATATCTAGTCTCATAGCGTTGTGGTTGGAAAAGATACTTGATACAATTTCAATTTTCTTAAATTTACCAGGGCTTGATTTGTGACCCAAGATATGATCTATCCTGGAGAATGTTCCATGAGCACTTGAGAAAAATGTGTATTCTGTTGTTTTTGGATGGAATGTCCTATAAATATCAATTAAGCCCATCTCGTTTAATGTATCATTTAAAGCTCGTGTTTCCTTATTTATTTTCATTTTGGATGATCGGTCCATTGGTGAAAGTGGGGTGTTAAAGTCCCCTTCTATGAATGTGTTACTGTCGATTTCCACTTTTATGGCTGTTAGTGTTTGCCTTATGTATTGAGTTGCTCCTATTTTGGGGACATAAATATTTACAATTGTTATATCTTCTTGGATCGATCCCTTGATCATTATGTAGTGTCCTTCTTTGTCTTTTTTAATAGTCTTTATTTTTAAGTCTATTTTGTCTGATATGAGAATTGCTCCTCCAGCTTTCTTCTCATTTCCATTTGCATGGAATATCTTTTTGCATCCCTTCACTTTAAGTCTGTATGTGTACCTAGGTCTGAAGTGGGTCTCTTGTAGACAGCATATATATGGGTCTGGTTTTTGTATCCATTCAGCTAGTCTGTGTCTTTTGGTGGGAGCATTTAATCCATTTACATTTAAGGTAATAATCGATATGTATGTTCCTATTCCCATTTACATAATCGTTTTGGGTTTGTTATTGTAGGTCTCTTCCTTCTCTTGTGTTTCCTGCCTAGAGAAGTTCCTTTAGCATTTGTTGTAAAGCTGGTTTGGTGGTGCTGAACTCTCTCAGCTTTTGCTTGTCTGTAAAGGTTTTAATTTCTCCAACAAATCTGAATGAGATCCTTGCTGGGTAGAGTAATCTTGGTTGTAGGTTTTTCTCCTTCATCACTTTAAATATGTCCTGCCACTCGCTTCTGGCTTGCAGAGTTTCTGCTGAAAGATCAGCTGTTAACCTTACAGGGATTCCCTTGTGTGTTATTTGTTGTTTTTCCCTTGCTGCTTTTAATATGTTTTCTTTGTATTTAATTTTTGACAGTTTGATTAATATGTGTCTTGGTGTGTTTCTCCTTGGATTTATCCTGTATGGGACTCACTGTGCTTCCTGAAGTTGATTAACTATTTCCTTTCCCATATTAGGGAAGTTTTCAATTATAATCTCTTCAAATATTTTCTCAGTCCCTTTCTTTTTCTCTTCTTCTTCTGGGACCCCTATAATTTGAATGTTGGTGCGTTTAATGTTGTCCCACATGTCTCTGACACTGTCCTCAGTTCTTTTCATTCTTTTTTCTTTATTCTGCTCTACAGTAGTAATTTCCACTATTTTATCTTCCAGATCACTAATCCGTTCTTCTGCCTCAGTTATTCTGCTATTGATCCCTTCTAGAGTATTTTTAATTTCATTTTTTGTGTTGTTCATTGTTGTTTTTTTCATCTTTAGTTCTTCTAGTTCCTTGTTAAATGTTTCTTGCATTTTGTCTATTGTTTCCAAGATTCTAGATCATCTTTACTATCATTATTCTGAATTCTTTTTCAGGTAGACTGCCATTCCCTCTTCATTTGTTAGGTCTGGTGGGTTTTTATCTTGCTCCTTCATCTGCTGTGTTTTTCTGTCTTCTCATTTTGCTTATCTTAGTGTGTTTGGGATCTCCTTTTTGCAGGCTGCTGGTTCATAGTTCCCATTTTTTTTGGTGTCTGTCCCCAGTGGCTAAGGTTGGTTCAGTGGGTTGTGTAGGCTTCCTGGTAGAGGGGACTAGTGCCTGTGTTCTGGTGGATGAGGCTGGATCTTGTCTTTCTGGTGGGCAGGTCCACGTCTGGTGGTGTGTTTTCGGGTGTCTGTGGCCTTATTATGATTTTAGGCAGCCTCTCTGCTAATGGGTGGTGTTCTGTTTCTGTCTTGCTAGTTGTTTGGCAGGCATAGCGTGTCCAGCACTGTAGCCTGCTGGTAGTTGAGTGAAGCTGGGTGCTGGTGTTGAGATGCAGATCTCTGGGAGCTTTTTGCCGTTTGATATTACGTGGAGCTGGGAGGTCTCTTGTGGACCAGTGTCCTGAAGTTGGCTCTCCCACCTCAGAGGCACAGCACTGACTCCTGGCTGCAGTACCAAAGAGCCTTTTATCCACACGGATCAGATCACAAAAAGAGGAAAAGAGGAAAAAATAATAAATCTTGCTCTCAAAGTCCATCTCCTCAATTTGGGATGACTCCTTGTCTATTCATGTATTCCACAGATGCAGGGTACATCAAGTTGATTGTGGAGCTTTAATCCGCTGCTCCTGAGGCTGCTGGGAGAGATTTCCCTTTCTCTTCTTTGTTCACCCAGCTCTCGGGCACTCAGCTTTGGATTTGGCCCCGCCTCTGCGTGTAGATTGCTGGAGGGCATCTTTTCTTTGCTCAGACAGGACGGGGTTAAAGTAGCCGCTGATTTGGGGGCTCTGGCTCAGTCAGGCCAGGGGGAGGGAGTGGTACGGAGTGCGGGGCGAGCGTGCGGCGGCAGAGGCCGGCGTGACGTTGCACCAGCCTGAGGCGCACCGTGCATTCTCCCTGGGAAGTTGTCCCTGGATCCTGGGACCCTGGCAGTGGCAGGCTGCACAGGCTCCCCGGAAGGGGGGTGTGGATAGTGACCTGTGCTTGCACACAGGTTTCTTGGTTGCGGCAGCAGCAGCCTTAGCGTCTCATGCCCGTCTCTGGGGTCTGTGCTGATAGCCGCGGCTCGCGCCCATCTCTGGAGCTCCTTTAAGCAACGCTCTTAATCCCCTCTCCTGGCGCAGCAGGAAACAAAGAGGGAAGAAAAAGTCTCTTGCCTCTTCGGCAGGTCCAGACTTTTCCCCGACTCCCTCCTGGGTAGCCGTGGTGCACTAATCCCTTCAGGCTGTGTTCACCCTGCCAACCCCAGTCCTCTCCCGAAGCGCCTGAGCCTCAGCTCCCAGCCCCACCCGCCCCAGCGGGGGAGCAGACAAGCCTCTTGGGCTGGTGAGTGCTGGTTGGCACCTATCCTCTGTGCGGGAATCTCTCCGCTTTGCCCTCTGCACCCCTGTTGCTGTGCTCTCCTCCGTGGCTCCGAAGCTTCCCCCCTCTGCCTCCCACAGTCTCCACCTGCGAAGGGGCTTCCTAGTGTGTGGAAACCTTTCCTCCTTCACAGCTCCCTCCCACTGGTGCAGGTCCCGTCCCTATTATTTTGTCTCTGTTTATTCTTTTTTCTTTTGCTCTACCCAGGTACATGGGGAGTTTCTTGCCTTTTGGGAGGTCTGAGGTCTTCTGCCAGCATTCAGTAGGTGTTCT
Source organism: Leucopleurus acutus (assembly GCF_964270905.1). Taxonomy (NCBI): domain Eukaryota; kingdom Metazoa; phylum Chordata; class Mammalia; order Artiodactyla; family Delphinidae; genus Leucopleurus; species Leucopleurus acutus. The sequence goes on along the minus strand of NC_139153.1, from coordinate 10,199,893 downwards.
GTAGGAGTTGTTCCACGTGTAGATGTATTTCTGGTGTATCTGTGGAGAGGAAGGTGATCTCTGCGTCTTACTCTTCCGCCATCTTCACCCTCTCTGTCTGTTATCGTTGTAATTATTAACTCTAAAAACTTAAAGAATCAGCACTTTTCAGCTCTAGCTCAGGTATACAGTGTAAAATATACCTACTGTATTTTCTCTTTTTTTCCATACTACAATTTTATAATGTTTTATATCATTTTTTCCCATTTTCCTTAACCATGCCAGAGACTGACGTCTTAAAATTTTCATTTGCATATCTTCCAAACAGCACATTCTCCTACTGTGCCAAATTTTCCTTTTGGACTCTAAGTTCAAATTAGTTACATTTTATGTCTTTTTAATTGCAAATTATCGTGGAATTTGGCAATGTCTTCACCCCACACACACCAAAGGTAGGATTGTTCTTAGGCCATGTAAATAAATGTTCCTTAGGCAGTGTTTCCCAAAAACTCAAGTTGATCCTTGAGATATTAATAGATGTTATTGCCAAATAAAGCTCCTGGTTTCCTGTCATTTAAAGAAAAATTATTTTATATCGTAGTATATTTTACAATGTTTTGTTAGTTTCAGTTGCACAGCAAAATGATCCAGTTATACACACACATATATCTATTCTTTTTCTGATTGTTTTCGCATATAGCTTATTTCAGAATATTAGAGTTACCTGTACTATACAGTAGGCCCTTATCGATTATCTATTTTATATATAGTAGTGTGTATATGTTAATCCCAACCTCCTAATTTATCCCTCCTACCCACTTTTCTCTTTTGATAACCGTCGCCAACTATTAGAGAAATGCAAGTCAGAACCACAGTGAGGTATCGCCTCCCACTGGTCAGAATGGCCATCACCAAAAAATCTACAAACAATAAATGCTGGAGAGGGTGTGGAGAACAGGGAGCCTTCCTGCACTGTTGGTGGGAATGGAAATTGGAGGAGCCACTATGGAGAACAGTATGGAGATTCGTTTAAAAAGTAAAAATAGAGCTACCATATGCTTCAGCAATCCCAGTCCTGGGCGTATATCTGGAGAATTTTTATCATTTCTTTAATGGTAGTTTAACCAAAATCCACTTTCTTTACGAAGGGGTTTCTTAAATCCTTCAGAATGCAGACATACTCTGAAGCTCTCTTAAGTGGGTGTGGGCTGGGGTAGAATGTACCACATTTCTCAAAGTAAATTCACAAGATAACCCTTTTTTTTTTTTTTTTTTTTTTTTTTTTTTGCGGTACGCGGGCCTCTCACTGTTGTGGCCTCTCCCGTTGCAGAGCACAGGCTCTGGACATGCAGGCTCAGCGGCCATGGCTCATGGGCCCAGCCACTCCGCGGCATGTGGGATCTTCCTGGACTGGGGCACAAACCCGTGTCCCCTGCATCGGCAGGCGGACTCTCAACCACTGCGCCACCAGGGAAGCCCAAAGATAACCCTTTTACACAAAGCTTTTAGAAGTAACAGTCAGTGGAATACACATTTGGAAATACCATCTGAAGGTGTTTATTTGTTCCAAAAGCAGTTTGGAAGCTTATTCTTTGGTCCAGAAGAAATAATATACTTTTATCATTTCATGCACTTTATATACTTTATCTCATCTGCTCATGCTTTTAACAGTACTTAGATCAACATAGAATAGTAAGCCCACAACATATGGAATTTTTAAAAGGCTACTGTACTCACAGAGAAAACTCAGAGCCATTAGCGTGTGGTGAATTGCCTGTGGTGACATAGCTGGTTAGGGGAAGGACCGAGTATTTTATTCCTTATTTTGTAGTTTTAACTGCTGTGTTCTGGCTACGATAAATGAGTGTAAAACCTATGCTTATCTCAGACTTCCTTCCTCCTGTCAGCACCTCTGTTCCTTTTTCCAAATTCTTATTGTGGATCATACCACTGTTAACAATCATGATGACAAATATATAAGATATCTAGAACGGTTGTAAGGGGAATTGACCAAACCTAAGAAACTAGGAGTGAATGTGGATAAGGAAAAGTTCCATACTTTGTGTTCAAAGAGTCGGTAGCTCATATGACTTGAGGAGTGTCATTGGTTAGAAGGACGCCACAGTCTTAATTGATCATTCACTCAGTATGAATCATCAGTGTAACAGAGCTGCGAGAAGAGCTAATGTTATCTTGGAATTCATGACCAGAAATATAGTTTCCAGAATAAAAGAGGAAGACTCATAAGTGCTAATGAGTCTTATCCTGGAACACTGACGAAACATTCAGAAATGTGAATAGCAGTTGCTTCCATTTATCTTCAGAGATTCTCATGCCTAAGTTGCTCTTTTTCTGTGACGTCCAAGAGCACACGGTGCCAGCTGACTCTCCATTTCCTCTCTGATTACCTATATTCCTTCGTTCCTAAAAGGCTGTGTCTAACGGAACCGTTAATCGTTTATGCTAGCAGGGGGCATCCCTTGGACTTCTTGGTAGCTAGATACAGGCAGCCCTTCCCAACTTCCTCTTTTTTATTTGCGGTACGCGGGCCTCTCACTGTTGTGGCCTCTCCCGTTGCGGAGCACAGGCTCCGGATGCGCAGGCTCAGCGGCCATGGCTCATGGGCCCAGCCGCTCCGCGGCATGTGGGATCTTCCTGGACCGGGGCACGAACCCGGGTCCCCTGCATCAGCAGGCGGACTCCCAACCACTGCGTCACCAGGGAAGCTCCCAACTTCCTCTTTTATTTTGAATTCCTTGAAAACTGAAGGCAGGTGGTGGGATTCTGGATTTGATGGTTATTTTGCCAAAATCTCTGAACGATGCTTGTTCTCTAGCCATATGTTTTAGTCCATTGCTTTCTTGATATTTAAAAGTTTCATGAGAAGAAAATTAAAAAAGCAAGCGAGCAAAGAAATCTAATGGCACAATTTCATGGACTCTTTCAGGGGGGTCCAAAAATGGGGATCATTTTATTTTTTAAGGTTTATTAATTCTGGAATGGGAGATTGTAATTAAGAATTACCTAGAATAAAGAAGACACTTTTTTTTTTCTCATTTTTCTCCCAAATAGCAGGCATCCAAGACATTTAAAAGTTACTACTATTATCCCTGTTTTAAAGTTACTAGTGTGGAACATAGACATATTAATAAATATTTTGTTTCCTTAATTTTTTCATTTAAGGGGAAACTGAAAGAGGGTTCAGAGGGGTGGAAATAGGAAAGTAGAGAGGAGGTACTGTCGCCTAAACAAAGGCAGAAGTGGAAAGACAGTAGTAGTGGGAGATTAGGGGCGTAGCTACAAATTGAGATGCATAATAGTTTTGAAAATGAGCATTTGTTAAAAAAAAAAATTGGTCTTAATCTTCCTTCCCTGCCTCGTCCATTATGCTGTGTGTTCTTTTACATAATTTACTACTATTCAGTAAACTCAATTAAACAAGTATTTATTGAGTCTCCATACATGCCAGATAGTCCATTGATTATTTGGAGTCTGCAAAGATAAGTGTTTAACCTGAAACCACCTACAGTCAAGTGGTAGAGATGCTTCACATATACAAATAAGTGAAATGCAACGCAGAACTGGCCAGACGTCACCAAAGCGGAAGAAATTGCCTTTGGGGGCTCATAAGTGGGTTATGTCGGTGCTTCATATCAGTAAGGCTGCCAACAGGGAACAGAATCCAATTCAGATAATTCAAAAAAGTTTAATGAAGGAACTATTTTTAGAGGTCTGGATAGGTTCAACGGAACTAACAAGGGATGTCGAAGGTGCAGAAGTAGCAATCACAGGAAGCTATCAGCCCTAAAGGGGCCAGGAGAGGAAACAGTTTTCTGAAGCCAGGTAAGGGGTGGAGGCGTGGAGGACACCTCCTCCACAGGAGCTGGAGTCATCAGGAAAAGCAGCCACCGCCAGAGAACATGGCCTCAAACAAGGAGAGAGGAAGAAATACCTCCAGCTCTCTTTCTTCCCAGAGAGTTGCTGCTCCACCCCATTGGCCAAAGGCAGCTCACACTCAGCCGATGTGGGAGGCTGGGTAATGAGGTCAGCGTCCTGGAACACAGATCAGAACAGGGAAAGATAGAAGAGAGATCTAAGGATGAGGAAACAGACAGAGAGCCTTGGTGGGGTATCAGAAAGGAGCAGATCACATAATGATACAAGCCTTGGAGCTTAATGACATGGTTAATATCAGGGGAGGGCATTCCCAGGGGTGTGAACAGATTGAGAAGAGGCAAGGAAGTATAAAATAAGAGACATTAATAAAGATTGGCCACTTTATGGCTAATACGGGTCCTAAAATATATGGCATGTGTCAGGTCAGTGGTCTTGAAAGGAGATGGAGGGAAGCCTTAGATGCCTAGCTGGATGGTTTGTACTGTGGCTGGTAGTCAAATGCTTTTGACTTAAGAAGAATAGCATGTTGGAACAAGTAATCTAGTGTCACAAAGGACAGCTTGGTGGTGTAGACAATGTATGTGGAGAAACCAGCCAGGAGCATATTGTAGTGTTCAAGGTTAGCAATTATGTTGGTCTGAAAAAGATGTTGGCAGTGGGGACAAAACAGGAAATTATGGTTCTTGAGCTGACAGGGTTTAGTGATGGATTAGGTAGAGAAGGAGATGTAGGAATAAAGGCTTTGAAGCTGGTGATCTGTGTTATACCCTGACACAAGGAAGAAAGTCAGCAAGCAGGAAGATTGAGGGAGGAAGCAATGCATTCATTTCCTGTTACTTGTTGTGAGGTGATAATTTGGAAATGGGTTGAGGCTTGAAGTTGTAGATTTGGGAGTCAGTTGCATAGCAATGGTAGCTGCTGAAGAATGACTAGGTAGTCAAGAATAGAAAATAACATTATTAGTGGAAATTTGGTGAGTGACATCTTAGTAAATGTGATCATGTAAAGAGATTTTAATACGATATGTAGAAAGAATTATTTTGAGGTAGAAGAAGAAAGGGGGAAAATATTGGGCCATTGGAGTCCATGGAAAGAGGCATTTTCAAGGTAAAATATTTCTGAGTAATATTTTATTTTCTCTGACTGGGAAAAGACTGTTGGGCTGGGTAGTTACGTAAATTACTCTTCCAGAGACCTTGATGGTCAAGGAGCAGCATGAACGGAGACCAAATGCAGGGATGTGATAGGGGAGGAATGTGATTTTGTTTTTCTGGTAAAGGAGACATGATCATGTTTACAGGGATAGGGGAAGCAATTTTCTTTCTTTCTTTTTTTTTTTTGCGATACGCGGGCCTCTCACTGTTGTGGCCTCTCCCGTTGCGGAGCACAGGCTCCGGACGCTCAGGCTCAGCGGCCATGGCTCACGGGCCCAGCCGCTCCGCGGCATGTGGGATCTTCCCGGACCGGGGCACGAACCCGTGTCCCCTGCATCGGCAGGCGGACTCTCAACCACTTCGCCACCAGGGAAGCCCAAGCAATTTTCTTATTCTCATGTTTTCTACCTGCTTCTGTGTAAATGGAACAGTGTTTGTCATCCTAAATAAAATTTGTTAACGATATACTAAGAGTCCAAAGGATGGAGACACTACTTCCTTAAATTGACCCACTGAGTAATTAAATTGCCATAATATCCCAGTACTTGAAATAAAAAGCTAAAGTTCTTTTTTTTTTTTCTGTTGAAAATCGTAAAGGAAACTTTTTAAAGGACACTAGTAGAACATTTATCCTGGACATATAATTTTTTTCTTTAAAACATCACAGTTTTTTTTAAAGACAACTTCTTGCTGAGTATGCTTTTTATTTTTGTGGACCGTGGCCAGTGATAGTAACATATCTTTTTAAATATCATAGCCCCTGATACATATGGTAGTTGTTTAAAAAATACCTTCTAGTATTTTTCTGAGGTCTTTTATAGTGAAATTATGTGTCTGGATGGCTGAGTTTTGTATTTATTTGTTTAGAAGGAGATTTTCTTTAAGGATGTACAGTTACTATTTCTGGTTCTCCCCACCCAGAATACTCAGGTTATAGTTCCCACCATCTTGACCTCAGTCAGTGTTACATAACTTGCTTTGTCTAATGAAAAGTAAGTAAAAGAGATGCATTTAAGACTTGGTGTACACTTTCCCATGCTCTTTTCCCCTTTGGTTAATCCGTGTTGGCATCTTAAAAGGATAGAGATTCTCTCATCCTGGAATCCTCATTGAGCATAGTTTCTGTCAGTCAGCAGTCTATGTTCTTCATGAAACATTGTGATAAAAAAAAAAAAAAACAAAAACTTTGTTGCTGTGAGCAGAGGTCACCAAACTTTCCCTGAAGAAGACAGGATAGTAAATAGTTTTGACTTCGTGGGTCATACAGCCTCTGCCAAAACTATGCAACTCTGCCATTGTAGTACAAAAGCAGTCATGGGCAATAAGAAAAAAAAATGAACATGTCTCTGTTTCAATAAAACTTTATTTATCAAAGCAGGCAGCAGCCAGATCCAGCCTGCAGGCCATATTTTAATAATACGTACTTTAAACCATGAGTTATTGATTTTGTTATAGCAGCATGACCTAGTCTATACTGTCTGATACATACCAGAGGAATGTTGAGGTCTGAAGAGATACAGTGGCAATTTGTGTTTCTCTATTAGAATATTTGTTAAAAAGGGATCACGTGAAATTGATTTGGGTTCAGATCTTAATCTGACTGAGTCATATCGGGAATCAAAAAAATAGGGAAATAAAAATTGCATAGAACAGTTATTTTTTTAAAAAATGGGACAAACATTTAGAAATTTTCATCAAAATAAAACACATAAAAGAGTACACCCAAAGAAAGTCACTGTGAGAGGCTACAGTGAAGGCCAGAGAATAGCACCTAGGGAACATATTATGTCTAACCAAGGGTCCATGGGGAGAGATTTCCTCACTTCTTCCATATCATTTAAACCCTAATACAAATGAAATTTGAGTTCAAATGATAATTTTTCAGGTCTAGAAAGAACCAAAAATAGGCTTCTGGGACACTAGTAACTTTCTACTTCTCAAGTTCACTGCCAGTCGTATAGTTGTGCTCTCTTTGTAAAAATGCATCTAGCTGCATATTTGCAACATATGTCCTTTTCTGCACATATGTTATACTTCAATAAAAATATTTTAAATGAATTATTTAATGAACTAAAGTGAGGGAAATCATTTCTGAAATATTACATAATAAATGCACAGTCTGGTTTTAAGAGTGATTTATAAAGCATGACTGTTATGTCAGTAAACTTCAGCTTTCTATAAACCAGTCAGTGGCTCTCTGGGCAATGTTACATTTGTGAATTGGCTCCTAAACTCCCTTATTTTCTAAAAAAGTGCTTCTCTTGGTCAACCTCACAACTATTGGATATCTCTTTGGTGAGAAAAATGCACCAAATTTTCTCCTTCCATTAATTGTGAGAGTCATCTCAGTCCAATTTGTTACATTCCTCACATTTTCTGTCACAAAGGCAAAGGGTCTCTTCCTTCCCTCAGGCTTTATGTCTTACCTCCTGTCTCTCATTTACGTGGCTGATTTCCTGCTTCAGAAGTCTGAGTCAAGGATTCCTTATGGGAGCTGAGAGGTTCTTATTCACCACAATCAAAATCCGTGGCAAACAGACCCAGGGAAGAGGTGCACACAGAGGCAGGTTGGAAGGAAAATTGTCCACTTGATTCCCTGGCCTATAAATAGTCTAAAGCCGCATGAAATGGCTTCAGAATAAAGAAATATACGTATACCTTCAACAGAGTAACAAGTTGTGATTAAAAAACAAACGCAGATATGTCAGTAATTTTAGAATCCTGTTTTTAATTATCTTTTCTCACTGTAAGAGTAAATATTTTAATATGCACATAGTTAATTCATTATTCCATAGCTGTTTTATTCTCTGTCTCTTTTTTATTTAACCTAGTTTTATTAGCCATATTGGACAATTAATATTTTCTTGGTCTGGTGCCATGAATGAGGTTGCTTTTCTACAGGGATAATTTATTTTATCTCCTTTTAATAGAAACTTTGGCTTAATATCTTAGCAGCTTAAGTGAATATGTGATTATGTTTTTTGAAAATAGGATGTATTAATTTCATTTTCAAATTAAACTTCAGAACATAATATGCACTTTGAATAATAAACTGCATTAATTTCATTATGCACTGTATGAGCATAGTAGAGTGGCTTACATAATACTTTTGAAGATCTCTCTTACGTTAAAGTTTTTCATAATAATTTTCCATCAGCATGAATATATCTACAAAAAATAATGATATGGGGTTTGACATTTTACAAAGCACATTTCAAAGTTCCTAAGTATAATAGGAAAAGGATGGGCTAGAAGTAGAATTCATAAGAACTCCATTTGATTTCCATCTGTACCACTAGTTTGCGCTGTGGTTTGGAGCAACTTAGTTTCTCTGAACCTCAGTTTCCTTATACGTATAACAAATACAAATTCCTACCTCCCATAGTATTGTCTGAAATAAGTGGGATAGTTTGTTCTTGCATTCAGTACATGGTCCTGTCTCTTGTCCTTCAAAGATATTATCTCCTTTAAGTTGCACAATAGTCCTATTGGAAGATGATTATTGCAGTCAACTGCTTTAATGAACAGTCCTCAAATCTTGCTGGCTTACAACCACAAGTGTATTCTAAATAGGCCAGCAGCTATAGACAGACATATTTCCACATCTCTCTTTTTTTGGGACTCAGGCTTACGTAGTGGCCACTATTTGGCATGGCAGTTTTCATGGAGTGGGAAAAGCAGGGGACAAAGCCAGACTTTCGCTTGAACATGGTCTGTGACACCTCTGCTCACATTTCATTGGCCAGAGCAGGTCACGTGATGGAGCCTAACAGGCAGGGATGTGTACACTGACTACGGGGGTCCTTCAAGGCATATGTCAATGGGGAAGAAAAAGAGAACCAACAATGGGGAATAATGTAATATTCCCCATTATATTACCAGTTATGCAGTGCTCAGTGCAATAATGGCCTTTTCAGAAAGTTCTAATCAAGTGATGGTGGTAACGGATACCCTAGCTTTCAACATAACTCAAAATTAAGTTAAAAATATAATAATACATATAAAAAACTACTGGAGATTTTGTAGTCACGCAGATCTTTATAAAAGCTGTATGTGTGTACCTGTGAATATGGTGTAGTTTGAGGGAGGGACATACATGTTAATTTTATCTATGTGTAATTTATAGATAAGCTAGTTAATTATGAATTTATTTGTAGATCTTTTAAGACCAAATGAAAAAAACATATCTATTTGTAAACCAGCGAGTAGGCTCTTCCCATATATGAAGAACAGCTTGTTTCAGAGTTTAAAATATAATAAGACTAACTTTTAAATTGAACTGAAAAAAGTATAAGTTGCAGATAAATTGAGTACTAGCATGGTATCACTTTTTAGACCTGAATTAAGGGCTTTAAAATTAACTTATTTTTGAACAAGTTGTGCTCAATGTAAGTTTCGTTTATTAATTTGTCTTTGGACCAGCTCTTTGAATGAAAAACATAATTATTTTAAAACTTTAGTTTTCACATTTATAGCCCTGCCTCAAACTTTTCTCTGCAATAAACATGAATTGCACCCCACTTGCGGGTAAAAGTCCCATCGGCATGTGGACTCACATTGTGCGGACTCGTACTGCAGTGTGTATTGAGTCCTCCAAACCAGTACCTTATTTGAGATATTTAATTCATTTTAATCTTATATGTTTTTGATTAATGTTGGAAATAATCTTAAGTTATAGCCTCAATGTTCCTTTTTCATTAATGGGAAACATTCCAGACAATTTGAGAGACTCCCTTACATACCTATTGTTTTAGTTTAAAAAAAAAATTAGAAGTATGGAAAGACAAATAATTTGGACCATTGAATCATGAAGAATTCTGAAGAAAGGCTAATACCTTGTGGATTAGAAGCACAGGCCCTGAATCTGACATACCTGCCTCATTTCTCATCTCACTCCACAACTTTCCAGGTTCGTGTTTGGGAAAGTTTGCATAGTCTTTGTTCGACTCAGTTTTGCCATCTGAAAAATAGAATAATGGTAGGTTTGCTCTGATAATTAAATTAGAGCTAATGTGCCTAGTAGATAACGTTAATCATTAAATCATAGCTTTTATGTTAGCCACCATTTAACAGATTGTATGCTGTTCAAACATAAAGAATCACTAATATACACATGTAAGATGCTTAAATGTATTTCAAATACATAAATGAAAGGCTATTATTGAATACCTACTTTATCCCGAGCACTCTAGCCACTTGGAGGTGTAGAGATGTGGGAAAAAAAGCAAAGAATGGTCCCTAGCCTAATGGTAGGGGCAGTAAGAGTTACAGTGTTGTGCATAGACAGACATTTCTTTGCACTACAGTGCTGTACAGTGATCTAACAGTTTTGGGTGGTCCTCAGAGAATCATACTATATAAAATCTGAGATATTGCTGGTAAACTAATATGAATTTTTCTCACTCTAAGACTGATATGTAGAAATGAGTCACTGAGCTAGTGATTGAGTCTAGGTCTCTGTTAAGCAGGTGCTTCATTTTTGTTTTATTTTGCAATTTTAGTTAAGTGCTGGATGATTGCTATTGTAGCAGTAATTAATGTAATGTAGTACTACAATAATGATGTAATACAGTGGTATATGTATCTATTCCTGTGTAACAATCTACCCCTTAAAAGTAGCAGCTAAAAGCAACAATAAACATGTATTATTACTATTATTTCATATAGTTTCTGTGAGTCAGGAATAATTAGAGCTGTTTAACTGACTCAGGGTCCCTTATGAGGTTTTAGTCAAGATGTCAGCTCGTGCTGAAGGCCTGGCAGGAATTGGAAGATTCACTTATTAGACGGTACATTCACACGCCTGGCAAGTTAGCAGAGAAGTAGGAGAGAAGCTTCAATTCCTTGCTAGCTGCACCACTCCAGAGGGAAGCTTGAGCATCTTAACATCATGGTAGCCAGATTCCCCCAGAATAAGTGATCCCAAAGGGCTCAAGGCAGAAGCCATATAGAGTTTTATGATCCAGCCTTAGAAGTCCACTTCATCATTTATGCAGTACCCCATGCTTATACACGCAGCTATAGGCAATGAAGGAGGTGACAAAATGGGAGAATAAGTGAATGAGTAATAGGACATGAGGCTAATTGGGGGCCATCTTAGAGACTGTCTACAATAGTAAAAAATGAAAATAAGAATTACATGTTTGCAGTGTACTACGATTAACTGGAAGGGTTTGAAACAAGTGAGGTGTGGTGAAAATACTCATTTTTTTATATTATATAACTTTGGGTAGAATTATAGAAGTAATAGGACAGATGTGCAATACTGAAAGGGTAAAAATTTTAAATAAAATCTGTTTAACTTATTAGTAATGAAAAACTTGAACTTTCCTTTGAAGACAAAGCTATTTTTAAGAACTAGATTAATACTTGAAATGGTTACACGAAATTTGTGATTAAGACATTTTTATGATGATCTCTTCATATTCTTGATAAGCATCTTTAACAAGAAATTTCATTCACACGAGTAGATAAGAAAATAATTAAATTTATTTTAGACCCATTTAAAAATTATACCAAATTAGGTTTAAAGATGGTAACAGCTCTTTCTTTTCAGTCTATTGTGATAATGTGAATGGATTTAAAATCCAGTCATATTTTTTCCATGTCAAGTGTTTCAAAATAATGAGGAAGCTCTAATTTACAAACTGCACTGTGTTGTTGGATTAGGGACTTAATGAGTTTGGATGCCCATATTTTTTAAAAAAATGCCTCTAAAAAGCACATCAGACAATGGACAGACAAATCAGTATACAAGAGGACTTAGATTTCAGGCAGCTGCCAGGAGTTGTGAATACCAGAGACGCCTGCTTGCCATCCCCAGGCACAGTCTCCTCTACAGATTGCACTTCGGCTGCATGCTAGACTCTGTGAGCATCATGATCGTATACCTTGTACACACCAGGAGCCCCACATTCTGCAGCCAGCAGGCTGTTGACCTTGATGTCCAAGTGGCAGTTCACATCCTTTGCCAAGTCTCCACGTCATGGTAGAACAGCAAATGCTAGATGTGGGTTTTCATTTTCACTGCCAGGAAGGGCCATGGGCTTTACAGTTTTCCTCAGTAGTTTCTCTCACGGCTAGCTTCTTTGTAAGCCTAAAGACTCTCCTCATAGGTAGAGGTGAGTATCCCAGGAGATCTAGCCAAGTAGGCATTGGTTGACTCCACTTCCACCCAAGTAAAGGAAATCCACATCCTTGGACAGAGTCACTTATGGCACTCATGTAACATGTTAAGAGTCTGATAAATAAATTTTATCTTACAATCCAATTCTGACATCTTTAAAGTTCTGAAAGCATCTCAAACCTTTCAGTAATACTTATTGCATTTTATGAATGAACTTATATTCATTAGTAATATATGCTAATTTGGATATTTGAAGATATATTACATGTGCTTCTTGAAAATATTTTATGCTGTGGTTTTCTAACTTGGCTGATCATGAACCCATCTGGAAAGGTTTGTTTGTATGATTTTTAAAAAATGATGATGAGGCATTGTTAGTTATGACTCTTGCACTAGCGAGTATCCAAAATTCAATTTAAATGTAAATATTGAGGATTATTTCAGTTGTAGGAAAATCCAGAAGCACCAAAAATGACATTAGAGTGTTTGCTGGCACCCTGCTGGCTCCGCGCACAGGCAGCAGCAGGCTGGCTTCTTACGTTCACACTCTGCTTAGCATAAAGAGGGTGTCTGTTTCCTAACAGCTCCAACGAGGAGCTCAGTACTCAGTCTCATTTTCTTACTGTTCAGCCAGGCGGTGTGGTCAGTGGAGAGGAAGGCTCTGACTGGCCAGAACCCTGCCGTGTGCCCACTCGTGTAATGAAGAGTAGAGAGTCAATTCCATGCAGACCACACCACTGAGATCCAGGAGAGGCAGGCAGGATTCCTCAAAGGAAAAATGAAATGCTATAATCAGGAGAAATAGATATGTGGGGACCCTCCTACTCTCCCCTGCCCTGCAAATCCGTTATATGCACAAATCTGAATTTCATAGGAGTAGGGCTTGGTTCTTTATTTTGAAAGAGTTCCCCAGGAATTTAGAAGCCACTGGTCTACTGTATGTTGTAGCCTTTATAATTTCTAGATAGCTAGAGTAACAGGCAGAAAACTAATTGGATCATTAATTCTTACTGAAGCTGAGTATATACCCTGAGCTTCAAAGTAACACCAATTAGATCATCAGAAAGTGTTTAAAGAGCACATCTCTATTTGGTATGAACCATAGTCTAAGAAACTGTCACTCAGCATAAATGTCCATTGGATAAATTTCTGTTAATGTCATTTCTTGATGAGTTGATGTGCATCCTTGCTCCAGATTGAAGAGATTGCTCCTCCAGTTGTCTTTGCATTTTTACTCTGGGTGCAAGGAAGGTCAAAGGAGAAGTTACTGTTTTGCCATAGTAATAGTCTTTGTGGCTGTTATATCCTTTCTACCCTTCTTCATAACTTTGTTATTCAGTGTTTCATATAACAATAATAACAGAAGACACACTAGATCATATTCAGAGGACAAATTTGCAAATCCTTATTAAATTAATTTTCATAACTAGAAAAATAATTTATAAAAATGTAACATTACATATTCCCATCTATATGTATATGTATTTTTTTTACACCTGAAAAGGCAAAAGGGACATTGATTTTCGTGCACTGACTTGCAGTATTTCTAATTAATTAAGGTAAACAAGCTTTTGTTTAGCACCTACTACGTGTTAGGATCTGAAGAAAATATAAGGATAAAAAAGAGGTGACTCAAAAGATTTGACAAATATTACTGATCATTAAAACCTATGTAAAGAACTTCAAACAATGCAGAATATCTCAGGGCATATAAGAGGGTCTGTTTATTAAGAATAACAAATCTTGACAGACAACTTGATAGAACTAATGTGACTATTATCTCTGGATAGGTTGAATATACTGCACAGAAGTATTTCATCTTGGGTCTCCAGCTCAGATGGTTTAGTGACAGTGTGGCCAGTGATGAGAGGGCTCCTAACCGGGGCAGGTGACCTTCCCTCGACTCTTGGCTCTACCATTTAACAGCTGCTGTGTGTCCCTCATCAAGTTTCCTTGGCCCTTGGAGCTTTTGTTTCCCATCAATCAAATGGAAACGATGTCTGCACCTACCCTGTAGTGTGGTTACAAAGATTAAATGGCACAGTGTATATAAAAGAGCAGAAGCCTTAATAGAAATATTAGTTATTGCTATTATTGACTTTAGAGATCTACCCTGTAATTTTAACTTTTCTGTAGAAGATATTACATACCCCAAATAGAGATAAGATCTGTTATCTTACTAACTCACAGAGACTCAAATAAGTATGTTAGCAAATCTCTCTCGATATTTGGTATCATTCAAGGTCCCTAAGCACTGTCTCACATTCTCTTTACTTAACCAATTCCCAGTCACTGCACCTGTGCCTCAAAGTAGCCTCATGGCCTAAACTAAAAAAGTTCGGAGGTGCCAACTCCCGTCTGAGTTTGCTCTGCCCTGAAAAATTCGGCATATATTTTCCTCTTACTAGAAAGTTTGATATTGTTTATGAAAAGGTTTTAAATTAGCTGATGCCCTACAAAAAGTTCAGGCTCATCCGTAGATTGTTCCTTTCTTGAGACAGAAAACACTAAGTTACATACAGTAGTTGGCAGTGGCTTCAAATTAAATCCAAACTGACGCCGCACATAGTTTGACAGGTTTCAGAATCGGGAAGGAGACCATTTACTCATTAACTGACTGTTCACACTGAGGACATTTGGTCTCTGGCCTGACTGTCCCTTCAGAACTAGGAATACAAGAAATGTTCAAAACGTTCCCTCTCTTCCTGTCCTGCTTTCAAATTAAGGTAAATTACCATCTTTTTGAAGCCAAAAGTCTACCATATAATGAGGAAATGAAAGATGACACAACCTTGCCACATGTTGTAGCTAGATGGAGCAGTGCTGGTGTGGATGATGTCTGTTAATTACAATAAGAATGCAAATGAAAAAATAAGTAAACTCTTTTTTATCCATTCACCTCTTCATGGACATTTAGGTTGCTTCCATGTCTTGCTTATTATAAACAGTCCTGCTGTGAACACAGAGGTGCATGTATCTTTTTGAATTATAGTTTTTTCTGGATATATGCCCAGGAGAGGGATTGCGGGGTCATATGGTAGGTCTATTTTTAGTTTTCTGAGGAACCTCCATACTGTTCTCCACAGTGGCTGCACCGACTTACATTCCCACCAACAGTGTTGTAGGAGGGTTCTCTTTTCTCCACATCCTCTCCAGCATATGTTATTTGTAGACTTTTAATGATGGCCGTTCTGACCGGTGTGAGGTGGTACCTCATTGTAGTTTTGATCTGCATTTCTTTGATAATTAGTGATGTTCAGCATCTTTTCATGTGCCTACTGGCCATCTTTATGTCTTCTCTGGAGAAATGTCAATTAAGGTCTTCTGCCCATTTTTCATTGGGTTGTTTGTTTTTTTGTTGTTGAGTTGTATGAGCTGTTTGTATATTTTGGAGATTTAAGTCCTTGTTGATCGCATCATTTGCAAATTTATTCTCCCATTCTGTAGGGTGTCTTTTCGTTTTGTTTTTGGTTTCCTTTGCTGTGCACAATCTTATAAGTTTGATTAGGTCCCATAGTGGTATACTACTCAGCCATAAATAAGAATGAAATAATGCCATTTGCAGCAACATGGTTGCAACTAGAGATTATCATACTAAGTGAAGTAAGTCAGAAAGAGAAAGACAAATACCATGTGATATCACTTACATGTGGAATCTAAAATATGGCACAAATGACCCTATCTACAAAACAGATACAGACTTGCAGACATAGAGATTAGACTTGTGGTTGCCAAGGGGGAGGGGGGAAGGGGAGGGATGGGCTGGGAGTTTGGGGGTTGGTAGATGCAAACTATTACGTTTAGAATGGATAAACAACAAGGTCCTACTGTACAGCACAGGGAACTATACCCAACCTCATAAGATAAACCATAATGGAAGAGAGTATAAGAAAGAATGTCTATACGTGTATAACTGACTCACTTTGCTGCACAGCAGAGACGGGCACCACATTGTAAATCAACTATACTTCAATAAAAAAAATAGAAAAAAAATAAGTAAACTCATCTATAGGTATCCTTTGGCCTCTCTATTTGAGTCACTTACAATGGATGGATTCTCTTCTTACGACAAGGTATCTCTAATCCAGAAGTAGTCATAGAGCTAATTGGCTTTGAATCATCTACAAAATATCCTGGTGCCTCAGTGGAAGCTGGTATTTGTAATTCTCTGTTGTCTCTGTCAAGAATGGGCTAGTTAGATTATGGTATTCAAGCTCATCCTTTGTGTAGGGCCTGGTCTTTAAGGAAATCACTTTGCATTCAAAGCAAACACTGATGGGGACTGGATGACAACTCACATCATTATGGGAGACCTTTAGACACTTATTATACTGATTTGCCAAATGTGTTTACATTTAATTAAGAGAACTCTCCTCAACCAGGAGAAAGCTGCTGAATGAGAAACTCAATTATTTGGAAATCTGCATCCCCTCCAACAGGCAAACAAAAGGAAACAAAACTAAAATACCATCATGTTAAAGGAAAAGGATTTGCAAGGGGAGAAAAAAACTACTGGATGATGATTTTGTGTTTCCCTCAAATACAAGTTTATACCTACAATTTAAAATGAAGGACTGAGTTGTTTTTACCTCATCTTAGGGCTACAAGTGGACTTCAAAGCTTGGGTAGGCTTACCCTCTGATCTCTTCTGTGGTCTTCTGTGGTTCTCCCTCCCTCCCTCCCTCTCTCTCCCCCCACCATGACCTTAAAACCAATGAATAAGATTCAGATTCTGTCTATGCTGCATAATAATAGCACCCATTTAAATAAAACACCTCACTTCTCTCTAACTCAGGTTTTCTTATCTGAAAAATGCAGGTGATAATAATGACTGTCAGAAAATTTTTGTGAGAATTGGATTAAATAATGGATCCGAAAGGACCTTCTTCAAAATTGTGAGTCTTTATTATTAGGATCTAATGATTTCTTTAAAGAACTAATTTCAGTATTCATGAATTCTTGCTGTCATGAAGGCCTTTGTTTATTCCAAGGCAAGTAGTTTCCACTTTATTCATTTAAGCTAGATCCTACCTTTCTGTCCCCAGAAATGAAACAACTGTTTATCCTTTCCTTGGTTTTATTAATGTTTATCATGTCAAAGTGATAATAACATCTGTATCACCCTGTCTTCACCACATCCATAACATGTATTGAGTATTTACTGTGTTAAGCATTAAACTACATAATATAATTAAACCTCCAACAACTGTGACTCAGTGACTAGGCTTGAAACAACTTTAGAAATGAGGAAATTGGAGTTGGTAGAGAACTTGTCCAAGGTCGTGGGGCTGATAGGTGGCAGAGCCGGGTTCATACCGGTTCTGTTTGCCTGATCCTGTGCTTACTGCCCACTTTCAATTTTTGGAAATGATGGGCATCTTTTTGACGCTGCATGTGGGGTAGCCATAAGAGGAAGGGTTCTTACACAAGTGTCCGGGGACCTCTAGGAGATTCCTCAGATGTGCTTTGGGAGTTTGAGAAATCTCTGGAATCGGATGCAATTGTTTGGGTAGTTGAGCAGCTTACAGATTCTCAGACTTGACTCCAAAATACTAGGACCCAGGAAGATACTTTAAATTACCTCTAGCTGCTTGGATCTTTATCAAAGGAAACCCTTTCTCTAATCCCAGCATTTAAAACAATGGGCTTGGGGCTTTCCTGGTGGTGCAGTGGTTGAGAGTCCGCCTGCTGATGCAGGGGACGCGGGTTCATGCCCCGGTCCGGGAAGGTCCTACATGCCGCGGAGCGGCTGGGCCCGTGAGCCATGGCCGCTGAGCCTGCGCGTCCGGAGCCTGTGCTCCGCAGCGGGAGAGGCCACAGCAGTGAGAGGCCCGCGTACCGCAAACAAACAAACAAAAAAAAAAAAAACAATGGGCTTTCCAGCTATACCTGCAAACCCACATCTGTAGCAGGAGATGGGAAGTCTTGTGGGGAGGGACAGCTTCCCTCTTTCAAGGCTCAGTCCCCTTTGCAGGGAATTTACTGAGCAAAATTATGGATATTTGAGACCATAGTCCTGCCAGGAAATGCAAAAAACAAAATAATTCCCTGTGACATTGCACAGTCAGGAAAACTATTGCAGAAGCAGAGTCAGTGGGCGAAGGGTCTTCCAGATCCCTTGAATCATATGGTTGATACCTAGTTTAAGAAAAATGGTGCGTTAGATAGAGGCCAAGACTATCAGAATGCTTAGAATGTCAAGTCAGAATTCTTAGGTTGCATCCTGTTTCTTCCTGGTTAACTCTACGTTTTATGAAGGCTTTTAACATCCCAAAACCTTGGTTCTCTTACCTGACAAAATGTTGGGGAAGAGGGGTTAATAACAATTAATTTATAAAATTGTTACGTGAATTAAATGAGATGATTCATACAAATGGCTAGAATGGTACCTGGCATATGTGTTAATGTTGTTGTTATTACTGTTGTTAATAATAATAAATAATAGTGTGGACATAATTGAAACCCCATATACATAAAAGAACTATCCACAAATACAAGAAAGTAAACTTTATTACAGTTAATTGGTAAATCTCAACTCTGATGTTCTTAGTGCCAAGTTTTCTCTTTAAAAGCATTTATAACTGGTTTCACTAAATACCTTAATTTTTAAATGACCTTTTTTTTTTTTTTTTTGCGGTATGCGGGCCTCTCACTGTTGTGGCCTCTCCCGTTGCGGAGCACAGGCTCCGGATGCACAGGCTCAGCGGCCATGGCTCACGGGCCCAGCCGCTCTGCGGCACGTGGGACCTTCCCAGACCGGGGCACAAACCCATGTCCCCTGCATCGGCAGGCGGACTCTCAACCACTGCGCCACCAGGGAATCCCCAAATGACCTTTTTATATGGTGGTATATGACCACCACGAGATGCTTTTTTGGGGTCACTTTTAGTCTTTGCAATGCATTTTTTCCCCAGTTTAATGTAGAGAGCAGAACAATTATTTCCTGTTTTTCACTTACTCAATGACAGTGGTTTTAGCAGAGAAAAATCTGTTTTATCTAAAGTGGCATCCATTTAATAACATCAAAAACTTATTCCTATAATTGACTAACAATTGAAAGCAAAGCTAGAAACAGAAAAAGGCAGAGATACCTCTACTGAGAGCCCTGTGTATGATAATGGGAATCTCTTTTCTTCAGTCCTAAAGGATTAAAAAGAGATTTTAAAATGTTAAGTGAATCTGTAATAGAAACAGTGGGAAAGGTATCATTTTATATTTGAGCGCCTACAAAAGCCTTAGGAAATAGCAGATCAGCCATTTGGGTGTCTGGCGGTTCATTTTTATTCTGTCCTTTGTCTTGCCAATGAAGGTTCCTAGAAGAGAGCTTTCCTCTAAAATCAAGCTTTTGAATTGACCTCAGAAAGAGGTTAAACTGTTGAAATCAGATTAACCCTGCCTCTGAGTTCTGTGTCTTGGGCTGCATTTTCTTTTCCTGACACTAGAGTACCAAACCACAACTGGTTTCCAAGGTGCTGCTACAGAAATGTCTAGTTTTCCTAGAGATCAAATGCACTGTGTGTGCAGGAGCATAACGTACATGAGTGAAACTGGTCCAGCAAATGCATAGGAAGCAGTGAGGGTCACAGTCACCTTCAGACAGCCTGGTATATCCGAAGAAGAGGTCTCAGTTCTCAGCTCCAGTTCCTTGTCTGATGCTTGGATATTTTAAGAGACTCTGAAAGCCTGGAGTTTTATCTGAAATCTCCCAATTAAAACAAAACAAAACAAGACTCTTCATTATTATTCCAAACACATATAAAAACAGAAAACAGTATTTAATGAAACTCCGCTTACTCATCACTGAGCTTCCTAATTTATCAACCCACGGTCTTTCTTGTCCTTCTCGTTCATTCTACCTTGTTTTTTTTTTTTTTTTTTTTTAATTTTTAACGTTTTATTATTTACTGGAAAGGTATATATTTTCAGTAGCACCCAAATATATAAATAAATAAATTTTTGTTAGTCTTCATGTAACAGAAGTAAGACATTATAAAGACTCTGTAACACTAATGAGAATTATAGTGCCACATTATTCCATATATAGATGGTAAGTGTTGGACTACATCTAAGAAGATTGGATCAAAAAAGTCTGTAGCACACCGTGGTCATAGGCCAGTTTCACCTATGATGAAATCATAGAACATTCAACACATGACAGCATTTTAGCAGAGAAGAATATAAATTAGTTTTTCAAGTAGAAAAGGCACTTTTATCATTCTTGATAGTGTAATTTTGTGGAATTTTTCTATATAAAGTCTCTCAAAATGATTTTCAGACAAAAACAGTGTTTCTGATTTTAACTTGAAAAATGTCCGCATCTACAAACAAAGCATTTTTGGACTTGTTCTCTTTTCTACACTCGCTCTCTTCACAAGAGTTTATCATGAGGCTTCAAAGAACATCTGAAGCTTGCAACTCCTGAACCTTGTCTGCAGCCTAGACTTTTTCCATAAACTTCGGAGCATAAATCTAATTCTATATTTCACACGTCCATTTGGTTACCCAACAAGCAACTCAAGCTTAAAATGTTGAATTTGCTCTATCCAGAGCCTTTCTCATCTCAGTTATTGTCAACCTCTTCCTTTCGATTGCCCAAGTCAAAAATATTGGAAACATCCTTGACATTTATCTTCCTTTTAGACCGTTTGATCCATCAGGAAATCCTACTGCTTCTACAATTTGCCACCATCTCCACTGCTCTGTCACCCTCGTCCAAACTACTGTCATCTATAGACTCTACTATTATACGCCTGCTTCTACTCTTGTCCCCTGTAGATTATTTTCTTTTAATATCCCTATATCTCCTTCCCATTTCATCTCCACCCCACCCTCCCTATCCCACCCCTCTAGGTGGTCACAAAGCACCGAATTGGCCTCCCTGTGCTATGCGGCTGCTTCCCACTAGCTAGCTATTTTATATTTGGTAGTGTATATATGTTCATGCCACTCTCTTACTTTGTCCCAGCTTACCCTTCCCCCTCCCCGTGTCCTCAAGTCCATTCTCTACGTGTGGGTCTTTATTCCTCTCCTACCCCTAGGTTCTTCAGAACCATTTTTTTTTAATAAAGCAAAGTCCAGATATCATATTACTTCACCTCTAATAACTTCAGTAGATGTCTCTAAATGTCAGGGACTTTTAAAAAAACTTAATCAAAACATCATAATCCCTAAATATCATCAAATGTATACTCAGTGTGCAAGTTTTCCTAATGGTTTCATAATTTTCGTTAACGTTTTAAAGACATATTTCTTTTCCTTTTAAGAGTTTGTTTTGACTGAGAGCTAAATAGAAGCAATACATTGTAATTGATTGCTATATATTATGTTAAAACAATTTTTAAATCTATCAATATACCCTCCCTCTTCTTATTTATTTTTCCTATAATTAATTTGTGGAAGAAACTGCATTATTTTTCCTGTGTATTTTTCCTGAATTTGGATTTTTCTCCTTGTGATGTTCATTCCTCTCTGGGATTAAGTATATTGATAATTAGATATAAAAATTTAATCAAATTTTGTCTTTATAAAATAATACATGTACAGCCATAGAGATTTTGTATATTTCCATTTGCAGGCATGTGAGGTCTGAATTTTTTAGAGGTCTGAATATTTTAGTAGTTACATCTCTTGATAATCATTGCCTAAGTATTAGTTTACAAGGGGATTAAAACAAACAAAAGCCCTGGGCTTCACCAGCTTCTTACTCTGCTCTAGGCTTCCTTGCTTGTCTTGAACCTGGGAAGAGAGTTGGTTCAGTGTCATTAAAAACAATGAAGTTAGCATATGTTTAAAACAATATTAGCTAAGATTTTACTGTATTCACTATATTCTACCTCAAGTGGTTTATCAGATATTTATTGAATAGTAATCTCTTTCCTTGCCTTGACTGTAAGCTCTGTAAGGAGAGGGTCTATCTTGCATTCAACTATTACATGCCCAGCATGTAGGAGCAACACCTGAAATGCAGGTTCTCAATAAATGTTTGATGAGTAGATGGATGGATGTGAGAAAGAATGAGTGATTCAATGAGTGAATGGATTAATACCTGCTATTCCAGGTCCTATGCTTTCAGTCTATTAGAGAACACAGCTGAGTAAATAATGTATCAGTTATCTCTTGCTGCTCAACAAGTTAACACAAATACTTAGCAGCTTAAAACAACAAAAAATAGTATCTCATAGTTTCTGTGGGTAAAGAATTCAGGAAATTTAACTGGGTGGTTCTGGCTTTGGCTCTCTCGGGAGGGGCCAGTTAAGATGTCTGCTGGGGCTGTCATCATCTAAAGGCTTGACTGGGGCTGGAGGAGACACTTCCGAGGTGGCTCTCTCCTTGTTCAGCACCAGGGCAGGGAGCTCTGTGCGTGGAGCTCTCTGAACACCCATACGGCTGGGCCCCGCCTATTCCTCTTGAGGCCCAGAACTTTCCAGTGCTCCCAGGAGGCATCAGAAAAAGACACCCTAAGCTTAACTGGCCTGACACCCTTCTCCAGGGAAGACCTGTGAACCTGAGCCAAAGGGCAGGTGTACACTTGTTCACTGTATAAGCAAGAGTAGAAGAATGTGTGTAGTATCGTGGAACCTTGTATGGGAGAAATAATAGCTTTGAGACAAAATCTGTGGCTGTTGGCAGAAGACCTCACTTCCCTGCCAGCTGTGGTGAGAAGTCCTCAGTTCCTCTCCATACAGCTGCTTGAGAATCCTTCCACCATGGCGGCTGGCTTCTCCCCAAGGGAATGATCTGACAGGGGACAAGATGGCAGCCACAGTGCCTTTTACGACTTCGTCTCAGCAGTCACGCACTGTGCCTCCTGCCTTAATCTGTTCATTAGGAGTGAGTCATGGTTCTAGCCTGCACACAGTGATTAGGCTACACCTTTTGAAGAAAGTGTCAAAAGATTTGGGGGCATATTTTAAACCACAAAAAGTAAACATAATAATCACCATAAAGTACAACAACTACTATAGTACAGAGACGTCCAGAGAAGTGAATAGAATACCACTGAAGAGGAGTGAGCAGTGAATTTAGGATTTTGAAATCTGGGTTGAAACCCAGGCTAGCTCATTACAAGCTAAATATGTGACCTAAGGCAAATTATTTTCCTTCTTTGGGTCACAATTTTGATAGCTGAAAAAGTACAGAATTGAACTTGACTATAATAGTAATAATAATAAAACAAAGTGACCTTTACTGGGTATATACTATAGCACCAGCACTCTAAAGGCAAAATGTGAAGTACCTTTTAATCCTGTCGATAGCTACTGCTGTTTTGTTTTCAAGGGGAGGAAATAAAACACGGGGAGGGCTTCCCTCGTGGCGCAGTGGTTGAGAGTCCGCCTGCCGATGCAGGGGACACGGGTTCGTGCTCTGGTCCAGGAAGATCCCACATGCCGTGGAGCGGCTAGGCCCGTGAGCCATGGCCGCTGAGCCTGCGCGTCCGGAGCCTGTGCTCCGCAATGGGAGAGGCCACAACGGGTGAGAGGCCCGCGTACCGCAAAAAAAAAAAAAAAAAAAAAAAAAAATCATGGGGAGATTGAGTGACTGGTCCAGGGTACCCATTGGTGGAGAGATACAAGTATGCAAAATACAGGGATGCCAAAAGGAAGCCCCCATGAGGTTTGCACCAGGATGAAATGGGATTAGCTTTGTAATTCTTACAATCTTCTTCACAGAAGAATGCATGTCTCTTGTGACTGCAAACTCTGGCAATTTCGACTCCAATTTATACCTTCGGCTTTAAACCTTGCTCCTCAATTTGTTGTTTGTGGCCCAGTAGCATCAGCATCACCTGGGAGCTTGTTGGAAAAGCAGAATCTTGGGCCACATTTTGGATCTACTAAATCAGAATCTACATTTTAACAAAAGCCCCAAATTATTCGTATGCACAGAAGTGGTCTTCAGTGAGGTCCCCTTATCAGAATATTTGAAAAAGATGTTCACATGGTCGAATTTGCAACCAGAATTGAGGACCATTGACCTAGAGAATGACTGTGAGTGATGATTTGTCTTTGTTCTTCCTGACTGCTGGGTTAATGCTAGTTGAATGGGCATAAATGGAGATAAGAGATGATTGTGTAACTTTTCATTTTATCTGTTTTCTTAGTAGATTTACTGGTTGGATCCTTTGGTTGCAAGCACCCTAATAATTACCTTTGAGTTAAATAAAGGGAGAGGCAATTTTCTGGAAGGCTGTAGGATACTCCACAAAGTTGACGACAGTGCTAACCAACATAAATGAGAGCCACAGGGCTTCCCTGGTGGCGCAGTGGTTGGGAGTCCACCTGCTGAGGCAGAGGACACGGGTTCGTGCCCCAGTCTGGGAAGATCCCACATGCCGCGGAGCGGCTGGGCCCGTGAGCCATGGCCACTGGGCCTGCGCGTCCAGAGCCTGTGCTCCGCAATGGGAGAGGCCACAGCAGTGAGAGGCCCGCATACCGCAAAAAAAGAAAAAAAAAAATAAGAGCCACATCATCTAATTTTAAATTTCTCGTAGCCATGTTTTAAAAACAGTAAAAACAACCAGGTAAGACTTTAATTTTAATAGTGTACTTTATTTAACTGATGAAGTAATAATTTAAAAACTCCTCTTTTTCCATTTTCTCCTCTATTCTCAATACTTCTGATAGCAGTTGTGTGTGGCTTTTTCCCGCATCAAGCAATTCTGCAATCTGTTTAACTACCTGGAGTTAGCACAGACTCCACAGGTTAAGGGCTCAGTCCCACAAGACTGGTCACCACCTATCCACTGAATTGCCAGTCACAAGTCTAGGTTGTCACCTGTGCTTCTGATGACAGGCTATACAGATCAGAGGTTCCCAAACCCTCTGCTCAGGTTCAGTAATTTGCTAGAATGGCTCGCAGAACTCATGGAAAGTGTTTACTTACCAGATTATCAGTTTATTATAAAATCATAAAACCCAGGAACAGCCAGATGGAAGAGGTGTGAAGGACAAGGTATTGGGGGAGGGGTGTGGCCTTCCGTCTTCCCTCCTGATGCATCACCCTCCCAGCACCGCTGTGTGCTCAGCAACCCAGAAGCTCTCAACCCTGTACTACTAGCCTTCCGTGGAGGCTTCATTAGATAGGCATGATTGATTAAATCTTTTGCCATTGGTAATGGAACTCAATGTCTAGCCCCTCTCCCCTTTCAGAGGGTGTGTTGGGGGCCAGGGAAGTTGAAATTTCCAACCCTCTAGTTACCTGGTTGGTTCCCCTGATAACCAGCCCCCCTAGGAGACTGTCCTGGGTCATCTCATTAACGTAAACTCCAGATATGGTTGAAAGGGGTTTGTTATGAATAACAAAAGTCACACTTTTTACCTTTATCACTCTTAGCACTTAGGAAATTCCGAGGGTTTTGAGAGCTCTGTGACAAGCATGAGGATGAAGACCCAAATATACATTTCCTACTGTACATCACACTGTCACAATTGAATATATTCCACATATTCTTTCAACATGTACTCAATAAGTTCTTAGTAAGGCATTTCCATCCTTTTTTATACCAAAGTCTTTGAAATCAGGTGTATATTTTATTTACAGCTCAAGTAAATCTGGACTAGATGTATTTCAGGCCGGTTTAGTTGGGAAATGATTCCAGAGAGTTGGAGTGCGGGAAAGGGTCAAGTTACAGAGAAAGGGGCAAAGATACATTACCAACTTGACAACACCTACAAGTTGTCTGTGTTTGACCCCATGGGACCTTCTGAGGAGTCTTGTTAACTATGTCTGAGAATGATATACCTTGGGATGAAAGGAGAAGAGTTTTACCCATCCCCCTCGGGATGAGCATGACCCCACAGCAATAGCTGTCCTGCACTCCTGGGTTGCCTATGTGTATGGGCCAAGGATGTTCCGTTGGGGTCCCTTGCTGGAGCCTTTGGGCTTGCAGTCCCGCCCAGGGCAGGAACGCGGTGCCAGAACAAGGCGAGGTGCTGTCAGGGTGTATGGGACTGAAGCTAATCAGAGCCAGGAGGACACAGTTGTTGGAGCTGGGGTGGGACTGAGAGGCTGTGAGTGGGACAAGAGATGTCCCATATACTAGACAGTGCCAATTTCCTGGCAAGTTACTAGTTAAAATAAACTTTATGACCTTAAAATAGTCACAATGTGTTGTATGACTTGTACCACTTTTAATGTATTGTATTACAGTGTGTTATGATAGCTCCAAGAGCAAGCTATAGCATACAGTCCTGAAAATGTTTATTCACCCAAGGAACACTTTTGGTGAGGTGTATCTTATAAGACTAGTGTATCACATACCACATTTTACTAAGAGATGCTGTACATCTTTGCTACTCAAACAGTGTGTTCCATGGAGCCAGCAGCATCCACACGCATTTGTATACATTGCCTAAAGGCCACTGGGAACATAGAAGGGAAATAGAGAATTCATCACCTTAAGGGTCACACCTGGGAGCTTTTCAGAATGCAGAATCCTATGTTCACCTCAGACTCAGTGAGAATCTGCCTTTTAACAAGATCCCCAGTAATTATGTGCACACTAAAGCTTCCAAAGCACTGTACTACAGCATGATTTGCTCAATTAAATTTTAAGATGTTCTCGTAATCATTATTTCACTGTAGAAAGTATGTATATTTCTAAAAAATAAATCATAACCTGGATGTTCAGTCAGATGCACCATAGGAAACCCCACTGTTTAATGTTTCTCAAATTATTTATCAGACATTGGACTTCCATGTTCAAATGCAGATTCCTGCCTCACACCTTATACCTATGAAATCATAATTTCTGATGGAGACTGAATTTTAAACAAGCTACCTACACAATTAGTACATCCAGTAAAGTTTGAGAACCACAATTAAAGGGGTGCAATTATGAAATCTGTTGCCTAAAGCCCCCCTTTTTAGGCTATATACGACATTATAAATAACATCCTGATGATCTTATATGTAAATATGGAATTTGAGCTTATTCATGCCTTTTTATGCATTTGTTTATCTAATCTTTTCTGAGTGTCTGCTACATGCAAGATTCTGCTTAGATGCTGGGAAATTCATGATAAAATAAGATAGTATCTCTTGTCTAAAAATGCTCTGTCTGGTTGAAAGAGCATAGATTATCATTCAGCTTGATGATGGCCAAGTTATATAATGTAAAACAGTTTCTGAGCATCAGGAAGAGGACGTCCCCAGCTCTGACTGTGGATGGAGCCTTTTAGGGAGGAAGGAGACTGGATTTCTTTCTAAAATGATACATGCGCAGTGGTTAGATCAGATCACCTTAAAAAAACTCTGCCAGATTCTGTCTTTCCTAGACACAATTTTTTATTGATTCACTGGTCACAGGAATATAAATGTGATAATAATGACCAAATCATTATTTTCAAGCTATTAAACATATGCATTTTCTCTCTTTCCCCAAACAACTGTATGGTCCTTAAGGTGATGGATTCTCTATTTCCCTTGTACATTCCCAGTGACGTTTAGGCAAAGTATACGGATGCACACATTGTCCAACTAACTCAAGGATATCTTCCCATAATATGCTGTAAAGCAATTTTGTCTTAATGGAGAAGAAGCCATTGATTTGACCTGATTCCTTTTTTCTTTCTGGGTTGAGGATAGGAAACCTATCCCTATTCCTAACCCTAACCCTAACCCTAGCCTGTTTATAATTATCCACTTAGTATTACATCATAAAGAACCTTAAGTGAATGAAGTTTAAGTTGTACTAGACTTTGAGTGATAGTGCCCTCATTACCTAGAAAAGGTCACTTATGTGGAAATTGCCAGGGGATTGGAAGCTGAACATCCAGAAACACTGTGGGCATTATTCTCGAGTCTCAGTTCTGCACAGGTATCTGGGGAGGGAGAACGTTTCTGATGAGCGAATCAAAGAGATGAAACCTATCTAGGGAAACTTGGCTTAAAAGGTTTTAAGACAAAGTATGGTTCAATTTCTTCAGTTTTCTTATCTTTCTGCTTGTTAACAATAATTTGTGGAATGTCTACAATTCACCATATATTGCTTCTGTAGTACTTAGCACTGCTGAAAACCTGGTGTTGCCTAACACAAAACCTCAGCTTTGCCTAACACATTGCAACACTAAGGGCCTTTCACACAGAAATACACTTCACACAATGCTAACTATGTAGTTAACCGCATGTAATTCTATTTGAAGGACAGCTATGAAAAAGACATATGAAAACTATGGACTGTATGGTGATGTCATTGACCACTGTCCCAACTCAAAGAGTTCAGGTTCTGCAGCAGCCAGGACTGACTTCTTCAACAGATATAATAAGTGCTGTGCCCAGAGTCCACATATGTCTAGGAGCCCAAGAAAATATTTTAATTTCTTTTAAAATCAGAAGGAAAAACTAAACTTTTAGGTTAAAGAAAATGTTTGAAAAACTAAACTTTTAGGTTAAAGAAAATGTTTGAATATATGATCTTAATACATTAATCTTCATACCAGTGCAGTTGTAAAATATAAGTTTTATCTTATTTTATTTTATTTTTTTATGTAGGAAGAGACCCATGCAGGCAGAAGTACCTTGACCCCATGAAGGTCATCATGCAACCATGGCAGCAAAAGCAGGGGGCTTCCCCATCCCTACCCGACTAGGTGTCTAGGGGTCTCTTCTTTTCTTGACTTAACAGGCCTCCTTCTGGAGGATTGTGTGATAGTTTCCTAGGGCTGCTATAAAAAGTACCACAAACTGGGTGGCTCAAAACAACAGAAAGTTGTTCTTTCACATTTCTGGAGGCTAGAAGTCCAAAATCCAGGTGTTGGCAGAGTTGGGTCCTTCTGAGGGAGACTCCATTCCATGCCTGTCTTCCAGCTTCTGGTGATGACGGTAAACCTTGATTTCTTTGGTTTGCAGCTGCATCACTTCATTCTTTGTCATCACATGGTATTCTCCCTGTATGGTTCCATCCACATTTCCCTCTTTAAAGACTAGTTATGTTGGATTAAGACACACCCTAATGACCTCATCTTAACTCCATTACATCTGCAAAGATCTGTTTCCAAATACGTTCCCACTCATAGCTACTGGGGGTTAGAACTTCAACATATCTTTTTTGGGAACAGGATTCAACCGGCAGCAGACTGTTTACATGAGATAATCTGAAGGGCACCAAACAGAATGGATGGTACCCTCCTGAGGGCAGAGAGGTGAGATGCTGATAAAAGTCATCATAGGAGGTGTTGGTGACAGAGACCCAGCCTCTTTTCTCCTGTCAGCTCTGTGATCTTCTAGTAATCAGACCACAGACCAGACCTTTATCCCAGGGCAGCAGGTCCACGCCTTGCTGGACAATCTGTTCAAATAGTTTAGATAATGTCTCTCCCCTAGTCTCTTTTTAGTTCTGAGGAAATCTTACCACCTCCTCTTCTTTCTTTCAGGGGTGATCTCTTTTCACATCCTCCTTCTGTCTTATTTACCAAGAGATCTATTTGACAAAGTCTGAAACTTTAGTCATGAAAAAACTAGTTTCCTCTTATCTAGGTCAGAGAAGGCTGAATGTTTAAACCTTCTCCAGGAGAGAGGGGTAATATAAATCTTCTTGCTATGTGGGAAAGGAAAAGAAACTAACCCAAACCCACCAAACCAAATGGAATCACTGTGGTTCCAAAGTGAAGCAGACTAATCACGGCTACCCTGACGTTGGCATCATGTCACAGAGGAGAGAAAGTTCCTTTTTCCTGAGAAGGAAGATGGTGAACATAGAAGGCCTCGTAGAGGAGATGGTGAGAAATCGAGGGTCGCTGGGAACAGAGAGAGAACTTTTGTGACAAGTAGGTGGGGAGAGGTTTCTAGGCAGAGCCCACAGCATGTATAGAGACCCCAGTGTGACAACAGATGACAAGTACACAAAGTGACAGTTCAGAGTGGCTACAGGACAAGAGCATGAGGAGAGGCAGAGCGAGAGCTGAGCCAGGAAGGGGCTATTTGTTAGACGTCATTTTACCGTGACTCTATATGGCGGGGGGAGGTTATTGGATATTTCTCCTTCGAACCACCTCTGCTCCAGGAATCTCACCACATAAAAGTGACACTGTAATGCACATGCTCATGGGTGGTTGGCCATGGCTGCTATAAGTAATAATCGTGAACTTACAGGCTTACAACCACATAAACGCCTTATCTTATTGTCTGGACACCAGAGGTTGAAATGAATCCCTTTGGATTAAATCAAGGTATTGGCAGGGCTGTGTTTCTTTCACAAGGTTCTAGGGAAGAATCTGTTTCTTACCTTTTCCAGCTTCTGGAGGCTATACCCCTGTTCCTTGGCTCGTGGCCCCCTTCCATCTTCAAAGCCAGGAATGGCTGGGCCAGTCTTTCTTACAGTGTGTCACTTGGACCCTCTCTTCGGCCTCCCTGTTCCACATATGGGGCCCTTGTGAATATATTGGACCCACCAGGATCATCCAGGATAATCTCCCCCCTTCAAGGTCAGCTGATTGGAATTCTTGATTTCATGTACAATCTTAATCCCCCCCTTTCCCTGTAATAGATATATCCTTGGGTTCCAGGGATCAGAGGGGTATATTCTGCTCACCACAAAGTTCCCTGTTTACGCAAAGCTGGGGACAAATCTTTAGAAGTGTCTTAAAATATGACATTCCAACTTCCCCAGATCTTCTCGCAATCTCCTCTTTAAAGGCTGCGATGTCAACTCCCTGAGTCATGCTTTTGTGCACGTATGTTTTAAGAATAGAATTACTAGGGGCTTCCCGGGTGGCGCAGTGGTTGAGAGTCCGCCTGCCGGTGCAGGGGACACGGGTTCATGCCCCGGTCCGGGAAGATCCCACATGCCGTGCAGCGGCTGGGCCCTGAGCCATGGCCGCTGAGCCTGCGCATCCAGAGCCTGTGTTCTGCAAGGGGAGAGGCCACATCAGTGAGAGGTAAAAAAAAAAAGAATAGAATTACTAGTACACCCCTCTGCCCTCTTTCGCTCTTTTGTGTCTTCCCTGGTTTTTCTGTTTCTGGCCTTCCTACACGTGTGTTTGCTGTGCCTACATCTTATTCTAACATCAGCCTCCTGTGCTCTCTAGGTAGAGGGGATTAGCAAGTGACCATGACTGAGAGAATGGCATTTGCAGCATCTTCATTTAAAAGGCAAATCCTACTCTGCATGGGGATCTACCATTTAGTTACAAGTAGTAGGAGTCTCCAGTACCAGAATTAATGCACTGATGTATTTAAACCCCTTATGTCTCATGACACTTAGCTTGCAAAGTCTTATATGACTAAGAAGCTGCAGCTAGGTGATACTACCTGTGACTCTTTATCATCCACCTACTCGCTGACAATGACTAAACTGCATTTCCTCTGGGCTGATTACCTACTTTATACTCTAATCAAAAGGGGGTGGAGGCAGAGGGACAGGATTATGGCAGCATCACATCCGTCATATCAGAGAGCATGATGGACCTCGCATAACCCGGTGATTTGGGGAACATGACTCATGCAGCCTTGCTGTCTAAGGCAAGCTGGGTTGCACTCTAGGCAGCAGCCGAGGTTCTTACCTATCAGGACCACCTCCAAGTTGCCAGGCACCTTGTGGCCAGTAAGATCAGGAGTGATGACTCGGTACTTGACAGATGAACTCTGTTTAGGAGAAATAACCATACCATGGATAACTTTAGTCTTCTCATTCGAAGGAGGATGGCTGAATCCTGAATAAAATGCCTCTTTGAGGTCCCCATCATTCACTCCTGCTTATAAATGCTACAGGACAAAAGGATTCATTCATGGCATTGAAGATTCAAGGTCTTTTTTTTCTAACCCTGGGAGTTGGCTCTGTTCTTGCAAAAGGGATTAAATATGCCTTTAATAATAGAGTTTGGAATATTTATCACCATGGCACTGCCTAAAAGTGAAACATCCTCCTGGCACTTAGAACAGGGGAGAGAAAAACGCTCATTTATGAATATGCATGCTCAGAAGTTATGCCCATGTAAGAATAATCATTGATGATAGCAATTAGAATTTTCTCCGATAAGTTCTCTCTTGCCCTTCATTCAGCTGATTTAATGCAACAGTTACTAAGAGAACATGATTGTTGAGTCACTACTCCCTGACTGTATCTCACCAGAAAATATAGTATCGGATTATAGCACTTCTGTGTTGAACGCCAAAGCTGCCCAAACTCACGGATTTGACCGCAATCTACCTTTCCAGCTGGCTTTCCTTCTGCTCCATTACCAGACTCCTCGTTCTGGCCAGTTGACTCATCTACCCCCAACACCTCTTGGGTTTTCAGAACTCATTGGTTTGCCTCTTACCATGGCTTCTCTCTAAAATGCCTTCCCCATTATGTTTTGCCGCTTCAGAACATATAGCCTTCAAGGGTCAGCACAAATTCCACCTCTCCCACGAAGCTACTCCTTACCCGCATCATCTATCTCATGATGAGCTTTTAATCGGCACAGTTCACAGCACAGAATTCAGCCTCTCTTATCCCAAATACCTACATCCAGCCTTTAAACTCTTCTGTACTATTAGTTGATACCAAGCACCACAAACTGTTGGTCCACAGCATTGGCCTCTCCCAGTGACGCTTTGAGGCATTCCATACAGTAGTTCAGAATTAGACTATCTTAAAAATCTGGGCATCTGGACCCTTGAAGCATTGCAACAGCTGGCAACATTGGGTCTATATTTAAAGTGGCAACAGTTAATCAGAACAGAGTGGCAACCATCCTCCGTAACTAGGAATGCATTATTCAGTTTGCTAAAGATCACACACCATTCCCTTTTGGCTTTATGCAGCCAGCTTCACTCATTTATGTTCTTGCATTGTTATCTCTCCCAGCACTCTGCAATAACACAAACTGGCCTTTACCTTTTTTTTTTTGTTTTCCTTTTATGTATTACTCTGCTTCCCTAGTATTCGCTCTCCACATAGAAGCTGGAATCATCGTTTAAGAAGGGTGGGGAGAGACAAAGTACATAAGAGGTTGTCATCGCTCTGTTGGTTAAGCTCTCCCCAACCCCAATGATTTTCTATTGAATTGAGAGAAATTGCATATTCCTGTGACAGCCCCCCTCACTGGAGACCCCTCTCCCAGTTACTCATTATGCTTCAATGATACTGTCTTTCTTTCTCTTCCTTGAACATGCCAAACTGTTCCCTCCTTACATGTTTTCTTTTCTTGCAAATCATTTTTTTTTTCAGTTTTACTGAGATATAATTGACATACAGCACTGTGTAAGTTTCAGGTGTAGAGCAGAATGACTTGACTTATATATATTGCAAAAATGATCACCACAAGAAATTTAGCTAACATCTATCATCTTGTACAGATACACACAAAAATATTTTTTTCCTTGTGAGAAAAAATTTTAGGATTTACTCTTTCAGCAGCTTTCAGCTGTACAGTACAACAGTATTAAGTATAGTCATCATGTTGTCCATTACATCCCTGGTACTTATTTATCTCGTACCTTTTGCCCACCTTCATCTAATTCTTCCACCCATCCCCCCACACACCCCACCTTTGCTTTCTACTCTGGTATCCACAAATCTGATATGTTTTTCAATGAGTTGTTTATTTTTAGTTCGCACATATAAGTGATATAATATTTGTCTTTCTCTGACTTATTTCACTTAGTGTAACGCCTTCAAGGTACATCCATGTTGTCACAAACGGGACTGAATTGTATTCTGGTGTGTGTGTGTGTGTGTGTGTGTGTGTACACACTCATCTTGTTTCCATGTCTTGGCAATTGTAAAAAAACTGCAATGAATATGGGCGTGCATATATCTTTTCCAATTAGTGTTTTCAGTTTTCTTCGGATAAATACCCAAAAGTAGAATTGCTGGATCACAAGGTAGTTCTATTTTTTTTTTCCACATCTTTATTGGACTATAAATGCTTTACAATGTTCTGTTAGTTTCTGCTATACAGCAAAGTGAATCAGGTATATGTATACATATATCCCCATATCCCCTCCCTCTTGAGCCTCCCTCCCACCCTCCCTATCCCATCGCTCTAAGTCGTCACAAAGCACCAACCTGATCTCCCTGTGCTGTGCAACAGCTTCCCACTAGCCGTCCATGTTACATTTAGTAATGTATATACATCAGTGCTACTCTCTCACTTCATCCCAGCTTTCCCTTCCCCACCGTGCTCTCAAGTCCGTTCTCTATGTCTGCATCTTTATTCCTGCCGTGCCACTAGGTTCATCAGTGCTGCTTTTTAAAATTCCATATATATGCATTAGCGTATAGTATTTGTTTTCTCTTTCTGACTTACTTCACTCTGTAGGACAGATTCTTGGTCCATTCACCTCACTACAAATAACTCAATTTCATTCCTTTTGACTGAGTAATATTTCATTGTATATATGTGCCACATCTTCTTTATCCATTCATCTGTTGATGGACACTTAGGTTGCTTCCATGTCCTGGCTATTGTAAATAGTGCTGCAATGAACATTATAGTACATGTATCTTTTTGAACTATCATTTTCTCAGGGTATATGCCCAGTAGTGAAATTGCTGGGTCATATGGTAGTTCGATTTTTAGTTTTTTAAGGAACCTCCATACTGTTCTCCATAGTGGCTGTATCAATTTACATTCCCTCCAACACTGCAGGAGGGTTCTCTTTTCTCCACACCCTCTCCAGCATTTCTTGTTTGTAGATATTTTGATGATGGCCATTCTGACCAGTGTGAGGTGATACCTCATTGTCGTTTTGATTTGCATTTCTCTAATGATTAGTGATGTGGAGCATCTTTTCATGTTCATGCATTTGTTGCCTATCTGTATGTCTTCTTTGTAGAAATGTCTATTTAGGTCTTCCGCCCATTTTTGGATTCAGTTGTTTGTTTTTGTGATATTGAGCTGCATGAGCTGCTTGTATACTTCGGCGATTAATCCATTGTCAGTTGGGTCATTTACAAATATTTTCTCCCATTCTGAGGGTTGTCTTTTGGTCTTGTTTATGGTTTCCTTTGCTGTGCAAAAGCTTTGAAGTTTCATTAGGTCCCATTTGTTTATTTTTGTTTCTATTTCCATGTCTCTAGGAGGTGGGTCAAAAAGGATCTTGCAGTGATTTATGTCATGGAGTGTTCTGCCTATGTTTTCCTCTAAGAGTTTTATAGTGTCTGGCCTTACATTTAGGTCTTTAATCCAGTTTCAGTTTATTTTTGTGCATGGTATTAGAGTGTGTTCTAATTTCATTCTTTCACATGTGACTGTCCAGTTTTCCCAGCACCACTTATTGAAGAGACTGTCTTTTCTCCATTGTATATTCTTGCCTCCTTTATCAAAGATAAGGTGACCATATGTGCATGGGTTTACCTCTGGGCTTTCTATCTTGTTCCATTGACCTATATTTCTGTTTTTGTGCCAGTACCATACTGTCTTGATTACTGCAGCTTTGTAGTATAGTCTGATCCGAGAGCCTGATACCTCCGCTCCTTTTTTCTTTCTCAAGATTGCTTTGGCTAGTCGGGTTCCTTTGTGTTTCCATACAAGTTGTAAAATGTCTTGTTCTAGTTTTGTGAAAAATGCCATTGGTAATTTGAGAGGGATTGCATTGAACCTGTAGATTGCTTTAAGTAATATAGTCATTTTCACAATATTGATTCTTCCAATCCAGGATTCCCTTGAACCTGTAGATTGCTTTAGGTAATATAGTCATTTCCACAATATTGATTCTTCCAATCCAGGAGCGTGGTATATCTCTCCATCTGTTTATGTCATCTTTGATTTCTTTCATCAGTGTTTTATAGTTTTCTGAGTACAGGTCTTTTGCCTCCTTAGGTAGGTTTATTCCTAGGTATTTTATTCTTTATGTTGTGATGGTAAATGGGATTCTTTCCTTAATTTTTCTTTGATCTTTTGTTGTTAGTGTGTAGGCATGCAAGATATTTCTGTGCATTAATTTTGTATCCTGCAACCTTACCAAATTCATTAAATAATTCTAGTAGCTTTCTGGTGGCATCTTTAGGATTTTCTATGTATAATATGCTATTGACAAACAGTGACAGTTTTACTTCTTCTTTTCTAATTTGTATTCTTTTATTTATTTTTCTTCTCTGATTGCTATGGCTAGGACTTCCAAAACTGTGTTGAATAATAGTGGTCAGAGTGGACATCCTCGTTTTGTTCCTGATCTTAGAGGAAATGCTTTCAGTTTTTCACCATTGAGAATGATGTTGGCTGTGGGTTCGTCACATATGGCCTTTATTATGTTGAGGTAGGTTCCCTCTATGCCCACTTTCTAGAGAGTTTTTATCATAAATGGGTGTTGAATTTTGTCAAAAGCTTTTCTGCATCTATGGAGATGATCATATGGTTTTTCTTCTTCAATTTGTTAATATGGTGTATCACGTGGATTGATTTGCATATACTGAAGAATCCTTGCATCCCTGGGATAAATCCCATTTGATAATGGTGTATGATCCTTTTAATGTGTTGTTGGATTCCATTTGCTATTATTTGTTTGCTAGTTGAGGATTTTTGCATCTATATTCATTAGTGATATTGGTCTATAATTTTCTTTCTTTGTGATATTTTCTTCTGGTTTTGGTATCAGTGTGATGGTGGCCTCATAGAATGAGTTTGGGAGTATTCCTCCCTCTGCTACATTTTGGAAGAGTTTGGGAAGGATAGGTGTTAGCTCTTCTCTAAATGTTCGTTAGAATTCGCCTGTGAAGCCATCTGGTCCTGGACTTTTGTTTGCTGGAAGATTTTTTAATCACAGTTTCAATTTCATTACTTGTGATTGGTCTGTTTATATTTTCTAATTCTTCCTGGTGCAATCTTGGAAGGTTGTACTAGTCCAAGAATTTGTCCATTTCTTCCAGGTTGTCCATTTTATTGGCATATAGTTGCTTGTAGTAGTCTATTATGATCTTTTGTATTTCTGCGATGTCAGTTGTCATCTCTCCTTTTTCATTTCTAATTTTATTGATTTGAGCCCTCTCCCTTTTTATCTTGATGAGTCTGGCTATAGGTTTGTCAATTTTGTTTATCTTCTCAAAGAACCAGCTTTTAGTTTTATTGATCTTTGCTACTGTTTTCTTTGTTTATTTCATTTATTTCTGCTCTGAACTTTATGATTTCTTTCCTTCTGCTAATTTGCGTTTTGTTTGTTCTCCTTTCTCTAGTTCCTTTAGGTGTAAGGTTAGATTGTTTGAGATTTTTCTTGTTTCTTGAGGTAGGCCTGTATAGCTCTAAACTTCCCTCTTAGAACTGCTTTTGCTGTGTCCCATAGGTTTTGGATCATCGTGTTTTCCTTGTCATTTGTTTCTAGGTATTTTTTGATTTCCTCTTTGGTTTCTTCAGTGATCTCTTGGTTATTTAGCAGTGCACTGTTTAGCCTCCATGTATTTGTGTTTTTTACTGTTTTTTTCCTGTAATTGATTTCCAGTC
Source organism: Leucopleurus acutus (assembly GCF_964270905.1). Classification (NCBI taxonomy): domain Eukaryota; kingdom Metazoa; phylum Chordata; class Mammalia; order Artiodactyla; family Delphinidae; genus Leucopleurus; species Leucopleurus acutus. Next base: position 10,162,376 of record NC_139153.1, on the reverse strand, counting down.
TCACAGTGTTGTGGTCAGAAAAGATGCTTGATATGATTTCAATTTTCTTAAATTTTCCGGGGTTTGATTTGTGACCCAAAATGTGATCTGTTTTGGAGAATGTTCCGTGTGCACTTGAGAAGAAAGTGTATTCTTCTGCTTTCAGGTGGAATGTCCTAAAAATATCAGTTAAGTTTGCCTGGTCTATTGTGTCATTTAAAAGCTTGTGTTTTCCTTATTTATTTCCTGTCTGGATGATCTGTCTATTGGTGTGAGTGGGGTGTTAAAGTCCCCCACTATTACTGTGTTACTGTCAATTTCTCCTTTTATGACTGTTAGCATTTGCCTTATGTATTGAGGTGCTCCTATGTTGGGTACATACATATTTATAATTGTTATATTTTCTTCTTGCATTGATCCCTTGATCATTATGTAGTATCCTTCCTTATCTCCTGTAACAGTATTTTAAAGTCTATTTTATCTGGTACGAGTATTGCTATTCCAGCTTTCTTGTGATTTCCATTTGCATGGAATATCCTTTTCCATCCCCTCACTTTCAGTCTGTATGTAGGTCTGTATGTAGTCCCTAGGTCTGAAGTGGGTTTCTTGTAGAAAGCATATATAAGGGTCTTGTTTTTGTATCCACTCAACCAGTCTGTGTCTTTTGGTTTGAGCCTTTAATCCATTTACATTCAAGGTGATTATTGATATGTATGCTCCTATTACCATTTTCTTAATTGATTTGGGTTTGTTTTTGTGGGTCTTTTTCTTCTGTTGTGTTTCCCGCTTAGAGAAGTTCCTTTAGCATTTGTTGTAAAGCTGGTTTGGTGGTGCTGAATTCTTATAGCTTTTGCTTGTATGTAAAGCTTTTGATTTCTCCATCAAATCTGAATGAGATCCTTGCTGTGTAGAGTAATCTTGTTGTAGATTTTTCCTTTATATCACTTTAAAATTGTCCTGCCACTCCCTTCTTACTTGCAGAGTTTCTCCTGAAAGATCAGCTGTTAACCTTATGGGGATTCCCTTCTATGTTATTTGTTGCTTTTCCCTTGCTGCTTTTAATAGTTTTTCTTTGTACTTAATTTTTGGTAGTTTCATTAATATGTGTCTCGGCGTGTTTCTTTTTGGTTTATCATGTAATGAGGCTCTCTGCACTTCCTGGTCTTGACTATTTCCTTTCCCATGTTAGGGAGGTTTTTGACTATAATCTCTTCAGATATTTTCTCAGATGCTTTCTTTTTCTCTTCTTCTTCTGGGACCCCTATAATTTGAATGTTTGTGCATTTAATGTTGTCCCATTAGTCTGTGAGACTGTCCTCAATTCTTTTCATTCTTTTTTCTTTATTCTGCTCCCTGACAGTTATTTCCGCCATTTTATCTTCTAGTTCACTTATCCATTTTTCTGCCTCAGTTATTCTGCTCTTGATTCTTTTCTAGGGTATTTTTAATTTCAGTTATTGTGTTGTTCATTACTGTATGCCTGCTCTTTAGATCTTCTAGATCCTTGTTAAATGTTTCTTCTGTTTTCTGCATTCTGTTTCTGAGATTTTGGATCATCTTTACTATCATTAATATGAATTCTTTTTCAGGTAGGTTGCCTATTTCGTCTTCATTAATTTTGTCTTGCAGGTTTTTACCTTGCTCCTTCGTCTGTAACATATGTTTTTGTCATTTCATGTTCTGTTTTGTTTTTTTGATGGGTGGGGCTGTATTCCTGTCTTACTTGTTGTTTGGCCTGAGGTGTCCCACACTGGAATTTGCAGGCAGTTGGATAGAGACACATCTTGGTGCTGAGATAAGGACCTTTGGGAGTCCTCAATCCAATTAATATTCCCTGGGTTCTGAGGTTCTCTGTTAGTGCAATGGTTTGGACTTTTGTAGCTCCCACTACAGAAGCTCGAGCCTGATCTTCAGCCTGGGAACCAAGATCCTGCAAGCCATGTGGCACAGCAATAAAAAAAAAAAAAGAAAGAAAAAAGAAAAAAAGGAGCAGTACAATAACAAAGAATAAAAAACAAAATAACATTAGATAAAAAATATTAGGAAAAATAAAAATATAATTGAAACAACTGCAACAAGGTAAAATAAAACCACAGAATAAAGAAAAAATGGGGGGTGGGGAACAAGCCAAAAGGAGAGAACAATAACAAAGTATAAAGAGTAAAATAAAATTAGAAAAATGAAAGATTTATTAGAAAAAATATAAATCAACAACAGTGAATCAAAAAGGTAAAATAGAACCCCAATTTAAAAGAGGAAAAAAGAAAAGGAAAAAAAAAAAGCCTTGGCCATGGGGGTGGATTTTGGCTGGGGGTGGAACTTAAGCAGGGGCGGGGTTTAGGGCGGGATGGGACCTAGGCGGGTGGTGGGGTGACGTTCAAGCTTGCGGCGGGCCTCTGCTTAGGACCTGTGCAGAAGGGGAGAGGCAGCATGTCCAAATGAGGGCCTCTGGAGTGTGGAGTTTGGGAGTTTGGAGGTAGGGCCATGGGTGAGGGTGTGTGGGTGCTGTTTAGGCCCTGGGTAGTTGGATGGGGCCTTAGAGGGGGTCTCCGAGTATAGAGGTGGGGCCCTGGGTGGGGGTGTAGGGGTGGGGCTTGGGCTCCGCCCGGGAGGAGGGAGGCTCCCAGGGCAGATGATTAGGCCTGGGAGCCCAACAGGCTCCCTGGTGCCTAAGTGGGCAGGGAAAGCGCTGGCTGTATTCCCTTCCTTTCCTGCATACCCCTGATCCCTCCTCCCCCATCTCCCCCAAGGTGGGTCCCTCTGGGTGTAGGAACTCCTCCCTTCCCCCAGCCACCTCTCAGGGGTGCAGGTCCCATAGGTCTAGCCTTTACTTTTGCTCCTCCTTCCCTCCCTCCCACTCCCTCAGGACCCTTGCAGCTAGAGTGGGCCTCTGTGGGCAGAGCAGGCCTGGGATCTCAGCAGGTTCCTGGGGCCCAAGTGGGCAGGGGAAAACTGGATCTCTTTTGATCCTTTGCCCTCCCAGGGGTCCCCCAATTTCCCCCTTCAGGTGTGGGAGCCCTTCCTCTCACCCAGCCGCCCCTCAGGGGTGCCAGTCCAGTCCCGCCTCCACTTCTCCTCCCCCCTCACTCGCCCCCACACCCCACGTCCTACCCAGTCTCTGGTGGTTCCTCCTGTCCCCTTAGGTATCTGTGGTCCCCCACCGGTGCCTCGTAGGTGCCCTAGTTGTGCGGAGATGCAAATTCCGCATCCTCCTAGTCTGCCATCTTGACTCCAACCCCAAAGGTCGTTCTATTTTTAATTTTTTTAGGAACCTCCATACTGCTTTGCATAGTGGTTGCACCAGTTTACATTCCCACCAACAGTGCTCAGCGGTTTCCTTTTCTCCACAACATCACCAACACTTGTTATCTCTTATCTTTTTCATGATACCCAGTCTAACAGGTATTGAGGTAATACTTCATTTTGGTTTTCATTTGCCTTTCCCTAATGATTAGTGATTTGAGGCTTTTCTTCCAAATATTTGGTTGGCTGGTTCCTTCTCATCATTTAGGTCTTAGGACTTATTTGGCTACCCCACATAAAGTCACTCTTGTTCCTCCCAAATCATATTTGCCTGATGATCCTGTCTTATTTTCTTCTACTGCTTATCTGACATGATCCTATTTAAGTATTTCCTATCCCTTCCATTACCATGTAAGCTCCTAGAGGGCAGAGATCCCGTCTTTTTCATTTTGGTTCTCCAAGTGCCTAGCACAGATCAGAGCAAACCTGGGTGGACAGCAATGAAGAAGTCAGCTTACTAAGTATTTCTGTCTGCCTTACTTCTAGCTTATGATGTTGTATAATAACCGTTTCTGCTTTTTCTGAGCAATGGGTTTATAAGCCTCTTGTAAGTGGACACCTGTCTTTGCTGATATTTTTGAAAATACTAAAAGTAAGAAGTAGTTAGCTCTTCTATACATGTGTAGTATATATTTGACAATATGTTTATAGATTGATTCAAGAGTGGATTATAAAAGACCAGGATAGGGAAATGTATTAATTAGTTTAAAAACTTTCAGATAATAACAACCTTGGCTTAAAAATAGTAAATTTGGACTTCCACTTCTGGCCAAGATGGAGTAACAGGTACCAGATTTAGGCTCTTATCTGAAACAACTGTTATGAAAAAGAAAATATATAAAATAATGCTTTTGGGGCTTCCCTGGTGGTGCAGTGGTTGAGAGTCCGCCTGCCAATGCAGGGGACACGGGTTCGTGCCCCAGTCCGGGAAGATCCCACATGCCGCGGAGTGGCTGGGCCCGTGAGCCGTGGCCACTGAGCCTGCGCCTCCGGAGTCTGTGCTCCGCAACGGGAGAGGCCGTAATAGTGAGAGGGCCACGTACCACAAAAAATAAATAAATAAATAAAAATAATAATAATGACGCTTTTTTAAGACACTGAAAATCAGGCAACTAAGAACAGACCTTCCTGAGGGATGGGAAACAAACAAGGTGTGATCCCTGTGGTCGTGTCAGCTAACTGCACAAATAAATGCATAAAAAGATGCTCGGCACGGTTAGTCATTAGGGAAATGCAAATTAAAACCACCATGAATTACCGCTACACACCTATGAGAATCTTTAAAATGAAAAAGACGGACCACATCAAGTGTTTGCGGTAACACAGAGGAACAGGAACTGCTAGATGAGATATATAATAACTGGGCAGTTTCTTAAAAAGGCATTCAAAATAAATTGAAGTTCTTGCACACTGCTTGTGGGACTATAAAATGGTGCAGCGTCTGTGGAAAACAATATGGCAGTTCCTCAAAAAATTGAACATAGAATTACCCTATGATCTATAAATTCCACTTCTGCAATTGAAGGCTGGGACTCAAACAGATGTTTTATACCAACACTGTTAGCAGCACTGTTCACAAAAGCCAATGATGGAAACAACGAAAATATCTGTTGAAGTATGAATAGGTAAATAAAATGTGGTGTATGAAATCCTTACTCCTGTTACAACATGAATGAACCTTGAAGCATTAGGTTAAGTGAAATAAGCCAGACATAAAATAACCAATATTGCATGATTCCAGTTATATGAGGTACCGAGAAATTTACAGGGAAAGTAGGATGGTGATTGCCATGGGTGGGGGGGAGGGGAGAATGGGGAGCCATTTTTAATGGGTACAGAGTTTTGGTTTGAAAAGTTAAAAAAGTTCTGGAGATAGATGGTCGTGATGGTTGCACAACAAAGTGAACGTCCTTAATGTCACTGAACTGTACACTTAAAATAATTAAAATGGTACATTTTATGTTACATATATTTTATTGCAGTAAAAAATTAGGCATTCACAATATGACCCAGCCATTCCACTCCTAGCTTTATACACAAGAGAAAAGAAAGCATACATCTCTACAAAGACTAGTACATAAATGTTCATAGCAGTTGTATTTCTAATAGCCAAATACTGGGGACAATCCAAATATACATCAATAGGTAAATGGATAAAATAATTGTGATATCTACACAGCAAAATAATGCCCAGCAATTAAAAATGAATGAACTCTCAAGCAGGCACCAACACTGATGAATATTAAAATAATTATGTTCAGTGAGAGAAGTCAAGTATACAGTCTGTGATGTCATTTATATAAAGCTGTAGAAAATGCAGTTGAACCTCTAGTGACAGAAGGCAGATCAGTGATGGCCTGTGGCTTTGTGAGTGGTGGAGGGGGGGCGGGGAGTGGTAGCAAAACAGGCTGGGGTGAGGTTCCAGAGAGCCAGGAGGAAACTTGTAGAGGTGATGGATATTGTCCTTTTGTATCTGCCTTATTTCACTCAACATAATGCTTCAAAGTTCATCCACACTGTAGCGAGTGTAAGAATTTCATACACCACATCACATTTATCTACTCACGCATCATAGGACATTTGGGCTGTTTCCACTTCAGGCTATTGTGAATAGCGCTCATCGTGAAGGTCCATTATCTTGATCATGGTGATTTTATAATAGTCATATACTATGTCATATATTATCAAATTGAACACTTTAAATATGTGTTGTATTTCTATTATACCTAATACAGGGTGTTAAAAATAGTAAGTCTGACATAATAGTCATCCTGTTGGATACATCTGTTGGATATTTCAGAAGGGTGGCCTTCTGATCCACAAGCCATGGTTGTCTGTGAAGGGCACAGCCAAGACCTGGCTCATAGTCACAGTAATTTGATCAAACCGATCCTGGAAATCACTGACTTTAAGGGATGGAATGTATTTGGTATCCATGCATCTCAATGAAAATTAATGATAGTGATTTGGAATTTAATGAATTCCTTGCAGTCTTTCTGAGATTTAATAGAAAATGATATAGTATAATTTGAAATCAATTTGAATTATCCAAATTAATAATTAATATGCCTGTCATAAAATTGTCTAGCATCTATTATTTAGAAGTAAATGATTTAGAATGAGTTTTACCAAGTACTCTAGCTCTCTTAAAGTGTAATATTAAAGCATCTTCCTCTTGGCTATCTTTGGACAATTCTTGAAACAGAAGAAATAGACTCAATGTTTTATATACTTATTGAAAAAAACATACTTGTAGCAAGAGATATCTTATTTTGTATGACACTTATATAAGGCATATTCATGAACACTATCGCATTATTCCTTAGGTAGGAAATAATGAAATAAATACCACTCTTCTTATTTCACAGTCATAAAAATTTTAATATCTGCCAATCAAACTCAGGATAAAAATGCAGTCGGTTCATCCCACGCCTGTCTCCTCCTTGTTTTTACTGTGCTGTGCTTGCTTTCGCTTCCTTCAAAACACTAAGTTCCTTGCCTCACCTAAGGCTCCTAGAAAGCTCTCCCCTTTGCTTTACTTGCATGTTACTTTCATGTCCTCAAAGTGACCTTCCTTGAATTCCATTGGAATCTGGACCCTCTTTAGAATGTTACTGCAGACACTTTTCCTTTATAGTCCTTGGTGTTGCTAATATCACGTGTTAATTATGTGTTGATATGTTAATATCAGCGTATAAATATACAACTTTATTTGTTTAATTTCTGTCTCCCCGGTAAGCCATATGTTCTGTTTCCATTTTTTTCACTAATTTATCCCTAGTATCTAGTGCAGGGGCTAGCACAAATATGCATCGAGGTAATATATATGGTAAACATGAATCAGTCAAACAGAGACGTAGAGAAATTAGTGACTCGGCCAAGGAGACTCAGCTGAGCATACTAACACAATCTCGTGACCTGTGCCCTCTCTGTTAACCCACCTACACTCTAACATTCATCAGGGGTTGAGGGAAGTGGTACTCAATGCTTCTCTAAGAAGAGATGCAGATGAATATTGCGTTTCAAGTGTCTGATCTCCTAAAATATGTAAAAGGCATTTCACACAGATGTCAGCCACTGCGGGGGCCAGTTTGGGAAGCCAGCTTGTGGAACAGCATGCTCTTATACTTCGACGATTTTGCTGTCTAAAATGCACTCCCTCTGAGGGAGAGGAATGTAGAATCCATACTTCATCCCCAAACACATGACTGATTACGTAGCTGTGGACAGATGTGACTTTCAGCCTAAACTATGCTTATATGCCCTGGAGTTTATCCTGTGAGTTATTCGGTTAGATATGAGGAGCCCAAGTAAGCAATTCTATATTTCATGTCAACTTCATTAGACTGTGTGAGGATTACAGGAGATAATATGCGCAAAGCACTTAAGAGAGTAAAGCCTAGTAAGTAGTCAATAAATATTAATTATTATTATTATTACTCATGCTCAGGAGAAAGTCATCCAGAAATGTACTTGGAGACAGACCCTCTCTCCTCCACAGCCAGCGTGTTTTGGGTCAAATTTCCTAGAGTGTTTTTTAAAGCAGGAGCAGACAGATGTGTGGGGTTTCAAATTGTTTGCTGTGAGACACTGTGGTATGCGTTGTGAGTAGGAAGTGACTGGTAAGCCTATCGACACAATGATAATACAAAGATAATAAAAAGCTCCTCTCAGATGGTGGATTATGAGGGATTGGAGGGAAACTCTTTGGGAATCGTCTAGTTCTAGTCCATTTTCTCATTTTGCAAATGAGGAAATTAAAAGCCAGGAAGTAACATGTTTCAAATTTTAAAAAAGTGAGTCAAAGGCAATACTGGGATTAGAATTTAGACTCTGTTTTCTCATTGCAGGGGTCTTTCCAATGCCCTTTAATGTATCCACTTACACAGCAGATTACTTTTCAAGGGGTGACATAGCGAATTACCACAAATTGGGTGGAAGTTTATCCTCTCACAGTTTCAGAGCCTAGAAGCCTGAAATCAAGGTGTCAGCAGGGCTGGCTCCTTCTGGAGTGCGCTGGGGAGGGTCTGTGCCAGGCCTCTCTCCTAGCTTCTGGCGGTTGCTGACGGTCCTTGGCATCCTGGGCTAGTTAACACGTCCCTCTAGTCTCTGCCTCTGTCTCCGCATGGACTTCTCCTCTCTATGTGTCTGTGTCTCTGGGACTCTCCTCTTATAGGGACACCAGTCATTGGATTTAGGGCCCACTCTTATCCAGGAAAACCTCATTGTAACTAATTTTATCTGCAAAGACCCTAACTCCAAATAAGATCACATTCTGAAGTTTCAGAAATGAAACTTGGATATGAATTTGGGGATATGCTCTTCAACTCACAAAAAAACAGAAACTTAGCATGAACTGTTAAAGAAAATGAGTTTAAAATCAAGTTTTCACTGTTTTGTACTGTTACTTAGGGATAAACATCAAAAGCAACACTGTTTATGAAAACACCTTGAACATATAACCGTAAAACTATAGTTCCTCTCATGCTAAACACATATATTCCCAGGTGTATTCTTGAAACGTGCTTCTTTCACAGCCCCGCCGTATATAAAATGTTCTGTGAAAGGCGGCTCCCCTTAAGGCTGCAGGTGGCCTATCTTCAGTCACCCTTATCTTTTTCTGCTTCCTCAAGCCTCTCGATTTACTTTTTCTGTGACTAAGAAACAATAAGCAAAAATTCGCTGAGGATGTCCCAGGTTTAGATTGATAGTCTTGCATCCTTGGGAGACGTCCATCACAGGCAATCTGGGAGAGTTGGCCACCCTAGCAGGGGCTCTTGAGGGAAAGTGACTCCAGGGGGTTAAAGTGAGGAAGAGTTGGAAGCCAGTTGCCAATTTATTATATTTCTCTAAGTGCATTCTTCAGGGAATTGCCTTAGTTTATAGGTACAACAGAACAATGATCAAAATATTCAAATATGGTTACTGGCTACAGTGCCCAGACACTATTTATAAGGCATGTTTGACTCTTTCCTTTAATAGTCATCTTCAGTCTGATTCTACACACCTGTTCCCCCTAAGCTGACGAGCCCTACAAGATACAGGAGCCTGCCCAGGGCAGGCGAAGGGAAGGGTGTTCCTCTAGGTGAGATTTTACCATGCTCCTGGCTCTCATTCCATCATTGCTCATTTGTTCCTAAATTGGACTCATTACCCAAATCACTTGGGGAACATCTTGGGGAAAAAAAGATTGTTTGACCCCATCTCCAGAAGCTTAATAAGTCTTTGGTGGGGATTCGAGATCTGTGTGTGTCAGAAGCTACCTCAGGTGCTTGTGATAATCAAGCAAGTTTGAGGAAAACAAACCACCGAAATATTTGGCCTACACGTGAATTATCCAAAAAGAGCCAACCCCAGAGCATTGACGGGACAAATGACTCTCACAAATAGAGGCATCTGGACTTGATTTATAGCTACTCTAGACTAAAGCATAAAAATAGTAATAAAACTTGAGTATTATGACTTCCTTCCAGACTTGAGTAGCCATGTAATTTGAGGAGCATAAAGCCATCGCAAGTGATACTCTCTTCTCAGATTTGGCAGTTTTAAACGCAGGAACCAGGCACATACGTCTGTGATGAAGGGCAATAAAAAGTCCAATGATCTGTGTACAGTAACCAGGACCCAGTGCAAATATAGTGTGACTGGCCAAGTCCATTTCAGCTGGACAGTTGACATCTGTGTTGATTCCCTCCCCTCCCCTAGCTCAAGAGGGAAGGGCTTGTGATGATGGCTGGGGGACAGTGTAGCAGTATGGAGGGAGACTTCTCAGATGTTCAGAAAGGATAAGACATCCAGAGAAAGGAGAAGGAGCCAGAGGATGCAGGTCTGGGTGACTTAGGCTTGTACAGAGAACATGGCTTCCTGGAGGGTTGATGTTGGCTTGTTTTGTGGGGAGGCCCCTGGGCACGCAGTTGGAAGAGCAGGTGGAGGGGTGATTCTTAGCACTGGCCACCTTTCTGGGACTGAGCAGCTGCACCCTCTCGCGGACTGTGGGTTTACCCTGTGGCAGAAGGGGTAGGGTTACTTGTCAATAAAAGATTCCTCTTTGACATCAGAGATGCACAGTTCCTGAAACGCCAGAGCTCTGGACCACTGAAATAGCTACAGCAAAAAAGGGAAGCAGAAGCATCTAGTTAGGGTTTCTTGCTACTCAGTTAGGGAAGAGGACATTTCAGGTACTCTATCCAGTGACTTAGAATCGCACTGGAATGAAATGTCACCTTAAGAGGAGGGCAAGCGTGAAAGGCAGTGAGGAAAATAAAGAATAGAAAATGCTGCTTCAAGGCCTGTTCAGAGAGTTGCAGAAGGAAAGTGCTGTCTGCAGGAAACAGCCCAAATGACCTATTTCCTTTTAGACATAATTTAAAGGAGGTATCATGTCTTAACAATGATCTGCCTTCCCATGAGCCTATAGACATGTGAAAGCGAGGAAATGTCGAGGGTGGAGGGACTTTCAGAGACCATTCCCAGAGCCACCTTCTCAAGTGCCTTGTCTTGAAATATCATGAGTTCTTGAACACATACGTGGCTTAAGCTTGCATGGGTCTTTTCTGATTGCTAGCGTTTCATTGAGCATATGCTATGTGCTGGGCTCTGTTGCTAAATGACTCTGTGGGAGTGGAAAAATAATTTTCCCTCTAACCTTCTGAGTTCTTAGCTGAGATCTCTGTAATAAAATATCAACAAGAATAAAATGCAAATATTTGTTAACATGTGTACTTGATGTATACGTTGGAGATACCTAGGAAAAGTGACTAACTCTCAAAGACATGGCTTTAGAATTCAGGATTAAATATCTTCTTAATAGGAAAAAGGGAAGTGGAGATTGTAGGCTTCTTAGGGAAGAGTAAACAGTTTTTAGGAAAGATGAATGGACCTTTAGAAGAAGAGGTGGGAAATTTGATAGTCTGTCTGGGTATGGGGTCCACTTCTAGTCTCTTCTGGGATAAGAGAGGGGATTTGTGGCAATCCAATTCCTTCTGGAGGATTTATCTTTAGGTAGATAAGAGGAGTTCAGAGAAATCCTTTCCCTGAATTTGCTGTTTTCCAAGTACCTACAGCTCAAAATAATCAATATACCAAAGTGGCATATTTTAGGGGGGTATGTCCTCGATTCCTACAATCCCGTATTGGTGTGGCATGTTCTGCTCCCTTTAACTTGCATCGAGTTGTTTATTCTTGACAACAAATGATAGTGTTTTTATTACTCCCATTTTACAGATGAGAACACTAAGAGTGACAAAGATGAATTAACTTGTCTGAGGTCAGGGAGCCAGAGAAGGACATAAATCTAGGTTGACCAAACTCCAAACCAATTGTGCAGCCCACATATAGAGGTTATTGTATTATGGTTTGTGGATTGTATAATAAATATCCCTGAAAAGGGGAGATAAAGAACAGGCTAATAACTGAGTTGTGGCCATTGGTTTAGAGTAGAATTGAGAAGAAAAGGAAAGAATAAGGACATTAAAGCATAAGGACAGTCAAATGTAATTTCTTTGGCTAACTTTATTTACAGAAGTGAATTTACTTGCATTGTGGGATGAGAATGTGCCTCATATTGCTTGACCACTGTCTGAATGAAAATTTTGAAAATGGGAAGAGCTCCGGAGGTCATACTCTTCAGCACTGCCTCCAGATAACCATGCTTGGAGATGCTTATGTAATCTCTAACTTGTATATCTAATTCATTAAAAATATCCTCTGGGAAAGGCGGGCGGCAAAGTAGAATCCAGTTAGAGTTCAGTGAAGAGTTAATTGAATTGTAAAGCAGACATTTTATTTGGATGACTTTTTTGTTAAAATCTTATATGCTTTTATTTTACTGAATGACTGCAAAGGGTTCCCATTTAATACAGAAATGACATCAAACTTCATTTTCTTTGTTATTGTCCATAATTTTGCAGTTTAAATCACTGCTTTTCTAAAGACTTAGAAACATCTTTATTGCTTTTTTTTTTTTTTTTTAAAGCAGAGTGAATAGCAGTTACAAACTCAGTCACAAGTTGTGCGTAAGATTCAGACAAATCTTGAACTGCCCTGTGTTTCAAATCCCTCCACCTACAATGCTCTGGCCAAAAAGTTTCCAGAAATATGTGAAATGAAGGGGGCGTGACCGAATGAGTGATCCATGTATGAGCGGTGTATCTTGAGTGTCAAGTTTCTCCATCTGTGAAATAGACTAACCACTAAGCCCCCTGAATTCCCTGAAAGAGAGATGGCACAGAGCATGGGTAATCAGTAGACGGATGGCTTAAGGTGTTGGAATGTTTATTAATAGTTCTAATGATGCTTCAAATACCTAGGAACACCTTAGGCCTTGGGCGAATACCTAGACATATTTAAATATCTGTATGAGTTTTTTCCAAACCAGATGAAAAAGCATCAATATTTTACATGGAGTTTACTAGCTCACTCAGCTGATGGGCTGCTGGCGGGCTTTACGTGACCTCTGTCAAGAACAGAGTTATGCTTCTCAGGTTGGAAGACGCATACTCTATACATGACTATGTTATGAGGAATCAGGATACCAGACTGCGTGGGTTTGGGAACCTGGCTTTGTCACTTACTAGCAGTGACTCTTTGGTTAAATTACTTAACCTGCTCCCGTCTCAGTCTCCTCGTCTTGAAAACAAGAATAATGAAACTACACCCTGGTCTTGTTTTACAGAAGTTCATGCCTGTGAAGTGTTCAGAATAGTGCCTGGCACACAGGAAGTGCTAGATCAGAATGAGCTCTTACTTTTCTCACCCTAATTGGAGCTCGGGTGCCTTTCTACAGAGAGAGAAAATATTTTTCCACACCTTTTGAAGAACTGAGAAGAACTTTAAGAATACCGTGTCTGGTTGAACAAAGGAACCAGAAAGCATGCAGTGTATTTGCTATTGTACTAAATGCCTGTAGGAACAGGAAGAATTTATTTGGTACAAATATTTTAATTTCCTCAAGAAATAGAACCTGTTACTGTAGCGGCAGCCATGCATCTGACTACAGTGAGTTCATAAAATAAAAGAGAGAGTAGTCATAGATACCACAAAGCGGAAATCATATTCTAAGCAGATTTCCAAGTCTCTAGTTATTAAATAATAAACTGAGACCTCATAAACATGGAAATATTTTCTACATGTTAAGTACTCAAGCTCTGTTATACTAATTTCACTAAAGTCTAATTGTTTTTCACATTAAAGAGATAGTCACTTTTTTTCAGTCTGCTACTCTCTTCTGCTGATGAAATATAAGAAATAGTATAATTTCAGTCGGTAAGAAAAGTCTTTCAAACTAAGAAAAGTTTTCTCTTCACATCTGGAACCCCGTATGTTGACTAAAGATGAGTTGATGCCCTGCAACTTCTTTTGTAGCTCCATCCTCGGCTAGGGGCCAGGCTGTCTGATGCCTAGTACGCCTATATAAACTTAAACACTGTTGCATACTATCTAGAAAAGATTTGCTCAACCAACTTCTACTCTGTAGCCAGCCAAGAAGGGAGCCTCCAAGGAATTCATTGGCACACAGCCTTACAGTTCAGTCTTAAGAATGTGGCTCCTCCCTCTACCCTCAGCCTTACTATACTGCCAACTCTTGACCGATTTGCCCAGTTCTCCTTTCCCTTTCTTTTTCCCTGAGCTCAAAAAGATTTTATCAACAGATGAGAGAGAGCAAAAGCAAAGCTCATTGACTAGAAGCTACCCAAGAAAATCCTTAGCTTTGAGGGTCAGAGCTCATGGATAGGAAGGGAAGAGCTTCGTACAGTGAGGAGCTGGGAAACAACTCACCTGGTTATGAACCCTAGGCTCTCCTTCCCCAAAGGCTACATAGCTAGTATCTACATGATTAACTGTTGTTCATGCTGATGAGCTGGCTAACGTTTATTTATGCCTACAGCCTGACATGCAATGATGAATTTGTTAAAAGCATTCTTCTGTATAGTTCTCTCATCAGTAAAAAAAAAAAGACATTGATAACAGTTATTATTTTTATTTTACTGATGAAGAAGCCGTGGCTTACCAGTACTTGCTCAAGGGGGTTGGATGCAGATCACAAGGTGATTAATAAATACCCACACCCTGTTTTATTTTATACCAACACCCATGTTCTCAAGTGTTATGCCAGCGGTTCTCAAAGTAGCGTCCCCAGAAGGCAGCAACAGCATCGCCAGGGAATCAGAAATGCAAATTCCCAGGCTTCATCCCCGACCTACTAAATTAGAAACTCTGGAGGTGAATGCCCAGCCATCTGTGGCTCAGCAAGTTCTCCAGGTGATTCTGGTGCATGCTAAAGTTTGAGGACCACTGCTTTATGCTCCACTGCCTCATGTTAAAAAACAAACAAAAAACAACTCTTGGTTCAAGTATCAGAAAATGACCTCATGTTAAAAAAAAAAAAAAAAAAAAAAACTCTTGGCTCAAGTATCAGAAAATGACAGCTGAGCTTGCTGGGTTTCTTTGAATCTTATGATTATGGAATTTGCCCGGTTCCTTTGAAGAAAGAACAAGTTGTTAAGAAAGACTTGAGGTAAACCCAAGACTTCCAAATTTCCCGAATTCCTTTCACACGGTGGTGTGATACTTATGATCCTAACCATAAAGGAAGGCAAATGACATGGAGAAAATTGACTTAGTCTTAAATGAGAAAGTATTTTTTATGTTTTGTGACAGTTATTATATGGATCAAGAAATTCCACTTATGTCTTTATTTCTCTAATGAAGTGCACTGAAGTAAAAAGTAACCTTCATTACCCTGAGCATTTGTGACAACTTATTTCCTTTCAAGGGATTAGAGCAGTACATATGCTAATAGATCTATAGTGGCATCGTTTTACTTGCAAAGATGACAGTATAGCAAATTCATGTTACATGTATAATATTGGATGTACTGCGATAGGAGAAAGCAAAAAACACGTTAACTTCCACCTAGGAAGTGTCAATCAATACAAAGTTGACATTTAGTTCAGGAGAAATGTCGTTCTTACGTTATTCTGGCACAGTAACTAGGAAAAACAAAACAAAACAAAACTCTGAGAATTCCTAGAGAAACTATAGTCTGTTCCCCGACTATGGATTTGACCTGTTGTAGCTAATCTGTCTTTTGTAGCTAAGTGGCTCTTGTGAATATGAAGACTGGTATCTCCTGTATCATTCAATGTTTTGGAACGTTTATGAGTAGGAAAACATATCCATGTTCCCTTGTCCTACCCGCGGCATTTTAAAAATGATCGTTTTGCCGAGTTCAGGAATGCCAGTCTTATTTGTTCTTGTTTCCCCGTACCAGGCACACAGTGATAGCTTAATAAACATCTGTTGGGTAGACGGATGCTGCTGCCTCCATTAGTGAAGTTATTCCCTAACCTGTTACCCTTGTATTGTTTTCACTAGGCCAGTATATCCTTTCCATGGCCACCTTCCAATATTGAGAGTTTATAAAACATATTTTCTTGAAGTTTAAGTTTAGTGAATCGTCTCATTTTAGCATTGCAGGGAAGCTCAGAAGTGTTGTATTTCTAGCCTCTCTACGACATGACTGAATACCGGTGACTTTTTCAACACCTCTAACAAAACCCTCACTGTTCCATCGTGGGGTGTGTTTTCATGATTCTGCCTTCTTTCTGCCACCCTAAAATCTTAAGCTTGTTGCCTGGTTCTGTTGTCTAGGGTACCGTGTATGCCTCTGGTCCCTTGCTCCTTCACGGATTGTTCTGAGACTAGCAGCGCTGTTTGCACCAGGCACATGTTAGAGATGCAGAGTCTCAGGTACATTCCAAACCATTGACTCAGAAGTGTCATTTTTAAAAACCTTCAAATTCACGAATATTCTTTTCAGAGATCTCTAATCTACTTTTAGTTCTATCCAGTGTATTTTTCACCTTGGACGTTATAGTTTTCATTTTCAGAAGTACTATTTTCATCATTTTTCTCCAGTCTTCCATGTCTCCACTTAGCATGCACATGCTTTCCTCTAGCTTCTTGAGCATATGGAATGCAGTTATAGTGATTGTTTTAATGACCTTGTTGGTTAATTCTATCATTTGTATCGTTCCTGGGTTGATTTCAATTGATTGGTTTTCTTCCTCTCTATAGGTCAGATTTTCCTTCTTTCTGTATGCTTGATAATTTTTGTCCCACTTGTTTCTTTTTGATTTTCTTTCCTTTGCTTTTGGAATCATTGCCGAGTCCAATGTCAAGGACCATATCCCCTATATTTTCTTCCAGGTGTTTTATGGTTTCAGGTCTTATGTTCAGTCTTTAATTCATTTTCAGTTGATTTTTGTATATGGTATAAAGCAGTGGTCTAGTTTCATTCTTTTGCATAAGACTGTCCAGTTTTCCCACCACTATTTACTGAAGAGGCTATCCTCTCCCCATTGTATAATCTTGGCTCCTTGGTTGTAAATTAATTGACCATATATGTGTGGGTTTATTTCCAGGCTTTCTATTCTCTTTCATTGATCTCTATGTCTGTGTTAATGCCAATATCTTGCTGTTTTGATTACTATAGCTTTGTAACATAGTTTGAAATCAGGGAGTGTGATGCCTCCAGCTTTGTTCTTCTTTCTCAAGATTGCTTTGGCAGTTCGTGATCTTTTGTGGTTCTGAACAAATGTTAGGATTTTTTGGGTCTATTTCTGTGAAAAAAAAATGTCATTAAAATTATTTATAATTTGTGGATTGAATCTGTGGATTGCTTTTGGTAGTATGGACCTTTTAATAATATTAATTCTTCCAATCTATGAGCACAGCATATCTTTCCATTTATTTGTATCTTCAATTTCTTTCATCAATGTCTTGTAGTTTTCACTGTACAGGTCTTTCACCTGCTTGGTTAAATTTATTCCTAGATATTTTATTCTTTTTCATGCAGTTGTAAATGAGAGTGTTTCCTTAATTTCTCTTTTTGCTAGTTCATTATTAGTGTATAGAAATGCAACTGACTTTTGTATATTGATTTTGTATTCTGCAATTTTACTGAATTTGTTTATTAGTTCTATAAGGTTTTTGGTGAAGACAGCTTATTTCAATGCCTTTTATTTCTTTGTCTTTTCTAACTGCTCTAGCTAGGACTTACAGTACTATGTTGAATAAAATGGAACAGTAGGCATCCTTGTCTTGTTTCTGATCTTAGAGGAAAGCTTTCAGTTTTCACCATTGAGTGTGATGTTAGTTGTGGGCTTGTTATAAATGGTGTTTTCCTGGTAACTTTTGATTGGCTATCAAAAATTGTGAATTGATCTTGTTGAGTTCTGGATCTTTTTTATATTTTTATAAATATTATTGAACTTTGTTCTAGGATATACTTAAGCTACCTGGAGCCAGTTTGATCCTTTTCCATCTTTCTCTTAGGCTTTGATAGGTAGAACCAGATCACTGTTAAGTAAAGAGATTATTTTTCTCCACTGATGAGAAAAACATTCTTCTCAGTATTCTATCCAATGCTCATGAGTTGTGAGGTTTTCCATTTTGGCTAGCAGAGAATTTACTTCCTGAAGTTACACTGACTGAGAATGAGCAATTTCAATTATAAGTTCTCAAAAAGCCCCAGAATGAACTTCATCTGGTAAAGATCACCTATGCTCATAAAGATTTCTTTCCATCTCTTCACTGAACTTGCATTGATATTTATTTTATAAAGCCCAATTTGCAGGTCATTTATTATTCTTATTATGTCTTTACAAACTTTTGAGGTGAAATAAGTTGAAGCATTTAATTCCCATTTTGTTGATACTTATTGTTGCATCAGTAGCTCATTAGCCTATTTTTCTTTGCTTTTTAGCTTTCACTGTGGAAGCTTAATTCCATACAAATAGACAAAGCTTTGTAAGAGCTATTCTCAAGTGCACTTGGGACCACTAGTGCCATGTGCTAATGCAGTGTGCTTTTGATGGGTAACCTGTCCTTGTTCATTACTGGGAAATGTCATAAGGTTGAATTTCCTAAGTTTGATGTTATGGCTGTTAACATCAGCTGTAATAAATTGCACAAAATCTCCATGATGTAACATCAAAGCATATAAATTCTAATCAGATGTTTGACAGAAGCCTTCAATGTGAAGTGCTTTCCATCTTGTGATACTGGCATCTTACAGAACCTCTTCCTGAATCTTCTGCATTTGCCTGGGCAACAAGGAAAGAGAGAATGCAAGAAGCCTCAAATTTCAAGGGTCCATCTTACATGGAAGAGAGCCTGGGCTCCTTTCTTTGAGACCACGAGGAGGAAAGAGGAATCCATGAGCATCTAGCCAGATTCAACCACAGAAGAGAAGGCTTTTTAGATTGCTCTTCCTGTTTGGCACACCTTTAAGAGCTTCTAACATGTTTATTTTTTTGGTTATACTTTCATGTCTCCATCTTTTGTTTATCTCTCCCCTCCTTCCGTGCACTGCACAGCAAAAGTCAGCATCACTCTGATGTAGGTGGGCATTGATATAATGGACTTTTTCCTCATTTGCCTGTAGGTGGACCTTCCCAGTTTGGTGGCTGGACAAAGCCTTGTGTTACCCTCTCACTCAGATTTGTCTGACTCATGAGCCTGTTGTATGTTTCTCAAGATAAAGAAGGTCCTCAAAACTCAAAGAAACTAACCCAGGTGTTGGATGAGTAATCCTCTCAAATAGCTGCGTAGATTCCCTCTTTCTCCTTTTCCTTTCTACTGCCCCTCAGGAGGGACAGTGTTACAGGAGACCTTGCTCTCGAGGTGCCCATTAGGATCTGAAGGTGTTGCTAGTTGCACTGTTTGTAGACTTTCCTAAACTGGACCTTAAGGTGAGTTTGAAGGTCATGAGTGTGGGCAGTTAGCAGAGAGTTTGGGGAGCTGAAGCTTGACTCATTACAAATAATTTATATGTCACAGTGTTTATTGCTTCTGTCCAAATATCAACATTTCTTCAACATGAGAAACCACACAAAGTTGTTAGCACTCTGCTTGCAGTTGGGGGTTGATATGGTGGGAAGATGGACTCTTTTTTTCAGATTTTGCCTTTGCTTACTGTCGTTTTCTGAATCTAGCAGCAGCCAGATTTGTTGCACATTCTGGTTTGCAGTTTTGTCATTTCCAGTATATTTTATACCAGGCACTCCCCTTGAAGAGGCATATACAGGTTATACGGGTAACTAGCTGTCCTCTCTGAAAGGTTTATTCTGAGAGGTAAAGTCAAGTAAGCGAGTGAGCCTAGTCGCAGATGATTGAAGAGAGAAAGAATGGATTCCTTTACAAGCGTTCAGAGGCAAAACCTTATCTGGTTGGTAAAACTTTAGTTTCTGGAAAGGATAATCTGAGATGGAAGCCTTTGGATCCATCATTGCCAGAAAGTATTGCATTTTTGTTACGAACTATTTTCTAATGAATTCTGGGGAGTAAATCTGTAAGAGCAGCAATGTGGCTTTTGTAAAGAAAGAGAAAGGCAGAGCAGTATGTAAATAAAGAATGAGTGAGAGATAAGGAAGTGAAGTCTGAAAAGAGCAATAGAAATATTGATTAAATATGTCTGAGCCATTTGGGTGGGTCTAGGGATAGAATTGAGGTTTCTTATCTGCAAATCCATCATTGTAGTTGTATGGTATACATACCATACAACTGGAAGGCTGGAAAAATCCAGTCTATGGGTCATATCTGGCCCACCACCTGTTAGTCAATGAAGTTTTATGGAAAACAACTCACTAATGTATTTTCAATGGCTGCTTTTGCTCTACAATGGTAGAATTGAGTAGTTGTGACACAGAGACTCTACGGCCTAAAAAGCTGAAAATATTTACTATCTGGCCTTTAACAGGAAAAGTTTGTCAACACTTGTAATACACAGTAAACATGTAAGTACTAGAGAATTGTTGTTACCCACATCCAACGTGAACGGTCAGAGCTACCATGTGACTGGGAAATAATATGTCTGAATTTAAAAGTGAGCTTGGCATTTTGTTGGAGTCAGCCAGTCCAACCCCCATCTCTCCTGCCAGTGGAAAACCAAGAGCAAGAAAGGTGAGGTGACTTGCTCAAGGTGACAGTAAGTAAGTGACAAAGTCAGAATAATCCTCCAGGCCTGTACATTTTCAGCCAGAACTTCTTCTAGAGGTTGATAATGAAGGTTTACATCATGAATGAATAAGTGGTCCCTTATATTTAGGTAAACCCCTCCCCGATTAGGGAGCTGTTGCATAATGGAATGCTATGTTCTAGATTCTACCCAAAGACTGTTTAATCCTTAGTAATAATAGAAGGACCTCACTGTAATGTAGACTCCTTGTTTAAAGAAGATTCTGGAAGGGACTTCTGGCAGCATTGTCATAAAGCTTGGGTGATCTTTCAAAGAGTATCTGTATGGATTACAAGGATGATTTTGCCCTTAAAAATCTGTTTATCTTTATTTTGAAAATTTCTGGGAGACTTCAAATTCCCAATTCTACCAGTGTAATTCAGACCCTTGCTGCTTAATTATATTTCTTTTCAGCTGTACTTTCTTGATGCTAGGTATTGGCAATGTGAAGATTTTGATGTTAAATAACTTCCTCTGACATGAACATAATTAATGAAATGGAATGCAGCTGAATGTGTGCATCAAGTTCTTGGAATATTAAAGTCCTCCACAAAGTTTGATTTCCTATATTTTTAATTATCTCCGACTTACATTGTCAAGCATAAGAGATAAGCAAAGTAACAGATAAGAGATAAGCAAAGTAACAGATAACATTCCAAATTTGCTCGCTCCTGAGCCAAGCATAACTGAGTCACTGTCTTTTTATATGTCAAAGCCCATAACTCAGAGTTCGGTTAGCATCTGACATGGGAGAGTTGAATAGCTTTTTCATCCTTGTTTGTTGTGATATTGTGTATACTGAGACATACACAAAATCAATACTTTGTCATTAAAATCAGTGTCTGAAGTGTTCACATTAAATAATAGTTAATGGAAATTTATGCTAAATTGATGCTTGTGTTTTTGTTTTGCTGGCCAAAGTAGGCGCAGGTTATCAGTTCAAAGGAAAAAGAAAAGCCGCAGCATCAGCATTGGGGTGTATGAACTTAATTACAATTAAATAAGGTTTATAGCTTTAGAAAGACAAGCTTTATTTCGCCTCTACAATTTCTTTCCCTTAAGGATTCTTTTCCTCAGTTAGATGAAGGAAAGTATGCTTCTGGAACTTAAGTGAATCATCATAGTGTGATTACTCAGGGATTAAATACATATTAAAATCCTGAAATGAAATAACTCCTTCATCCATGTCCATGTGTTCTTCCCATACTTGGTCATTAAACAAGTATTGATTGAGAGCTCACTCTGTTCCCAGCCTCTATTAGGCACTTGAAATAAATGGGGACCCCAACCAGACACTACTGTTTTCACACAGCATGTAACACATACAGTGAGGGAGGCAGCTATTAATAAAATCACCCCACAAGAATAAACATAGAATTATGTCCTGAGAAACATGTAGAGGAAACATTATGCAAAGGAAACCTGGCCGGCTAGGTGTCCGGGACCCCTTCCTGTCTATTGAGCTGAAAGCTAACTGATAAGTCAGGAGTTTATTAAGGGAGATCGGGGGCCTGGGTGAGCACGTGCCCCATGCAAAGTAAGCTGCCTGTACAGAGGTTCTGTCATGGAGGAGGCGGGGCCGTGGCTTGTTCAAAAACTGCACACCAACCTAGTTCAGTGTGAGGCCATGGACACGGAAAGTAGAGATCCCACCCTACTGCAGTGTTTTGTCTTTATCCAGGGTCACAGCCATTGGGGGGTTTCAACAGAGAAGTCACATGCCTCTGTTTGATAGTTGTGAATTCCACTCCTGCTGCTAGCGTGGTACTGAATTAGCGCAGGGGTGAGATTGGAAGGCTACGGGCTATGGGGAGGTCTGTGCTGAGTGATGTGTGCCATGGGATGTCTCTTCATACACCACTCTTTCAAGACTATGGAACTTTCTGTGGACCTCACCCATGTGGCCTTTTGTGAAACAGAAGACTCTTCTGCTAATGAAGAAAGAAGAAAACTGACATGGAAGTCTGCTCTCAACCAGAAGCCTACATGCACCAAACTGTTCAATGCCAACTTCACTAATATAAGGGAATCCTGTTCCACTTATGAAGAAATCAAGGTTTATAAATCTTGAGTGACTCTCAAGGTTTATAAATCTTGAGTGACTCACAACCACTTAGGTTAGGAATGAAATTTAAATCCATGCTAGTTTCATCTCTAAACCCGGGGTTTATCCAATATAATCACCTCAGATATCTCCCTTAATGTACATATTTTAATAGGGATCGATGACCAGGTAGATTGTTTAAGAGAATCTAATAAAGTTGTGGAAAGTAAATCCACATGTCTTTTTCAGAGGTACAGCTAATAACCTCAGGGGCAAATTAAATCATAACCTAAAAAATGCAGGGGTGGGAATCCACAAACGTTCTTTCTAATTTACTCTCCCGTAATTTGTACAGAAATGTTTTTGTATTGAATATTGCTTATGTAATGGCATCTGCCGGAATTTGAAGCACCCAGCCTGTCTTGTTGTTACAGTAGGATTCAACTTACGAATGTTTACTCTTTACTCCACAGTGTTTGATTCTTCACCAACTAGATGCTAGTTGAAAGAAACTTTCAGTTGTTTTGAAATCAGAATTCTATTTGTTTTATATTTGGTTAAATATGTCCACATGTGAAAGCTCCCCAGGAAAGTGTGAGTAGAAGTATTAAAACTTAATTTTTCCCCATTTTTACAATGTCCTATATATGTAGAAAATGCGTACCTTTGCACATACATACATGTACATATATTTCCTTAGTTTTGCATGGCAAATTTAAGGTAAAAATCTGACAGATGTTTGCAAGTGAGGAAACATGGGGCTTACAATACAAGATGTACAGAATCAAAGGCTTCATCTTGGGCAGGAAAGTTCCTTATCAAAGATCCTTTAAACTTTACAAAAATACTTAGACTTTTTCTCATTTGATGTTCACCCCAACCCTGTGAGATTAATTAGTTCATTGAAAATAACGGTTGGCCTGAACTTCAGGGTGGTTCACGTCCAGTGAGTGGAAGAACATAAATTCCTGCTCAGCTGAACATGGTAGTAAAGTTCCCAACAAATTGTAAGGGAAGATAATTGTGAAGCTGAATCCAAGACGGCAATACACGAGAACCTTCACTTCTGTCTTTCAGGCCCTCAGGTAGGGCATATCCAGATGTAAAAATCTGGAAGTTCAGAAGAGAGTCTAGCTATGGATCATATAATCAGTTGAGTCTCGGATGAGTTTTTCCTTTTAACTGAAACCACTCCTGAAGAAAATTTTTTGAAAAAGTGGGTCCATGGAAAATTCCACAGTTAGGAAAGTGTGGCGTGTGAAGAGACATCCCATTGCACACATCACTCAGCACAGACCTTCCCATTTCAGCCAGAACAATATTTCTAGAAGCATTCAGAATAGATAATGAAAATAGGAAGAGTTGCTGACCTGTCACATCAGCCTATAATCTCAACATCAATGGGCAACTTTATTTAATAGTTTGGTAACTAAATAAATCTAATCTAATTAATTTGCTCAGCTATAAATGATATTTGAGTTAATTTTTAATTCCTTATGCCAGAAGCCAAGATGTTGGTCCCCACCCGCTTCATGGAAGCAGAGTCCTAACCTAATAAATTAATAAATCATTATTAAGGAATCACATTAGGGAAAAGTGATCTCATTGCTTTAGAAATTTTCTTCTTATACTTTGCTTCAGGGGTCTAATTTTGGAGCTTCCCAATTATGATGAAGTAACAGAATATTTAGACCCCAAAAAAATTTTTTTTGAACGAATGATTGTTGCAAATGATTGTTTGCCTTGGAGTTTGCTTGCCTTGATTTTTTTAAAAATCTTTATTGGAGTATAGTTGCTTCACAAAACTGTGTTAGTTACTATTGCACAGCAAAGCGAATCAGCCATATGCATACACATGTCCCCATATCCCCTCCCTCTTGAGCCTCCCTCCCATCCTCCCTATCCCACCCCTCTAGGTCATCGCAAAGCGCCAAGCTGATCTCCCTGTGCTATGCGGCTGCTTCCCACCAGCCAACTATTTTACATTCGGTAGTGTATATGTGTCGATGCTACTCTGACTTCGCCCCAGCTTCGCCCTCCCACCCCATGTGATCAAGTCCATTCTCTATGTCTACCTTTTTATTCCTGCCCTGCAACTAGGTTCATCGGTACCATTTTTTGTTTTTTTAGATTCCATATATATATGCGTTAGCATACGGTATTTGTTTTTCTCTTTCTGACTTACTTCACTCTGTATGACAGACTACGTCCGTCCACTTCACTACAAATAACTCAATTTCGTTTGTTTTTATGGCTGTATTCCGTTGTATATATGTGCCACATCTTCTTTATCCATTCATCTGTCGATGGACATTTTGGTTGCTTCCATGTCCTGGCTATTGTAAATAGTGCTGTAGTGAACATTGTGGTGCATGTCTCTTTTTGAATTATGGTTTTCTCAGGGTATATGCCCAGTAGTGGGATTGCTGGGTCATATGGTAGTTCTGTTTTTAGTTTTTTAAGGAACCTCCATACTGTTTTCCATAGTGGTTGTATCAATTTACATTCCTACCAACAGTGTAGGAGGGTTCCTTTTTCACCACACCGTTTCCAGCATTTATTGTTTCTAGCTTCTTTGATAATGGCCATTCTGACCAGCGTGAAGTGATACCTCATTGTGGTTTTGATTTGCATTTCTCTAATAATTAGTGATGTTGAGCATCTTTACAAGTGCCTCTTGGCCATCTGTATGTCTTCCTTGGTGAAATGTCTATTTAGGTCTTCTGCCCAGTTTTTAACTGGAATTTTTTTTTTTTTTTTTTTTTTGATATTGAGCTCCATGAGCTGTTTGCATATCTTGGAGATTAATCCTTTGTTGTTTCATTTGCAAATTTTTTCTCCCATTCTGAGGGTTGTCTTTTTGTCTTGTTTATGGTTTGCTTTGCTGTTCAAAAACCGTTACGTTTAATTAAGTCCCATTTGTTTAGTTTTGTTTTTATTTCTGTTACTCTAGGAGGTGGGTCAAAAAAGATTTTGCTGTGGTTTATGTCAAAGAGTGTTTTTCCTAGGTTTTCCTCTAAGAGTTTTATAGTGTCTGGTCTTACATTTAAGTCTTTAATCCATTGGGAGTTTATTTTTGTGTATGGTGTTAGGGAGTGTTCTAATTTCATTCTTTTACATGTAGCTGTCCAGTTTTCCCAGAGCCACTTATTGAAGAGGCTGTCTTTTCTCCATTGTATGTTCTTGCCTCCTTTGTCATAAATTAGGTGCCCATATGTGTGTGAGTTTATCTCTGGACATTCTATCCTGTACCATTGATCTATATTTCTGTTTCTGTGCCAGTACCATACTGTCTTGATTACTGTAGCATTGTGGTATAGTTTGAAGTAATGGAACCTGATTCCTCCAAATCCGTTTGTCTTTCTCAAGATTGCTTTGGCTATTTGGGGTCTTTTGTGTATCCATATGAATCGTAAGATTTTTTGTTCTAATTCTGTAAAGAATGCCATTGGTAGTTTGATAAAGATTGAATAGAATCTATAGATTGCTTTGGGTAGTATAATCATTTTCACAGTATTGATTCTTCCAATCCAAGAACATAGTATATTTCTTCAACTGTTTATGTCATATTTGATTTCTTTCATCAGTATTTTACAGTTTTCTGAGTACAAGTCTTTCACCTCCTTAGGTAGGTTTATACCTAGGTATTTTATTCTTTCTGTTGCAGTGG
This sequence comes from Leucopleurus acutus, assembly GCF_964270905.1. Lineage (NCBI taxonomy): Eukaryota > Metazoa > Chordata > Mammalia > Artiodactyla > Delphinidae > Leucopleurus > Leucopleurus acutus. Next base: position 10,136,360 of record NC_139153.1, on the reverse strand, counting down.
TAAATGGGAGTGTTTCCTTAATTTCTCTTTCAGATTTTTCATCATTAGTATATAGGGATGGAAGAGATTTCTGTGCATTAATTTTGTATCCTGCAACTTTACCAAATTCATTGACTAGCTGTAGTAGTTTTCTGGTGGCATCTTTAGGATTCTCTGTGTATAGTATCATGTAATCTGCAAACAGTGACAGTTTTACTTCTTCTTTTCCAATTTGTATTCCTTTTATCTCTTTTTCTTCTCTGATTGCTGTGGGTAGGACTTCAAAACTATGTTGAATAATAGTGGTGAGAGTGGACATCCTTGTCTTGTTCCTGATCTTAGAGGAAATGCTTTCAGTTTTTCACCATTGAGAATGATGTTTGCTGTGGGTTTGTCGTATATGGCCTTTATTATGTTGAGGTAGGTTCCCTCTGTGCCCACTTTCTGGGGAGTTTTTATCATAAATGGGTGTTGAATTTTGTCAAAAGCTTTTTCTGCATCTATTGAGATGATCATATGGTTTTTCTTCTTCAATTTGTTAATGTGGTGTATCACATGGATTGATTTGCATATACTGAAGAATCCTTGCATCCCTGGGATAAATCCCACTTGATCATGGTGTATGGTCCTTTTAATGTGTTGTTGGATTCTGTTTGCTAGTATTTTGTTGAGGATTTTTGCATCTATATTCATCAGTGTTATTGGTCTGTAATTTTCTTTTGTTGTAGTGTCTTTGTCTGGTGTTGGTATCAGGGTGATGGTGGCCTTGTAGAATTAGTTTGGGAGTGTTCCTTCCTCTGCAATTTTTGGTAGAGTTTGAGAAGGATGGGTGTTAGCTCTTCTCTAAATGTTTGATAGAATTCACCTGTGAAGCCATCTGGTCCTGGACTTTTGTTTGTTGGAAGATTTTTTAATCACAGTTTCAATTTCATTACTTGTGATTGGTCTGTTCATATTTTCTATTTCTTCCTGGTTCAGTCTTGGAAGGTTATACCTGTCTCAGAATTTGTTCATTTCTTCCAGGTTGTCCATTTTATTGGCATAGAGTTGCTTGTAGTTGTCTCTTAGCATGCTTTGTGTTTCTGCGGTGTCTCTTGTAACTTCCCCTTTTTCATTTCTAATTTTATTGATTTGAGTCCTCTCCCTCTTTTTCTTGATGAGTCTGGCTAACGGTTTATCAATTTTGTTTATCTTCTCAAAGAACCAGCTTTTAGTTTTATTTATTTATTTATTTTTGCGGTACGTGAGCCTCTCACTGTTGTGGCCTCTCCTGTTGCGGAGCAACAGACTCCGGACACGCAGGCTCAGCGGCCATGGCTCACGGGTGCAGCCGCTCCGCAGCATGTGGGATCCTCCCAGGCTGGGGCACGAACCCACGTCGCCTGCATTGGCAGGCGGACCCCCAACCACTGCGCCACGAGGGAAGTCCCAGCTTTTAGTTTTATTGATCTTTGCTATTGTTTTCTTTGTTTCTGTGTCATTTATTTCTGCTCTGACTTTATGATTTCTTTCCTTCTGCTAATTTGGGTTTGCTTGTTCTTCTTTCTCTAGTTCCTTTACATGTAAGGTTGGATTGTTTATTTGAGATTTTTCTTATTTTTTGAGGTAGGCTTGTATAGCTTTAAACTTCCTTTTTAGAACTGCTTTTGCTGCATCCCATAGGTTTTGGATTTTCATGTTTTCATTATTGTGTGTCTGTAGGTATTTTTTGATTTCCTCTTTGATTTCTTCAGTGATCTCTTGATTATTTAGTAACGTATTGTTTAGCCTCCATGTGTTTGTGTTTTCTACAGTTTTTTCCCTGTAATTGATTTCTAGTCTCATAGCGTTGTGGTCAGAAAAGATGCTTGATATGATTTCAGTTATCTTCAATTTACTGAGGCTTGATTTGTGACTCAAGATGTGATGTATCCTGGAGAATATTCCATGTGCACTTGAGAAGCAAGTGTAATCTGTTGTTTTTGGATGGAATGTTCTATAAATATCAATTAAATCTGTCTGGTCTGCTGTGTCATTTAAAGCTCATGTTTCCTTATTAATTTTCTGTTTGGATGATCTGTCCATTGGTGTAAGTGAGGTGTTAAAGTCCCCCACTATTATTGTGTTACTGTTGATTTCCTCTTTCATAGCTGTTACCAGTTGCCTTATGTATTGAGGTGCTCCTATGTTGGGTGCATATATATTTATAATTGTTATATCTTCTTCTTGGATTGATCCCTTGATCATTGTGTAGTGTCCTTCCTTGTCTCTTATAACATTCTTTATTTTAAATTCTGTTTTCTCTGATATGAGTATTGCTACTCCAGCTTTCTTTTGGTTTCCATTTGCATGGAATATCTTTTACCATCCCCTAACTTTCTGTCTGTATGTGTCCCTAGGTCTCAAGTGGGTCTCTTGTAGACAGCATATGTATGGGTCTTGTTTTTGTATCCATTCAGCAAGCCTGTGTCTTTTCATTGGAGCATTTAATCCATTCACGTTTAAGGTAATTATCTGTATGTATGTTCCTATTGCCATTTTCTTAATTGTTTGGGGTTTGTTTTGTTTCCTTCTCTTGTGTTTCCCACTTAGAGAAGTTCCTTTAGCATTTGTTGTAGAGCTGGTTTGGTGGTGCTGAATTCGCTTAGCTTTTGCTTGTCTGTAAAGCTTTTGATTTCTCCATCAAATCTGAATGATATTCTTGCTGGGTAGAGTAATCTTGATTGTAGGTTCTTCCCTTTCATCACTTTAAGTATATCATGCCACTCCCTTCTGGCTTGTATAGTTTTTGCCGAGAAATCAGCTGTTAACCTATGGGAGTTCCCTTGTATGTTATTTGTCGTTTTTCCCTTGCTGCTTTCAATAATTTTTCTTTGTCTTTAATTTTTGCCAATTTGATTACTATGTGCCTCGGTGTTTTTCTCCTGGGATTAGCCTGTATGGGACTCTCTGCAATTCCTGGACTTGTGTGGCTATTCCCTTTCCCATGTTAGGGAAGTTTTTGACTATAATCTCTTCAAATATTTTCTTGTGTCCTTTCTCTCTCTGTTCTCCTTCTGGGACCCCTGTAATGCGAATGTTATTGTGTTTAATGTTGTCCCAGCGGTCTCTTAGGCTGTCGTCATTTCTTTTCATTCTTTTTTCTTTATTGTGTTCCACAGCAGTGAATTCCACCATTCTGTCTTCCAGGTCACTTACCCGTTCTTCTGCCTCAGATATTCTTCTATTGATTGCTTCTAGTGTATTTTTCATTTCCGTTATTGTGTTGTTCATCTCTGTTTGTTCTTTAATTCTTCTAGATCTTTGTTAAACATTTCTTGCATGTTCTCGATCTTTGCCTCCATTCTTTTTCCGAGGTCCTGGATCATCTTCACTATCATTATTCTGAATTATTTTTTCTGGAAGTTTGCCTATCTCCACTTCATTTAGTTTTTTTTTCTGGGGTTTTATCTTGTTCCTTCATCTGGTACATAGCCCACTGCCTTTTCATCTTGTTTATCTTACTGTGAATGTGGTTTTTGTTTCATAGGCTGAAGGATTGTAGTTCTTCTTGCTTCTGCTGTCTGCCCTCTGGTGGATGAGGCTGTCTAAGAGGCTTGTGCATGTTTCCTGATGGGAGGGACTGGTCCCGCTTAGAGAAGTTTCTTTAGCCTTTGTTGTAAAGCTGGTTTGGTGGTGCTGAATTCTTATAGCTGTTGTTTGTCTGTACAGCTTTTGACTTCTCCATCGAATCTGAATGAGCTCCTTGCTGGGTAGAGTAATCTTGGTTGTAGGTTTTTCTCTTTCATTACTTTAAGTATATCCTGCCCCTCCCTTCTGGCCTGCAGAGTTTCCACTGTAAATCAGCTGATAACCTTAAGGGGATTCCTTTGTTATTTTCTCTTTTTCCCATGCTGCTTTTAATATTTTTTCTTTGAATTTAACTTTTGTTAGTTTAATTAATATGTGGCTTGGTCTTTTTTCCTAGGGTTTATCCTGTATGGGACTGTCTGTGCTTCCTGGACTTGGGTGACTATTTCCTTTCCCTTGTTAGGGAAGTTTTCCACTATAATCTTTTCAAGTATTTTCCCCGACCCTTTCTTTTCCTCTTCTTCTTTTCCTCACCTATAATTCGAATATTGGTGCGTTTAGTGTTGTCCCAGGGGTGTCTGAGATTGTCCTTGATTCTTTTCATTCTTTTTTCTTTATTCTGCTACTCAGCAGTTATGTCTACCATTTTATCTTCCAGCTCACTTATTCTTTCTTCTGCCTCAGTTATTCTGTTATTGATTCCTTCTAGTGTATTTTTCATTTCAGTTTTTATGTTGTTCATCTCTGTTTGTTTGTTCTTTAGTCCTTCTAGATCTTTGTTAAACATTTCTTGTATTTTCTCAATTCATGCTTCCATCCTGTTGCTGAGATTCTGGATCATCTTTAATATCGTTACTCTGAATTCTTTTTCAGGTAGGTTGCCTGTTTCCTCTTCATTTATTTGGTCTTGTAGGTTTTTACCTTGCTCCTACATCTGTGACATTTTTTGGATGTCTCCTTTTTTTTTTTTTTTTCCTTCAATGAGTGGTATTGTGTTCCTGTTTTACTGGTTGTTTGGCCCAAGGTTTCCAACACTGGAGTTTGTAGGCTGTTGGTTAGAGCTAGGTCTTGGTGCTGAGATGAGGAACTCTGTGAGACCTCACTCCAATGAATATTCCCTGGGTTCTGAGTTTCTCTGTTAGTCCAGTGGTTCAGACTCGGAGCTCCCACCGAGGAGTTTGTGCCTGACCCCAGGCTCACAAATCAAGATCCCACAAGCCATGTGGGGTGGCAAAAAAAAAAAAAAAAAACAAAGTAAAAAATAAAATTAAACTAGGAATCTAACAGATATGTTAGAAACAATGTAAAAATAAAAATATAGATGAATCAGCAACTGGAATGTGCATCAGTACCACAGTAGTAAAAAAGAGGAGGAGGGAAAAGAAAAAAAAATGGCATCAGGGTGGGGAAAGGCCTTGGCTGTGGAGAGCAGGGCCTAAGCCAGGGTGAGGTTTGGGAGGTGGTTGGGGCCAATGCTCAGGAGCCACAGTGCTAGAAACGGCCCTGGGGGCTGTGGGAGGTGGGGCTTAAGCTCAAGCAACAGAAGGATTCCAGGCATGACCCCCATCCCTGGTCTCAGAGCGCAAGGGACCTCACCTGGAAACCAGCAGGCTTCCTGGCTTGAGTGGGTGGGGCAAACACCCCCTCTCCTGCTTCTCCTGCAGGGCTGCCCCCCACCCCCATCCCCCGCCTGCCTCTCCTCATCTCCCTGGCCTCCCTCCTATGACCTCAAGGACCTACGTGGCCTGGAGGGGGATTTGGAGGGTGGAGGATCGGCCTGGGAGCTCAGCAGGCTCCCCAGGCCCCAGTAGGCTGGGCAGTCGCCCTCTACTCCTCTCCTGCTCCTCCTGGAGGGCTCCTCCTGCCTTCCTCCCCTGATCTCCCTGGCCTCAAGGACTCCGATCTCATCTGGGCTCCACTTCTCCACCCCCCTCGGTCCCCCTGCATCCTACCAGTTCACTCTGGGGTTCCTCCCATCTCCTTGGGGGTCAGGGTCCCCCACCAGCGGCTGGTAGGCACCCTAGTTGTTGGGAGACACTAACTCCGCATCTTCCCACACGGCCATGTTGAATCCTCCCCCTGCCTTGATTTTTTTTTTTTTTTACGTCTTTATTGGAGTATAATTGCTTAACAATGGTGTGTTAGTTTCTGCCTTATAACAAAGTGAATCAGTTATACATATACATATGTTCCCATATCTCCTCCCTCTTGCGTCTTGCTCCCTCCCACCCTCCCTATCCCACCCCTCCAGGCGGTCACAAAGCACCGAGCTGTTCTCCCTGTGCTATGTGGCTGCTTCCCACTAGCTATCTACCTTACGTTTGGTAGTGTATATATGTCCATGCCTCTCTCTCGCTTTGTCACAGCTTACCCTTATCCCTCCCCATATCCTCAAGTCCATTCTCTAGTACGTCTGTGTCTTTATTCCTGTCTTACCCCTAGGTTCTTCATGACATTTTTTTTTTAATTCCATATATACGTGTTAGCATATGGTATTTGTCTTTCTCTTTCTGACTTCACTCTGTATGACAGACTCTGTGTCTATCCACCTCATTACAAATAGCTCAATTTCGTTTCTTTTTATGGCTGAGTAATAGTCCATTGTATATATGTGCCACATCTTCTTTATCCATTCATCCCATGATGAACACTTAGGTTGTTTCCATCTCCTGGCTATTGTAAATAGAGCTGCAATGAACATTTTGGTACATGACTCTTTTTGAATTATGGTTTTCTCAGGGTATATGCCCAGTAGTGGGATTGCTGGGTCACATAGTAGTTCTATTTGTAGTTTCTTAAGGAGCCTCCATACTGTTCTCCACAGTGGTTGTATCAATTTACATTGCCAACAGTGCAAGAGGGTTCCCTTTTCTCCACACCCTCTCCAGCATTTATTGTTTCTAGATTTTTTGATGATGGCCATTCTGACTGGTGTGAGATGATATCTCATTGTAGTTTTGATTTGCATTTCTCTAATGATTAGTGATGTTGAGCATTCTTTCATATGTTTGTTGGCAGTCTGTATATCTTCTTTGGATAAATGTCTGTTTAGGTCTTCTGCCCATTTTAGGATTGGGTTGTTTGTTTTTTTGTTATTGAGCTGCATGAGCTGCTTATAAATTTTGGAGATTAATCCTTTGTCGGTTGCTTCATTTGCAAATATTTTCTCCCATTATGAGGGTTGTCTTTTGGTCTTCTTTGTGGTTTCCTTTGCTGTGCAAAAGCTTTGAAGTTTCATTAGGTCCCATTTATTTATTTTTGTTTTTATTTCCATTTCCCTAGGAGGTGGGTCAAAAAGGATATTGCTGTGATTTACGTCATCGAGTGTTCTGCCTATGTTTTGCTCTAAGAGTTTGATGGTTTCTGGCCTTACATTTAGGTCTTTAATCCATTTTGAGCTTATTTTTGTGTATGGTGTTAGGGAGTGATCTAATCTCATACTTTTACATGTACCTGTCCAGTTTTCCCAGTACCACTTATTGAAGACACTGTCCTTTCTCCACTGTAGATTCTTCCCTCCTTTATCAAACATAAGGTGACCATATGTGCGTGGGTTTATCTCTGGGCTTTCTATTCTGTTCCATTGATCTATCTTTCTGTTTTTGTGGCAGTACCATACTGTCTTGATTACTGTAGCTTTGTAGTATAGTCTGAAGTCAGGGAGCCTGATTCCTCTAGCTCGGTTTTTCGTTCTCAAGATTGCTTTGGCTATTCGGGGCCTCTTTCGTTTCCATACAAATTGTGAAATTTTTCATTCTAGTTCTGTAAAAAATGCCAGTGGTAGTTTGATAGGGATTGTATTGAACATGTATATTGCTTTGGGTAGTAGAGTCATTTTCACAATATTCTTCCAATCCAAGAACATGGTATATCTCTCCATCTATTTGTATCATCTTTAATTTCTTTCATCAGTGTCTTATAATTTTCTGCATACAGGTCTTTTGTCTCCTTAGGTAGGTTTATTCCTAGATATTGTATTCTTTTTGTTGCAGTGGTAAATGGGAGTGTTTTCTTGATTTCACTTTCAGGTTTTTCATCATTAGTTTATAGGAATGCCAGAGATTTCTGTGCATTAATTTTGTATCCTGCTACTTTACCAAATTCATTGATTAGCTCTGGTAGTTTTCTGGTAGCATCTTTAGAATTCTCTATCTGCAAGCAGTCACAGATTTACTTCTTCTTTTCCAATTTGGATTCCTTTTATTTCCTTTTCTTCTCTGATTGCTGTGGCTAAAAATTCCAAAACTATGTTGAGTAAGTCGTGAGAGTGGGCAACTTTGTCTTGTTCCTGATCTTAGTGGAAATCAGTTTTTCACCATTGAGGACGATGTTGGCTGTGGGTTTGTCATATATGGCCTTTCTTACGTTGAGGAAAGTTCCCTCTATGCCTACTTTCTGCAGGGTTTTTATCATAAATGGGTATGGAATTTTGTCAAAAGCTTTCTCTGCATCTATTGAGATGATTATATGGTTTTTCTCCTTCAGTTTGTTAATATGGTGTATCATGTTGATTGATTTGCATATATTGAAGAATCCTTGCATTCCTGAAATAAACCCCACTTGATCATGATGTATGATCCGTTTAGTATGCTGTTGCATTCTGTTTGCTAGTATTTTGTTGAGGATTTCTGCATCTATGTTCATCAGTGATATTGGCCTGTAGTTTTCTTTCTTTGTGATATCCTTGTATGGTTTTGGTATCAGGGTGATTGTGGCCTCGTAGAATGAGTTTGGGAGTGTTCCTCCCTCTGCTATATACTGGAAGAGTTTGAGAAGGATAGGTGTTAGCTCTTCTCTAAATGTTTGATAGAATTCGCCTGTGAAGCCATCTGGTCCTGGGCTTTTGTTTGTTGGAAGATTTTTAATCGCACTTTCAATTTCAGTGCTTGTGATTGGTCTGTTCATATTTTCTATTTCTTCCTGATTCAATCTTGGCAGGTTGTACATTTGTAAGAGTTTGACCATTTCTTCTAGGTTGTCCATTTTATTGGCATAGAGTTGCTTGTAGTAATCTCTCATGATCTCTTGTATTTCTGCAGTGTCAGTTGTTACTTCTCCTTTCTCCTTTCTAATTCTATTGATTTGAGTCTTCTCCCTTTTTTCTTGATGAGTCTGGCTAATGGTTTATCAATTTTCTTTATCTTCTCAAAGAACCAGCTTTTAGTATTATTGATCTTTGCTATCGTTTCCTTCATTTCTTACCTGATTTTTATGACTTCTTTCCTTCTGCTAACTTTGGGGTTTTTTTGTTCTTCTTTCTCTAATTGCTTTAGGTGCAAGGTTTGGTTGTTTATTCGAGATGTTTCCTGTTTCTTAAGGTAGGATTGTATTGCTATAAACTTCCCTTTTAGAACTGCTTTTGCTGCATCCCATACATTTTGGGTCGTCGTGTCTCCATTGTCATTTGTTTCTAGGTATTTTTTGATTTCCTATTTGATTTCTTCATTGATCACTTCGTTATTAAGTAGTGTATTGTTTAGCCTCCATGTGTTTGTAGTTTGTACAGATTTTTTCCTGTAATTGATATCTAGTCTCATAGCGTTGTGGTTGGAAAAGATATTTGATACAATTTCAATTTTCTTAAATTTACCAAGGCTTGATTTGTGACCCAAGATATGATCTGTCCTGGAGAATGTTCCATGAGCACTTGAGAAGAATGTGTATTCTGTTGTTTTTGGATGGGATGTCCTATAAATATCAATTAAGTCCATCTTGTTTAATGTATCATTTAAAGCTTGTGTTGCCTTATTTATTTTCATTTTGGATGATCTGTGCATGGTGAAAGTGGGGTGTTAAAGTCCCCTACTATGAATGTGTTACTGTTTATTTCCCCTTTTATGGCCGTTAGTATTTGCCTTATGTATTAAGGTGCTCCTATGTTGGGTGCATAAATATTTACAACTGTTATATATTCTTCTTGGATCAATCCCTTGATCATTACCTTCTTTGTCTCTTGTAATAGTCTTTATTTTAAAGTCTATTTTGTCTGATATGAGAATTGCTACTCCAGCTTTCTTTTGGTTTCCATTTGCATGAAATATCTTTTTTCATCCCCTTACTTTGAGTCTGTATGTGTCTCTAGGTCTGAAGTGGGTCTCTTGCAAATATATGGGTCTGGTTTTTGTATCCATTCAGCCAGTCTGTGTCTTTTGGTGGGAGCATTTAGTCCATTTACATTTAAGGTAATTATCGATATGTATGCTCCTATTCCCATTTTCTTAATTGTTTTGGGTTTGTTATTGTAGGTCTCTTCCTTCTCTTGTGTTTCCTGCCTAGAGAAGTTCCTTTAGCACTTGTTGTAAAGCTGGTTTGGTGGTGCTGAACTCTCTCAGGTTTTGCTTGTCTGTAAAGATTTCAATTTCTCCATCAAATCTGAATGAGATCCTTGCTGGATAGAGTAATCTTGGTTGTAGGTTTTTCTCCTTCATCACTTCAAATATGTCCTGCCAGTCTCTTCTGGCTTGCAGAGTTTCTGCTGAGAGATCAGCTGTTAACCTTATGGGGATTCCCTTGTGTGTTATTTGTTGTTTTCCCCTTGCTGCTTTTAATATGTTTTCTTTGTATTTAATTTTTGACGGTTTGATTAATATGTGTCTTGGTTTGTTTCTCCTTGGATTTATCCTGTATGGGACTCGCTGTGCTTCCTGGACTTGATTAACTATTTCCTTTCCCATATTAGGGAAGTTTTCCAGTATAATCTGTTCAAATATTTTCTCAGTCCCTTTCCTTTTCTCTTCTTCTTCTGGGACCCCTATAATTTGAATGTTGGTGAATTTAATGTTGTCCCTGAGGTCTCTGAGACTGTCCTCAGTTCTTTTCATTCTGTTTTCTTTATTCTTCTCTGCAGTAGTAATTTCCACTATTTTATTTTCCAAGTCACTAATCCATTTTTCTGCCTGTTATTCTGCTATTGATCCCTTCTAGAGTATTTTTAATGTCATATTTTATGTTGTTCATTGTTGTTTTTTTCATCTTTAGTTCTTCTAGGTCCTTGTTAAATGTTTCTTGCATTTTGTCTATTCTATTTCCAAGATTCTAGATCATCTTTACTATCATTATTCTGAATTCTTTTTCAGGTAGACTGCCTATTTCCTCTTCATTTGTTAGGTCTGGTGAGTTTTTATCTTGCTCCTTCATCTGCTGTGTTTATCTGTCTTCTCATTTTGCTTATCTTACTGTGTTTGGGGTCTCCTTTTTGCAGGCTGCAGGTTCATAGTTCCCGTTGTTTTTGGTGTCTGTCCCCAGTGGCTAAGGTTGGTTCAGTGGGTTGTGTAGGCTTCCTGGTGGAGGGGACTAGTGCCTGTGTTCTGGTGGATGAGGCTGGATCTTGTCTTTCTGGTGGGCAGGTCCACGTCTGGTGGTGTGTTTTGGGGTATCTGTGGACTTATTATGATTTTAGGCAGCCTTTGTGCTAATGGGTGGGGTTGTGGTCATGTCTTGCTGGTTGTTTGTCATAGGATGTCCAGCACTGTAGCTTGCTGGTCGTTGAGTGAAGCTGGGTGCTGGTGTTGAGATGGTGATCTGTGGGAGATTTTTGCCGTTTGATATTATGTGCACCTGGGAGGTCTCTTGTAACCAGTGTCCTGAAGTTGGCTTTCCCACCTCAGAGGCACAACACTGACTCCTGGTTGCAGCACCAAGAGCCTTTCATCCACACGGCTCAGAATAAAAGGGAGATAAAGTAGAAAGAAAGAATTAGTAGAAGTAGAAAGAAAGAAAGAAAGAAAGAAAAGGAAAGAAAGGAGGGAGGGAGGAAGGAAGGAAGGAAGGAGGGAAGGAAAAAAGAAAGAAAAGATAAAGTGAAATAAAGTAAGATAAAATATAATAAAGTTATTAAAATAAAAAATAATTTTTAAGAGAAAGAAAAAAAATTAAAAAAAGAAAAAGAACGGATGGATAGAACCATAGGACAAATGGTGGAAGCAAAGCTATACAGACAAAATCTCAACAGAAGCATACACATACACACTCACAAACAGAGGAAAAGGGGAAAAAATCATAAATCTTGCTCTCAAAGCCCAGCTTCTCAATTTGGGATGATTCGTTGTCTAAAGGAGGGAAGGAGGGAAAGAAAGAAAGAAAGAAAAAAGGTAAAATAAGATAAAGTTATTAAAATAAACAATAATTATTAAGAAAAAAATTTAAAAAAACAAACAAACTAAAAACGGATGGATAGAACCCTAGGACAAATCGTGGAAGCAAAGCTATACAGATAAAATCTCACACAGAAGCATACACATACACACTCACAAAAAGAGGAAATGGGGAAAAAATCATAGATCTTCCTCTCAGAGTCCACTTCCTTAATTTGGGATGATTCGTTGTCTATTCATGTATTCGACAGATGCAGGGTACATCAAGTTGATTGTGGAGCTTTAATCCGCTGCTTCTGAGGCTGCTGGGAGAGATTTCCCTTTCTCTTCTTTGTTCTCACAGCTCCCAGGGGCTCAGCTTTGGATTTGGCCCCGCCTGTGCATGTAGGTCACTGGAGGGCGTCTGTTCTTCGCTCAGACAGGACGGGGTTAAAGGAGCCGCTGATTCGGGGGCTCTGGCTTACCCAGGCCGGGGGGAGGGAGGGGCACGTAGTGCGGGGCAGGCCTGCGGCGGCAGAGGCCGGCATGACGTTGCACCAGCCTCAGGCGCTCCTTGTTTTCTCCTGGGAAGTTGTCCCTGGATCCCGGTACCCTGGCAGTGGCGGGCTGCACAGGGTTCCCGGAAGGGGGGTGTGGATAGTGACCTGTGCTCACACACAGGCTTCTTGGTGGCGGCAGCAGCAGCCTTAGCATCCCATGCCCGTTTCTGGGGTCTGAGCTTTTAGCCACGGCTCTCGCCCGTCTCTGGAGCTCCTTTAAGCAGCGCTCTTAATCCCCTCTCCTCACACACCAGGAAACAAAGAGGGAAGAAAAAGTCTCTTGCCTCTTCGGCAGGTCCAAACCTTTCTCCGGACTCCTTCCCGGCTAGCCGCGGTGCACCAACCCCCTGCAGGCTGTGTTCACGCCGCCCACCCCAGTCCTCTCCCTGCGCTCTGACCGAAGCCCGAGCCTCAGCTCCCAGCCCCACCCGCCCTGGCGGGTGAGCAGACAAGCCTCTCAGCCTGGTGAGTGCTGGTCGGCACCGATACTCTGTGCGGGAATCTCTCCCATTTTCTCTCCGCACCCCTGTTGCTGTGCTGTCCTCCGCGGCTCCGAAGCTTCCCCCTCTGCCACCCGCAGTCTCCGCCCGCGAAGGGGCTTCCTAGTGTGTGGAAACCTTTCCTCCTTCACAGCTCCCTCCCACTGGTGCAGGTCCCGTCCCTATCCTTTTGTCTCTGTTTATTCTTTGTTCTTTTGCCCTACCCAGGTACGTGGGTGGTTTCTTGCCTTTTGGGAGGTCTGAGGTCTTCTTTCAGCGTTCAGTAGATGTTCTGTAGGAGTTGTTCCACGTGTAGATGTATTTCTGGTGTATCTGTGGGGAGGAAGGTGATCTCCGCGTCTTACTCCTCCTCCATCTTCCCCAGCCTTGTCACCCCCGCCTTGATTTTTAATTTGGCATCTTCATTACCTGAGGTACCGTGCTGGTCAAAACTATTTATCCATCCTGCTCAGTTCTCTGCTTAACAAGAGTACCAAAAAAAAAAAGTTTCATATAATAGTTTACTTATTGGACCCTTTGAGGATTGTCCAAATCTAAGTATTTAAGATTAGCTTTCAGACATCGATTTTTTTCTTCTATTTTCATTAGTTTAATTGAAGTATAATTTACATACAAAAGTCACCAACTTTATTCTATAATTCTGTAAGATTTGAAAATACAAATCCCTATCACAATCAAAATATAGAACTTTTCCATCATCCTCTAAATTTCTTTGTTGTCCTCCTCTGAATTCAATTCCCTCCCCCACCAACAGACCCTAGTGACCACTGGTCTGCTTTCTCTTGTTGCAGTTTTGCCTTCTCCATAAGTGAAATCAAACAGTGTGTAATCTTTTTTTGTCTGGCTTCTTTCATTCAGTTTAATACTTTCAATATCCATCTAAGTTATTGCAAGTATTAGAAGGTGGTTTCTTTGCACTGCTAAGTAGTATTGCATTGTTTAGATACATCATAGTTTGTGGTTTATGTATTCACTACTTGCTGGGCGTTTGGGTTCTTCCCAGTTGGATATTAGGAATAAAGCTATTATAAAGGCTTTTGAACAAATCTTGAAGTGGACATATGTCTTAATATCTCTTGGGTAAATACCTAGTCATGTATTGCTGGGTTTTATGTTAAGTGCATGTGTACATTTACAGGAAACTGCTAATCTGTTTTCCAAAGTGGCTATGTCATTTTGCATTCCAACTAGCAGCATATGAGTAACAGTATCTCTGTATCCTCAATGATACTTGCTTTTTCTTTTTTTAATTTTCCTCATTCTAGTTGGTGTATAGTGGTATTTCGTTGTAGTTTTAATTTGCATCTTTTTAAGGCTTAATTGTGTTAAGAATGTTTTCATATTCTTATTTGCCATCCATATATCTTTCTGCTGTCTTCACAGTTTTACCTTTTTCAGAATGGCATGCAGTTGGAATTAACCATTTCAGATTGGCTTCTATCACTTAGTAATCTGCATTTAAGCTTCCTCCATATTTGTCATGGCCTTTAGTTCATTTCTTTTTAGCGTCAAATATTCTGTTGTCTAGATGTACCACAATTTATTTATCTATTTACCTACTAAAGGGCATATTGGTTGCTTCTAAGTTTTAGCAGTTATGAGTAATGCTGCTAGAAACATTCTCGTGCAGGTTTTTGTGTGGACACACACATTCAGCTTCTTTGGGTAAATACCAAGGAGTGCAGTTACTGGATCATATAGTGAAAGTATGTTTAGTTTTGTAAGAAACCACCAAACTGCCTTCCAAAGTGTGCCTACCATTTTGCATTCCCACTAGCAGTGAGTGAGAGGTCCTGCAGTTGATCCAAATACTCCCAGCATTTGGTGCTCTCAGAGTTCCAGATTTTCGTCACACACTAGTAAGTATGTAGTGATATCTCAGTGTTGTTTTAATTTACATTTCCCTGATGACATATGATATGGAGCATCTTTTCATATGCTTAATTGCCATCTATGAATCTTCTTTGGTGGGGTGTCTGGTAAGGTCTTCGGCCCATTTTTTAATCAGTTTTTTTTTTTAATTTCAACTTCTTTTGGGTATAATTGGCAAATAAAAGTATAAGATATTTAAAGTGTACTTCATAGCAATTTAATATATACATGTAGTATAAGAATTCTCCCATCAAGTTAATCAACACATTCATCATCTCTCATATTTATGTTTTGTTTGGTTTTCGTGAGAACATATTAGTATACTCTCTTAGCAAATTTCAGTTACAAAGTAAAGTGTTATTAACTATTGTCACCATGTTTATGTAAGATCCTCAGAACTTACTCATCTTATAGATGAAACTTTGTTTCCTTTTACCAACTTCTACCTAGTTTCCTCCATCCCCAGCTGCTAGTAACCATTTTTCTACTTTCTGTTTCAATGAGTTACCCTTTTTTTTTTAGATTCCATATATAAGGGATACTGTGAATGATACCACTCAGTATTTGTCTTTCTCTGTCTAGCTTATTTCACTTAGCCTGATGCCCTATTGGTCTTTCTGTGTTGTACTACATGGCAAGAGTTTCTTCTTTCTCATTGCTGTAAAATATATATGTTACATATTCTTTATCCATTCATTTATTGATGGACAGAAGATTGTTTCCATATCTTGACTACTGTGAATAATGCTGTAATGAACTTAGGAGTGCAGATCTCTTCAATATCCTGTTGTCATTTCCGTTGGAGGTACTACTCAGAAGTGGGATTGCTGGGTCATATGGTAGTTCTAAGTATTTTTAATTTTTTGAGGAACTTTCATAATGTTTTCCCTGGTGGCCACACCAATTTACATTCCCACCAAAAGTTCACAAGGGTTCCCTTTTCTCTATATCCTCAGTAACACTTGTCTTATTGAAGATAGCCATTCTAACAGTTGTGAGGTGACACCTCATTGTGGTTTTGATTTGCATTTCTCTTATGAATAATGATATTGAGCACCTTTTCATATACCTGTTGGCCATTTGGGTGTCATCTTTGGAAAAATGTTGATTCTGCTCATTTTTTAATTTGGAATTTGTTTTTGCTATTGAGCTGTATGAGTTCTTTATATATTTGGGATATTAACTCCTTATCAGATACAGATGGTTCCCTACTTATGATGGTTCACCTTATGACACTTTGACTTATGATGGTAAGAAAGCAATACGCATTGAGTAGAAACCATACTTTTTGAATTTTTGTCTTTTCCTGGCCAGTGATATGCAATGTGATACTCTTTTATGATGCTGGGAAGCAGAAGCAAGCTTCAGGTCCCAGTCAGCCACATGAGCACCAGGGTAAACAACTGACACAATTACAACCATTCTGTATGCTTTTCACTTTTAGCACAGTGTTCAATAAATTACATGAGATATCCAACTCTGTATTGTGTCATAATCTTTGTATTAGATAATATTGCCCACTTGTAGACTAATGTAAGTGTTCTGAGGACGTTTAAGGTAGGTGAGGCTAAGCTAAAATGTTTGGTAAGTTAGATGTATCAAGTGTATTTTTGACTTAGGCTGTTTTCAACTTATTATGGGTTTATTGGGATATACCCCACTGTAAGACAAGGAAAATTTGTATATGATTTTTCAAGATTGTCTCCCATTGCATAGGTTGCCTTTTCATTTTGTTGATCGTTTGCTGTGCAGAAGCTTTTTAATTTGATGTGGTCCCACTTGTTGATTTTTTTGTTTTCTTTGTTGCCTTTCTTTTGGAGTCAGCTCTAAAATTTCAGTGCTAAGACCTATGTCAACTTATTGCCTATGTTTTCCTCTAGGAGTTTTGTGGTTATAGGTCTAACATGCATGTCTTTAATCCATTTTGAGTTGATTTTTGTGTATGTTGTAACAGTAGGGGTCCAGTTTCATTTTTTTTTCAATGTGGCTGTCCAGTTTTCCCAGTACCATTTATTGAAGAGATTATACTCCTCCCATGGCATAATTAACCATATATGTACGGGATTATTTCTCCATTCTGTTGCATTGGTCAGTATGTCTGTTTTTATGCCAATATCATACTATTTTGATTACTCTAGCCTTGTAATATAGTTTGAAATAAGGAGAGTTGATGCCTCCAGCTTTGTCCTTCTGTCTCAAGGTTGCTTTGGCTATTTGGAGTCTTTTGTGGTTCATATAAATTTTAGGATAGTTTCTTTTATTCCTGTGAAAAACGTCATTGGAATTTTGATAGATATTGCATTGAATCTATAGATTTCTTTGTATACTGTGGAAATATTTACAATATTAATTCTTCCAGTCCATGTGCATGGAACATCTTTCCATTTATTTGTGTCTTCTTCAGTTTTATCATTATTTTGTAGTTTTCAGTGTACAAATCTTTCATCTCCGTGGTTAAATTTATTTGTAGGTATTTTATTCCCTTTGATTCAATTGTAAATAAGATTTTTCTTAATTTCTCTTTTTAATAGTTTATTATTAGTGTATAGACACACAACTGATTTTTGTGTATTAATTTTGTATTCTACAAACGTACTGAATTTGAGCTTTACTTTTTCTTTTTAAGTTTTAAAATTGCGATTGCTGCTGGACATTGCATAGTTTACTTTGTTTGTTGCCAGATTTGTTGTATTCTTTTAATTAGTGTAGGATTTTGTTCTGGTGCACAGCTACTTGAAAGCCATTTGCTATTTTTGAAGTTTGCTTCATACACCATACATGGGTATGTATATATGGGTTGGCCAAAAATTCCTTCAGGAAAACCCCAAACGAATTTTTTGGCCAACCTAGTACATGGTGTATGAATACTTATGTATTATATGCATATGTATATATACTCATAAAAATATTTATTTTCACATCTATTCATATGAATTATCAATATATATTCCAGTTTTCCTGTTGCTTAAGGTGAGCATATAAAGTATAAATCTGGTCTCTCTTATCCCATCATTACCCCAAAGTAAAATTCAGTTATTGGTTTGATATCAATCACTCTTTATGCCTTTCCCATTTTTGTTCATTTGTTTCTTGCTTGGACCAAATACAAATCTTCTATAGTATTTGAATGATGTTTTAATTCATTCTCTAATATTATAGTTATGATACCAAATAATACATTGGATTTTCTTTTTCCCTCCCTCCCTCCCTTCCAACTTAGGAGAGTTGTTGCTTGTCATTAGCTATTTTTCAAAACCATTTTTTAAAATAGTTTCTTTTCTTTTCTTTTTTTCTTTTTTTGGCTGTGTGAGTTTTAGTTGCAGCATGTGGGATCTTCGTTGAGGCATGTGGGATCTTTTCACTGCGGCACGCGGGCTCTTTATTGTGGTACACAGGCTTCTCTCTAGTTGTGGCATGCACGTTTTCTCTCTCTGGTTGTGGCACACAGGTTCCAGGGCTTGTGGGCTGTGTAGTTGTGGCACATGGGTTCCAGAGCACATGGGCTCTGTAGTTTGTGGCCTGGAGGCTCTGTAGTTGGGGCATCCGGGCTTAGTTGCCTTGTAGCATGTAGGATCCTAGTTCCCTGACCAGGGATTGAGCCCACGTCCCCCTCATTGCAAGACGGATTCTTTACCACTGGACCACCAGGGAAGTCCCTCATAACCATTTTTACTGCCAGTAATTACTCTGAGGTTGCCAAACAAGCTGGTTGCATCCTTATTTAAATCATTTATTTTATAGGTTGAAGACCATTTTGTTGAATTTGTACTTAATGATTGTCACTTTTACACATTAAAATCAAGAACTTAAATACGTATATTCTGCATTTACACACACTTGTGGCTCTCTCATTGTTGATCAGGAGAATCATTAGTCTTTGTTAAATAAGTTCCCACTGCTACTCATCTTGGAATAAATATGTCCAGTTGTTCAAGTGAGAAGCAACTCAGTACTAGATCAGCTCTTGAAGCAACTCTGGAAGATGACTGCTTATTTCTCTGGGATCTGTTTCCCACCCCAGCCCAGTCATTATGGGGTCTGCAAAGAAAACTTTCTGCGTGCCATGTTACCTATATTTATTAGATATGCCATCCAGACATTTTTAAAATCTTGCATCTCTTTTCAAATAGTGGGATAACAGACAGAAATCTTAATTATTTTCTTTTAAAATTAGTATAATATTTTGTTATGTCATTACCTTGAATTTGAATTGTTAAATTATATTAATATTATAATTTAGTGCTTGCTTTTACTGTAGACCTCATAGATGTCCTTATTAGATATAAGATTTTGAAAATGTCATTTTCTTCTCCTTATCTGATTTAATTTTCTAAATCATCCTACACTACAATTAAATATACCAATTTGGACTTTGGAAGTCTGTATAAATGTGTGAATTAATGAAAATCTTAGAAATTCGTTTCATTTCAAAACCATCTGGTATGAAAAGTTAGACTGACAAAGTAAGTGTTGTCTCTGATAGATCCCTAAGAAACTTGTTTGAATTAGTAGAGTGGAATTATTTTCAATTAACATATGGGTTGTGTTTATGCAAATAAAGGTTTCTCAAGGGCTTAAGGGAATGTTTGAGAAGTTGTTTTAATTACAGTAGTTGTATTACCTCTGAAATCTGTTTACCCCTGTATTTATACATATCTTTTGTTTTATAGATGATCCTTCATTTCAAGTAACCTATTCAAAGTTAGTATAGTACAAAAGTAATGCAGTGGTTATCTCTAGGTGGTAGAAACATGGGTGATTTAAATTTCTTCTTTAGATATTATTTTACTATTTTTTGATACATTGAATCACCTTTTCCCTAAATAATTAATTCTCATTAACATTGCAGGTAAAAAGTCCCAAGAGCTTTCTCTCTAACAAATCAAGCATTTTCTTGTTCATGATTGAATTGTGGCAAGTCATTACATTTCACAAAAAAAAAAAAAAACACTGTGCTATTTCTAGAGAATATATGACCTACAGCATGTCTGCTTTAGAATACTGGGATGTCGGAGTAAGATGAACTGATCGCTAAATTTTTTCCCCAATTTGAATTTTCCAGCTGGAGAAATTGAGGCTCAACACGATTTTAGGATGTGCAGTGTAATTCGTAATTCAGTGTATCACTGTATAACGATAGACCACATCCTCATTATTAGGATGACCTCCATCTCCACTGTACTCTATCCTCTACTGATTAATTTCTTTTTAGCCAATTGATCTGCTCTGGTAAATGAATGATAAATAGTAAGGCCATGGATTCATCAAATATCTGGATAGGATATGTTTTGTATAATATGTGACCTTCAGTTTCTAGACCTTCCATTAATATTTGGTTAGTTCCTCTTCTGTGACCTAATTAAATTTTCTGGGCATATGGTGATAGTCTCATTTGAAGTAGAACCAGTCACTCGGACCTTAACTTCTATGAGTATAACCACATCAAGCATTCTATATTTTGTAAATTCAGATCCCCTTTTATTGAAATCCAGATGCTGAGCGTTTTGGCCTTTGTGAGATGATTGATCATATCCAGTGCTCTTTCTTTAGGCTACCTGTAGTTCTAGGTAACTAGCTCTAAAAACATCTATAAACTAACTCTAGAAAGTGTCAACTAAATAATTTTTTATTTATAGATTTATGTTCTATGCATTTTACATTTAGAAGTGGTCAACAGAAGCATTATATTAAAGCTTTTTCTTCCATGTGAATTGGTTGATTTAGGATCTTACATTGATTAATGTTAAATGTTAGGTTTGGAAAGGCTTGGCTCTCTTTGGTTCCACTGAGTTTCTGTTTTGTTTTGTTCTCCGTCATGTCTTTATGATTCTAGGTGCTTATGACCCTGCAGTTTTGATTGTTGGCAACGTTGTCGTTTATTTGGTTTGAGTACATTTACTGGTATTTCATTATTATATATTTTAAGTAGGACAAAGTGAATCCAAACAGGACTGAGAGACTGAGGTTAATTTTTGAATGTTCCAAAGCAAAATATTTCATAATGATGAAATGGGTCTAAAGAGTGACTATAGACTCTTTCTGTACAATCTGTCCTTCTTCTTCATTCCCAACCACTGTTGAATTCACAGATTACTGTAACTGGAAAAGTCTTTAAAAATTTTTTCACCATGAGAAGGACATCTCCAAAGATTAAGAGGTTTGTCTGTGTGAGCTCTGTTGATCATGACTAGTGTTAAATATTCCCCAGAAGATTGCTAGAGTTCTCAAAATGTAACCTAAATCTTGCTAAAATAGTTTTCTTTTCTTAGAAGTGGACAGAGTGTACATATGCTTGGAAAAATCCAGCCTCAGATCTTTCCCTTTATCCCACAATTATTTGAGGGGAAGAAGGAGAACTCTAAGAAGGTGAAACAAAGTTTCTTAGGAAGTCCCTTCCACTTGGACTTTATTTCTGTCCTTTTATTGCCTTTAAATAATTGGCAAGGCCATTGGGTTCAAAACTACAAGTGTTTTCTTTTAGAGTGTTTAGCTGATCTAACTGTGGGAGGAGACCAGGGTACCAAGATTCCAGTTCCCTTGCTGTGGTGTAGTATAAAACCATTGGGAATGGCTGTCCAGATGGTACTACACAGCTCCTGCCACTGTCACCATCTCAGTCCCACCTTGCATTTGGGTGGGACTGTATGACTAGTTTTTGTCTCCTGAGTAAGAGTGGAAGGATATAGTGTTGTAGGGACAAGATGGCAGGACACAGATGTGCCTTTTCTACCTTGCCTTTCTTTCTCTGTTGACTGAGTACAGAGGAATCTGTGGTTGTAGGAGTCACCAGTCACACAGTAGAAGCGATCACTTTGGGGAAGAGAGCCACCCATGAATCAGGAACATCCTTAATGAACTGTTACAAGAATGATAAACAAACCTTTGTTATGTTAAGTCCCTCCAGTTGAGGTGTATATTCGATACAGGCACTGACATTACAGTGACTCAAATGCCTTTTTGGATTAATCACGTCAAATAAAAATAATACGCTTATTTCTTTCCTGCCTAGATATATTTCCCTGTGTCTGTAAGTGAAGAAATAGCCTTATTTCTATTGTGAAAAGTAGGAAAGAAAAAAAAATCTTTTTGGGAAAGATAAAGGCAATGTCTTTGAAGCATATGTTTGTAACACATATCATTGTTTATCTCTCAAGCAATTTTCCCATCTCATATGAGATGTATCATCCCCTTTCACAGTGCCTACTGTCATACTGGGTGACTGATTTATAGAACACATTGCCGTCAAATCCATAAGCCTTCTCCCAAGCTATTTCTGTGAATGTAATATAATGCCTTTTAAGCTTTATTTGGAATTCACTGTCATGTTAGTACAGCCATTTTGTGATGTGTTTTCATAAAAATATTAAGATTTATATCAGGGCAAACTCCTGAAAAATCACATTCTTCATATTAGGATTTGGGGTATGTAAGATAAATCTCATAAGGCTGTGTGTGAAAATTCAACATGACATGGACACATTCCTTTTATATTGGTTGAATTGTTCTTTGGTACTTATAGAGTGAATGTTGGCTATGAAACATGGTAATAATAGTATTCCTAACAGTAACAATAATAATAGGCAGCATTATTAGAGCTTTAGCTATGTGTCAGATACTGTTCAAAGTTTATAACATATAACTAACTCATTTACTTTTCATAGAAAATGTCACTGTTACCCTCATTTACAGATGAATAAAGGAGAGGCGGAGACTTAAAGTAACTTGTGTAAGTCTCTGCAGATAGCAAGCTGATGTTCAAACTTGGAGCTGGTCATTGTTAGTCACCACACTACACTACCTCCCAAGTAAGACCTTGGAATTATGACAGGAAATAATAAAAGTTTTATGTCTCGATCTTCCGTGATGGGAACAACTGGGACTGGACATAAATTAGACACCTCAGCAAAGAAAATGATAAAACATAGATTTAATGAGAAGGAGTGACATTTGATCCGAACGTTGTATGGTATAAACACGATTTGACAGGGAAAGAAATGAACAGGAACTATTATACGGGGTGCTTTGCATGTACAAGTCTCATTTACTGTCCCCCCAAAAAACCCAGCAAAATTGTTTCTACCATTGAGTTTTGAAGCAAGGCAGCTGAAGCTGGAGGAAGTTAAGTAAATGTCTTTCAAACTAAGAGTAAATGTAAGAGCTGGGATTTGAACTCCCTTTTAAAACACAAAGTAGCAAATTTCCCCCATTGTTACCTATATAGTATGTTAAAAGGATCTTCCAGGAAGGAGAATGGTACTGGAACTCTTGCAGAAATTAACATGGTAAGAATCAAGCAGCTTAGAAGGATCTTAGAAGATGAGGGAGAAAAAGCATGGGAGTCAGGAGATGGGTAGTTAGTGGGCAGGAGAAAGCATTATATTGAGTATATATTGAACATATGTGTACGTCATTGAACATACATAATGTGTATATATATGTTCAATGGACATGAAGAAGATACTGTATCATTTTAGTGAGAGAGTAGGGCTTCAGAGTTTCATTCTAAGAAGAGAGAATCAACATAAATTAAGGAATACAGTACGTACTATACTTACAACATTACACTGTTTTAGAATAAGTGCAAAGAAATATAAGATGTGTAGTGTAATTCACTACCTTTAATTGTGCAAATCGATCCAGAGCGTGTGCCGTTTTGAAGAAATGTGACCCAGATAATGGGTCAGCCCAAGGCATAATTTGAGAATGATAATAAGCAATAGAAGACTCCAAGTACAAAGTTGACTTTCAGCATATTTGTCTAATCCTGTATTCCCACATCTAAATTCAATGAAATTATTAATCTATATAAGAACAGACAACATCTATCAATATTAGACGGTTATCATTAACAAAGTTAAAAATTTAGGTAATGGCTGTCAAGCCTAGTGCATAAGAGATGGAATTTTACAAAATATTTATTTTATCTGTGCCTCTTCATAAGGGAATAGCTCTACAAGAGGAATAGATTATGCTTGGCACTGTCCCTTGAAAAACTGTCCTAAGACTGTAAGTGAAATAGTGATGATTGTCTGAGGGACCATCCAATTTCTGCTGGTGTCCTGGGGAGCCATGATAAACACCAGAAAGCCAGACTGAGAAAAGAGCACTTTGAAGCATTTGCTTCCTGCCTCCCCTTCACAAAGTAGCACAAACAAAATTTAACTCATCAGCCTGCCTTTTCGTTCTACGCATATCTAGTGTTCCTTATCTTACACACACTCCCTGATGTATGTGTATGGACTTGTGGCCCAGCCCTCTCCTGCCCAGACCAGTTGGTCTGGAGAGTAACAGATCACTAACCCAAGGACAGTTAAGATCTGATTAAGGCTTGGTATACAGGGCTCACTGAATCGCAGATCATCTTCATGTTTTAGATCCATTCATAGCCATTCATTTTCCTTCCGTCAAGAATTTGAACTCAGAGAATGCTGTTTTGTGTTGGTAAACGTTGGGTTGGTGGCCATTGTCAGGGAGGAAAAATCTTTCCTTCTACCATTCTAGGTTCTTTAGCTGGTCTAATAATCAAATTAACATGACAGATTAATGGGAGAAAAACAAATTTAATTATGCATGTGCGGGGACCTCATAAGAATACGAAACCCACAGGCAGTCAGACAATTGCAGTTTATATGCCATCCTGAGCTAAGGAGAAGTGAGTAAGGGTTCTGGGACTTCAAGGGAAAGGAAGACAATTGACAGGGAGATGGGAAAAGCAAATGTTTGGTAAACAGAGGTTTGCCATGCCGTGCAGTGACAGTGGGGTAGAGAGGGGACCTCAGACAAGCAGGTCTTGCCAAGTTCTCCTTAGTCTACCAGACCTAGCTCACATTTTTTTCTGTTTTTAAAAATTGAAATATAGTTGATTTACAATGTTGTGTTAGTTTCAGGTGTACAGCAAAGTCATTCATATATATATGTATATTGTGTATATATATATGTATATTGTGTATATATATATAACAGCAAAGTCATTCATATATATATGTATATTGTGTATATATATATATGTATATTGTGTATATATATATATAGAACATATGTATATGCTTTTTTAGATTCTTTTCCATTATGGGTTGTAACATATATTGAGTATAGTTCCTTGTGCTATAGAGTGGGTTCTTATTGTTTATCTATTTTCTATATACAGTAGTGTGTATATTTTAATCCCAAACTTCTAAATAATCCCTACCCCCTTTCCCCTTTGGTAACCCTGAGTTTGTCTTCTATGTCTGTGAGACTACTTCCGTTTGGTAAATATGTTCATTTGTATCATTTTTTTTATATTCCATATAGAAGTGATATAATAAGATATTTGTCTTTCTCTGTCTGACTTCTCTTAGTATGGTCATCCCAGGTCCATCCATGTTGCTGTAAATGGTGTTATTTCATTCTTTTTAATGGCTGAGTAAAATTCCATTGTATATATGTGCCACATCTTCTTCATCCATTCGTCTGTCGATGGACACTTAGGTTGCTTCCATGTCTTGGCTAGCGTAAACAGTGCTGCTGTGGACATTGAGAGGCGTGTATCTTTTCGAATTAGAGTTTACTCCAGATATATGCCCGCAGTTACCTCTGATTATAGTTCCCTTACTGGAACAGGCCCTTTATCTAAACTCCTTTCGGCAGTTAAGGGGAAGGTAAAAAGAAAATCTTCTTAGTCTTCTGTTTCTTAAAAATAATCAGCCTAATATAATTCTCATGCCAAAGAAACACATTTTGGGGTGGCAAAATTCTGTTCCCCTACACCATCCATGTTAGACCATAATCCTGATGGGTGAGCAGGGAAAGGCAGTGGTTGGAGAAAGGATGGGTTGAACATGCAGAAACAGCAGGAGAAACAAACAAAACAAAACACTAGCTGCGCCTCAGATGCAAGATTCCTCAGTTCCTGACATATCCTGATTTCTTTGCGCAAAGTTCAGTCTCCGTGAATTTAGTAAGACTCTATGTACCTTAAAATAATTCCTTTATGTGAAATAATTTGGATGGGTTTATGATCCTTTCGACCAAAAATGTCTTGGTTAAAACACATCAACCGAGAAAAAGAAACCCACTGGCATGTAGCTGAAACTCCCTTCTGGGAAAGACCCCGGACTGTTCCTTATGCACTTAAGTGCTGGATTACTTGCAGATTAACACAAAAACTTTTTAAAGTTACCTTTTTGTTCTCCATCTGAGTTTGCAGTTTTTGAATGAGAACCTAATGAAGTCCAATAGAAGCTGCGCGTATTAGTTAAGGCACCATAAGCTTCTGTAACAGATGAACCTGGAAGTCCGTGTGATTTAAAGCAATGAGAATTGGTTTCTAACTCATGTAGAATAAAAAGTGGTAGGTACATATGTTCAGAACCTCTGACCCACCCAGTCATTCAGGGGTCTAAGCTGACAGAGGGTCTGCCATCTTTAACGTACGAATACTCTGATTATCAGAATACTCTGATTATCAGCAGGCAGGAAAGACAGAAGGGGAAACGAGAAGTGCGGACCAGGAAGAGGCACCCATGGTTCAAGTCTGGAGAGATAATACATTATTTATGTCCAAAGTCCACTGGCCAGAATTTACTCATAAGGTCATACCTGATTGCATATAAGCCTGGGGACCATAATCTAGCTGTGTGCCTAGAAAGAAAGGAAACATGTTTGCTGAACTACCAGCCAGTTTGTACCAGGATATCTCAACTTGTAGTATTTACTTCAGTTAAGCTTAACTATAATACTGATTACATAAATATATTATGAATATATTATCTTTCACTTAAAATAAAGGTGCAGTTTAACCCACACCCCAGCGTATTTAGAACAACTGTCACCCTGTGATGTGGTTATTATAAGAAATAGGAGAACACTTTAGATGTCTTTTAATTCATGGTGCGTAAAGATATTGCATCTGTGATGCTGAAACAAGTCTTTTATGACAAATCATCTGAGACTGGGAGATTGCATGGAAATGAAAAACAAATTCAGGTGTGTTTTTTAAAATACTTAGAGGTAATTACTGATAAAATAAATGCAAAGTATACATCTTTCTAAATCACTGGTGGAACAACTGAGCAAAAGAAAAAAATGATAGCTGTGTAGACCTACAGTCTATTCTGGTACAACACATGCTTCTGTGATGTGAATTAACCCATATGTTACTTATAAATAGGACAAGGATGTCAGCATAATATGGAAGTCACCTTGATTTATACACTTTTTTTCCCCAGTCCATTAAGGATTTTTGCCATCCAGTAACAGTAGTTACAGTAAACTGTGGAGCAGTGTTCTACTGTCTTGGATACGCATGCACTTCATGGCCTTCTCCAAGGACCAGTTTTTATCATATACTCTATCTTGATAGTGTTTTGTGCAGCATTGCTTACCTTGGCTTATTTATATTGAAAGTGTAGTGTGTCTTTTTGAAAATGAGATAGTATTTTTATGAGGATTATTTTTGCTGGTGAGTGAGACACAGTTGTAATTGTACAGGTTTTGAAGGCTTTGCTGTCAAACCTCCTTTTCTCATAAACCATATAATTATTATTGATGTTGCAGAGCATGAAGGTTCTCAGCAGTGCATACATTCCATTACATTCTTTTCAGTTGCCAGTGTCAAAAACCCAATCGAAAACTACCTCAAAGAAAATGGAAATGTGTGAAATCATGTAACTGACATGCTGAGGGGTTTTGCTGACTTCAGGTGCACTTGTAGCCATGCCGAAAAGTACAGTTTTTAGGTATTCATCACTTTTTCTGCATCTCTCAGCTGGAGTTCGCTCAGTGGATTTCAGTTTGAATGTAGGCTTTCTCTATAAGGTAGATGAAGTGGGCATTTTCAGACTAAGGCTCATTTTCATAGTATCATGATATATATACATATGATATATATAGATATATGATGTATCATATGACATATGATATATCTAGAATATATATTCCAGAGATATATATATATATATGTATGTATATATATACACTTTGCAGGAAAGAAATGGTATAGTCAAAGTGATGATTAAAGAGACTTAAATGAGGAAGCTATTTGCAAGTTTCAGGCAGGTTAAGAGACGGGTACTAGGGATGGTGGGGCACTCTGGTGGTGTGGAGGAGAACGCTTGCAGGCCTGGGCTGAAGGAATAAATGGTAGGGTGGGTTACCAGAACCATCCAGTACTGCAGTTACAAGAGAGGGCTACCAAACTGTAGCTGTGGCCTTCAGTAGAAAAACACAGCCACTGCCAACCTGCAGCCCAGGGGGAGAGAACTGGGAAAATAGACATTCCAGCCACTTTCTTCATTCTCTCTAATCTTCAAGGGCCTCCCATGATCCCAACCCAACTGCATGTAAGAAAATCCAGTTGGTGCAGGCCGTAGAGGTCAGCTTCCAAAGGTAGAGAGCAAGATGGGAATTAAGTATTGAATGGGAAATGAGACTGTCTAATGTGCCGAAAGTAGACACTGCAGTAAAAAGGTAGTTTTCCTTCCAGTGGGTATATGTGATTTTTAGGGAAACTTTTCATTGGCGTACGTGGACCACACATCCACACATGGTGGCAAGGGAAATTTGGTGTTCCTGGTTGCATACCTCTGTGAGTGGGTGTCTAGATAGAGTGATTAACAGACTGGCCAAAAGCTCATTTATGGGGGAAGAGTTTTCAAATAAAACACGTTTATGGATCCAAGAAACTGACAAAGTAGGAGAGCAACATGGTAGACCCTGATCTGGTTTTGAGACACAAATTTTCCGCTACAGTGACAGCCCAGTACATTCCAAGTACTTTGCATTCATACCAATCAAATGATTCACTTTTCCACAGAGCAGGAGGAGAAGTGAATACTGAGGGTGAGTGGTGTAGATTAAACCACAGGGTTTTCTTTTGGGAAGATGAGCGAAGTCTCCTTTGGGGAAATGTATGGAAGATGGAGGAAGAGTACACTTGCTCACGTCTCAAATATTTATATCTTCAGAGTCTAACCCAACACTGGAAAAGAATAGCTGGCCAATACATGTTCTACAAAATGGTTAACTTTCAGAGTAACAGTTTCAAAACTGTATTATGTTTATAATTCCCCAGGTAGATGAGGAAGAATAACCTGCTTTAGACTGCGTAGAATCTAAATCCACCCCAGATGCTTAACACTCTCTCCTTATGGAATAAAGATTTGTATAAACTCCAAATGAGTACCAAAAAGAATCGAACTAATTTGCGATTAATCTATGTTAATTTAATAGTTAATGCTACAGAAAAATACAGTGGTGTATAAATACTATTCCAATGGAAGTACATAAATTGTTTTTCAAGTAAGATCTGTTCTTTTGGTTTGATGGAAATAGTCAGACACATAACAAAAAATTTAAAAAAAAAAAAAAACCAACAGAAACTGTGGGAATGTAATGGCCATCAAACTGATTCTTCTCCCTTTTCTTCCTCTTTTCCCACAGTAATTTGTACCTTGAGAGAGCTTCTGAATGACTTAGTACAGACAGTTGCTCATAATTCCTTTTTAGTGTTGTTGAGAATGCAAGTTTAAATGATTGAGAGGGGGAAGAACTGAGAAATACACACATTGCTAATGAAAATTTTGCACATCAAATAGAAGACTATTGATTTAAATATATATATCTATTTTTTTCTTTTTTCTAGGAGTCCTAGTGTGACACTGGGCTTGTGAATTGTCAGCTGGTTTAACATCACTAAAATGACTTTTTCTTTAATTTGCCTTTTAAAATTATTGTCCAAGACTTATTTCAAGAGTGTGGAGGGTTTTCCATTTTAGATCCCCTGGTGAGACAGAATGTTCATTCTCCACAAAAGAAGATAGTCACAGTGTGTTCACTTAAAAAATTCAGCTTCACATTCTGCAGTGACGAAACAGTCAGTGGGTCCCATTTGAGTAAAGGTTAGCAGGGGATGGTGGATTTTTTTTTTTTTTCTTCTGTTTGCTTCTTACCTAGACCCATTTATCTATGCCTGGGTTTTTGTTTTGAAGATGCTTTCCAGTTTGGAGTCGAGTATTTCAGTCTTAGGGGAAAAAAGCCAGAAAAGAGTTGATGGGAATCAAATAGGTGGCATTTCTCTGTCACTGTTAAAGTAACTTTTAACACCTCTCAAAGGAACATCTAGGACTTGAGAGACCCAACAAGTTTCATCTGGATAAAACTTCCTGCTTCTGTCCTTCTTATTAAGGAGGAAAAATACTCTAACCATTCCAGAGGTGAGGGAACACTTTCCTCTACTTTCTAAGCATGGTTAGGTTTCTTGGTGTTTTCTCCTCAAGTGCTGCGATGGTTTCATGACTCACTGCCTTTGCATTAGAGTGAGCTATGTCTGAGAAATAGATGAAAAACTGTTGTTCCCCCACTGAGGCTAGAAAGGTGTGTCACAAAAGGAACCATAAAACAAGAAAGAATCTTGTAGTAAAACCAGGTCCTTTGCATTAAGTATGTACAATATTTATTGATGCGGAGTCACGCCAAATTTACTGTTTTGACAATGATTGTATTTTTGGTATCAGTCAGTGACTAAAGAAACTGCCTCTGCAGTTAGCTGATGTAGGAAGTTAGTGTTGAATTCCTCTGGGAATGAATTCCATTTGGTCATGTTAAACCTGCAGAAGCATTACTACTGATTTATAATAATACTTAATATTTACTCAGTATCTCTTAATCTCAGAGAACCAGCAAAAGTACTTGAGTAAAATGTTAAATTCAGTCCCACTGTTACCATGACAACTGCAAGGAAATGAAGAAGTCTGTCTTCCCCTTTCATGGATAAATTCACATTATAGCTTAGGATTTGCCGCTGGTAGTGCTGGATCACTCTAGGTGACAGTAAGATGCTCACTTTCTATCTGGGTGAGATTTCTGTTTAGAAATAACCAGCAATATCTCTTGTATGTGGCTCTGGTGTATAATCCCTTCCCCTCCTGCTTTGTTAGTGATCCTAAACTCTGACAGTGGAGCCGGAAAAAGCATTTGTCATAGAGGGGGTTCTATAAGCCCTTGAACCCTTAAATATTTTTGGTAAGTTATTGTCTGTGTGTTCATTTATCTGCTGGATTATGTCACATCTAAAGGTCTCACCTCAAGTTACTAAAGGTGAAAAATGTCCCCTAACACTGTGTGTCTAGAAACTGTGAGAGATAATGATAGTCTTAGAATTTCAAAATGTGTCTTTTTGTTTGAGGGTCTGCTGGTTTCTTGAATCCTATCACCCTGGCTAAAGTCTGACTAAATTTAGATTATGATACTGAACTCACCTCCTCCATGTGAGGGCTTTCCTACCGGTTTTGCGGAGGACCTGTAAGAAGGATTTAAGTGTTCATAAGGGGAGATTGATGGCTCCTCTATTAAGTAAACTTTAGGGTAGCTAATGAGATGTATTTTTACCTGATAGCAAGGACTACAGAAAATTTTTTTATCTTATATGTTTCTTGGCTCCATGTAACAAATAGTTAAGAATCACTATTTTACTTTTAAGGACAAATAATACAAAATGCATGACTGATGTGGTAAGGATCCTTTTAGATCGATGTGGTGATACAATAGTTAAATGGATCTGAGATATGAAGAAAACACACTGAATACATTGCCTGTTGTATCTCAAAATGTGGCTTCTTTGTGCTACACCTGTTGCCTTGTCAAAATGGGTGCTGATTAGCTAATGGCAGTACAGTTTGAAAATAATGGGTCATGTACTCCATTAAATCCTTGGAGCTGGAAGGTATACATGAGAAGTGTTTGATTAAGCCCCTTGATTCAAGGTGGCGCTAGACCTTCGTATTACAGAGAAGTAGGCCATCTTTTTTATTTGAATGACAAAACTATTGTGATCTTCCTCTAATAGTTGATTGGCAGGCCAAACTTCAAGAAATCTTTGATTCCCAAATGACTATGGGATAGGCTAAGGGTTCATTATAGAAAAAGAAACAAGGTCATGTTCATCTAATGCAAAGATACTTGTTCATGAGTTCTGTCAAACTTATATGTTAGTCCCTTGTAGACACTTTATGCTAAGATTTCCAGGTTTGACTGGTTATTGGGACTTTACTTCAATAAGTATTTATTGAGCTCTGACTAGGTTTAGGATAGATTAGGTACACCTGATTAAGATGAAGAAGACACAGTCATGGTTTCTTGCCGTCATCTGTAAAGAACGGGAGAAATAGAGAATGTGTCCGGCCTTAGACAAGAGCTGTGTAGGGGCCCTGAGGGAGGTGAGACAGAAATGTCATTGAGATTAAACATTCCATAAATGTTCTCTTATTGTTGGATTTTTTTCTAAATCACAAAGATAAAATAAGAATACAAAATTGTGGGGATTTAAAGAGAAAGATCCCTTGATAGTGTTGACAGGTGAAACAGCACTGAAAGGCAATACATATGACAAGAGGAGAAGGATGAGGATAACTTGTTATAATTATTATTAGGAGTAACAATAAACACATTCTGAGTGTTTCCAATGTACTAAACTGTATTCTAAGCATATTACATGCATTGAATCATTTGGTCTTGGAAATAACGCCATGGAGTTTGTTCTATCGTTATCCCAGTTTTGTAGCCAAAAGGAAATGAAGCTTAGAATTCGAAGCACTTGCCTCAGCTTGCGCTAGTGGTAAGTGGTGGAGCTTGCATTCAGATCCAGGAAATCCTATAAACATCAGCATGGGGTTAAAATAATTTTGCTTGAATCACAGGGCGCAGAGAGGCAAGCAGTAGGAGCTAAGAGTGGAAACATTCTTTGCTGCGGTGTATGAAGCACTGCTCTCAAGTCTGTGTGAGGTGGGGAGCGCTACTCAAAGTGTGGTCTGTGCACTTCTGCCAGCTGTGTTTGTTACTGTTATGTGGCAGTATAAGTATGAAATTTCAGAATCAGCATTTCTGGACCTGAAGATTATTGTACTAAGTGAAGTGAGTCAGAGAAAGAAAAATAGTATATCATATCACTTATGTGTGGAATCTAAAAAATAGTACATATGAACTTAATTGCAAAACAGAAACACTGACAGACACAGAAAACAACTTACAGTTATCAAAGGAGAAGGGGGAGAGGGGTGGGATAAATTAGGAGTACTGGATTAACAGATACACACTATTATATATAAAACAGATAAACAACAAAGATTTACTGTATAGCACAGGGAACTGTATTCAATATCTTGTAAAACTTATAATCGAGTAGAATAAAAAAAGAATATAAATACATACATAGGTATAACCAAATCACTTTAATGTACACCTGAAACACAATATAGTAAATCAACTTCAATTAAAAAAAAAAGACTTCAAAACTGTCCTGACAATTTGACAGTAACTTTGTCTGTTGAATATAATAATACTAAAAAATCCAAATTTTATTTTATACATTTTTCATTTCATACTTCTAGGACTTTATTTTTAGTGTGTTCTACATGTAATGATCAATAACATTTTGGAAAAATTAAAACAAAAAAACTGATGATTTATGGTGTATCACTTGAGTACCACCAATGGAAAGACCATCCTGGTTTCAATTAATTTCTATTATTCTTTCAATGCATTTAACATCTACCTAGAAAGATTGTTACCGAATTTAAAAGCAGGAGCATATTAGCTAGCTTCTAACACTGTTTTGCAAGTGGTCAGTTTTTAATCAAAGCTCGCTAAAGATGCTATACCATAAGAATGAAAACCAGGAATTGCTTATCAGCATTTTCATTGCCCCTCACTCCAGTGAGCCTCGTGGTCTGAGGAAGAGAACTGAAGCAGAAATTTCTCTTCTGGCAGAGCCTCCTTCAGCCAGTTTGTTTTTGTAATTTGATCTCAGGGGAAAGAGGCAAATGGGATGAAAAGGGTTCCTGTCAGGGATTCATGCAAAAAGAATTGGCACAGAATTTGGAGTCTGGACGGGACTCAGATCCATCTTCTGCTGTAGTTTCCAGTGAAAATTGATGCCTTAGAATGAGGACTGGGGCACTCAGAGCGACAGCTGTCCTAGGGAAGGTCCTGGTGCCCAGTGCTCAGAATGTCCCAAACCCAAAGCGGTCAGGGGAGGATTTTGAGCAGTAAGGAGGCAGCCTTAGCTGCTGCCGTCAGGGATTTCAACCTCATGTGCTGTTTTGCCAGGATCATCTTTGAGGTCTTTCTTCCCTTTGACTTCTGTACCTTATCTGCCCTCCTTCAAGTCCACATGCATGGTGTCCTCTTTATCTCTTTTCCCGCTACGAAACTTCCTTCTTCGAAGGCCTGAATTGCCACATACCTTTCACAGAATATTCTAGAGAGAGTCTTTCATTGAATATTCTGGTCCCATTGCCAACCTGTTTCAGCAGTTCTCTGTGCCACATGCCTGGAAGATAGAATTTTCCCTTCCGTGCTTCAAAATAACTTTTTATTTTCTGGCTGTCTCCCTCCATTGCAGATTCTAAAACCTTAATGAAAGTAATCACATCTAGGATTTTAAAGTAAAAAGAAAAAAAGAAAAACTTTACTAAATGAATGAGTACTTTGTAAAAATTTACTGTGTACCTGATATATACAGGGCCCTCTGCTGGGCAGGGCGAGAGTGTACATTTGGGTCAGTTACTCATTCAGGATTTATTGAGAAGGTCGCTGTAATACACATTAGGGAGAATCCTAAAGCATATACGAATATAAATATGTAAATAGAATAAGACGAAATAAATTCAAGTAGAAGGTCCATTGTTTTCTTTTTGTACCACAGTGGGCTCTCTGGAACATTCCTTAGGCAAGTGTACCCCACGGTAAAGACCACTGTTCCAGGGTGTGATCATACAGGTATTAGATAAATATAGCAAGAAATAGAAAATTATGTATCATAAGAGTTGCAGATAAAATGATATGAAGTGGTGGATGGGAGCTAGTTTTTCAAGCTGAATGGCTCGTAACCATT
Organism: Leucopleurus acutus; assembly: GCF_964270905.1. Lineage (NCBI taxonomy): Eukaryota > Metazoa > Chordata > Mammalia > Artiodactyla > Delphinidae > Leucopleurus > Leucopleurus acutus. The sequence goes on along the minus strand of NC_139153.1, from coordinate 10,101,958 downwards.
TGTTTCAAAACACTATGTATCCAGCTCTAAGAATTTAGGAAATTAAAAATTAATATGACAGAGGGCAATGATTAAGAGCAGGAGTTGGAAAACTTTTTCAAAAAAGAGTCTGATAGTAAATATTTTAGGTTTTGCAGACCACGTTGTCTTGGTCACGGCCAACTCAACTCTGCCACCTGTAGCGTCAACAAACACTGCCACAGGTAACACTTCAACAGTGGGGCCTGGCTGTGTTCCAGTCCTGCCTGTGGGCTGCGGCGGACTGAACCCTGCTGAAGAGTGCAGGCTTTTGAATCATGCTGGGTGATGAACTCCAGAATCTATGCCAGGTGTGTGGAAACGTGCCAGTTCTATAAAGGCTGCGAGCCTTGGTTTAGTGTCTCTGAGATTCCGGTAGGTGTCACCTAGGAACTAGTTAGAAATGCAGAATCTCAAGCCTTGTCCATGGTCTGGAGTTAAAGAATCTGCATTTGAACAAGCTCCTCAGGGTATTAGTTGGCACATTCTAGTTGGAAACACTGGGGTAGATAATGGTGGTGGTGAGAGGATCTACTAACTAGGACTGTCTAGTTGTGGTTAACTGAGATGATCTCTTAAAGGACTTCCCGTAAGGCTCGGGCTGAAATAATCACTCCCTTGATGTTTGCTCACAGTGACTGTGTTAGGATTTCTCAGAGAACTTAAGAGTCTAGTGGGATTTAGGAAGGTATTATATGCAGTTGCCCTTGAACGATGGGGAGGATTTAGGCCTGGAGCGATAGGGACTACAGCCTACTAGGGTCACTGCAGGGTGTTTAACCAGTAACATACCTGTGCTTTCGATAATGAGTTAGTCAGTGGTTTCTGTGAATTGGGAAAATCTAGGCTCACCACCTGTTGGCATTTTTTTAGTCCTCTTGGAATCCTGAGATTTTGTTGTTGTTGCTTGCCTGTGGTAGAGTTGATAGATGACATGGAGGACGATCTCAAAAAATGTGTGTTTGTTCTTATAGCTAGAAAGTCTGATGCCAGAGTTTACGTAACAAATGGCATTTATGTGGGACAAAGAGTTGTGGATTTCCTTAACACAGCCGCCCTAATTCTTTCTACTCATTGCAGCCAAGCCTCTATAAAGAACTGCTCAGCGACATCCCTATGCCGTCTCTTTCTCATGTGTTTTCTGGTGTTTATACTGTGTGTCTGTCTTCCCCTCCCACTCACTCCATTAACTTCTCCATACTGCTCTTTTATCCATAAAACTCCACCCAAAATGTAGTCACCGACCACTTTGGTGTTTTCAAGGTCAAAGCCGAATCGTAGTAAGTCACTCAGTATTTTTGACACTGTTAAATATTTTTCGCCTCACGAAACACTTTTCCTGTGGACTTTGTAATACCAGAGTTTCCCTTTGTCACACTTGGTCCTCTGTCTCCTCACTGTGTGCATTTTGCTTTGGAAATATCATTCGTAGCCGTGAAGTTACTGACTAACGTATGACAAGTCCAACATGGAGATGGGCAGTTGTGTTTTCACTGTGACTTCACACTGATAGACCATCCTACTTAACTGGCGTCTCTTCTTAGCTGTTTCATAGGCAACTGAACTGTAACAAGTCCAGTCTACACTCTGGAATATGGTGTAATCATCTTTGTTATATACTGTACTCTTCTAGGACTTTAATATTCCATTAGCTTCATCTCATCTTGTAATTAGACATTAAAATATATGGTGGTTATATCGTCTTTCCCCTCTACCAGAGTAAAAATGGAAACAACTCTTTCTTCTCTTCCTCCCCGCTCTTTTCCTCCTCTTCTCCTTCTCTCCCTTCTCCTTCTCTTTCTTCTTTATATTACTGTCCTTAAGTGCCCTATACCTAGATAAATATTGACATATTGACATTCAGAATATTTACCAAATGAATTAATCTAGTTCAATGAAAAAAGCATAATCTAAGCTGCAGAGGCACAAAGACTTGACTCCGAATCCTAGGCCCCAACTCATACCTGTGTTATTTAAGGTAATTATGTATCTTCTCTGAGTCCTCCTCTTGTCCTCTTAGTACTGTTTATAAAAACAGCTACAGTACACAGTGCTTGTAAGGATATAAATGATGCCATAAAATAAGTGTCCATCATGGTGCCTGATACAAAGCACAGTAAATAATCTTATGTTAATTCATCTCTCCTTTTCTAGGCCTATATCCATTTATTTTTTTTTACAGATTGATCCCATAATGTGTGTAAGAAGATACTCTTCCAGATGCTGAGAATACAGCGGTAAACAGAATGGCCCGTATCTTTACTCTTGTGATTACTTGTATTTTCATGGGGGGAGACAGATGCAAAATAATTAAATACATTTACTAAATTTTAAATACATTCTCTGGGCGTGCTAAGAGGGAATAGGAAAACCGTTCTGGTAGGGTGCCATTTGAACATTCTCAGCGAGAGTATCCTGCCAAAATGTGGAGGGTGAGTATTGCAGGCACAGCTGCCAGCAAACTGAGCAGCATTGAGATGGGAACGTGTTTGGATGTTCCTGGGGCATCTTCCAGTACAGCTGGAGAGGATTCAGTGTTTGAGAGGTAGGCGGGGACCCCGGTGCTATATAATGATCTGTAATCTAGGTCATTATAGAGACTAGATTTCTCTCTGACTGAGATACGAGTCATGGGTGGATTTTAAGAAGAGTCGTCACATAATTTGACTTAGATTTAAAGCAGATCATCTGGGATACTTTCTTGAGGGAAAACCTGCCAGAACGAGGGCTGCAAAGGGAAACCAGAGATGTGTCTATGAAATAGACTAGGCGAGATGTAATGGGAATTTAGTCTAAGACAGTCTTTCTCAAGGGTGTTTTCTGGAGCAGCATCAACATCACCTGGGTCCCACTTTCTGAATTTTAGAGACTCTAGAGGTTGGTGGGGCCCAGGAGGCTGTGTTGTAAGAAGCCTTCCAGGAAAAACTCGTGCTCAGCAACAATGGAGAACCATTGCTCTTGGGCACTAATACCTTTAAAATTGTAAAAGAAGAAAAAAAAAAAAGCGGTCAGATTCCTGATATATGTTGAAGGTAAAGCTAATTGGACGGACAGACGATGTAATGTAAAGTGTATGTGAGAAATGGATCATCCTGTGGTTTCTGAACTAAGAAACTGGTGGGATGCAGTCACCACAGGCTGAGGGAAGACCCTGGGAGGAACGTTTGGAACGAGCATCACTTTAGTTCTGGCTGTGTTCATTTCAGTGTGTCTGTTAGGCATTCAAGTAGACTTGTTGAGTAGGAAGTTGGATATTCAAGTCTGGAGTTCTGTTTCTCTTAATAAATCTGTTTAAGTTGTTATGTGGAGACCGATATATTGCTATTCTGGAATTTTTTAATTCTAGAAGTGAAACTAGAAGAGGACCTGCAGAGATGAAAGAACTATCTAGGGCAGCATTTTTAAAATGAGCTCAGAAAGGAAAGTGAATTCTTAAATTTCTCCCAAGAAGAATTCCTTCAACTTGTCATGTGCTGTGGATCACCTAATAGAATCCTTTAAATGACTAAGTATGTTTTAATGAGCCCAGAAATGAAAATCATTCCATTACTACTTTGAAAGGCAAAGGTGTCATCAACATTTCCTATCCTCGGGTAGTACTCTGTATCTGATCTAATAGCTTGCTGAGGGGCTGGGTTGCTTTAGAAGTCCATAGTGTGGCATGTTTATGTAGTTACTACCAAGGATATTAATAGTCTGTGAAATCTGTTTCATATCAGGCCTGTTCAGAATCTGCTAGGCCTAATTTGCACCAATCAATTTAATTTTGAACAGCCCAGACTCAAAGTTATATTCGATACTGATATATAATTTCTTCTTTTACAAAATTCACATACCCAAATTATGTCTCATGTTATCCAAATTTCCCCTTTGTTTACAATGCAATAGATTTTCTTGATGTTGAAGGAATTGAATGTTTTTATTTTTTAACTAACCATATGCATGAATTTATAATGGAATAATTAGTTTTATTTATCCCTCTTACAGAATTAAGAATCTAAAGTAATGGCAGTAATCTACCTATTTGTAAACAACTGTAGTTGCATAGCTCTGTCCTGAATTATGGTGCTGACATATTTTGATGCTCCAGAGTTTCCAAAGTGGCAAACTTAGAAGAAAGTGTTGGAAACCAGAATAAACTTTAGAGCTAACTATTCTAGGTGTCTTGAAAATTGAACAAAGATTAACTTCAACTGGGTTTTTAAAAATTTTTTTTTAATTGAAGTATAGTTAACTTACAATGTTGTCTTAGTTTCAAGTGTACAGCAAAGTGATTCAATTACACACACACACACACACACACACACATTCTTTTTCAGATTCTTTCCCATTATAGGTTATTACAAGATATTGAGTATAGTTGCTTGTGCTATACAATAGGTCCTGTCGTTTATCAACTAGCTTTTTTGCTGAGTCCTTAAGTAGGAGTTGAGTGGTTGGCATACTGGGTGGTAACTATTAAGTTAAAAAGCCTTGAGGAGGCTTCATCTGTTCTTTAAGCCTCTTTCTGAGGAGCTGTGTTGCTGGCCACCATATCTACCTTCTCCTCTAGATGTGGAAACGACCCAGTCTTGAAACATGGATCTTGTTCAGTTGTGTAAAGTCATTAAAGGCTCTTCAAACCCAATAGAAATGTCAGCATACTTTAAAGATGCAAATGCATGAATCAGATATAAAACAGTGTGTGGTGTGCATAATTAAGAAGGTAAAGTATGTGATAAAAATTGTCATGGCAGACTTCGAGCTGTAATGACTTGGCGCTGAGTTGCTAAGGATAAAGTTCCTTCCTGAGTCAAAAGTTTGCTGAAATTGATTATTTGATGAAAGATCCATTAATCTGTATGTGTCTAATAATTGCTAGCTGTGTGTGCTTGTGGGCGTTCATAGTTTCCAGTTACCCTCATGGGCTCTGCAACTGCATTTCTCTGTGCCCTGTAACTTTTCCATTCACATCTGGCTTAGCTCAGAGCTACTTCACCTTGACATTAGCTACTTGGACATGCAGCTGCCATTCTGGTTCATGCATTGCAAAGACTCTCTCTTCATGATGCTGGTCTGGCTTTGTTAGATGACTCTGTCCTGTCATTCAATGTGTGGTGAGACTCAGAAGCGATGTTTGTGAAAATGCTTTAACTGATGGGTGTGTTTTGCACACACCTCCCATGGTCTCCTCTCTGGACATGCAAAGGTTCAGTTTCAAATTTAGTTGGAAAAATGAACAAGGGCTCTAGCAGGGGTGTTTTATTTTTGAAGTGAGATGACAAGATGCTCACCTCTGCTGTTTGCACTGGAAAGTGTCTAGTGCAGATAAGGGGCTGTGGACATTTTCTACATAAATATCATAATGCCAATATGTCAGATGAGGTTTTAAAATAATAATAATATTTCTAATAATAAGCCCTGAAACAAAGAGGGTGATATCTTATATTATACTCCTTACAAACTCTCCCATAATGTAAGGCTCCCTCTTGATTTATTTATTTAGAAGAATAACACACTGTTTAGAGAGCACAAAGTAGCCTGAAATTACCCAAATCAATCCTCATTTTGGATACTTACGCAGGTTATGTAACAAGAACAAAGAAAAGTTAGAAAGAAAATTAAGATAGATTTGATATATATGTATGACAATATTACCTCACAATTATAGGTATTTGGTTCATTATAAACATGTCTTCAAATTCACTTTACAAAGTAGTAAATAGTTATCTTGTAGCAATAATTATTATACACTTATGGGCTGGTTACAAAAAAATGATGTATTCTATTATTATAGAATTCCATGTTTTACCTTGGGGTAAAATTTTCAGGAATGGTATTATGCTCAAATTGAATAAAAATCGTATCAACAACACGAAAGAAAGACAATTTACTTCAGGAAAATGTATTACAGCACACACTGTAGTAGAAACAAAAAGGATAATGTTGAAGGCATAAGTAAATACTTAAAATAAAATAAAATTGTTTCATGAATCTTCAGGGAAGTAATACACATATAAATGTATTTATAGACCTAATAAAATTATATATAATATATCTATATATTTAAGAAGTACAACCTTAGCTAAATAAATATAAATAGGAGTCTATCATATGTATGTGTCTATCATAGATACACATACGTATCATGTGCACGTGTGCCTATTATATACAGTTGAGGCGGCTAAATACGTTTTGTTTTGTTTTATTAAATCTGAGATCATAGCAAAAAGAGAAGATCTGTTTAAAATTTGAGTGATTTCTCTACTGGGGCAGATGGTGTTTTGTTATTGCTCTCCACATTTTATCTCTGATTATGTGTAGTTTTCATGGTTATGTTCCTTTTGAAAAAACAAATGTCCCTTGGGAGGACAAACATAGAATCAGTTATCTTTAAAAGCATTGTGTTTTCTTTCTAACATTCACTTAAACAGTGAATATGCCAGTTTTTCCTGGGCAAAGTCGTAAGAGGATATGTGATATTGTTGGAGAAACATATGAAATTGGAACTGAGTTTTAGCTTCACCACTGTGGAGTGTGGGTCTATTGCTGTTAAAGTCCTTCTTCAAATGTAGTGAAAAGCTCAGCTCTAATTACATCAGTTATTGGAAAAATCCAGATAGATTATAGAATCTTAGCAATGTAAGACACCCTACCGGACCATCTAGGCCTATCTTCTCCAAATACCTTCTTCCGTATTCCTGGTACATAGTTTGTAAGACTTCTCCCTTACTGTTTGTAGTGATGGGGAAATCTGCCTCATAAGCGTCCTATTTATTAGACAGATTTTTATATTGAACCAGTGCATCCTTTTTAACTTTAACTGACTGGTCCCAGTTATGCTCACTGGAACCACACTGAATCTATAGAATAGATGTCTTGCATTTTGCGGTTGCTTGGGTTTTGAATTTATCTAGTGTGACTATCCAAAGTGGTGCTTTTTCAGGATAAATAAATATCCATGTGACGATGTGTGTGTGTGTGTATAAATCTATATGTGTGTATAAATGTATACCTTAAAATTTAAAAAGCCTTTAGGAACACAAGCTCATGTTCTTCTTAAACACAGGTCAGTCAAGCTAGATTGGATTTGAGCATTCGGGACTTTTAAAGTAGAGGAATACATGAGAACATTGGGTTTTTAGAAGGTAAAAGCGAGAGATATATAAAGGAAAAAGTATTTCCAAAGAAATATTTCCTATCCTTGGTGATAGTTACCTAAATACCCTGGTGACTTTCGTGCAGATCACTGTTGATTGGAAGGCTGGGGGTTGGCAACTGGATGTTACTCTCCTACTCAGCACTATGTTCATTTCTCAAAATAAGAAGCTACCAGGGAACCTAGCCACTTAGAGCAGAAAGGTGCAAAGGGCCTAGCAATTGTCAGTGAACTGAAGGGAATAAGGGGTTGGCCTCATTTTTGTCCTTTCTCGTTAGGCTTGTGTAAGAAAAAGACAAAAGAATAGGAAGAGGGTATCCAGGCTCAAGAACTCAGGACGGAACTTTGCTTCACAGGGAGGCTGCCCTCTGGCTGCCGACTGTGGTCAAATGAAGGAGCCCAGGCTCCTATGTCTGCAACCAATTACAGTTTCAGTTGGCGTAGCTGCTATCCTGGGTCTTTCTTCTGAAAATAAATAAGGACATGAACAGGCACATTTCCTGGATGAGGCGATGAGTGATAAATAAAGGAAGACATTACAAAAGGCCAGAATGAAAGTAATAGAATAAAGCGGAAAGATCTGACTTGGAAGTTTAAGGGCCACTTAAAAACTCACCCCCAAATATCTGATAGATGGGTATGTGTTTTCTTCTTGTGCCTAAGAGAGCTATTTAATGATTAAGAGATTTCGTTTTTCAAGAGAGTTTTTCTAAGTCTTCTAGATGAAATAACCTTCTTGCGAGGTTAAACTCCCAAGAGTGGAACGTATCCCTTCTCTCCTCCAAGTAAACAGTTCTCTTAATTTCATTAAGTTTTTGGATGCAACTGATGGTTCTATCTGATGTGGGCCAAGCTCTCTGCTAAGCGATTGCCTATCTTCTACTTTGGAATAGACTCAGTTTTTTCACCCTAACTAAAAGATTATTTATAGCCATCATGACCTTTTTCCAATTGATAGTTAGGACAAAGACAAGCTTGTTTACAGCTGAGAGAAGAAAACTTTCAGGATCTAGGGACCTGAGCAGGACAACTGAGGGGAAAGAAAAACAGTGATTTTTCAATATTTTTAGTCCTGATAAGGTGACCCAAAGCACCTAAATTTTAAATACTATTATTATAAGTCAATACTCTGTTCTAACGCCCTGAGTACAAAGATGAAAGGGATTAAGTGAGTGAATGAATGATCTCAGAGCTGAAAGCTCCCCAGAGAAGATGTGTCACAGAGGTAGTACAAGGACTCTATAGCGTTAGGGTTTCCAACGTTAATTTCATTATCTGTAACAGAGAAATGATACTTGCCTACCTGTTCCAAAGGTTGTGGGAATTAAAGGACTACATCAGTATTAAATGACTTAGTTCATATCGACATAAAAGCACTAAACTATTTGGCCACGTTGGCTAACCCTTATCAGAGGTACAGCATGGTGTCCTGGGCACAACAGTTGAATAAGCCTTACGTTTTGTAGTCAGGCAGACCTGGGTTCTCTACTGCTTAATAACTATGTGTCCCTGAGCAAAGTATTTAGCATTTTTGAACCTCACTTTTCATTATCTGTTAAAATAATAATGACAACCCCTAGGTAATGGTCATACTGAGAAGATTAATGTGGAGTAACTAGCAGTAAACCTGTAGGTGGTCCATAGAAGTTAACCATTATTTCCATTATTCAGTCCATTTGCTAAGCGTTCAGCACCCTTTCCCCACTCCTGGGACTTAAGCCTGAGCTTCTGTACAGAGGGGCCTCAGCCTGTCCTTCCTTCATGGTTGCCAGAATCTGGGAAGTGTACGGAACTGATTGCCAGGAAGGACATTGCCTGAAATATATCTTGAAGGAGAAGCTAAGCGAGTCTTCAAAAAGTCTTTCAGTAGGAATCTAAAATGGATTACGAAGTCAAGAATTAGAGACTTTACATGGGATCAAAAAATGGCAGAAACGGTACATTGTAAATGGTGTTTACCTAGAATAAGTGGGGTTTTGAGTTTTGTTTAATGGCTGCAGTTGTGCCAACGTTGATGAGGAGCAACAGTCGTTGAAGTCTGCGGCCTTGGAAGAGTCATGGTTACAGTGTCCACATCTAAATTCTGAACATGGGCCGTTGAGAGAATCCCTTTATTCATTCTTTCCATCTCTAAAAGTCACCCAAGCCATGCTGGATCCCACAGTTTTACTGACTTCTCATCCCATAGGAGCACCAGTGGTGCCAGTAGAAATGCCCAAGGTGGGTCCTGTGATTCTCTTCCCCCATCCCCCCATCCTTTAATCGAAAGATTGGAGAACTGGAAACTACTTCTTAGAGCCACAAGTAGAGCATGGAACAGGGATTTTTAAAAGAACTTAGTTAAGACTTTTCTAAACACTCAACTCATTATTTGGTGAAAATAACATCCTGAGAAGATGCATTTGTGTGCACATTCTGCTGAGCTCTTAAAAGCAAGAACTTACACGGTGGCCAGTTTATTATTGCTCTCACTCAGAAGGAAAAGGCCAGCTTTCCCCAACCAAAAGGAAATGTCAGTTACAGAAATTGTGTATGAACTTTTCATTACTTTTGGTATAACCTCTCAGTGTTCTAGTGGTTTTGGTAAAATGTATATCTTTTGGGAAATTCCAATTTCATTTGCTAGCGTTATTTCAAAGTATTCACCTAATGCCTCACAGAATTCAGTAGTGCCAGGGATAGCATAAAATCTATAGAAGAGAAAATAGGATAAAGAAGTATTATAAAGAAAACATCAAGTCATAAAATCAATGAGAAAGGTATGATATTATGTAATTTTCTTGAATCAGCTGTGGGTTCCACATAATAGAGTGTTTTGTGTATCCATTTCTTTTGAAGGCTGTTTGTGTTGCTTTCACAGTTCTCCAAACATATTCATTCTCATTGAATAGTATTCATTCAACTAACGCCGACTCTGAGCTGTGAGAAAACCAGAAGGATTGTATATATTGTTTCTGTTGTTCAAGCAGAGTCTGGGGGGAATTTATAGCCAGGAAAATTATAATTGAAGGCAGTCAGTGACTGAGCACCAAGGTAGCTGATCTAAGCACTGAATGACCTAGACATTCAGGACTGAGGTGACGCTATGAATTGACTTTTAAGTTTTTTTTGAGAATTTGGAAACTACATCTTTGAAGACCTTGTGTTTGAATTGTCCAAGAAAGGGGAAGATAGACAAAATAAAGCTAGAAAATAACTGCATTTCAGGGGGTGCTGAGAGAGAGGCCTGACTAGAGCAGTGATGGAAGACAAAGCCAAATGCTTACATTAGTATTGCATTTAAAAGAAATGAACTCTAAGGAGTATCGAAGTTTGCTTTTGTTAACGGATAGGCGTGTGATGAGTGGAATTTGTGTATGGTAATGTTGCCATGAGGATTTAGGTTGTTTCTGTGTGTGTGTGAGCAATGTGCAGCCACTAAGGAAGATGGTCCGAAAGATGGTCCTGGGGAGAGCTCAGTGGATGTGGAGAGCTGTTAGGAGGCTATATGAGTGTAATCTTGGCTTAAGTGAAGTGGCGTTGGGAATGGGACAGGGGGGCAGATGTAGGAAACTAGAAAGAGTTTCCAGAACATGGTATTTGTTCAAAATGCAAGACTCTCCCAACTGTGATGCTGCTTGAGGTCTCCACCCCCTGAAGACTGGAGACTTTGACCAACTGACACTCAGCTCTGATAACTGGTTAATTCATTGATATTGTATAATTATTCTTATCATGTCAATAGGGAATTAAACATTTTTCCTAATATTGATTTATTTTATTTTAAAAATTAAAAAAATATTTGTTGAAATATAGTTGATTTACAGTATGTTAGTTTCAGGTGTACAGCAAAGTGATTCACTTATACATACGCATGTGCCTGTGTGTGCATATATATATATATATAATTTTTTTACATTCTCTTCCATTATAGGTTATTAGTATGACCATGAGAATTGATAGTATTCCAGGCCAAAGAGAAAATATTGGATTTTATTAGCCCATAGGCAGAGAACTCTTCTGCCATCCCTAAGGAACTCAGACTGGCAACTAGCGATAGTTAATACAGTAAAAAACAAAGAGAAGAAATTCTGAGATTAAGAAAGTGATCCCCATCATGTAGTAGCTGCTAACTCAAGGTTAGCAATGAGCCTTTGAAGTGCTTAAGAAAATGATTTAGCTTCTTAAAAAAAAATCCTAAACCATTATGGGATAGTAGAGCTTTTTCAAACAACTTAAGAAAATACCATGGCCATTAAGAATCATATTAGAATAATGAAGACACATTGAGATGAACACTAAAATTTGACTCCAAATGATTAACATACTAAATGTACCTGTAATTATTTGTCCCAAGATACTGACGTTGTATGTTTCCTATTCTGAAACATCCTGTGGAATTTGCATTGTGTACCAATTAATTGCTATAAATTCTTCAGCTCTGCAGAGAGGTAGAGGAATCTGACAGTTTCATAAGTATCAAAAGGATCTATCCATGGGTCCAGCAGTGACCTGCCAAAAGGTACCTGTGATGGAGTAGCCAATGAATTTGTTAAACGCTGATAACTAAAGGCACCTTTTGGTACTTAAACATCCTCTCGGTCCCTGTAGCGACATAAAAAGGTACCACAGTAGGTAGCACAAGACATTATTTCTGCTATTTGATAGATGCTGTTTATTATTTTCGTCAAACACAACACATAAAGTACATTATAAATGGCTGCAAAGCCCATTATGAAGTGCCTCGTGGTGTGCTGCTGCTAGAATGTTTTGAAACATTCCCTTTGCTACAGTCATCAAGAAATGACATTTTTGGCAGCATCTGGTCCCTTTTGGGTTGTGTGCCCATCTAGAGCCCCATTATCTCATTAAATCATTTATGTGCAGGAGGAGAGATGCAGTAGCGAGTAGCAGAATCTCACAATTTGTTTTTGATATGTTCTGCCTTTTCGACAAACACATTTGGAGTAAAACCTATATAAATAACTTAATGAAAGTCCGGCCTTTAATGTCAAGAGTGAGTGTTTTTGACAGTGTGGTACAGGCTGAGTTTAACCACTCAGAATAATTTTAGAAGGTCTGAATGACCCAGTAGCTACTTACGATACTTTGTACTCAGTGTGAGGTTTTTGCCTTAGCGCAATGTAGGAAAGGTCCTTCCTGACGGATATTGCAATGATCAACCCCTGAGGAGTCTCATGGTGTCGCTTTGCTACTTGGAACTTCAGTTTTCTCATTTGTAAAATGGAAGAAAGTATTGAATAAAGTTTCTTTTAAGCCATAGAGTAAAGGAATAGATAAGACGATGATGGAGCAGATCAGTATCTAGTTACAAGTGCCTGAATCAAATGTTTTCCATGGCTAATTAGCCACCTTCAGGACAGAATGCTTAATAGATGTAGTTTCTTAGTTGATCTTAAATTAGACACATTTGTTGTTCCATTCATAGTACTAAGAGCAGAGGTTTTAGTTACAACTTCGGGGTTTAATCTGGGATTCATGACTTCCTAGTTGTGTGTTTTTGGACAATTGACAATCATTTTGTACTTTTGTTTGTTTTTCTCTAAAATGGTTTATTGGAAGCTTCCAATAAGATAATCTATGCTAAATGGTTGAATTTTGACTGACACTTAGTGAGCATTCAAACATTAGGTCGTATTCCTTATTATTTGTATTGATGTTTTCAGCTGTGATACTCTTCTTTGAAGGGGGGCATCCATTGCCTTCATGAATCACTTGGGATCCTGAAGTAGCTTTCAGGGCTCTGATAATTACTATGTCCAAGTCTGAAGATTAGGTTAATGTTTGTGAGAAAGGTGGCAGTCATGTTTATAGCAGCCCCGCTGGAATATTTGGGGCTAAGCAGAAAGGTAGGCCCTCTAGTACTTTCTCCCAATCTTAAGCTTAAAGAAATTACTGAATTTTTAAACTCTGATTTAGGAGGCAAACATAGAACGTTGCCATTTACTCTCTTTCACTTGAAAACTTGAGGAGATTAGAATATTTTTAATTTTCCAGTGAGGCAACTAAGGCCCAGTTTGGTTAATTGACTTTCCAAAGTCATATAGGCAGATAAAAATAGAGAAGTTAAATACTACTGAGTTGATGGCATGGGTGTGTGTATATGTGTGTGTGTGTATGTGTGTGTGTGTGTGTGTATGCGTGTATTGGGAGATAAGAGGGAATTCTTATACTCTTTGATCAAGTAGTTGTTTTGCTTTTTAAAATTTAGGATATTGGAACCAGGTAGAGTTTTATGCTAAGCTTCAGGGAACTGCTATTGAGCACCTTCAGTGAACCAGGGATTCTTATAGATGTTGTTGCCTGTGTCATCCCATTTAAAATAATGTGGTTAGAAACTAACAACCAGAGAAGAAACTATTAGCCCAAGTGCAGGAGTTTAAAAAAAGTATTTATATATATATTTTTTCTTGCTCTATACTAATTAGACAGTTTATCTTGATATTGAATTCTTTAATCATTATCTTTCATTCACTTATTCATTCAACAACTGCTTAGTAAATGTTTACTGGGCACTATTCTAGATGCTAGAGATACAGCAGGAGATAGTATAAATACTAAGTCCATTGCCCTCAAAGAGCTTTTATTCCAGGGGAATAGACAGCCAGAAAACAGATAGATAGCTAATTTAATGTCAGATAGTGGAGATGGCTCTGTAGACAAGTGAAGCAGGCTAAGAAAAGCACAATTCCTTAAAACAAAGAACAAGTGTGGCAGATTATCTCATTCAGTTCTCTACATCCAGCCGACATAATTGACCATACAAATTACTTTATGCATACCAGGGTTAGTCCAGATTATGACATAATACCATTTCATGGAGGAAATGGCTTTTGTCTTAAGAAGGTTGACCCAGAATGAGGAAAGACATAGGAAATCTCCTAGGCCATTTTTCTTAGTTTACAGATAGAAAACTAAGAATTAAGTTGACCAAGACCAAAGAGATAGGTGATGGCAGAACTGGGCTTGAAATGTGTTGCCTGTCTCCCAGATATAATACTCTTTTCCTTGTGCCAGCTGGAGTCCCATCTGGGCTATACTTTTGCCTAAACTTAATTATCACATGGAAAAACTTTAAATAGCTTTTGCAGGCAGTGTAATTAAAACTTTAGGCTATAGAGCTTATATTTTGGCTCTGCTACTTCTTAGCTATAAAAATTGGGGCAAAATAATTAAACTTGCTGAGGCTCTATTTCATAATTTGCAAAATGGGAATAATAAAATGTATTAGAAACACTATACCTTTTGGAAATTAAATGAGTTCATACATGTAAGTCATTTTGCGTGTAGTCTAATACAGAATAAATGTCAAAAATACTAGATCATGGGACTTCCCTGGTGATGCGGTAGTTAAGAATCCACCTGCCAATGCAGCAGACGCGGGTTCAAGCCCTGGTCCGGGAAGATCCCACATGCCCCGGAGCAACTAAGCCTGTGCACCACAACTACCGAGCCTGCGTTCTAGACCCTGTGAGCCACAACTACTGAGCCCATGTGCCACAACTACTGAGGCTGTGTGCCACAACTACTGAAGCTCGCATGCCTAGAGCCCGTGCTCCACAACAAGAGAAGCCATTGCAATGAGAAGCCCGCGCACCGCAACTAGAGAAAGCCTGCAAGCAGCAACGAAGACCCAACACAACCAAAAAATACATATATATATATATAAGATCTTTATTTAATCAAGGATCCCCTAATTAATGAATACATTGCTGTGTTTAACACAGAAGGGACCTTTATTAATGTTTAGTGAATAAGATAGAAAAGTAGTACTTCAATGGGAACCAAATCCTTTTTTTTTTTTTTTTTAAATCTGGAACGTCTGGCACATCCCTGTTGCTTTAGTTACCTGTCCGTCCCCTGTAATATGCTCTTGGGTTGCCCTGGTAGAATCTCTGGGTCTCTAGTGTTGATTTATGGTAATGCGCTATCTAGTAAACGGAAGGAAGAGACTTGCTGAAAGGAAAAGGATTCACCTTCAGCATACTTCAAGAAATTAATTGTCCCTAAACCTCTCAAAAGAAGGTAAATAACTTTAATTATCTGACAGATGGAGAAATAGAAACAATGAATCCCCGGATTCTACTCTTTCGCTTGGATTACTAAGTGGTTTGACTTCATCTATAAACTCATTAATTTGAGACTTTCCTCTTTCTATTTCAAAGCGTTCCTCAGTGAGGAATTTATCACCAAACCGATGCCCTTTCTTCAAGAAATGATCAAGTTTAACGTCTATCATTTTGCTTTTTCTCCCCTTGCTTTGACTCTTTCTTTTGTACAATAAAAACTTATTCACACTGAGTGCACACATTCTGGGGAGCCTGGGACTTTGGGAGATGCAACACAACATTCTTGTCCACTGATTGCTTAAATAATAAGCCATTGCTTTCTATTTTATCTGGGATAAGTACTTTTCATATTTCATATAGAATATATTCTATATTATCTTCATGGAATACAAAGATGAGATAAAAATAGAAAATGTCATAATGAATGTGGTCAGCATTTTGGTTTCAGAGGAAATTCTTTCTTGTGTGTCTAGTTAGCCATATTTCTTTTTGGCTGCTGGTTCAGTTTCTTTACCAACTTCTCTTTTGATCCTCTAAGATACTCATTTTCTCAAGGAAAAGTAGCAGACTTATTAAAAACCAATAATACCAGTAAAAAAAAAGAGTCTTACCTAAAAAAGAATACATAGTGTATAATTCCTTTTTATATCAAGTTCTAAAATAGGTAAAACTAAAGTATGGTGGAAAAAAAATCAGAATAATAATTGCTTCTGGAGCTTTGGGGACAGGATTATAATATTAGTGTGATTATAATGCTATGTATATCTCTTGGATCACACAGGTGAATACAAAACTCAAACGTTGCTCGAGATTTGTGCTTTAGAGTGTATATGAATCTTACATACATTTTTAAAAATATTGAACACTTGTTACTTATGTGCATTTTGAAATATTTAGAGGTAAGTGTACTG
This sequence comes from Leucopleurus acutus, assembly GCF_964270905.1. Taxonomy (NCBI): domain Eukaryota; kingdom Metazoa; phylum Chordata; class Mammalia; order Artiodactyla; family Delphinidae; genus Leucopleurus; species Leucopleurus acutus. The sequence goes on along the minus strand of NC_139153.1, from coordinate 10,085,822 downwards.
ATGTTTACCAGTTACTCTGAAATACTTGAAAAATAACTTAGATTGATGGATGAATAAAGGGATAAGCTTGTGATAAGCAATATAATAAAATGCCAGTAGTAGAAACTCATAATGGATATATGGGTGTTCGCTGTAAAAATAAAAAATTTTAACTTTGATATACGTTTGAAAATGTCCATGAAAAAACATTGAAAGCGTGTGGGACAAAGGTGGAGAATTGGGGACTTTCAAGGGGTTGGTTTTCTAGAGAACCTTGGATTCAGAAGCTATCAATTCCAACTGTTAATTGAACTTTAAAAACTGCTTTAATAAATGAGGATTTGTAATTTTTGCATGTTTGTCAAATAAACACTGATTTATGTTTAGGGAATTCTAAACCACATGAGTCTTGCTGGAAGGCAAAGTCTGACTTCCACCAAAGAAGCCAGAAGTGCTTCCCTTGCATTTTGGTTGAAGACCTTTGCAATTTGTGGACCCGAGTTCAGGGGCAGCCCATGAGGCTCATTTAATCCTAGGCTTTGAATTGCAAGCTCATGAGTCAAAACCACAGTGCTGAACTCATCTTTAGCAGTACCAACCAATTTCCGAGGACAGGTGTGGTTATAGTGACAGGTGTTTGTGTCCTATGCTGGTGGTGATTCTAGCAAAAGGTGTTATTTCCTTATGATATTGATTTCTCCCTATTTTGACAAGGTTCTGACCAATTTTTAAACCTGCTTTCTGGCTTTTCTGCCATTCCTATAAAAACTACATAATCAATATCCTCTACCCTTTGAGAATATGTGTGTGTGTGTGTGTGTGTGTGTGTGTGTGTGTGAGTGACTATTCTATGTATGTATATGTATGGGTGTGTGTGTGTATACATGTAGTTGCATATATATATATATACACACACACGTAGAGGATTGTGAGTTCTTGTGTGTGTATTGTGTGTTTATATGTACACATACACATATAGGCTTTGTATCCATTTCTTGAAACCAAGACTCTTGAAGATAATATATTAACTTCATAGTTCTGTGTATCAGTTATTTTTATGGATATATTTCAAGTATCTTCTATATAAACTTCTTTTATCATGCCTACAAAAATATCACAGCCTCCTCTATCCTAAAGCTACCTCAATCCAGCTGGCTTCTTAAGGTTCTATTCTATACCAACCCCACTGGCCAACATCAGCTAGAGGTACAGCAGTCCAGTTCTGATGCTAACCAGCGGAAATGAGCACGGTCCTGATAAGTTAAGGACTCAGTGTTCCACAAGGCTGTTCTTCCTTGAGATGCCAGCAGCAGGTGGAGGGTCTCCAGGACACCCACACTTCTGAGAAACTGGCAATAAATAAAATAAATGCCACAACCCCATCAGGTTCAATTTGCTAGGATGACTCAGAACTCAAGACAGAGCTATACTCAGTGATTACAGTTTTATTATAAAGGATACACATACGGTGAGGGCTGGAAGGGAGCACAGAGCTTCCATGCTCTCTTCCTCTGGCATCAGGGTGCATCACCCTCCACGCACATCAATGTGTGCACCAATCAGGTAGCTCCACTGAGCCTTGATGTTCAGAGATTTTACTGGAGTTTCTTTGCACAGGTGTAACTGAATAAATTATTGGCCACAGGATTAAACTAATCTCCAGCCCCTGTCTCCTTCCCAGGAGGTTGGGATGGTGCAAAGTTCCAATGTTTTTCTCATACTGTTGATCTTTCCGCTGATAAACGTCCATTCTGAAACTGCCTAGGGGCCTCGCACCAGTCATTCATTAGCATAACAAACGTGCTTTTATCATCCAGGAAATGCCAAGGGTTTTTAAAGCTTTTGCTTGGAGCCAGGGGCAAAGACCAGATACATTATTTATTATACTGCAGATACGTGTAATCAAAATTGTTGTATATTTGGGAAATGAAGGCAAAAACAAGTCAATATTTAGAGTTGTGGAGCATCTTTCTATTACCTTTCCTTCCATCTGAATTGTAACTGATGAATCATAAACACAAAAGGCTTGAATGTGGAACAAATGAGAATGCAATATGCATGTGGGCCCTAATGGAGTGTTACCACAACTTCGCTCTTATATTGAAGCCACCATGCTTGCAGGACAAAGCCAACTTGATCACTTACCCAGTAACAGATAAGGGAGAATGGTAGACAGACCTAACCCAGATGTTGGGAACCCTATCCCACTCACCATTTAGACTGATGATCAAAGCGAGCCTTGTACCTACACATTGTCATGTCTAAGGGGATGTGAGACAACCAGAAAGTGGCTACTGCTGTGTTTTCCAGTGAAGTAACAATCCACCCTGGTAAAAAAAAAATGAACCTTTGGAGGCTAGTCTCTTTTTCCAATCAGATGAACTGCTCTGACAACATTGGCCCGAAAGGAGTATTTTATGGAAAACTATAAACAGTCCCTAAAACATTTCTTCTTCCTAGAGTGTGGTGTCTCAGTGTCCTTCACTCAGTGAAACCTTGAGGACAGCATTGAACCCATCCACTAACAAAGTGTCAATAGAGTGGTATGAAATATGAAAGAATTAGGGTACCTGGCATAAAGAATCTCCTGTTCACTTTACTAAATATTATGAATAAATAGAATACTTTCCACTGCGTCCTTTCCTTCATCAGTGCTTGCCAGTTTGGTCTGCACACTCTTTACACTACTTAGAACTTCTATGAGAGGTCACCAGAACTTCTCCGTTAGCAAATCCCGTGGCCTGGTCTACATGTAAAACTCCTTGACTCCTCTACCTCATTTAACATTTGTAATCACCCCTTTCTTCTTAGAACTTTTTTCTCTTTGCATCATTACCCAGCATTCTTTGAATTTGCCATATGTATGGCTTGTAGAAGTCCATAGGAAACCACGGAATCTCTTTGAGGAGATGGGTAGCTGATGAAAGCCCAATGTATTGTGTATTCTCAGTTATTATACCCTGATGACAAACATTAAAATGGCAAAGGGACAAAAGCAAAATGAAGCCTGAGGTGTATGGATTTTGTGTTTTCAAAGCAGCTGTTAATTTCCAGAATTGAAACTGATTATTCAGAATCATTTTTAACTTCTTTACAGAGTTCCCTTCTTTCCCTAGTAATAGCTGTTTCTGTCTTCTAGTGATTCAACTTTGTGTGTCATGAATGTTGAAATGATATGTCAGGAAATGTAATCGATAGCACTTTGATTGACTGGATGAATTCCAAATCTAGTAGATGGTTATTTGTCGAGTCCTTCTCATGTTAAAATAATAAGAGTAAAATCTAAATCTAGACTAGGATGGATTAGACTACCTTGAACATCTAATTTACTGTTTCATATCACATAAAATAATTCCACGGATAAACTAGTGTTTTCTAGGTTCACTTCTGACCTATTAAACCAATGATGACGTCTTTAAGAAATGTCCACCAGGGGCTTCCCTGGTGGCGCAGTGGTTGGGAGTCTGCCTGCCGATGCAGGGGACGCGGGTTCGTGCCCCGGCCCGGGAGGATCCCGCGTGCCGCGGAGCGGCTGGGCCCGTGCGCCGTGGCCGCTGGGCCTGCGGGTCCGGAGCCTGTGTTTCGCGGCGGGAGGGGCCGCGGCGGTGGGAGGCCCGCGTACCACAAAAAAAAAAAAAGTTCATCAATCCTAAAATTTAGAATCACATATGATATTTTTTTGTCATTTGTGAGTTAATTTTGTATATTACATGCCCCACGTATTTATTTGGTCCACTAAACAGCAGAGAAGACATTAGCTCAAGAAGAACTTCAAGGTGAAATTATGTTCTTCATTTTCAGTTTTACTCTTCAGTGAGACTACAGTTATAGCTCTCGCGGAGAAAGATATTAAGAAATATTCTTAGGTGCCATTAAAAAAACAAATGAACAAACATCTAAGATGGGTAACAACGTTGTTTGTACTGAAAGACGGTGTTGCCATCTGTTTGAGCTCCTTAGGGTGATGGGCTATACATGTGATGCATATTCCATTTAAGGAAGAGATGAGACTTGACATGCATACGTGTTAGATGAACAGTGCTTTATTTCGCCCTTTGAGAAATCATGGGCCTTTCTTTATTCCAGCACTTATTAAAAAGTTTTAGCATTATCTTTTTAATTATCCTTAACTGTTATTAGACTATGAGTTTGGTAAGGCTGGGAACTGTATCTTGTTTGTGCTTGAACTTGTTTCAGACTTAATGTTCTTTTATAATAATAGTTTAATAACTGTTATGATTGGATGAATGACTACATATACAAGGGATGAAGAAAGACATTGAGCCCAGAAAAGGTCACAAGTTTAATTACAAAAGGAAAAAAAAAATTCTTTATTTTCTCCATAGAAAGTCATAGGCACTGACTCAGATTTTCGGTGTAGATATAACAGTGCAATAGGAGAATGGAACAGAGTTAAAGAACCTAACTTTTTATAATATGCTGACTTCATGAACTTTTCTATTTTTGTGTACTTTTCATTTCTTCTAGATGACTGTTGAAATATCAGCTTTAGAAAATAACTTGGTGTTTCATGGACTGCATCCTTGGTAATATGGGAATGTCCCTCTGGAACTGAAGTTCAGGCATTTCCTGCAACTTTGTTAAATGATACCCCTGCAGTTTTAAAGAACTTGACACAGCTTCCCAAGGGATCACTTCTTTTTTTTTTTTTTCCCTACAGAAACAAAATTGTACAGAGGGAAGATGTTGCTATTACAAAAACAAAAACAGGAAATATTTTCATAAGCCCAAAATACTAACCTAAATCATAGTCTAAAATCCCCAGCTCAGTTTAGTGTTAACAAGTGCAGTGTGCAATAGTGAAAAAAAGCATGAGAGTTGAATTTAGATGAGTTTTAAAATTTCAGTTTTATCATTATTTGGAAATGAGATTTTTCTCATTGAAGAAAAATATACATACAGTGAAATTCTTGAGATGTTAAGAGTACGAGTTTTGATAAATGTCTATTCCCACATAAACATTTCTTTTACCAAGGTAGGGAACCACTTCTCCTATCAAGATTTAGAACATCTCCATCAACACAAAAAGCTTCCTTGTGTCTTCTGACCAATCCTTATGCCAAAGGCAAATCATATATTGATTTTTATTACAATAGATTTGTTTTGCCTGTTCTCAAAATTTAGATAAAGGTAATAACATACTATGCACTTGTTTTGCATCAGGCTTACTTTGCTTAGTATAGGTTTTTGAGATTCATCTGTATTGTTGTGTGCCTTGGTAGTTTGTTCCTTTCCATTGCTGAGTTGTATTCCATCTTACAGATAGACCACAATTTGTTTACTCATTCTCCAGTTGATGGACATTTATGTTGTTGCCAGTTTTGAGTTACTGTGATAAAAGCCATTATGAATGTCCTTGTACAAGTCTTTTTGTGGACAGTATTTTCATTCTTCTGGGTACATAATTCGGAGTGGAATTACTAGGCTATAGGGTAGCATTATGTTTAACGTTATCTTGAAAAAAAAAAAATCCTCCCAAACTTTCATCCAAAGTAATTGTACCATTTTTTATTCCAACAAATAGAGTTCCAATTGTTCCATAGCTACTTCAACTTTTGATGTTGCCAGTCTTTTAAATTTTAGCCTTTCTGATTAATATATATTTGTATCTTAATTTGTTTTTAATTTGTATTCCTCTGTTTGAAGACTTGTCAGATATGAAGATAGCCTATGAGCTTTCTTGTGCTTACTATTTGCATGATTTATCTTTTTCCATTTCTTACTGCCGTATATTTAAAGTGCAGGTCTTATAGACATTATATGATTGTAACTGTATTTTGTACTCCATTCAGTTGAATGGTAAGTACAGTGACATGTAATGTAATCATTGATATGGTTGAATCGACTATTTTCATAGTATATTGATTCTATCTCTTTTTTTAATTCCACTTTCCTCCTTTCATACCTTCTCTTGGGTTAATTAAATATTTATTGTATTGTTTTCATGGCTTTTGGCTATAAAGTTTTGTGTGTTTTTTAGTGATATTTTTATGAGTAGCAGTCTGCATCCTTAATTTATCAGTCCATTTAGAGATAGTATTGTATAAATTCACATTAAAAGCTGAGAATTGCAAAATTTTACATTGATTTAACTTGCCCCACTCCTTGGTGAAATTTCCGCAAACTATTTCACATCTACGTATGTTGTATATCCCATACCACAATGTTAAAATTTTTACATGAAACATTTAGTTATCTTTTGCAGCAACTAAATAAAAATAGTCTTTCTTTACTCACGTATTTACCATTTCTGTTTCTGTTCATTCCTTGTTGTGTTCAGCCTGAAGAAACTTGCATTTCTTGTATGCGGTTCTGCTGCCAACCATCTTAGCTTTTGTTTGCCTGATAATGCCTTATTTTGGTGGTTGTTACTGTTGTTTGTGTTTGTTTTGCCTTCATATGGATGTGTGCTTTTTTTCCCCTGAATGTGGGATTTTAGTTAAAAGTTCATTTTTTTCAGCACCTTAACAATGTTGTTTATTGTTCTCTGGCTACCATTGTCTGAAGGGAAGTCAATGTTTCTTCACAACTCACTGTTCATTTCTATATAATGTGCTGTTTTTCTCTGGTTGTTTTTGAGATTTTCTTTTTCTTTTTGGTTTGTAGCATTTTGAATATGATGTACCTAGGTGTGATTTCCTTTTTATTCATCATGCTTGGAGTTTGTTGAACTTCCTGGGTCTGTAGGTTAAGGTGTTTTCCTTAACTATTTGGGAAATATTTGGCTAGTATTTCTTTAAATATGTTTTCTATGCCATTCTCTCGCTCCTTTCTTCCTGAGACTGCAATTACACATATGTCTGATGATTTTAGTTTTTTCCCATGGGTCACTAAGGCTTTCCTCATTTTGTTTTTTCAGTCTTTTGGTCTTTTCTTTCTTCACATTAGATTAAGTCTGTTTATTGGTCTTCCAGTTCAATGACCCTTTCCTTAGCTGTGTTCTGTTTAAGCCAGTCCAATAAATTTTTATTTCACATACTGTGATTTTTTTTCATTCTAGAATTTCTATGTGGTTATTTCCTCTGCCAAGATTCCTCATTTGACCATGTTTCCTTTTAAATTTTAAATAGATTTATAATAGCTCCTCTAAATACTTTCCTTGCTAATTCCAACAACTAGGTAATTTGGGGGCCTGTTTCTACTGATTTTTTCTCTTGACTGTAGATCGTATTTTTATATTTATTTGGATTTCTGATTAAAATATTATACTGGAAATTAAAAAAAATATATGTATGTTGTATGGACTCTGGATTTTATCATTCTTCTTTTAAGAATATTGGCTTTCGTTCTAGTATGCTGTTACCAGTCCTGGACAATTCACTTGGACTTACGGAGGTTTTGTTTCACATATTGTTTCGGTTTTGTCTTTTGGTCTGAGAGCGAGCCCCTAGCCCTTGTCCCTAAGGTGTGATTCTGAAGTGTTTAGCAGTCCTCTTGTATTTATTAGGGTTCAAACTCTCAATTCTGTCTCTCCTATAGAGGGCAGAAGGAGAAATCGTGGCTCAGCTTTTTCAGACTGTCAGCTATTGCTTTCTGCTGGGATTTTTTGAAGTTTAGTCCACGCAAATTTAGCTCACGGGTCAGCAAGGATTTGAGCTTGCCAAAATAAGATTGTTGTGGACGATGTTTTCAGTACACCTGCACATTGTACCTTTCTGGCCTGGTCACTATAGATATTTGGGTTCCAACATTGGGTTCTGTTTGTCTAACTTCTTATCTTTTCTTAAATTCACTTCCATAATCTGGTTTCTTTCTCCTTTTCCTTATGTTATAAAGCTATGCAGACTGGGGGGCTTTTTCAACTGTAATGCATTCCCTCCTTTCCAGGAATCTTTCTTCCTCCTCATTTTCCAGGCATTCTGGCAATTTTGACTTCCATTTTCTGACACCTCTAGATGTTCCTCTGTATAATCTGGGCAGTGTCCCCAGGTGATAAACCATATGGACAGATGGCCTCAACCAGTGTAGTTCTTTTCTTCCAGAAATTCTCCTGTTTCTATCTGGTGTTAGTCACTCTCTAGTATAGTCAAATCGTTTTTCCTTGATATTTTGACCACATGTGGTAATTGTTACTGTGGAGACTTTTCGTGCAACACAAGTGAGTAGTCTTGCACTTCTGAAATAATATTTTTGAAAGTGAATATCTTTAAGCCTCAGCTTTGTTATCTGACAAATCCTTAACAACTGTCAAGGATTAAATTGTATAAATCTGTTGCAATTAATGTTGTTATGCAATTCGTTCCTGAAACTCTAACCTAGAGACTGAACTTGTCAATGTGCAGTATCTCCGTAGTGAATCACACTCTAATTTCAGTTTTTTGAGATCTCCTAGGGCTTTTTCTCTTCAGGTCTTTGCCATTATCATGGATGCTTCAGACATTTTATGCATATTCCTTTTAATGAAGGAAATGGATTCTTGGACTTACAGTTGCAACTGAAACAGCCTTATGAGGGTACTTATAACTTAGTCCTTCTAGAGATTGGTTGCTAACTAATTACTAACATGTGCCATGCAGTTAGCCTGTTAGCTCATTTATTTATCTTCTTAGCATTCTTTAAGTGCTCTTGTGGGGAGAATGGATAAACTCAGCACAGTCCTCCTATAGTTGATGCCTGCCAACTCAAGCTTCATTCAGCTTTGCATGTTAGCAAGTAAAATAATTCCATGTTCACTTATTTTTTTTTTTAAAGTAAATCACACTTTTTTGAGAATGTAAAGATCTTTAGGCAGGGAAAAAAAGATAGTAATAAATCAAAGTGAGATCAAAAACAGCTTAAGGAAATTTAAGAAGAAAAAAACAGAGAGGCAAAGGTCTAAACAGAGGCAAAGGTCATGATTGCCCTTAAGCATTCAGTGGCCTGGAGCCTATCCCTCTGGAGTCCATGATGAGTAGTCCTAGAACAATGCATTCCTATAGGGCACAGGGGTAAAGCAGGTCACATTTTCTCTCAGTATCCAGCTTTCTATTCCATGCCTCCCTAATCAAATATGTTTTAAATTCAATTGCTTATCTTTTTTACACCATGTTTGTGTGCTGCTCTTTAGCCTTGGACCTTTTTTGTTTTTCCTTTTCTTCATTTCTGAGACGTGAATCTCATTATAATAACTACTTGAAATCTGGAGCCCATCAAATTAAAATTGTTTCAGTGTTTTCAATATACCCACTCAATGCACCGTTATGATTTGTTGCTATAGGTGTTTTGAATTCCAACATTAGGTTCTTGTCTAGCTTCATAAATTCTCCAATAGGTATACCCTGGATTAAATTGTATCTCTAGAATTCATATGTTGAGGTCCTAATCCCCAGTGTGTTGGTATTTGGAGATGCGGCCTTTGGGAGGTAATTAGGTTTAGATGAGGTCAAGAGGGTGGGGACTTCATAGTGAGATAAGTGCCCTTATATGAAGAGACACCAGAGAGCTTGCTCTTTCTCTCTCTGCAATGTGAGGGTACAGTGAGATGGTGTCTGTCTACAAGGTAGGAAGAGAGCTCTCATCAGAACTTGAATATACTGGCACCCTGATCTCAGACTTCCAGCCTCCACAACTAGGAGGAAATAGATTTCTTTTGTTGTAGCCACCCAGTGCATGGTATTTTGTTATGACAGCTGGAGCTGAATAATACACGCCACTTCCATAATCTGCTTGGTTTTCAATTTTTTTTTTCTGTTTCTGAAATGTTACTCTGTGAATCATGTTCCATTGACTACCACTGCAAAGACAACTATCAGATCTTGGTGACTTCACATCACAAAGCTATCCAATTTGTTTCTTGCCCATCCAATGAATATAAGTTGGATTGAAAGGCTTCCAGAAGGGAAGAGTAAAGTAAGACTATTTTACCATCCTTTGAATTTTAAGAAGGTTAGTTGCCAATTACTAGGATTTGGTGATCTTTCTGATGATTGATTATGCCAAAAGTACCTCCTAGACAATGTGTAAGACAAAAAACAGGGAGACATACATATTTAGAGACATGCCGCAGGCAGTATGTCTGCAGAATCTACTCCCTCAGTCATGGTATTGCCTCCGCTAACACTTTATTGCATCTAGCTGTTTGTTATTAGCTAAATTACTTGTACCTTGTTTTTATACCAAATAATAATAATTGCTAACATTTTTTCTAAGCATTTTTTAATGTTTTGCATCATGCCTATCTGGCATTCAGCAAGCACCCATATTATTAGCTGCTACCAACATCAACATGCTCATTAGTTTTCAAGCCCTGTGAAAACTATTAATTAATCTTATGAGGTAGAAACTGTGGTTTTCCCTATTTAACAGATAGAGCATCTTAGGCTCACAAAGTGACACAAATTTTGCAACGTTAAATACTTAAAATTTGGCATATTTAAGATTCAAAGCCATGTCTGTCTGGTCCAAAGTCCAGAACTTTAATGAATATAATATAGGATGTTGGGTCCAAGACGGCAGCATAGGAAGACCCTGAACTCACCTCCTCCCACAGACACACCAAATATACTGCTACATATGAAGTAATTCCTGCTGAAATAGAACTGAAGGCTGGCTGAATAGCTTCCTCCACAAGAGATAATAAAGGACCCACAGTGGTGGGAATGTTAAAATGATGTAGCCAGTATGGAATATTGTATGGTTCCTCAAAACGTTAAAAATACAGGGCTTCCCTGGTGGCACAGTGGTTAAGAATCCACCTGCCAATGTAGGGGACACAGGTTCGAGCCCTGGTCTGGGAAGATCCCACATGGCATGCAGCAGCTAAGCCCGTGTGCCACAACTACAGAGCCTGCACTCTAGAGCCCGTGAGCCACAACTACTGAGCCCGCACGCCACAGCTACTGAAGCCCGCATGCCTAGAGCCTGTGCTACACAACAAGAGAAGCCTAGAGCCTGTGCTACACAACAAGAGAAGCCACCACAATGAGAAATCTCTCTCTCGCATTTTACAGCACAACTGGTGGCAAAATGACCCAAGTGTTATTATGGCAAGTTTCCCAAATCCCTCCTGTAGAAGTTATTTTTAGAAATGTTGGATCATTCTCTGTGGTTTTGGGTGGTTTTTCCAGCCTAGTTCAATTGACTAAATTGACTAGACATCTACAGTGTTAGGGATTAACAAGCTCTCTCTCAAGTCTTTCAGAGATTTACATTGTGGAAACTTCCCTTTCTTACTTATTTAAAAAATTTTTTTTGAGATCTTGGAAATGTTGATAAATGTAATTCATTGATTTTGTCCGCTACCACATCTACTGTACCTTCTTTTCGTTGGTTTGCTTTAAATTCCCTCAAGTATTTTGTGAGATAAGTGGAATTATAAATTTAGGGCAAAAATTTATAATGGAGTGGGGGGAATAAACTTAAATGATTTTCTGTATATCGTATTTGAGATTCTTAAATAGAGAATTTTGATTACTATTAAATACACACAATAATATGTCAAAAACCACTATTAATATTGGAATAACTTGAATTTGATTTCCATTGTCCCCCACTTGGAATTTATAGTGGTATTTTCTCCCATAATTCAAATTACATAGTGCAATTCTGTCTGGAAAATTATTAACTTCTCAAAAACCTTGTTTGGAAAATGTACGTAAGCTTTATGTTGCCCATTCAACTCATTCCTACTTCACTCAGTTCATTTGCTTTTTTCATTCATTCACTCAACTAATATTCACCAAGTGACATGCTTTTAAACTAAAAATGGTAAGTTAAATCTAAAATAGAAGGATTATGTATTTTCTGCAAAATTTAAATTTCTGAGAAAAATAAGAGAAATTGGAGAAGGTCGGTAACATCTTGAATATTAGTAATGAAGATATTTTTCTTCTTTTTGTTCTTTTTTGAAGCCATTCACATTCCTTACTGACCCTACTTGTGGTCCATTTCTTTTTTCATCAAATGCCTGAATTTTCAAACTTCTTGGACATTTCTGTTAGGCAGCTATCAAAAAACAAAATCCAAATGTGCGCGATAATTTTCAGGAAAACAAAGCTCCAAATGAATGGGATGCCTGTGCATTTCCAAGAATGCCCAGTAATCAACAAACGAATAATGGCAACAGCTGAGTTAGAACAAACAAGGGATGATCCAGCTGAAGCAAAGGCTACAATTGGATTAATTTGGCACTAGGTCCATTTTAGTTCTGGCATTTGGACCCCGTTTGATTTCTGCTAGTGACCTAGTTCCACCTGCATTTGTCACTGCTGCTTTTAGACACTTTTTAGACACTGCTACACTTAGACACTTGACAAACTATTTGTGGAATGAAATTGGAATGGTGATCTGGACTAAAGCAAACATACTGTTTTCTGTTTACGCCTTTACTGAATGGCTGCCAGGAAATAGATTGTGTATAACTGACAGGTGAGCAAGTCCGTACCAGCACTGTCTGCCTGAGATAATACTCAGCAAATGTCTAGAGGAAATCACTCTGTTCCCTGAACAAATGATTGAATGTTTAGTGCAAAGTCTGGTGGTTTGCTAGGGATGTAATGGTGACCAAAACAAACCATCCTTAAGGCCCCGAGCTAGGAAGGAGTTACCTTTTTAAACTGATATAAGACCCATGGGTCTGTGACATACAGAGTGAAGGACATGATAGCCTGACTTAATGCTGATGAGACAAGACTCAGATCATGTCGGATTTATTTTCATTCATTTAACAAAATATTACTGAGTGCCCATTTGATTCGAGATGTGTTCTCCTAGGCATTGCGCAAATGGTAGAGAGCTAAACAGACATGCCTTGTTCCTATTCACTCCTGGAGGATACAGTCTAGTTCTCTTAGCAGTTAGATGCATGTCTGGTGCCTAGCAGGAGCTTAATAGATGTTTGCTGAGTGAATATTCATGTAATAGATTTTATAGTAAGTTGTACACCAGTTCTCCCAAGTGGTTCTGTCCCACAGATCTGTTATGTGGATGAATGCTCTTTAAGGAGGAGCTTCCCAAGGATAACAAACATGTCAATTACCATGTCAAAGTACATGTCAATGTGCTTTTTCATGAGTGGTATAGCAAAGATGTATACTAGACAAGACATATGCCACAGCAGAGTTCAACCCTGGAATAACATCCTGTGAAATAGAACTGATCACCCATAAATAGTATGTAACAGATGCTGGGCTCAAAGTTCCAGTAGAGCCAGTAGCTTTGAGGTTTTATATTTTAGAAAGAGATACCAATAAAATTGTTGTCGGCAAAGTTTAGTTCAGAATGCACTTAGTTGCAAATAGGTTGGCAAGACGTTCTCAAGAAGTTAACAGTTTTTGGAGAGTTTCAGAGAAGAAAGGGTGGTCATCTTTACCATGCTATGTAAAGGGAAGGCAAGATGGAAACTAAAGAGATGAAAACTAGGTTTTAGATTAAAATAGGCACACTACTATATATAAAATAGATAACCAATAAGGACCTACTGTATAGCACAGGAAAGTATACTCAATATTTTGTAATAACCTATAATGGAAGATAATGTAAAAAAATGAATATATATATGTATAACTGAATCACTTTGCTGTATACTTGAAACTAACACAACATTGAAAATCAACTCTATTTCAATAAAAATTAAAAAAAATAGGTTTGGCAAGTTAGGAGTTACTTGGCATATTGTAACTGGCAGGAGATTGCCGGAGACTCAGTTTCAAATAACGGAATAAAAGATGAAGACAGGACAGGTTTTTGAGTATTATAGGATGCTTGACACTGAAAGCAAGGTGGGCAGAGATAACAACGATTTGTGTACGGGTAGAAAAGAGGTACATTTGAGCCTTTTGGGGACAGTTATTTTCCACTTGTTATTAACTGTTCCAAGCAGTAGGGTTGTTTGCTCGAGCAGTGCCATTTTTAGTGGAAATGATATTTGTACAATGATTGGAGCTGGTTTAACTTTATAAGTAAGTGCTGCTTGATATAGCGTTCAGCGAACCATCCAGTCTTCTACAGTCTATATCTCAGAGTAAAAATGGACTGTCAGCAACCATGTAGGGGAGCCGTGTTAGGCTCTCTCTGGCTGCAAAACCGGAGTGATGTGGTCAGGTGACCTTAAGTGATGGGGGTTATGAAGGAGTCTGGGAACAGGTACGGCCAGGCTCTGTGGGAAACTGGAACATTGCTGATTTGTTATAGATTGTAGACCTGCTTCTCTGGCTCTGAGGAACCAGTGATCTTGTCTTCCATTTAGAAGCATGTGTTGCTTCTACTGTAACTTTCCTGCACCTCAGACTCAGCCATTCTTCTTTTCTGATTTTTTAATTTTTCTCTTTTGTCCCCTTGAGATCTCTGTGTCTCCATTATTGTACTGTCTTTTCTCTGTCTCATGTTCATGGTAACAGCAGAGGAAAGATTGGTGCAGTTGGCCCCCATCCGTTACAGACTCTCCCCATTGGATTTCTAAAGCCCAGTAGATCGAGGCCACTGGGCTCCCACAGCTACTGTGGGCAAGAAAGTAGTTTTCTGGTCCAATCCATTATAGCCAAAATAATAGAATCACATGCCACACAAAACAAACCACGTCTGTGGAAGGATTATACTAAGTTGTTTGTCTTCAGAAGGAGGTTGCAGTCATGATAGGTACTTGGTTTCAAAGTAGAGAAATCTCCCCAACTTTGTACACTGTGATATGATTCAACATACGTAGTAGCAGAATTCAGAAGCAGATTTGTCTCAGAGGTAGAATGCAATTGGCAGTTTCATAAAGTATTTTTTCCCCAAGAGTAATATTAAGGTTTATTTTTGTTTAAATTTAGAAAATTATCTCAGGGACTGATAAATGAGGAAGGTCCAAGTAGACAGACCCCCAGGTATACGTCTATGGCCATGCCCTGAGGACAAGACGGGCTGATATAGAATAAGGAGGAAGCTGCATGCTTATATCCCTTTGCCTCAATGAGTTCAAGGAAGTGGTTACTTTGATCAGCAAGAAAAGCTATGAGGAGAGATAAATACTAAAAAAAATCAGAAGCCAAAGATTATTCTGTTTTAACTTTGTACAATTTATGTTGTTGTTATAATGTTGCTGTAAGGCTGTTGATTTGACCAAATTCTGTGCCATGTCTGATGAAGCTTTGCCCCCCGCCACTGTACCAAACTACAGTCCACAACAAGAATTTAAAGTCAATCTCACAAGTTTTTATGTTTAGCTATTTTCTTAGCTATATTTTGCTGAGATGTGGTTATCTACAGGAAAAAGAATCACTGCCCTGAATGTACTGTTCAGGAATAGACAAGCGGTGGCCCATATGTTGATGCCGTTAGGGCATTCTCTACCATTCTCCTCTGCTGTTTCAGTTCAGCAACGAGGAGGTTGGATTCTTTTTCATCTCATCTGCTATATTCAGTTTCATGTGCTAAAAATAAAGGCTTGCTATACAAATGAATCAATTCACTTGCCAATAAAAGGAAACTTCCATCTGTATATTTCTTCGATCTTTTGGGAAATGGATGCAGGTAATAACCAATTTAGAGAAAGGCAACACCATTTCAAGCAATTATGACAATTTCCCCATCCTACCCACCGGTGTGAGGAGTGTCTCCATGATTCCATTATAAACACAATCTTCTCATGTAGAATGGATTTTTCTTTTTTCATGTTTTTATCTCCCACTTTTAAATTAAATCTGTTTAGCTTCCCTTAGATTAGGTGAACAAAAATCACAGCCAAACTGTTTTATCTACAAATGCGTTTCACTGCTACTCTGACTATAAATAGCAGTATTTAAAAAAAAAAAAAAAAGTTCTGTGGGACATGAGGCTTTTCCACCCTGGAGACTAAATCTCATTATTTATTGTAAAACATTGAAGCTATAAAACTTCAATCCATTGACTATGGAAAATCATTTAGTGGCCAAGTAATTTAGCACACTACCTAAATTTCCAAGAGGTTTTGATTACGGAGAAAAATTTTTTTTTTTTTTTTTTTTTTTTGCGGTACGTGGGCCTCTCACTGTTGTGGCCTCTCCTGTTGCGGAGCACAGGCTCTGGACACACAGGCCCAGCGGCCATGGCTCACGGGCCCAGCCGCTCCGCGACATGTGAGATCTTCCCGGAGTGGGGCACGAACCTGTATCCCCTGCATCGGCAGGCGGACTCTCAACCACTGCACCACCAGGGAAGCCCTGACTACAGAGAAAAATTTTAAAGACTTCAATGCAAGATGTTCAACCAATTCATATTATATGAGTGTTGATTATGTAGGATTCCTTGTAGGAAACTCTAATGTAAAATATAATACCGATTTGTAGAAATGAATAAGAAACAGGCCAAAAATCTCATAAACACATAGAGAGCTAATTATATTAGCTTACTTAGCCTCAGGTTAACTATGGCGATTAAATTCTTGCTAGAGTCACCCTCGCATTTCAGTGAGTCTTTTGGTGTTCATTTCAGTTCATAAAGCATTAACAGATCACCTACTAAGGGCCAGATACTAGGTTGAGAGTCAGAATGAACAAGATGTCTAGAAGTATTTGTTGACTCTTCTGTAGGGGAGAAGGAAGTGTAAATAAGCAACAACAAGGAATGACAAGATCTATAGGAGAAGTGTACACACACACTGAAAGTCAACACAGGTGAGGAACATTCAACACAGCATGGATGGAGGGAGTCCTGGACAGATTCTTGCAGAAGATGCTGTCTGAGATACAAGTTGAAATATAAGCAGCGAGCTTGGAGAAGAAGGGATGGGGCTGGGGATGGGGAGAGAAGTTGGGGTGGGGAAAAGAATCCTATTTCAAGTCAATGCAGCAGCTTGAGCAGAGCCAGAGGATAGAGAAATGGCTTGGTGTAGGGAGCTTTACATCTATTCGAGATTACCATGCAAGGCAGGGTGTGACGTGGAGATAGTTGCAGTGGTTGACCATGGCCTCATAAAGGTTCTTGTATCTCCTGCTCAGTGCTGAGCCTGCACCATGGATGGGTCTCCAAAGGAGAGTTTGAAGCACAGAAGACACATGGCCTGACATGCATTTGAATTGATTCCTTCATGATACATGGTGACAAAATGGCTTGAAAGTAGACAAGACTAGAGGCCAGAGTTGCTTTAAAGCTTATTATATTATAGAGGTCCAGGCAGGAAGCTATTAGGGCCTGGTACTAGGGATAAGCATCAAGGGACCAAGTCAAGATGCATTTATGAAGTAAAATCAGGGAGACTTGGTAATTGATTCAAGGCAGGGAGGAGAGAGAGAGAATGGAAGGAAATATCAGGAACCCATTTCTAACATGAGTGGCTAAGACATGGCCCTGCCCCTAACTGACAGATTTGGCGGAGCAACAGCTTCAGTTTGAAGAATCACTATAGTTGTAACTAGATCTATTGTTATTGCGTAGTAAAACAAGATTCAACTTGTAGTATATATTCGACTTATATTCGATTATTGCTGTATATTTTCCTCTATATTTTTCTTCAGAATATTTCAAGGTGTTTTTAATTTTTGTTTTATTTTTAACTTCCAGTTATACTATGTATGCAGAAAAGTGTGTATATCATAGCTACATAGTGGTTTTCACTATGTGAAAAACTCACTGAGCTGTAAAATTAAGACTGGTACACAGCTCAATTTTTTTTCCCAAAGTGAGCTCACCTATGTAAACAGCACCGTGGATCAAGAAGCACAGTAAATTATCAGCCCTCCAGAAAGCCCCATTTCAGGGCTTTTTAAAGTTAAGCCTGAGATTGACTTTCCATAAAAAAGTGTATTTCTCAATTTGCCCAGTAGTTTTGGCAGGGGACAAACATTGATGAAGTTGAAATTTAAGTTGGCAGGAGGGCAAAAGACAGGAGGTTTATTGAAGTTGTTAATAGTGTTTGGGGCAAAGAGCAGATCTCAGAGAAAGCAAGCATTATGCAGTCTATTCACAAATAGATAATAGAAGGGATCTGGTCATTTTTATGGAAGGGGATGTGCTCGCCTTAATAGTTTGGCAATTGAGATTTCATGTTTTATCACTTTTAAAATGCATTTTTGACTTTTTTAAAATCTCTGACATTGACATGTGTCATACTGTTGCTGCTAAATTACAGCCACCATTAGCCTGGTAGGTGGCAGCAGTCTCTCAGTTGCCTGACTTCGTGTCTCACACCCAGCCTGAGCTCTGGCTGTCATCAGCTCAGTTGAGTTATGTGCATGGCTGGTGCTACGTATGTTGGTGCCACATGCTAAGCAGTGCCACCAAAGGCCAGAGAAATGGTTCCATTTCTCAAGTAGAAGAGAGACATGTCAAAGTCACCAGTGACTGGTGTGACTGCTTCAGCAGGACTGCTGGTAACACATCAGACAGTAGGAATGCAACTTCCTACAGATGTTGAACAGAAGCCTCCTCATTTCCAGTGGCATCTGAGTCACTAGAGAAAGGGACAGAACTGAGTTTGGTCAGGAAAGAGAGTGCTAGCATTAACACTTAAAAAATGAGTTGAGATGAAAATTCTGCAGCATATAATACAGCACAGGCATTGATGTTTCCCAGGGGAAAAGTGATAGAGAAGAGTTGGATCTTGAATGTGATGGAGTTGGGTTTTTTTAATTAATTTTTATTGGAGTATAGTTGACTTAAAATATTGTGTTAGTTTCCACACACAGCAAAGTGAATCAGTTATACATATATATTTATATATCCACTCCTTTTAAAATTCTTCTCCCCATATAGATTATTACAGATTAGTGAGTAGAGTTCCCTGTGCTATACAGTAGGGTCTTATTAGTTATCTATTTTATATATGGTAGTGTGTGTAAGTCAATCCCAGTCTCCCAATTTATCCCTCCCCTCCCTTTTCCCTCTTGGTAACCATAAGTTTTCTACATCTGTGGCTCTATTTCTGTTTTGTAAATAACTTCATTTCTACCATTTTTTTAGATTCCACATGTAAGTGATATCATTTTATATTTGTCTTTCTCTGACTTATTTCACTAAGTATGACAATCTCTAGGTCCCTCCATGTCACTGCAAATCACATTTCATTCTTTTCTGTGGCTGAGTAATATTCCATTGTACACATATACCACATCTTCTTTATCCATTTAGAAATATCTTAACCACTTCATTTTTTTACATTCTAGAGCATGCGTTAAAAAATTGTGATTGAAATGTATTTCAGTAAATGTGAAAAGTCTTTATATAAATGCAAAATAATTCTAAGTGATAAGAACAAGTGACATAACCTATTTGTAGCATTTTATATTGTTGTTGTTCTTAGTGGTATTTTAAAAAAGCAATGGTGCATCTTACACTGGATGGTGTTAGATGTGAGAGTTACAGTATCTCTCCCACCCCCAGTTCATAAGCCATCACTAAGATCCTGTGACAGCTCTTAATAGTCTGTTGGCCCATGATGATGACTAAAGGGAAAATAGCAGTTGATATTTGAGAACTTAATATTCATCTGGTATCTGGATAAGTGGTTTATACATATTATTTTTAATGCTAACATCTCTATAAAATATCTTATTATCCTCCTTTTATGGATTAAGTACCTTCCCAAAGATGTGCTACATCTTCAGAGTTGGATTTCCAACCCACATCTGTCTTATTCCAAGTGCCTTGAATTTAGCAACTACGCACGTTGTCTGTTAGGCAAGTAGAGCACCAGACTCTTTTCTCATCAGCTGTGTCATAGCAAATATAAGAGTCCAACTTACTGGAAGTAAACCTTCAAATTTTGGAAAAACATTCGGAAGGTCAAAGACTTTTTTTTATAGCGCTTGGGTTACTTAAGTTCAGATGCGAACACTAGCACATAACTGCTAGAAGTGGAAATCGCTGTCTTGCTGTTAAACTTTAATAGTTCAGTGAGCAACAGGGTCATCACACAAATGCAGCCCATTCTGAAGATGTCCAGTTCCTTCACATACCTCACTTCAAAGGCTTTTTTGTTGTTAACAAGAATAACAACAAAAACAATAATGAGAAGTCCGTATACTACTAAAACCTATTCTCCAGTATGTGGCCAGAGTTCTTAAGCTCTGGTTTGTACATTCTCATTTGATGGCCCCCTGATAGACTCAGGAACTTTGTTCTAAAATCCAGAAGAGTAAAGTTTTTATATAAATAAAATTGACTAATTTATTTTGTATAAATTAATTCATACAATAAAATAAGATGTGCACACCTAGAAAATGCAGTCTCCTTCTGCAAAAAAAAGGATTTCTCCCCTTTCCTCTAATAAGGCCACAAATAGGATCAGTCAAGCTAATCAATCTCTTTTGGTATAAACAAAAAGAGCCAATTGGTAACCACCCCTGCCAGACTCACCTGGTTCTGTTGGAATCACCCCAGAACTTGTGTTCTTGGCAGGTCTAAACTCTGCACTTTGGGTAAGCTCTGAGTGTATCACTAATTACATAGTTAGTTGTGAGTGAAACACTGAGGGTTTGCGGAAAAAGTCAGGATCAGGGTTGGACCAAGTTTCATCAGTTTCTAATGACTATCTCAGGGTGACCTACTCATTGCTGATCTCAGGTCTGGTTGGATAGCATCACCGCCCCCGTCTTGTGTTTGGCCCTCTCCTGATGGTGGCATGCTGTTTCCCCTTGCCTGTCTGTAATTGGCTGTTCATGAGAAGGAGGATGGATGAGGTGCTGAAAGCCACCACTTGATGGGCACTGACTGTGTGCCAGGTGCTGAGAGAAGGAGCTTAGCATGAGTCGTCTTTATTACTCTGTTATTCACTCTTACCTCTCCAGTGCACAGTTGTGATGCTAAGTCACAGAGCGTCTGTGTCACTGATCAAAAGTCACACAGCTAGGACGTGGCCCAGAGGTGACTTGAACCTAACTCTTTCACATGAGAAAGCATGTGATCTTAATCACCATGTTGGATTTTAGGAATCATGGACTTGAGGATAGGACAGTCTTGGTTCACCGTCTGCTTCAGCTTCCTGCTCTGCATCCTTGTGCAAATCGCTTAACTTTTCTGTCCTGTGGTTTCCGTATCTGTAAAACTAGCATTAACAGACTTGCTGAAGTTTTGTAAGGAATGTTCAAGACATTGTGTGCCAAGTAACTGAGCCAGTGCCTGAAGTATTCTCGTTGCTCAGTGAACGTCAGCCTCTGTCTCAAGTCCCATTTCTACCATGTGGTTACAAGCAGAAACCTACCATCTTCAGATTTTAGACATTTTTTCCCCCTCATGCCAACAGTGAGTTTATAGACGGTCACTAAAGAATATTTCTAAGAGCCCTTTTCTCATGTTATGGTCTATTAAAGGTGAGTGGACGATAACCTCATGTCTGTTTTCCGTTCTGACGGAAGGGCTGATCTGTTACAAGCGTTGGTCTTTCCTAGAGACTGTGATGGGAAGTTGCTCAGGACAGGTCGATGTAACAGTGTCATTCAGATCATCTAGTTAAATGATGCCTGCTCTGACTACTCAAGAGAGAGCCCAGAACAGAATACAATGCATCTGCCCCATTCCAGAAACTTTCCTGATTATTCTGAACAAATGGAAAGGTTGGTAAGAGAAAACTTGAATCAGTAATATATATTACCAGGATGGAAGTGAATCTTTCAACCTCCTAGAAACATCAACGCTTGTAAATTAATAACATGATGTGACTTCATTTGAGCACAAAAGAAGGACCAGGAAATTATGTTGTTTATACATTGTCTTTTAAGTGTCTGATCACGGCCACTGAATACTTAGATTCTTCCAAAGGAGTATTATGCAAGGCTCCGGGCAAGCAAACTGCAAACTTGAGAAGTAACGATTTAAAGATCTTAAAATTTGTGAGTACTGTTCTCCTAGACTTTTTATCAGCATGTTCCACGGGTGCATGCTTCTCGTGTTTGATGGGGATACGCAAAGACAGTACCAACAGAGTGCGGTAATGGTAGCAAAAATAATTCCTCCCATTTAGAATGAGTAGCTGTTCTTTGGTGACCACCACAACAATTGTCTGATTGGTGACTTTACGCTAGGGGCTGCCAGTTTTACCGTAAACTGAAAATCCTGAATCACAGCGATAACTGAGGTTCAACTAGCATTGATCCAAGGCTTTGCTATTTGTTAGGCACCAATAGACACGTGACTTATATTTGCTTCCTTGAATATATACAACCTGTCCTCATGGCGTTTATGCAGATGAGGATACTGGGGCACAGCTGATAAGTGGAAAACCGCAGATTTGCATCCAGTGATCTGACTCTGGAACTTACTCCCCCACTGTCTCTTCCTGTCTGTCTCTATCTATACCCTTATTTTAAGAGTGAACTGCCACTGTATTTGTAAATAAGTGATATGATTACTTTGCCCTTACAAGAAGGCAGTAGCTTCTGGATCAAATAGAAAAGCAATGACTTGGAATGGTCCCAAGAAAAAATGATTCTATACACTAGTTATTGTGCTCTACGGATTTTGGTCATCGGGAGGAAAATCTAAACCTCCCTTTTTCAGATGATTCTCTATTTTATTTCTTCTTTTTAAATAATGACAAGGCTTATTTTGCTGTAAAACAATTTCATCAACACAGCCCAATACTCATACTTTGGTTACCTTTTGGAAAAGAAATTGGGAAGTAAATGGGTTCCTCGTAAGTATTCAAAATTTCAGTGGCTTGTGATTGTGGAGACGGATAATTTGCCCTACGCAGCAATATTTGACCACTTAATACATAAGTTTAGGGCTTGAACCCAAGTGAGAGAATAGAGCTGTGGCTCTAGCAATTTGAGATTTTGCATGTAAAGGTGGAACTGTAAGAAGGAATTAGGACTAGGTGGGCTAGCAGCAAAGATGACCCCACACATGCCAGACCACCGGATCACTTCTAGGGATGCAGAGAGAAATCAGTCTCTGTCTTGAAGGAGCTTGCAGTCCAGTTGAGGTGCAGGAACACCACCAGCCTTGCAAGGAAAAGAATCACAGTGTTCGTTATGGTGCTGTATTGAGGTTTTCCCCTGGGATCTCCACCATCACATGATTCAGGGTGGAAGGAACAAGTCCCAATCAAAATGCCTGATCTTTTCCTTTTCTCTTTCTAACAGTAACTGAAAAGAGGAAATAAGAGTGCAGTCCCTTATTAGAAACTGTGTATGTGCATGTGTGTGCGTGTGTGTGGCGAGTCATATCATTCTGGCACCCCAATGCTATATATGCTCTTGCCTAACATCTTCCCACATTTTCTTTAAAATTCTCTAGGATCGTTTTTCCATATAATACATTCACATTTTTAGGGATGGAAACATCTCATCTTTGGTTTTCTTGGGTTTTTTTTAGATTTATTCCAAGTAGAGCAAAATCAAGTCAGTACCCTTAGAAGATGACTTCCGCTCACAGTTCACCATGATGGGAGGTCTCATTTACACAGCGCATTTCCTCCCATTGTAAAAGGTGTTTACATGACATTTGTTTCCTTTTGATTTAATACTTTTTTTCCTTGTGAGATTTCTAGAGAGGACCATCTTTCATTAAGGTACCAAATGACGACTTTTTTTTCACAATCTTGCAAATAAATCCCAGGAGACTGAGAGATAACGTAAGCAAGCACAGATGTCTCGGATAGTATTTAAGAACACTGAAGACCTTTGAGATTTTTGGCCCAGGTGAAAAATCAGAACAAAGGGGTAAGTGACCAAACTGAAAAAGCTGGAAAAAGCCGATATACGCCGTGACTGAAATATTCATGTACCAGAAAGCCTATTGTGAGAAAAAAAAAACGCTCTGGGTCAAGTGTGGAGAAAGTGAGATTTTTCTATAGGTGACTGGAGTTCTGCGTATCTAAGCCCTCAAGCTCCCAAATCCATACTTGAACGGTAGGTAGTTGTCAAATTTCACCTTAGCATACCTAACATAAAAAGCTGGGAAGATCTTTTGATATTCATGCTCCATCATGATTCGTCAGTGTCAATTTTAGTGTTTCCTAGAGGATTACACAGCGTAGTGCTCTTGCTATAGAAGTGACTGTTAGCCTGAGGTACTAACTGTTTTCTGTCAGACAGTTATAGATTTGTGGGAACATGATAAGATCTGTCCAACAATTAACTCCACGAGCAAATTTTACAAGATAATACCTGGATTCTCCTGCATGTATTTAATGTATTGTCAATATTAAAAATATACGTATATATGTATGTATATATACATGTATATATGTACATATATTTACAATACTTATAATACATATATGTGTTCCCATATATATATATATATATGTTTCACGTGAAATATGCAAAACATTTTCAACCACATGTGTGGATCAAAGACTTTTGTCTATTTCTAAAACCAATCAAAACCTCAAATCCATAAACTTCCTGGATCAGAATTATTTATTTGATCAATAACCTTAAAACTCTCACAGTATTCTACATGCCTGGAGCCGGTTGTATACTTAGACCTCAATAAGGTTACCTTTATAACTTTCTAGAAAAATAGTGTTTCTTTGTTAGGACAGTTGGAATGATAAAACTCAAGCAGCAGAGAATCTTAAACTGTCACAAAGCTTCGTCACAGTTTATTTGCCCTTCATTGTGCCCCCATTAACATCCCACACTTAATGGATCTCAAGACTTGTCATGCTCCATTATTGTGACTTTTTTTTTCCTTCTCTCTCCAAATCCACACTTTAAGCTCATTAGCCATTACATGCTCCAAGCCCTAGCAGGGTTCCTGACACACGCAGAGCTCAATAAATATTTACTGAGTTGAACTGTAGGTGAAAGAGTATGATCATAAGGTCCTTCCGCTACTGCCAGTGACTTTCTTTTGGACTTGGCCTAGGAACTCAAGGTACCTTATGACAGATTTCATTAAAAGGAAGTGACTAAATGACCCTGAGCTCCAGCTACGCATAAAGAAAGCTGGACTGTTTGACTTTTGCTGTAGTTTTAGATTTCTTGTGTGGTTTTTGTCATCCATTCATCCATTTTAAAGAATGGTGTTTACATTACTTTGCCTGTCACAAAGATTTGTTGATGAATGTGTGAACACCTTCTTAAAGTCTTTATGATGCACGCTTTCTTAAATCTGTGCCCCATTCTGGTGTATTTAAGTATCAGCTTAGTTCAGGCTGCTGTAAGAGAATACCATGGACTAGGGACTTAAAAAAACCCAAAATTTATTTCTCACAGTTTTGGAGGCTAAGTTCAGGATCGAGGTGCTGGAGATTGGTGTGTGGCCGGGGCTTGCTCCCTGGCTCATAGATGGCCATCTTCTCACTGTGCCACCACATGGTGGATGGGGCAAGGGACCTTTCTGGGTCTCTTTCTTAAAGGCACTAATCCCATTCCTGAGGGCTCTGCTTTCATGACCTAATTACTCTCAAAGGCCCAGACTCCTCAAACCATTACTTTGGGGGTTAGGATTTCAGCATATGGGGGGAGGGGGATAAAAACATTCCGTCTGTTGAAAATATTCAGGTATGGATTCACTTTCTCAGATATCCTTACAACAAAGGCTCCGATATGACCCACTCTGCCTCCTACTTCTGATTCTTTTCAATCTCCCACTCAATCCCAGTGAAAGGATAACCCATCCTCATAGAGCAACTGAATATACATTGGACATCTATGGATATAAGGGCCCCGGAGCTACTAGAGTGTAAAGATCAGTGAGGGAGAAGAGGTGGAATTTACGGATAATGCTGAAAATGATACCAATACGTGGTGGCCAAACCCAAGCTTGCTGAGAAGTGTATCATGAGTAGCTGTGGGTATACCTGGTTGGGAAGGTGAGGTGTAGCAGCCCATCTGCAGATGTCTTGGCAGGCATTTCTGCAGTACAATCTTATATTTACTACATTTTGCCCAAAATATGAAGTTCTTTATCCTGACTAAAGAAGTAATAAGCCATAAAGAACAAAATACATACATTGTACAGACTAAGAAATTATTTAAAATGTGCTGAATACTATATATAATAAATGTGTAAGTTGTCAAAACACATACTTGAAAAATGAAACCCGGGCTTCCCTGGTGGCGCAGTGGTTGAGAGTCCGCCTGCCGACGCGGGGGACACGGGATCATGCCCCGGTCCGGGAAGATCCCACATGCTGCGGAGCAGCTGGGCCCGTGGGCCATGGCCACTGAGCCTGTGCTCCGCAACGGGAGAGGCCACAACAGTGAGAGGCCCGCGTACCGAAAAATAATGAAACCCTTACTCTGAAAGACAAAATGACTGTTAAGACACATATTGAGAATTAATCAAATTACCGTTACCTGTGGTTTAATATGATTAGCTCTTCAAACTGTATAAAATAATTTGGTAAAACTACATATTTCACCAAGATGGCTTTTGCAGAAAAGGGTGGTAAAATGCTTTGAAAACTGTGACTGACTTGCCTGCACAGTAATCATCTAAGTTTTATTCTACTTTGAAAATAGTTGTGAGCAAAAGATATTTCAGTGCTAACATTTTCTATTACTGAAGATGGTAAAAACACTTTTCTGCATCTAGCACATGTTATTTAGCAAACAGCTGTCAGGGTAGACACCTGCCATTACATACAAATTACTTTTCAAAAATAATAGTTAGCTTTTAAGTCTAAGGTAAATCAAAGAGTGAAAGCAACTAATAAGCTCTTAGCAAGGACTTTATCATGGGGAGGGGCATCTGTTTAACCTTGAATATCAGCAGTAGGAACAACTCGCTAGCTATAAAAAAGCATCTCTGGGAATTTTTGAAAGGGTTCCATTTTCCCTATTGAGAAACATGGAAATTATGCACCCTTGCTCAAAGTGAAATTGGTAAATTGGAATCACTACAATCAGAAACATCTCTTCTTTGGTTTTCTTGTTTTTTTGTTTTTTTTTGTTTTTTACATCTTTATTGGAGTATAAATGCTTTACAATGGTGTGTTAGTTTCTGCTGTACAACAAAGTGAATCAGCCATATGTATACATATATCCCCATATCTCCTCCCTCTTGCATCTCCCTCCCACCCTCCCTATCCCACCCCTCTGGGTGGTCACAAAGCACCGAGCTGATCTCCCTGTGCTATGCAGCTGCTTCCCACTAGCTGTCTGTTTTACATTTGGTAGTGTATATACATCAATGCTGGTCTCTCACTTCCTCCCAGCTTCCCCTTCCCCCTGTGCCCTCAAGTCCGTTCTCTACGTCTGCGTCTTTATTCCTGCCCTGCCACTAGGTTCATCAGTACCACTTGAATATGTCAGTGGTGAATGCACAATTCACACGGATGATTTGCCCATCGTGTGTTCTTTTCATCTCTTTCTTCCTCCTTCTCTATTCAAATTCACTTTTATTTACCATCACAGGAATGTTTGCCAAGAATTTTTAAACACATTCTTCTGTTCTTCCTTTTCCTTACTTAGATGAGGATGACCAGTGACTTAGGGAAGTTGGCGTATTTAAACAGTGGCAATCAGTCACCATGCCCGAATGTCCCTTACGTGCTCTTCTTAAGGAAGTGGGATGCCTCATTGTTCTGGAATATACTACCCTAGGGATTATCTTTCTGACTCCCTCACTGCTCAGTCTAGTGGAGGCCTCTCAGTAATTTGGTCATCATCCTCGGAGACGATTGCTTCCTGGACCTGCCTTTGTCTTTAAAAGAACAATATCAATGCCTTTGCCTCACCGATAAAATCTTTCTCAGCCACTTAGGTCTTGTCTGCCGGGCCTTTGATCTAGTCGTCAACTCCTGTAGATCAGTTCGCAGTCCTGCCTCACTGCCCGTGAGTTTGGGGGTCTCCATTTCACTGAGTTCTATTTTCTGTATATTCCGTGTCCTTGCAAAATGGATCGTGTCCTGGACCTGATCCTGTCCCCTCATGTCCTGTCCTTGTCTTGGCCTATTGCCTGTTCTAATCTACCAATCTTGCATCTATTTCTCCCCTTTCTCATCACCCCTGATCTGCTACTGCTTATCCTGTAGTGTAATACATAATCAGCTGGGATGGAGCTGCCATGGATACGGTTGTTTTTATGGTGTTGTAAGGGTATAGTTGAAATAAAAGGTATTATTAAATCAGAAGTTATAACTCTGACCCGTAAGAGTACACCTTGATTTTGACAACATCATGATTGAAGAAGCACCCCCATTTCAGGAGAGTTACAAGTGAAGTATAGAAAGCTTAGATCTGAAGTATTGTGGTAATGCGGGACCTTTTACTTTTAAAAGGAGAGCTATGGATAATCCAGAAATATGGAAAAATCAAGACTTGGGAGGGGAGACAAGATTTGGAACCTGACTAGCCAAGAATAATTTTGATTAAATTATCTACTACTTGATAATATGTTCATTAATTTTTCAGGATGGATAGAAGCAAAATTTAGCTTGTTTTCAACTTTCTGGATTACGCCAACTATACTTTTCTTTAATAACAGGGTGGCGGTTCAGACATTTGTTCACAAACTGATTTCTATCCGGGGCTGTTTCTCCTCAAAAGGAACTTTTGTGACGAGAAAGAAAATGGATCCAAGAGAATATTTAAGATAATAATGAAACATACCTATGATATAGTCCCACAGACTAATCTAGCATTGCTTTATGTATCTGAGACATACTATGCTAGCCTAAAATTAATATTCTTTTTTACTTATAATATTTCCTTTCTTTCTGGCCCCATCCCAATCCTTGCATACATGCTTCACTCTCCAGGCTTTTCACAGAGCATACATGAAGCAAAGATTGCCCATTGTGGGCAAAAATAATTTGAGATTAAAAAAAAATCTATTTGGCTAACAGATTTTTAAAGCTTGTATCCAAATGACTAAAGATAAGAAGGTTATAACGTCTCCTTAATCCATTCTGAGCTGAAATCTCATACTGAGGCTGGGCTGTATAGACATTGCCACCGCAAGCTACGCGTCTGTTTATTTTCTGCCTTTTGAACACTGGCTCTCATTTATCTCTGAATGCCCTGTTGGGCTACGTTCAGCACGCTAACGTGACAGCTTTGAGTTAGCCTTATAAGGGGCACTTTGTGAAGTGGCTTTCGCATCACTTCGTACCATATTAGAGACGGGTTGGCAGTGAAAATATTTACAGTGAGGGAGTTCTCTCTTTGTTCACATTTTCTGTTTTTTGTAGTTGCTGTCATCTCTGTGACTGCTTCCTTCTCAGGACAGTGAAACAGCTAATGACAGCATGCCCTCTGTATCTATTTTGAGGGTGAGAGAGGTTTGCCTTGCTTTTGTGGATGGAAATGGGGTTTATCCATGACACTTGACAACTGAATTGTCACCTTCCCCTCAGATGGTTTCCTAATTATAATTTGTTCTGTGCAGGGTCAGGAAACAGAAGAATAGAAAAACAGAATCTCTTTGCTGTAAAGCAAATAGGATCAGGACAGCCTGGAAGCCAAGGAAAGTCAGACTGGAAATAGCTCCAAGGTGCCGGCTGGCTGGGAAGATGTGCTATTTGGGAAGGTTACTCAGGTGGTTCAAATTGAGTCTAACCTTAAGTGAACTTGACTAATGATGGGCTCCGTGGTTTCTATCTCAAAATAGGCTGGCCCTCAGGTACCTTGTTAAGATTTGAAATTACCATTTTGAAAGTACCATCTATTATTGTAACTTAGCACTCAAACTCCCATTTTTAAGTAGTCAGTGGAGGTCACATTTGCAACACTCAGAGAGCATTGAATTGAAAATTTCCCTGGATGTTTTAATTGCCTTGCTGTAGACAGCATAGGTTATTTTAAATGGCTATGAGAAACCACTAGTCACATGTGAAGCATGATGGTTTATTGACTTTGAAGGGGGCATGTTTGGTAGTTGAAAGAATGATCAGGCTTGCAAATGCCTGAGCATCTTGTTTGCCAGTATTTTGTTTCATATATAACCTTTCACTGTTTCCAGGACTATGTGAGGTTTGGAGGGGAACTGAATTAATTACTGTTTACATCATGGGGAACTTGAAAGGATCCTTAATCCACGAAGTGTTAAACAACCCAAGATAAAAGTTATTGACTTCTTAAGAAACTGTTTGGGTTACTCCCCTCCTTCTCTGTCTCTTTTTCTCCTACTTCCAGTTCTCTTTTTCTCAGTCTTTGTTTCTTTATCCATTGTTAAGCTCTTCATTCTCCACTTTCTCTCTCTCTTCCTTCTCAGACTTCCTTCCATTGTTTTTCTCATAGCCAGAGAACTTGTAGTTTGTTAAAAAAAAATGCTTTTGGACACCTTGTCTCTGAGGTATTGGGAGCAAGATGCACAAAGCCCTCTTTTAACAGGTTGAGTAAACCTCAGTTGTCTAAACCTTCTGCTTCAGAGGAGTTATGCCAAGGTAGGCAGTGGTCAGAAGCTGCAAACTCCTCCAAATTGGCACGATGCTTGTCTTAAAAGAGTTCATCACTTCACTAAAAAGTGATACCCCTTATTTTCCAACAGTCTGAAGGAGATATTTGGAGAGATACTCTTCTTTTTGTATTTTGAGACAGCAGCCATCTTTACTATATTTTTTACAGTGTCACAGCTCTCTCTCCCCTGATGAGAGATCACATCTCTTTGTGTCCCTAACATCTTCCACAGGATGGCTCCAGTGAAGTGTTCAGTGAACAGAAGTGATCAGAGAGAGGATCAAACCCGTCACTGTGGCTAGATTCACCGTCACTACAAAGAAAATGGATTAGAGCATCCAAATCTAACGACAGTGCTGTATCATCTCATACAAATTAGAGTTAATGATTCAGCATTCATAATGTCACCAATAACTGTTAAATTCAAGGTGGTTACCTCCTACTTCAGTATTAGCATTCTTTTTAAAAATTTTTTTATTTTATGTTGGAGTATGTTGATTTATTTTATATTGGAGTATGTTGTGTTAGTTTCAGGTATGTACCAAAGTGATTGTTATACATATATCCATTCTTTCTCAGATTCTTTTCCCATGTAGGTTATTACAGAATATTGAGTAGCATTTCCTGTGCTATACAGTAGGTCCTTGTTGATTATCTGTTTTATATAGAGTAGTGTGTATATGTTAATCCAAAACTCGTAGTTTACCTCCCCACCTTCTGCTTTTGGTAACGGTAAGTTTGTTTTCTATATCTGTGAGTGTGCTTCTGTTTTGTAAATAAGTTCATTTGTATCATTTTTTTTGATTCCACGTATAAGTGATATCATATGATATTTGTCTTGGTCTGACTTACTTCACTTAGTCCATCCATGTTACTGCAAATGGCATTATTTCATTCTTTTTTATGGCTGAGTAGTATTCCATTGTATGTATATACCACCTCTTCTTTATCCATTCATCTGTTGTTGGACATTTAGTTTGCTTCCATGTCTTGGCTATTGTAAATAGTGCTGCAGTGAACATTGGGGTGCATGTATATTTTTGAATTACGGTTTTCTCCAGATATATCCCCAGGAGTGGGATTGCTGGATCATATGGTAGCTCTATTTTTAGTTTTTTAAGGAACCTCCATTCTGTTCTCTATAGTGGCTGTACCAATTTACATTCCCACCCACAGTGCAAGAGGGTTCCCTTTTCTCCACACCCTCTCCAGCATTTATTGTTTGTAGACTTTTTGATGACAGCCATCGTTACCAGTGTGAGGTTATACCTCACTGCAGTTTTGATTTGCATTTCTCTACTACTTAGCAGTACTGAGCATCTTTTCATGTGCTTTTTGGCCATCTATATGTCTTCTTTGGAGAAATGTCTATTTAGATATTCTGCCCATCTTCTGATTAGGTTGTTTGTTTTTTTGATATTGAGCTGCATGAGCTGCTTGTATATTTTGGAGATTAATCCCTGGTCATTCTCATTATTTGTAAGTATTGTCGCATTCTGTGGGTGGTCTTTATATTTTGTTTATGGCTTCCTTCCACTATTAGTATTCTCTAGAAAAGCTTTTACTTAAAATATTCCTTAGAGTGTAAGGAGGTTTTTAGGTTTATTTTCTTATACTAACTAGGAAGACATATCCTTTAAGTTATATATATGTAGCATTTGTCATTAATGATATACATAGTAAATAATAGTAACCGATATGAAAAGGTACAGTATAAAGTAATAATAATAAAATAGTAAGGTAGTAAATATTATACTATACACACAAACATACACACACACACATAGGATATGTACAAATATTTTATTTCAAAACCTAAGAGAAACTAGCTTGGAATTTTCTCACATTTATTTTACTTCCAATATTGTTTGTCAAACCACAATGGCCAGTTTTCAAATTTGGAAAGTTTTACGTGAATTCTATGTCAGAAACAGAGATGTCAATGTTCCTTAATATGATTATTGATTTTACTGTGGCAATAGATTAAGATCAGAATGAAGAGTGAATTCTTTTGTCTGAGGTATAATAGAGGCAGCCTGGATAAATAGGATTCTTTTAAGTAGAAAGCACACACAATATAATGTTAGAGAGATAAAGGTGAAAGATGGCTACAGGAAGACTAGAAAAAGTTCAAAATTAATGTACGGGGTCCTTTGCTTAACAAATCTGGCAGATATAAAAGAAAGAGACAAATATTTGAATATTTGTCAATATTCAGAAACAGAAAAAATTCTCTACCTGCCATCATACTTCTTCAGCTTTCAAAACATTACTTAGTTATTGATCTGCTTGAGACCATTTAAGAGTTGTGACTTTGTAAAGAGTATATCCATTCCCTGTAAGAAATAAAATGTGTCTTCATACCTTTGCTTGACACTGTAGCAGGGAAATTATCTTTTGTTTCTATTTTATTTTCTATGCATGAATATAAACATGACTTAAGTCTGACTGCTGGAAACCAGGCACCAACACCCATAGCTCATCGCTGCAGGATGCATGGGCTGATCATGATGATAAACAAATCTAATGGATCCTTCATTTGGGATGATAGCTTTAGGTGTTCTCTTGGCATTAGTAGTGGCGAAATCAAGAACTGTAAATTCTTAATTGCTCAAATTGGAGAAGGTTAAGGGAGCTATCTTTCCAATCCATGGAGGAATATTATGGCTGAAAACAACAAGGAACTTGACTAAATTATCGCAAAGTTGTCTGTAAGTTGAAGTCGGGAGAACAATTAAAAGAAAAAAAATATATATATATATATAATTAATCTTGTCCATATTAAACCATTTTTTAAAAAGAGTCTTGGGTGGCAGAAGGCTGAACACTTCTAGCGAACTTTCATGGATGTTCATAGCGGAAGAATTATAGAGGTCATGCCATTAGAAGCACACCAGTTTAGTGCCTGGAATGTTTTCACAGAAATAGAAGTACAGTGTAGGGGTTGTTTATAAGCTAATCCCATTGGAAGTGTACTTCCAACGTTATCACCTGTACTCAACTGTGGTGGATATGCTATTAGGGAATTATTGAATATTGATGGTTTTCTTTGCCTTGTAAACAGTTGGCTTAAATTGTCACCTGTATCTACTTCTCAGGTCCCTGGCCTACAGACACACATGGCCGACTCTCATCCATCCTTCAAGGTTGTGGCAGGCGACGGCCACTCTCTCTCTATTCCTTCTATTTCCTTAGTGATACAACTCAGTTTTTTGGGGTGACAGTGTACACAACTAAAAGACTACATTTTTCAAAAGTATCTTCTGGCAATGAGGTTTACCATGAGACTATTTTGGGCAATGGTATATAGATGGCAGTGTTGTATGCAACGCTGGGAAGATGCCGTAGAAGGACTTCACCCAGTTGGAAACGGTGCCCCTTTGTCTTTTTCCGTATCTCCCATCTTGCTGTCTGGAGTGAGTCCATGATCGCTGGAACTTTGGCAGTATCCAGGACCCTATGTGGCATTGAGGATGGAATTGACTTGACAGAGTGGTGTAGCAGAGAAATACAAAGAGTGTGGGTCCCTGGTAATCATGGGACTGCCATGCCAGCTCTGGACAGTTTATCTATCAACTTATGTGAGAGGGAAATAAACATACTTTTGAGCAACTGTTATTTTGACTTTTCTATTTTTGCAACCAAATCATTTCTGAATTCTTACTGATTAAAAATCGAAATGTCTTACTAATTCTAAAATCTAATACAGAGATGGACTAAAAATTCAGAACAATATAGATTTTTGGAAACATCACTGTAGGACTTAGTCAAAACGTGATTTTAGTCCTTTCCCAGTGACTCTATGGCAATGAGAGTTTTGGGTAAATTACTTTCCCTCTCTGAGTGTTATTTCCTTCTCTAAAAGTAGAGATCTGAATCCTTTAGCACTAACATCCTGTCCTGGAGCATTTGAGAAACATTGTCCTTGCAACCTGGCTTCTAAAGGAAAGATCAGTAAGAGGACACAATGCCCAAGTCCAGCCAAGACGTGCCTCTAATGGGAATCCATGCATCCTGGAGGGGATTAGCAGTTCCATCTCAAATGCTTTCCAGAAGCAACTGTGTTAACAGTTAACAGTACTAGTAGTACATCATTCATGACATTCTCTCTCCTCCTCAGTCTCCACAGGAAGCAGTCAACCTAAAATGTAATTACAGGTAAAAAATATGCAGTCATGGTCATTAGAAGACGATATGGTAGCAGGTGATGTGATAGCAGAAGTTGTAGTATACAAGGAAGGAATCTTAAAAATGGTCAATTCTAAAACAATCAGTATTTCCAACCATACGCAGTGAAGAGAACCTACCAGGCTACTGCAATCTGAAAAATACCTTGAAATTTTTACAGGAGGTATTTTCTCACACACATACTTAACCAAGAAACAGTCTCCTGATTTCAGGTCCTAAAAGCTGCAGCTAAAACAGAGATGGGTAAAATAATTTTATTTCTAGAGGAAGGTGTTTGGGCCAATGAATGACAGGACTGCAGAAACCAGTACAAGCCCCACTGGCATGCTGCTTGCAGTTCTGTTTACTGTAAATTCAAATATTTCACAACAGTTATATCAAGGCCTCTTAATCCTCAGTGAACTTCACCAGTATTTTGGACCTCTGGCTAAGACTTAACCCTCCCAAAGCTTTAGTATTTGTTTTTCCTTTTCACTTCTTCTATGTCCATCCAGGAACTAGGAAGATGGACTGAGAGGAAATAGACAAAGGCTCAGCTTTGCTTCTTCCACTATTGCCTGTGATCTGCAGACAGAGGAGAGTCTTATTAACAAAGTCAGCAGATTCCTTATCACCCCTGACAGCAGGGAATAGCCTGCCTCATATACCAGGTGAAACTATGTAAACCTTTTGTCCCAGAGACCTTGTTGAAGAATCAATGACATTTTCCCTAATTGCCTCCTTGTTGAGTGATGGTAGTATTTGAGTGAAGGAGCCTCTTAATTTTACGCTGGAGGTATTTGGGAATTAGTAACTCCTGGGGTTTCTGTTTATGTATCACCTAACTATTCTTCCAAGAGTGCCATCACTGACATAGAAAGATGTTGTATAGTTTATTAGTCTGTAAGAATAAGTATTGTAATAAGAGAAGAAACAAGATCAATTTAAATAAGCATTAATTTTACTTCATCACCTCGTTTTATTCTTTGCTATAAATTCAGTGGAATTATGGATCCTACCCTCAAGCCATACAAGTTTCCCTACTTTCTTCAAAAGAACCCCACTTCTTCATTACTCTCTACATTTGTCTTTACCACCGTCCTTCCCAGCGTAGGCTTCCCTTTGCCTCTTTGCTGGGGAAATCTTCCTCCTATCCTCCAGTTATCTTGCACACCTCTTGGTTGTGTCTTCTCCAAAATTCCAGTTTCTCATAGTTGTTCTCACCTTAATGACCCTTCAGTATTTGATTTAGACCGGTTCCATCCACTAAAGTGGTTTCTGGGGAACTAGACTAATCTAATGATTCTGTGGAAGAAAAGGATGGTGGACCACATGTAAATGCCACATGTTATGTTCCCCCGTGTGGTGAGTAACAATGCACGAATGCACTCAGGGAGTTCGTTATGCTTTCTTTAAATACTTCTTGCATGCTTACGAGCATGCCAAACTCAAGTTCATTTAAATTGGTGACTCCGTAGTTGCCACGAGACATTTATTTGTCGACCAGATAATCATTCACTTATCTGTCTTCTTCCCTGCTAAGAGAACCCAGGTTTTCTTTTTTTCCTGGCAACAAGAAATCCATCATCAGAAGTTAAATCATAAGTCAATCACGGCAATCACTGTTTAGAGTATGGATGATAATATGACATAATTTCAGCCAATGAGATATGAGGAAAAGATGGTGAGGAGGGGGACATTTCAGAACAAAATCTCCTTGATCAAAAATCAAATAGACAAAAGAGAAAGCCTTTGTCTACCAGAGCTCTCCCTTCCTTCTCTTAATGATATCAGGTGAAGTGTGATGCCTGGAGCACCAGGAACCACCTTATGCATCTGAGACAAAGGTTAAGAGAACTTCAGTGAAAAAATCCAGTCCCTTGGCATGGTGGAGTCACTGTACCAATCTGAAAACCAGCTACAATCCAGATTTATTTTGTGATTGTATTATCTAAGTCACTATTAACTGAGTAATAGAACTCACTGTAAGGTTACTTGTAGCCCAAAGTATCCTCACTTGTGATTTTCAAATACCAGTGCCACTCCAGCATTATGTACATGATGTGATCCAGTAAGATACATAAAAGAAAGGAGAGACATAGTTTCTTTCCTCAAGGAGTCTGGTAGCATACAAAACTGGTAATAATAAAACTGGGATGAAAGCTAAGTAACAAACGGCAAAGAGTGTTGAGGACCAAGAGAAGACTCTTTGCTTAGCTACAGAGAATCACGGGAAATTCCCCAAAGCAGTTTGCATGTGTTAAACCTGCATCTTGAAGAAGTATTAGGGTTTAAATAAGTAAAGATAGGAAGCAGGTATTTCAGGCCTGTCCACAGCCCATACATAAATAAGGCCACGGAGAACTAAATACATTCATTCTGTAAAATTGTCTGATAAATTTATCTGGTCTGATGAATTTGATTATAGATATACTTTGGAATAACTTTGATGTTTTGTGTGTGTGTGTATGTCTGTGCTTTACAACATTTTGGAGGCTTTAAAATGCAAGTTTACTCTTAACTCCGAATTTACCTTCTACCTTATCTATGGTACCACCGTCAGTCCTTCTTCTATTTAGCTGTTCTGTTTCCTTTGTGATCTGTATCTCTCTGTATATGTGAATATGTATACATATATATATATTTACACATATGTGTGTGTGTACGTATATAGTTACGTATTAGGTCATCAGATCTCTAAAACTGGTTTACCTTATTAATTATTATATCTATAGTTCCTAAATTTTACAGATTAAAAAAAAAACCTGGTCATATGCCATTGGTATAGTAATGTGTTATCTGAATTAAATAATAGGGAATTATTTACTGTGCAGAACTCTAATGAATCATCTTTTTGTATGAACATATAGTCACTGAATGCTTGTTTACTTGGAATATAAGCCATACAAAAGCTAAAATAAACAGCCTAGTTTTCTTCCTTTTCATAAGGGAAAAAAAATAAATAAGAAATTTTTGTCAAGTAAGCCTCTTTCAGGGAATCAAAGGATCAGCACAGACTTAACTTCACCTCTGGAACATCTACATCTGTAGTCTTACACAATGAGAATGAATGTTCCCGCAGCTCTGCCAGACCCTGACAGTGGCTTCTGAATCATTGAGTGAAGATTGCATCTTGCTCGGTAGCATTTCCAAGTGCATTTTACTATGCTCGTGCTTTTTCTCAACTGGAATTCACACAGAGCCTAGCACATAGTTGCTACGGTGTTCAATTAACTCTAACACTCCATGTTCAACCATCCTTAATAATCAAGATTTTTGGGACTATAATGTACTTATAAAGGTGGCAATGGTTCTCAGAGAGAAAATAAGTTTGAATTTGATTTCATTCTCCCCTGAAACAGACTTCCTTCACTTTAAGAGTCTCCTGGCTGTGTCCCTGTAAAGGACTGAGCCTTTTGTCAGCATTGTCATTGTGCTCTCTGCTGAGAGACCGGATGACGAAAGGTGGCTGGGAAGCATGATGAGCTTTGATAATTGGGACGATTGGCAGGTAGAAATGAAAATAGGTAAGGTAGAGACAGGCCACAAGACATTAAAAAGATCTCCTTTTATTTTCATTTTGTGACCATGTTGTTATGAGTGCGGCTGTCCTTTTACCCTGACGGACCTCATGCCCAGTGGTTCTCAACCACGGCAATTTTGAACAGCCTCCCCGCTCCCAACCCACCACTCGCACGCACACACACACACACACGCACGCACACCTCACGCACACACACCACACACACACCTCGCACACACACACACACCACTCACACACCCCGCACACCACACACCGCACACACACCACACTGCACACACACCACAGACACTACACACACCGCACACACACCACACTGCACACACACCACAGACACTACACACACAGGGATATTTTGCATTGTCTGCAGTCATTTGTGACGATGAGAACTGCAGAGTATACTACTGGCATCTAGTGACAGAGGTCAGGGATGCTTCTAAACATTCTACACTTCCCACTGTACAAAGAATTATCTGACCCCAGATGTCAATAGTACTAAGGTCGAGAGATGCTACTCTACAGAGATTTGACATTTGTACTGCTAGCAAAACACCTTAAAGGTCACCCTTGAGTGTTTGAAAAACCAAACCTCTTGGTGTGAGAATCTGGCCCTCAGAGCCTGAAAGAGAACTACGATCATTTCTGATATACTGAGAAATGTTAAAACACTTAACTTTGGTTACTTTTTGTTTCTTAATATATAGTTTATAGGGATATTGGACAGAGATAGATAATTCAGAGACATGTAAGATGAGGAGGGACCCTGATAGGTCATAAAAATCATTTCTGCCCTTCTGTCT
Organism: Leucopleurus acutus; assembly: GCF_964270905.1. Classification (NCBI taxonomy): domain Eukaryota; kingdom Metazoa; phylum Chordata; class Mammalia; order Artiodactyla; family Delphinidae; genus Leucopleurus; species Leucopleurus acutus. The sequence goes on along the minus strand of NC_139153.1, from coordinate 10,047,147 downwards.
GTTTGCCTGGTAAAGTGTACACTGGTGATTTCTGTGGTACCATATTGGGAGGGAAATTTCCCTTTGTCTGTTGTCTTTTTATGCTATGGAGATATGGGTAGAGGTATTTCTCCAATCTACAGAAGGCCACAGAAAGCCTGTTTACGTACTACACACGCATGCAACCTTTCTCACACTTGTAGCCAAGATGCCTATCTCAGCAAATAACACTGGACAGAAGAGCCCTGTATGTGACTATGGTGCATACAGTTTTCATTTTGTAAATATTGCATGTTCCTCTGTGGTATAGCTTGGGCTCATATGAGTCGCCTCATTTTATGGCTAGAGAAATAATCCTGGAGAGTGTGTCCCACTAGATGGCCGCTACATGTGTTGCTGTTTCGGCGGCTATAAACCACCCAAAAGTTATAGCTTTCTCCTGATCTTCCATGTTTCATAGGAAATAGGGAGAGACAAGTTTTGTCTCCAGCGCTGTTTCTAACGTTTGCCAAGTGTGAGATGTGAAGGATACTATGTTTTCCTCCCTACCCCCGGTAAAATCATCATCTTCATCGTCATCCTCATCAGTAACCACAGCCTTATATTATTTCCTCTCAGGCATTTCAGTAAGAAGATTGTTTCTTTTGTCTATAAATTCTGACCTTGCCTTGATACTGCATCTCACTTGTTCACCTTGGTCTCGGTCAGGTCATGTGATTTCCCTTGAGTCAGCCATGTAGCTTAAAGGAACGCTGTGTTCTGATAGGCTCGTTTGTGTCACACACGGCATCTGGATCCTGCAGTACCACCATCTCCACATAAACTACAGGAACAGAGTGATGTGGAAGGCAAAACCGTCAGTATTCATGACAATAATCTCTGTATCAACTATAGGGTGCTGCAAAGTCTCATGAGGTTATATATGTAAAGTATTTCACCTCCAAAAGCCTGGTATATAGAGAGATTTAATAAAGCAATAATAATAAAAATAATAGATAACATTCTTTAAAATATGTATTAGACAAATTTGACTTGCAATCCACACATAAAATTACTTGGTTCTAAGAAAATGGTTACTACCACTTACAGAATGTTAATGTATTTGGTGTCATACAATCAAAGAAATGAAAGGCAGAGGAAAAAGAGTTGCAATACTTGATGATAACCTTTGTTGTGAGGAATTTAAGGTTGAGTGAAATTCCAGACTTTAAACAAATTCAAAATTATCAGTCATTCCTCAGTACTTTGAAGTAAATACTATCAAAAATCAGAACTGACGCCCAGCCGTCCTAATACGAGCAGAGATGTTATCTAGAGAAGACATACATATAAATCATGGAGAGTGGTGCTTCAGAGAACGAGCCTGAATGCAGTATTTGACCGTTTTTCCTTTTGGGGGGAGTCCATATCAATAGAGCTTAATAAGAACTACGAGTGAAATTCCTGCTGACTGTGAACTTAATAACGCCCCACGGGGAGTTCGTTAATACCTCAACAGGTACACTGAAGCATTATCTTAATTGCTCATGATACTTCCAAAAATTGCCTTTTACAAGTTTCGTGGAAACTCCCCTCTGGAGCAAGTGTTAGTACATTTTGGATTGCCTTTCTTGGCTGTGCAGATTCCCCAGGAGCCTGGTGGGGCCATAAACCTCATCTACCTTTCCAAAGGTAAGAAGTTCCCAGGTGACTGACTTTGTTATAGCCGCTGCCCTTATAATAGAAAGAAGAAGAAGCAGCTCAAAACGCATGAAACAAATTTCAGATCTTTCATTTGTTTCTACATACATGAAATGGTTCTACTTTTTAAAATAAATGTTTAGTATTTATTTTTCATGGCAAGTTCATGTTGGAATAGGAGCAACAGTTTGGATTTTTAAAATATTTGCATTGTTGTGATCTAGTTCACATCTGGATTTGGATCTTCAGTTATTTTGACAGATGTTGACACTAAGATGATGCCTAAAGGAGTGTGTTTCCAAGCCTGTGGGATCCCTTTGCCTTTAGAGTGATTATGGGATAAAACTAAATTTAGAAGGTTCTATCCTGTCAACACTTGGAAAGTAAAAGCGCTTCACGCCAAGTCTGTCTCGCAGAGTCAGAGTGAACTCTGGGCACTGTGGTGTATGGTGCTCGGAGTTGTCAGGTCTCAGGCATAGAGGGAAAAACACCAGAGTGAACAATCCCCTAAGTGCCTCCCTAGGTCCCTTTACCTTTGAACCCCGATCCGTTGTCAGCTTGTTCTACCTGCCAGTGATGAAGAAGGAAATCCCAGGGAAAAATGTGCCAGGGAAAAGAGAGGGTGACAGAAGTGTTGGCTGCTGTGAGTTCAGCTGCCCCTCAGAGCCCCTCCCAGGGCGGGGATGACTCCCAAGTGCTGTGGGTCCCTTCGGCCACACCAACGCTGTGCAGGAGGGATTCTGTTTCCTTCAGATTACTTCATTCATTACTTCACCGGCTTACCCTTTTGGTCAACAAATAACGATAAGGTTCGTATTTCTGTACCCAGTGCAGTGCTGTCCAGTCGTGACAAAATGATGAACAAGGTCAGTACTCTCCAAGAAAGGTGCGACCAATAAACAGATAAACAGATAATTGTATAATGAGAGTTGTGACACTTCTTACCAAAGAAAACTAGTGCTGCAGAAAAACTCATCAGTTGACCACTGCTTTCTAGGGCAAACGTGGGAGAGATTAGGAGGGAGCCTTGAGCACCTCCTAGTGAGTGGTGTGTGCCACTAATCTGGGTCATTCTTTCAGTCCACCTAAAGAATTCAGTCACCACAGTCGCTTGTATTGGTGAGGTACACATATTGATGACTTGAGAGTTTTTACAGTGTGTAGAAGATGGAAGTTACTTAAATGTCCATTGTGATTTTCTTGAAAGTAGTTTTCCCCTAGCCTGTTTCTCTTCAATTTACAGATATTCCTAAATATGCATAAATATTTTAAAAGTCCAATTAGAGTGAATTGGGTCTTCCTTTTCCTATTTTAAGGATAATGTATGCATTCGGAAAATGTTACATCTGATGACTTGAAGAATGATGGTTTTATTGCTTTTACTGTTTGCTTTACAGTGCTTAAAAGGTGTCAGGAAAGTTCACTTCTACATAAATTTTATTTTATCTATTTATTTTTTAACATCTTTATTGGAGTATAATTGCTTTACAATGGTGTGTTAGTTTCTGCTTTATAACAAAGTGAATCAGTTATACATATACATATGCTCCCAAATCTCTTCCCTCTTGTGTCTCCCTCCCTCCCACCCTGCCTATCCCACCCCTCTAGGTGGTCACAAAGCACGGAGCTGATCTCCCTGTGCTATGCGGCTGCTTCCCACTAGCTGTCTGTTTTACATTTGGTAGTGTATATATGTCCAGGCCACTCTCTCGCTTTGTCACAGCTTACCCTTCCCCCTCCCCATATCCTCAAGTCCATTCTCTAGTAGGTCTGCATCTTTATTCCCGACTTGCCCCTAGGTTCTTCATGACCTTTTTTTCCCCTTAGATTCCATATATATGTGTTAGCATATGGTATTTGTTTTTCTCCTTCTGACTTACTTCACTCTGTAAGACAGACTCTAGGTCCATCCACCTCACTACAAATAACTCAATTTTGTTTCTTTTTAGGGCTGAGTAATATTCCATTGTATATATGTGCCACATCTTCTTTATCCATTCATCTGTCGATGGACACTTAGGTTGCTTCCACGTCCTGGCTGTTGTAAATAGAGCTGCAATGAACATTGTGGTACCTGACTCTGAATTATGGTATTCTCAGGGTATACGCCCAGTAGTGGGATTGCTGGGTCGTATGGTAGTTCCATTTTTAGTTTTTTAAGGATGCTCCGTACTGTTCTCCATAGTGGCTGTATCAATTTATATTCCCACCAACAGTGCAAGAGGGTTCCTTTTTCTCCACACCCTCTCCAGCATTTATTGTTTGTAGCTATTTTGATGATGGCCATTTTGGCTGGTGTGAGATGATATCTCATTGTAGTTTTGATTTGCATTTCTCTAATGATTAGTGATGTTGAGCATTCTTTCATGTGTTTGTTGCCAATCTGTATATCTTCTTTGGAGAAATGTCTATTTAGGTCTTCTGCCCATTTTTGGATTGGGTTGTTTGTTTTTTTGATATTGAGCTGCTTATAAATTTTGGAGATTACTCCTCTGTCAGTTGCTTCATTTGCAAATATTTTCTGCCATTCTGAGGGTTGTCTTTTGGTGTTGTTTATGGTTTCCTTTGCTGTGCAAAAGCTTTTAAGTTTCATTAGGTCCCATTTGTTTATTTTTGTTTTTATTTCCATTTCCCTAGGAGGTGGGTCAAAAAGGATATTGGTGTCATCAAGTGTTCTGCCTATGTTTTGCTCTAAGAGTTTGATAGTGTCTGGCCTTATATTTAGGTCTTTAATCCATTTTGAGTTTATTTTTGTGTATAGTGTTAGGGAGTATTCTAATTTCATTCTTTTACATGTAGCTGTCCAGTTTTCCCAGCACCACTTATTGAAGAGGCTGTCTTTTCTCCACTGTATATTCTTGCCTCCTTTATCAAAGATAAGGTGACCATATGTGTGTGGGTTTATCTCTGGGCTTTCTATCCTGTTCCATTGATTTATATTTCTCTTTTTGTGCCAGTACCATACTGTCTTGATTACTGTAGCTTTGTAGTATAGTCTCAAGTCAGGGGGCCTGATTCCTACAGCTCCGTTTTTCTTTCTCAAGATTGCTTTGGCTATTCAGGGTCTTTTGCATTTCCATACAAATTGTGAAATTTTTCTAGTTCTGTGAAAAATGCCTACATAAATTTTAAATGATAATTTAAAAGTGTGAGATGTTTTTAACCCTATTTGGTGCTCAACATTAGCAAAACCATTTTTGTGTGTTAGGCAAATTTTTTATAAAGAGTAAAGAACAACAAAATACAATGAGATGAAAATTAAGTCCTACAATAAAGATGAAACTTTTTTGGTTTTTAAATTGGGGAAAGGAAGGCTCAAAGGGAGATGGGATATTTATTTTCATGTTGCAGAAGTGTGATTATACTAAATTGTCTTCATCAAAAGGTCCGTTCTACATTTCTGAAGGAGACTGGCAAGAGGGTAGAGATTCAATAGCAGAAAAAGAAAATATAGCTATGATATCAAGGGGAGTGTGTCAGTTAATCACTAAACACGACTTATAATAATTTGGTCAGTTTCAGGTACCAGTTATAATACATACTTTCAAATAATTACCCTGTAGACTTAAGCATTAGTTTGAAAACAAGTAACTAAATATACAGGATAATAGTTGATAAGTAACAGAGCATATTTCATAGGTTACATACATTCTTGCTGTTCTTCATCTCCTATTGCTGGGCAGAATTTCCTTATATAGCCATATTTTTATCTCAGGAATGAAATCCATTTGGTTGTTCGTTTCTTATTCTAGCATCATTATATGCATAATGTACAAATAATTACCCCTGAATGTAGGATGTGTGTGTGATCCTAAAGGGACATATGAGTCTTAAGCTGGTAGGTGTTTGTTATTTATAATGGAAGGGATAAACCACTGATAGCAATCATTTCAATGGGTAGTGAGGAAATAAATCTGCTTCACCAGGATCTTCATTACTAAAATTTGGGGCACAGTTTAGGAAATGCATTTGCACTGGAGGCATTTCACAATCGCGATGTTTTACCACAGCTACATAAATGCTAATTTAAGTAGAGGGCTGGATGTATCTTCATTAGCACTTGTTCAAAGGTAGAAAGGGATTTTGGCAGGGAAGGCATCTGTGCAACAGCACAAAGATTTTGCATTTCCACAAGTTGAAATTGATGGAAATGTATTGCCATGCTTGGCTTCTTCCTTTTTTATTTCTTGTAAGAAAAGGTATTTCTCTCCCTCCCTCCGTCCCTCCCTCCTCCTTCCCTTTAATTTTCGTCCAAAGCCTTTATTCAGTTGATATTTTTCACCTAAAATTTATAACCCTTGAACTATAAATGAAACATAGGAAGCTCAATCTTTTCACAGGTTTGTATAAATTTTAATAAGACATTTATATAAAACGTTTTAACGACAGTCTAAGGGTGACCTGTAAAATTGCTTTCAGTGGCTCTGTAGTCAGTACTGTGGACAGAACTTGGCCTAGACTACAGTAATCTAATACCCTTCGTTATTTTACGCTTATTGTTCAAATGTTTTAGCAACAATTCAGCAAAATATCATAGTTAAGAGTTTATAAGTTTGCATTAGGCTGTGTCAGGTTTGAGTATTGCTCTGTCTTACAACTTTGTGACCTAAGGCAAGGTCATAGTCTACTTTCAAGTCTCAATTTCTTCTTTTGTAAAATGACTTAATAATAGTATAGTATAATAAAGTATAGTGAAGACTTTTTACTGTTGGTTAGATAAGGTAATGCATATAAAACTTTTAGTGATAATGATAACCAACAAAGAACTACTATATAGCACAGGGAAATATACTCAGTATTTTGCAATAACCTATAAGGGAAAGGAATCTGAAAAGTTTCATATATATATATAACTGAGCTGAACACCTGAAACTAAGACAATACTATAAATCAACTATACTTAAATAAAAATAAATAAATACAATTTAAAACATTAAAAATAAACCCCAAACTTTTAGAATATTCTTGCCACATGGTAAAGAGTTAAATAAATAGTACATATTATTTCTAAAGCAATAATGATAGGAATATGTAAACATTTTCTTAGGACAGTGAGGGAAATGTTTTTGCTAATGTGTCACAGAGAACTTGGGAAGTCAAATGTGGAGAATGCATAAACTTAGTAAGAAAACACACACTTTTCTCTCTTCTGATTGTCGTTACCCCATGTATTAAGTACCCACACTGTCCCAGGCATCATGCTAAGCAATGCACATTTGTTATTCCTGCCCTTCAAAACAATCTTATACTAATTAATAATGTAACCAACTCAGTGAGGTGAAATATTCACCACAGTAAACTCTAGTGAACAGAAACATGAGGCTTCGATTCCGGATCTTCTCAATACCAAATCCCATTTTATTTCTACTGCACTTCACTACCCCTGTAATTGAGGAGTTACTCAGGTGCAGACCATCAGGAGACTTGGAGCCTTTCTCAGGGTGGCTTTGGATTTCGAGTCAGGAACGGAGAGCCTGCCCCTGGTGGTCATAGAGCAGAACTGCATCAGGGATGGGCTGCGTGGAAAATGGTGGGTCATCTACCGTCAGGGCAAGACTTGACTGTAATGTTCACATAGAAAGGCTGATGGAGAAATGAGCTTTACAGAGGTGGTAACCAGCTTTAAACAATGTCAAATGGGTGAACTTGAGGCAAACTGCCCTAAAAAGAGAAAAGTAGGTTAATATTGAGTAGAATTATCAGGGCTCAAAGAATTAATTTGAGTGTAGCTTTGACATCTTTGGGGCAAAGAGTTGCACTGTTGGGCTTTGTCTGAGCAAAGATCAAAACTGGCTTTTAGTTACATGAGACATCTTTATGCTAAAACAAGGGTAAGTCCTGGGAGAGTTTACAACCAGAATTTTGTAGGAGTTGATCATTCTAATCATACCTATCATAGTCTTCTGCATGCTAGTGTTAAGAGAAACAGCTGGGGCGCATTCTTTGTAAAAGTAACTAGCTTAGAGATCCTGACGTTAGACCCTAAGCCATGCTTCTCATCTATAGCTGCTTCAGGTCTTCTCCTAGAGTATTTGGGATCCTGGGTAAATATTTTCTTTTCAAGGTTTCTTTCTAAATGCGTAATTTTCTTTAACTAAAATCAGCATGTCAGGACTACTCAGGTGGTGTAATCTGAAATGATCCTGAGAATAAATACTGTGCCCGTCAAGAGGAATAATCTGCTCATTAAATTGTCCTCTTGGAACCAGGGTCCTGCTCTAGGATGATTCGTATAGGCACAAATTCTAGAACTCCTTGAGACATCTGGTTAATCCCACGTGCAGTAGAGGGTCAGAGAATTCTCTAAAGGCAAAAAAATGGGAATCAGAGGTCCACATGGCTCCACTCAATCAGGACTGTCAGCTCTCTCTCAGCATCCAAATGAAACTTAAAAAATTTTGAGAAAGGCCCTCCAGAGTGCCAGAAGAGCTGAAATGATGGTGTTGGGGCAGGGAACCCCCTTACCTGGGTCTAAGGGTATTAGTGAGCTATCAATACTTCATAACGTTCTTGTGAAGAATAAATTAAATAATGCACGCAGCTTACTTAGATATTTCCTCATAGGTGATCAGCACTCAATCGATGTTAGATGACTAATGACGTCTACCAGTATTCATGAGATGTGTCAACTGAACCAGTCTCTATACACACTCCAGTTAGGCTGTTGCGTCTTTTGTTTCTATTAATGTATAAGAAGTAAAGCATGATTCACAATGTTAGACAGAATGGTTAAAATTATTTTTCCTCCCAACCATCATGCTCTGTGTAATTGCCATTCCATTCCCACTCCTTTCTCCAAGAGGAGAATACAAGGCCAAAGCATAAAAGTAGATGCTTCTTGTGCTGTTGAGAGGTGGTTGGTTGCATTTAGGTGGTCTACACTTCCATGCTATGTGTGGCAAAACACGCTTCCCCTTTGGAGCTCAAGCCCTGTATTTTAAGTAAATTGTCATAAGTATACATGAATCTCTCACATCCTGATGGTGTGCCCTCATGTGGTGATTTCTTATCGTTTCAGATCCCCCAGATTAGTTATGCATCAACGGCACCCGAGTTAAGCGATGACCGTCGCTATGACTTCTTCTCTCGTGTGGTCCCGCCCGATTCCTTCCAAGCCCAGGCCATGGTAGACATCGTAAAGGCTCTGGGTTGGAATTATGTGTCTACTCTCGCATCGGAAGGAAGTTATGGAGAGAAAGGTGTGGAATCCTTCACGCAGATTTCCAAAGAGGCAGGTAGGAAGAGATTGCAATGATCAAGATGACCCTCTTTGAATGTCTGTGGCTTGTAGAGCTCTTTCATTCTTTATTAAACAAACACTATTGGTAATTGCCCTATCCCTACGCTCGAGTTCCCCCTTGCCTGTGAAGTGAATTTGCAAAGTCTTCATTTAAAATGCTTTGTTGTTTTGGAAGAGAATATTTTCAAAACTATGAAACTGAAATCCCGTTAAGTATTAGTGGAAGATATGGAGAGAAAAAAATAGGTACTAAAATTGATATCTGACTCTGTGTAATAGATAATAGTGTGGATTGCAGGCTGTATATGGAAACATGAGCAAGTGTGGCTAAATGTGCCTCTTCATGTGTCATTTCTCTCCGCCAGTCTCCAAAATGGAGACAAGTGTTTAAATTATGAGAACCCAACCACAGGGACACTTTGCTTTGAAGGGGAATGACACTGAGGGCTCTGAGTGACTTGGCCAAAACAAAATTAAGTAAATTATCCAGGCAGTAGAATGTACTTAGACAAATAGTCTTTGAAACTTTAGATTCTTTTGAGAAAGACAGTTCTATTAGGTAGCATTTGGAGAAGATTCTTTTATGTATGTTTAATAAGCTCAAAATGGAGGTAATGGGTTCGAATGTTTGGCCAGCTGGCTTCCATCGGGCAGATTTTGAAAAAACGAGACAAAAATCTTCAAACTTAGGAATAATGACAATAAATACACAGGCTTCCCAATATGGGAATATTGGATCTAGTAAGCATATATATATATATTTTTAAATGCATGCTTGGATATTCCTAAAACGCTCTTAGGCTAAAGTCTGGTCCTCAGTTTTGATGGTAAGAATATTATCCAACTTGTCATTGCCCGGAATAGTCAACTAACCATAAAGGAAACAAACAAGCAAGGCAATAGAAACAGAGGTTCTTTTCACGAGGAAAGATGTCGTAAATCCTGAAGACATGGCTTTGAGTATTTTGCTTTCAGACTGCAGACATCCTCAGGCATGTAATGCTCCCGCATATAGATGGTGTGTCTTTACATGGCTACTGAAATAAGGAAGCACCGACTTGTTTATGAATCTTGTGCTTTTAACTCAGCACCTTATCATGATCTCTAATTTGAAGATTTCATTGGAGGGCTGGGTCAGTCTTGTACTCTTCCTTCTGGCTGAAATACTGTCACTGTTAGCACCTTTGACTGCCGAGCTCCTGGTCATTTACAGGGCTTATCCTAAATGCCATTTCTAGGTTCAAGCAAACATGCACACAGAACTTCCTGGATTCTGTCTGCTTGGTCTTGTGTTTCTAGTGGCTCCTCCCACAATAGTTATCACACATTAGCATAATTTGCTGCTGCTGTTGATTTCTGTCTTGTCCCGTAGACTCTAAGAGAGGTGGTGTCGTCTGAGTCACTACTGTAGTCCCAGCTGCTTTGTTTCTAAGGGAAGCATTTCTGGTATAATTCAGCGAAAAACTTTCTGATTAGGGAAGAAATCTTAACTCTGGCCTTGTGTCTTGCGTGCTGTGATTTTTAAGACTCATTAACAACTGAATTCATGAATCTTTAAAGAAAAGTCTAACCACTTTTGATAGCTATGTGTTTGTTTGTTTCTTTTTTTTCTTTGACTCCTGCTTTGACCAAAATAATGTGAGAGGCCCGCTTAAAGACGTATCTAAAATATGGGCATAATAGCCAATAGGTAAGACAAGATGAAGAGAAAATATGGGCAAAATAGTAAGATAAAGGTCAGAAATAAAGTTCAGATACCTTCTTGTTCTACATAATTGCTGCAAGTGGATCTCAAATTTAATACTGCACGTTGTACTGGACAAAGCAAAGGACACTACCCATTTTGTTACAAAATGTACAGTGTTCAGAAGGTCAGAATCATGTTGATTGTTCAGTAAGGACAGGATCAAGACAAATGTTGGCCTTTATAAAAGACTGTACTCTATAGACAGGTCTGGTGCGTTTCGTAAAGTTGTTTATTCCTGGTGTCACTTAGTGAAAACTTAAGATATGAGTCTGCTGTATGACTCTTCAAAAAGGAAAAGTTTGGATAATGTGGTCTGAGCTCCCCAGCTCATAAGTTTAGCTAATCATATCAATTTATTGAAATGACCCAACTCAGAAATAAAATTGTATTTTTGTCCGCCGTTTTGGATGAAATCCTTCAATCTGAAAGCGTTTGAATTTGGGGATGAGTATAACTAAACAGCCAGCTGCCGAAATGCCAGAAAACATTGAGGGTTCAGGTCATGTCTTGCAATCGGTTCTTCTTCACCTTAAGTATTATGATAGCTGATGTGTATTTATATTAAATTTCTTTGGCACCGTAGCATATGTGCAGTTAATTTAAGTGAATTCACTTGTGTGCTTGACAAACACCCCTGCATTCAACTCCCTACCCATCCCTTCAAAAAAGAGGAAATAAAGAGGAGGGAGAATTATAATTGAAATAGAGTATGGTAAGTTTACTCACTCAGTGTGTGTATTACTTCAAAAAAAACCTGAGATGGGAAACATGATTGCATCATTTCTTCAGTGGGTGTCACTTCTATGGGCCTCTCATATTGTGAGCGTCTTGCTAACCCAAAGGTGATTCCAGTGTATAGAGATACATATTCATGTTCCACGATCTCTAAGAAGAATCCAACTACTTCCTCTGATTTTCAGTCAAAGAAACAGCAATATATTCTAATTCAGAATACAAAGAAAAAGGATTTTTAAAATTTGCCCTTTTGGAATTTCGGGGAAGTATGCATACTTAGGGAATTTTCAAGGGTAATTTTCAATGTTTACTTTTTTCCTTTGCCTGCTGCTTCTAGAACCTTACCCTCAAGAAAGATACAAGCCAAGGTGTATCTGTGGGAGAGGCAGTGTGGCATATACATAAGCAAGCACTGAGGTATCAGAAAGACCTGGATTTGAATAATGGGCTCCATTGCTTTTGTGCTGTACAACTTTTGACACGTGATTGAACTTTCCAAGTTCTCAGATTCCTAATATAGAGAATGAGATTAATGATGATCAGGTTGGTAAAAGAAATAAGATCATGTATGGGGAACACAACACCCAATGACACCTAATTCTTAGTGTTCCTCACTAGTTTCCTATAAATCAGTACCATTTTTGCTTGAGTTTCAAAAGTTTGAAAATAACTAGTGATAGATAACATTTGCCTTTAGTTATAACTCAAAGGTTATTTTTATATATATATGAAATTATATATATAAATATATATATATATAATTATATAGAATAGCTGAGTTGCTATTCTTTTTCTTAATTTGAATGATATTTATTTATCTATTTTTGGGTTTTTTTGTTTTGGGGATGTATGTTTATTCCTTTTTACATTTAATTTAATTTTTTTATGCAGCAGGTTCTTATTATCTATTTTATACATATTAGTGTATATATGTCAATCCCAATCTCCCAATTCATCCCACCACCCCCCGCCACCCCTGCTTTCCCCCCTTGGTGTCCATATGTTCTCTACATCTGTGTCTCTATTTCTGCCTTGCAAATTGGTTTATCTGTACCATTTTTCTAGATTCCACATATACGCGTTAATATACGATATTTATTTTTCTCTTTCTGACTTACTTCACTCTGTAGGACAGTCTCTAGGTCCATCCACATCCCTACAAATAACCCAATTTTGCTCCTTTTTATGGCTGAGTAATATTCCATTGTATATATGTACCACATCTTCTTTATCCATTCGTCTGTCGATGGGCATTTAGGTTGCTTCCATGACCTGGCTATTGTAAATAGTGTTGAAATGAACATTGGGGTGCACGTGTCTTTTTGAGTTATGGTTGCTTTTCTTACTAATATGCTTCCATCATATAAGAAGCATAACAGGAAAAGGAAGTGAGCTATTCAAGTTGTCCTATGCATGTGGTGTGTGTGTGTGAGGGTGGGGGGAGAGCACGAGCATAAGCTCGATGTTGTTTCTTTGTTCTGCTGGAAGGTTCCAAGGAGTTACTTCCATTCTTTCTAAACAGTTTGATTTTGAAGATTGTGGTTCTTCTTCTTCACAAATGTCTGTAAGAGTTTCACTCTGTGAAAATGCTTTAGTTCCAAAGTTTAGACCTAAGTCCTGAACCAAAGGCTGCTTGTAAAACTGGAGCCTCAAAGATCTCCACCACGCATAGAACATGGGGTGCACGCTCCTTTGTCAGACTCTGATAGAACAAATCAAGACAAGGATGTCAGAAAAAGAAGCCATCCTTCAGCAGGGGGCCATCTAAATTGTCTGGGACATGAAGGCCTACATACAGTTCCTCTAAGCTGTCAGAAAACCTCAATAATTTTCGTCTCATGTATAGTCATGAGATATTTAAATATGCATGGCTGCTGCTCCTTGTTGAACTTTCAGAAAGGACTGTAACATGATTTTCTCAGATGATGAGATATTTGTAGAACAGTTATATTTGCATAAATCGCCCTGGATGTTTGAATGGATGCACATGCAGTATCGACAAAAGCAATTTATTGATTAGTATCACAGACAATGAGAGACGATTCACTCCCAATGTGCTTTAAAATTCATGTCAACATAATAAACTAAATAGCATAACTTAGACATAAAGACTCCTTTTTCTAAGTAAGGGGCAAAGGAAACGCTTATGATATCATAAGTCACTAATATAGTCCAGATCATTTGAACTAAATTTGAGTCAAGGTTTACAAGAGTAAGGACATCACATACAACTCTTCTAGTCTGCCAGACAATTTTCAGGAGAATCCCATGACCACTGCTTCACGATATGACAAAAATAGTCATGATTTGTTACTGCCATGGTGTTGTGAGACATATCAACTGTTCAAAACCAGAAAAAATGTTTGAGCTATCTTTTGGTATTTCATGCCAATCACTTAATACAGTTATTTCAGTTAGTCTCATTATTAGTCAGGTAAACTCTAGAACTTCTTTTTATTTAATACTTTATCTTGACCTAGAATATTCTTACCTAGCATAACTAGGTGAAGATTTGACTGTTAGTAACTATTGTTCAGTCCTCCGTTTTTCCTAGGCCTTAGGGGCTAGTTGGATTTGTTCATTACAGGATTCTGTTCTGATTAGAGGATTCTTTGCTCCTCCTTGCTTCACAGATGCAGTGCCCTCTTTCGTTGGGTTATTGTCAGCCTTCCGCACCTGACTGTAACCTCTGTGAGGTCAAGGACTTCACCTTGGGACCCTATCATCTAGCCTAAGTTTTGGCCTTTACAAGGCATTCAGCAAATATTTGTTAAAGGAAAGAGAAAAGGAAGGAACAGTTGTATTTTTCCCTTTGCCTTTTAGGGAGAAAAAGGCATGTAGAGGGAGGACGTATGATACATAATTTTGAGGATATATAATTGTGTGACTTGTGGGTCACAAAAATTGTATCCTAGATCTGTTTGCTCTGGTATGTCACAGTTACCCCTGCCCTAAATCTGCTTTATTCTTCCCTGTTACTGTCCCCACACAAAATTTACAGCAGTGTGATGCAACAAGGCTATAATTCCCAATACCCCCATCTATGTATCTATGTTAAATTTGAGGATTTTCCAGTTTTTTTTTTTTTTTTTTTTTTTTTGGCTTTGTCTATATCATGGTGAATATAGAAAATTCTGAGACCTTTTAATGTCTGGTTGGAGTGTTTCCTTAATGAACTGTTCAGCGGTCCCAGCTTAAATATAGGTGTTGAATAAGGACTTAATTTCAAAATACAAAATCACAAGCATTCTCATAATATCATCTATTTTCAGTTGTGCTTAAAACGAAACTGTAAGTTCCTCAAGAAGAAGCTTTGTTATTTTATTTTAATTTCTGGACCCTCAGTGGTTAGCACCACGTTTTAGATTTTAACCCATACTGGATCTTTTAGCGCATCTTGAGAATGTCCCCTCATCCCCATTATCTGTACAGTTACTTTAGTTCCGGGCTCCACTTTATTCACCGTGATTCACAGCTACAGTTACTCATGCCTCCAGATTAGCTCCTCCAATATAGCATCCATTTTACTAAAATGATCAACTTACTAAAATACAAATACAGCCATTCTTTTATCTGTTCCTGGCTTCCCTTACCCCAGAGGATTGAGTAAAATGTGTGTAGCCTGGACTAGAGGTCCTGTTTGACCTGGTGTCTGATTTAGTCACCCATCTCACGCCACACTAGGCCTGCCATCTCTTGTTCCCACCTCAAGTCCCCATACACACACTCCTTGACCCACCACAGTCACACTTCCGTGGGTTTCAGGATATTCTGTGCCTTTGCTAACGCTTGGCTTTCTGTGTGGATTACCAGCTAACTACAGTCTATTTCTCCAAAACATAAGTCCTTGGGAGTAAAAGGTTAGCCCTGCCTTAGTCTTCCTTCATGGTCCTGTTTTGGATCACAGTGTGTACATTCGTCTTTTTAAATAGCACAGCACCTTAAAGTACCTCTCCATGAATAAATTCATGGAGAATGACCAATCGATCAAGTCTTGATGAGAGAATGAGGCTGCATATCACGCCTAAGAGGCCAGATACTCATGTCCCCAGCCTCCTCCAAAGCTAGGGCACAGCCATGTCACCCAGTCTCGGCTAATCAGTCACACCCAGACATACCCACCACAGATGGATCAAGAGCTAGGGACACAAAGAAGCAGGGGCAATGGAAAACCCGTCTTGTTGACAGCAGCAGCAGTAATATCCATGCTCCAGGGGTAGATGTGTTCTCTAGCATGAAATGGCAGCAGTAGTATAATCTCCAGCTTCCCATTTCCAAGGGTAGCAGCAGCAGTGCCCCAGCTAACTTGGTTCTGTGGTACTGTTTTAGCTTTGGTTCTGACAGCCCAGTCATCCTTTGTTTCAACTCATTTTGTAACTTTGGTTCCCTGATCTCCCCGGTGATTCTGCAGATTATGCAAAATAATTTAAATAAATGTTTTTCTACTTAATCTAGAGAGATTTTACTTCAGACGTTTGGCTTTTACCTTCAATAGTGTAATTGAAGAGTGTTGCTTCTATGAGTTCCATAACACCTTGTGCATAACTGTCACGGAATTTGTTGCATGTTATTGTGATCATTGTAATCTGTCTCATCGTCTCCCATGTGAATGTGAGCTTATTTTTATTTTTATCTTCCTTTTTAATTGAGGTGTAATTGACATACAGCACTGTGTAAGTTTTAGGTGTACAGCATGAAGATATGGCTTACAAGCATCATGAAGTGATTATCACAGTCAGTTTAGTGACCATCCATCGTCTCACATAGATACAGAATTAAAGAAATAGAAAAAAAATTGTTGTGATGAAAACACTTAGGATCTGCTCTCTTATCAACTCTCATATACAACATACAGCAGTTATGTATTTTATCACTGAAAGTTTGTACCTTTTGTCTGCCTTCATTCAGTTCTCCCTCCCTCCACCCCTTGCCTCTGGTAACCACAAGTTTGACCTGTTTTTCTATGAGTTTGTTTGTTTTTGAAGTAGACTTGACCTACAACACTATGTCAGTTCCTGTCACACAATGTAGTGATTCAGTATTTCTATACATTTCAAACTGTTCACCATGATAAGTCTAGTTACATAGAGTATGTCACCATACAACAATATTACATAGTTATTGACTATATTCCCCACACTGTACATTTCATATTCATGACTCATTTATTTTAGAATGTAAGTTTATTGAGGGCAGGAATTATGTTGTATTTGACTTTCTATACTTGAGGATAATGTCCAACAAAGACTAGGCTCAATAAATGCACACTGAATTTAAAAATACTCTACTAGTAACATAAGAGGTGATGACTCCAAGTTTGTAGTAGGTACAGTAAAACTGTTGGAAGATTTCCCAATTTTGGTTTTCTAGTTATAATTAATTGGCTATAATAAACTGACATTATAGAAGAAAAATAGGAAAAGAAATCTGGTGATATGCCTACACTCATACATTGAATATCTGAGTACTTTCTTTGGGTAAGATACTCTTCCAGGATAAAAATAAGTAATAATTATAGTAGTAACAACCAAAAGACAAAAAAAAGATCTGCTTTCTGAGACTAGAAATATGTAAGTAGAGCAGTGAACACAGCCTTATTGGGGCATGCTGCAAAGGAGAACTCTGGAAGAAGGTAGATGCTTAGCTAAGTGGCAAAGGTAAGTAGAAGTTAGCAGACACGGCTGCCCTAAATAGGGTGGTGAATGACATTTTAGGAAAAGAGTCATGTTAAAAACGCCAAATAAAGTTGTTTAATGGTATTTAAATTTTTAAATGTTATAAGAGAAATAGCATCACTTTGAAAAAATTTTGACTGAAATTACTAGATGGAAAGTGCTTTTCAACCCAACATAAGAAGTATTGCGGAATCTGCTTTGGCTTTTGGGCTGAGAACTTGTGGTTCTGGCCCTAACTCCTACAGTAGCTGACTGGGAGCTAGCATCCTGCTGCTTTGGTTTGCAAAGTCATCATGTATTTATTGAGAAAAATAGTCTCCCTTGATTTAGAGAATCCCCAGATGCATGTCACCCTGATGGCAAAGATGGGCTTCCTCTAGGCAGTAGAACGTCATTGTTGAAGTGGGACTAACATGGATGATAAATGAGTGTTTTTGCTGCTTGGAGGCATAGACAGTGAAAAAGCGTATCTTAGCAGCTCCTCCTCATCTCTTCCACTTACCTTCACTGCACCCGAGCAATGTGGAGGCACGCGAAAAGATCTGAAGATAAAATGAACCCCTCCTTTATTCATTGACTTGGGTCTGGTTACCATATGTTGCATATGCTAAGGAGGAAAAGGACTTGGGATTCTGGCATTGAAGTTAAAGGTTTAGTGAAAAGCAACATAGGTCATCTTTTAAGATTGGAGTAGAGGCTCAGATACAGAAAATTCTTTTGAACAATAGAATTTCTTGGTCAGTTGAGTAGAGGGGAAGAGAATCATTGTTCTGGGGTAGCTTACTTCAGAAAGTAACCATGCTTTTGTAATAGTTATCATTATACCACTAAACTTACAGGCCAGAAAGTTTGATTTATTCTCCCTGTTTAATGGACACTGCATTTAACCTTCAAGTCAACCTTTCTTTTCCCAGGGTTTACAGAAATGTTCATTGGGAAAGACTCCCGGTTTTGAATCTCATAGGTTTTGATAAATGTCAGCAAAAGAGTTAAAATATTGGCAGAATATTAGTTAGCTTATAGAACAGGAGGGAACTATATAAAGCCTAAGTTTAAGTGCTTATGGGGCCTACCTATGTTTTGCTGGTGGGGAAGTAGGACACCTTGGTTTTGAGTCCCGCTAAGCCTGTGCACAGTGAGGAAGAGTTATTTCCCAATGTCATTTCAGTGATCTAACTAAAAGGTGGGGTGGTCACCGTCTAAAAAGATGCTGCCTTTTGGGTTGCCTTTGCCAGAGTGTTCCACTCCACTGGAACAGGCAAGTATAGGTACCCCCAGAGAAAAATGCAGTGCTCATCAGAACAGAGGCAAGGAGGTAGGCCCTGGAATTAGTCAAATGGATAGGTCTGAAAAATAGAAGGACACTCCAGTCCAAGAAACATTAAATTAATACAAGTTTCCTTGGAAAATATCTATTTACTGGAGCTCAACTCTTTCCTAAATTATTTTGTATTTTGAACAGCTCCACGCGTGTAAATGTAGCCCTTTTGAGACCTGCACAGAGGGATCTGTTTACCTTTTATTTGGCAAATGGATCCCTGCTGTTAAATCTTTCAAGAGATTATAGGAAATTCTACAAAGCCCCACATCAATTGCATTAGCGCTCCCCAGGCAAACTGAAGGACAGCTAGATGATCAAGATCTCTGGCAGTAATAGTAGCCATCCTAAAGACGTACTGCATTAACTGACTGAAATGCTGTGACCTTGTGTAGCTCCAAATTTGCCTTTTCCCAGTTCTTCACATTTCTTGTTACTCTTTTGGCTGGATGTCATAAATAGCAAGCACTTAAAACATATTGCCAGTAATTATTAGATGGCATTATTCCATTGCATTAATATTTTAGAGGTGGTATTATTTATCAAGCAAGCTCCTTTTTAGGTAGATATGACTGGGATGTCCTCACACTCTACAAGCCATAGTAGTAGGATGACCCTTTGAGAAACTAGCATATAGGTTACAATGTAGGCTTTTACATACAAGGGGAAACATTAAAAGTGAAGTCATCATAATAATGATGAAGGTCTCAAGAGAAAAATTCAAGGTATATATTTAGAAGAGCTTAAAAATAAATGATGCCTATTGAAAATGTCGACCTATAAAAAAGGTTAATTTTCCTAAGGTATTAGTGATCCTTTGGATTTAAATTTGAAAGTTTAAAAAATCAACAGCACAAGGGCATACCCAGCATATTTTTTATGAAAGAAGATAAATTCCCTTGGGAAAGATGAAATTGTCAGAATTAAAACTACAGAAAGTTTGATGTATGGTGACTAATTATATAGAAATATGTTGTTTTCAATGTCTTAATCCTAGAGGCCACCGAAATTATAGCTTCTTCTGGTCAAAATTTTTTAGCAAAAATGTAATTACTCCTTCACTCCATATAAGGATCATGAGGGTTATTTTCTAAAAAGCTGATATACAGTGATGCACTTAGTACAAATTCTACTCTACACACTTTTGATGAACTAATGTAAATTGTGTTGTCAGTGTGTTCTTATGGGTGCTTTGTTCAGCAGTTACCAGCGAGTAATTAAGACAGGAAGTAGAAATTAGTGTGGCATACAGTAGGCTCACAGAGCGCATCCTGCTTTAGGGTTTGTGTAAGGCCAACTGGCCCGAGGCAGGGGAACGCAATCAGACGCACAGGTTGAAACTGACCTGGAGACTTTCCGGACCACCCAGTTCCAGAAACTGACCTGGGGACTTTCCACCCGGCCCAGCCTTCCCGCCTTTCGAGGGGCGGGACTAACGGTCCCCCACGATATCCGAAAAGACCACCAAGTAAGGAATACCCTGGGCCCTCCCGGATTCGCCACACCCCTTTCCCTTCTTCCCTTATAAATTCTGCCCAAACCCTCGCCCGCGCGCGACTTCCCTGGCCCCTTTCTCTCGGACCAGTGAACCTCGCCCGGGAGCGTTCCCAAATAAAGCTTGTTTAAGCTCTCCCCCGTTTCTTGGTGCCGTTCCTTACAGTTTGCATCATTTGTCTATTGGGATCCCAGTATATTTTTCCTCGGCTTTCTGGAAATATAATTGGCATATAACATTATTGAAGTTTAAGGTGTACAACGTGATGATTTGATACATTTATATGTATTTCAAAACGATTACCATGGTAGGGTTAGTCAGAGCCTGTCACCTCACACAATTAGCATTTCTTTTTTGTGGTGAAGACACCATCTTACTGTCTCAGCAACTTTCAAGTATCTAATACAGTATTGTCAGCTGTAGTCATCTTGCTGTACCTTAGATTCCCCAAACTTTCTTATATTATAACTGAAAGTTTGCACCATTTGACTGCCATGCCCTAATTACTTCCTCCCTAGCCCCTGGAAACTCCATTCTACTCTCTGTTCCTTTGAGTTCAGCTTTGGAAGCTTCCACATATAAGTGATATCATATAGTAATTGTCTTTCTCTGACTTATTTCACTTAGCATAATGCCTCCAAGTTCCATCCACGTTGTTGCAAATGGCAGGATTTCCTTCTTTCTCATGATGGAGTAGTAGCCCATTGTGTGTATGTGTGTATATACCGCATTTTCTTTATTCATCCATCCCTATATGGACATTTAGGTTTTTTCTTTATGTTAGCTCTTGTGAATAATGCTGCAGTAAACATGGGAGTGCAGATATCTCTTGGAGATCCTGATTTTATTTCCTTTGAATATATACCCAGAAATGTAATTGCTGGATCATATGGTAGTTCTATTTTTAATTTCTTGGGGAACATTCATACTGTTTCCCACAGTGGCTCTACCAGTTATATTCCCACCAACAGTGCATGGGGGTTCCTTTTTTACCACATCCCTGCCAACATTTGTTATCTCTTGTCTTTTTTTTTTTTTTGCGGTACGCGGGCCTCTCACTGTTGTGGCCTCTCCCGTTGCGGAGCACAGGCTCCGGACGCGCAGGCTCAGCGGCCATGGCTCACGGGCCCAGCCGCTCCGCGGGATGTCGGATCCTCCCAGACCGGGGCACGAACCCGCGTCCCCTGCATCAGCAGGCGGACTCTCAACCACTGCACCAGCAGGGAAGCCCTCCTCTACCCATATTTTAATCAGACTGTTTTTTTTTCCCCTTGGTCTGTATTTTTGCTATTGAGTTATATGAGTTTCACATATATTTTAGGTATTAACCCTGATCAGATATATGATTTCAAAATACTGTCTCCCATTCTGTAGATTGCCATTTCATTTTATTGATTATTTCTTTTGCTGTGCAGAAACTTTTTAGTTTGATATAATTAACTTATTTATTTTGGCTTCTGTTGCTTGTGCTTTTTGATGTCATACCCAAAAAATTGTTCTCAAAGACCAATATCGAGGACCATTTTCCCTGTTTTCTTCTGGGAATTTTACAGTTTCAAGTCTTCTGTTTAATCTGCTCAAGTTCAATTTTGTGAGTGGCGTAAGACAAAGTCCATTTCATTTTTCTGCATTGATTATCCAATTTCCCAATACCATTTGTTGAAGAAATTATCCTTTCCCCATTAAGTATTCTTGGCTTTCTTGTCAGATACTATTGACCATATAGGCAAGGGTTTATTTCTGGGCTCTCGATTCTCTTCTGTTGGTCTATGTGTCTGTTTTTATGCCAGTACCATACAGTTTTGGTTACTATAGCTTTGTAATACAGCTTGATATCTGAAATATCATGACTCCAGCTTTGTTATTCTTTCTCAGGATTGCTTACGCTATTAGGGGTCTTTGTAGTTCCATACAAATTTTAGAATTTTTTCTCATTTCTGTGAAAATTGCCACAGAATTGTGATAGGGATTGTATTGAATATCTGTCTAGGGTTTGGGTAGTATGGACATTTTAACAGTATTAATTATTCTGAGTCATTAACATGAGCTGTGTTTCCATTTATTCATGTCTTCATTAATTTCTTTCAAAGTCTCAGTTTTCAGTGTACAGAACTTTCATCTCTGATTAAATTTATTCCTAAGTATTTTATTGTTTTTGATACTATTGTGAATGGGATTGCTTTCCTTATTTGTTTTTCAGATGTTTTGTTGTTTATGTACAGAAATACAACTGATTTCTGTAGGTTGATTTCGTATCCTGCAAATTACAGGATTGGTTTTTTAGTTCTATCAGTTTTTTTGTGGGGTATTTAGGATTTTCCGTATATAAAATTATGGCATCTGTAAACAAAGACAGTTTTACTTCTTCTGTTTCAATTTGGATGCCTTTGTTTCTTTTTCTTCCTTGATTGCTCTAGTTAGAATTTCCAGTAATTTAAGAGTAACATACTAAATAGGAGTGGTGAGAGTAGGCACATTTGTCTCATTCCTGATCTTAGAGGAAAAGCTTTCCATCTTTCACTGTTGAGTATGATGTTAGCTGTGGGCTGATGATACATGGCCATTATTTGGTTGAGGCATATTCCTTCTATACCCAATTTGTTTTTTGTTTTTTATTTTTTTTATCATGAAAGAACCCAGTATTTTTTCAGATGCTTTTTTTTTTTTGTATCTGTTGAGGTGATCATATGATTTTTATCTTTCATTCTAGTGATGTAGTGCGTCACATTTATTAATTAGTGCATGTTGAACCATTTTTCTATCCCAGGGAAGAATCCTACCTGGTGTATATTCCTTTTAATGTGCTGTTGAATTCAGCTTGTCAGTACAGTTTACTTTTGAACAATGTGAGGTTTAGAGGTGTCAGGGTTTAGAGGTGTCTACTCTCTAAAAAAGGAAAATAAAAAGTAAATTCCCCAGAGGTCTAGTGGTTGAGACTGCACTTTCACTGCCAAGGACATGGGTTCAGTCCCTGCTTGAGGAACTAAAATCCTGCAAGCTGTGTGGCGTGGCCAAATTAAATAAATAAATAACTTTAAAAATAATAAAAAATAAAATAGAGGTGTCTACTCTCCACACAATCGAAAATCCACATAAAACTTTACAGCTGGTCCTCCCTGTCTGTGCTTCCTGAACTGCACATTCAATCAACCACAGGTCATGTGTTACTATAGTATGTGTTTAGGGGAAAAAAAAAAAACATCTGTAAGTGGACCCACACAGTTCAAGCTCATGTTGTTCCAGGGGCAACTGTATTTTGTTGAGAATTTTTCATTCTATAGCCATCAGGGTTATTGGCCTCTGGTTTTCTTTTCTTGTAATATCCTTATTTTGCTTTGGTATCAGAGTAATGCTGGCCTCATGAAATGAGTTTGGGAGTGTTCCCTCCTCTTCAGTTTTAAAGGAATTTGACAGGAATTGGTATTAATTCTTCATTAAAGGTTTCGTAGAATTCACCAAGGAAACCATCTGATCCTGACTTCTTTTGGTTGGGTGATTTTTGATCCCTGGCAATCTCCTTACTTGTTATGGTATGTTCAGATTTTCTATTTCTTCATGATGCAGTCTCGGTGGGTTTTGTGTTTCTAGAAATTTATCCATTTCTTCTAGATTATCCAATTTCATGGTGAATTATTATTCATAATAGTCTCTAATGATCTTTATTACTTCTGTGTTACCAGTTTTAATGTCTTTTCTTTCACATCTGATTTTATTTATTTGATTCTTCTCTCTTTTTTCCTTAGTTTTCTGGCTAAAGGTTTGTCAGTTTTGTTTATCTTTTTTAAAAAATACCATTTAGTTTTTTTTTTTTGTTTTTGTTTTTGCAGTATGTGGGCCTCTCACTGTTGTGGGCGCTCCCATTTGCGGAGCACAGGCTCCGGACACGCAGGCTCAACGGCCATGGCTCACGGGCCCAGCCACTCCGTGGCATGTGGGATCTTCCCAGCCCGGGGCACAAACCCGTGTCCCCTGCATCAGCAGGCGGACTCTCAACCACTGCGCCACCAGGGAAAACCACCATTTAGTTTTGTCAATCTTTCTGTTGTTTTTCTGGTCTCTAGATCATTATTTCTGCACTAATCTTTGTTATTTACTTTCCTCTTCTAACTTGGGGCTTAGTTTGTTCTTTTTCTAGTTCTTTGAGGTGTAAAGATACGTTGTTTATTTGAGGTCTTTCTTTTTATATAAATGTAGACATTTATTGCTATAAAATTCCCACTGAGGGGGCTTCCCTGGTGGCGCAGTGGTTGAGAGTCCGCCTGCCGATGCAGGGGGCACGGGTTCGTGCCCCGGTCCGGGAGGATCCCGCGTGGCGTGGAGCGGCTGGGCCCGTGAGCCGTGGCCGCTGGGCCTGCGCGTCCGGAGCCTGTGATCCGCAGTGGGAGAGGCCGCAGCAGTGAGAGGACTGTGTACTGCAAAAAAAAAAAAAAAAAAAAAAAATCCCACTGAGAACTTCTTGTGCTGCATTCCAAACAGTTTGGTATGCATGTTTCTTTTTAAATTTCCCTTTGATTTCTTCTTTGACCCATTTGTTGTTCAGGAGTGTGTTGTTTAATCTCCACATACTGTGAAATATCCAGTTTTCTTCCTGTTATTGATTTCTAATTTCAGAGCACTGTGATTGAAAAAGATACTAAAAGATACTTGGTATGATTTCAGTCTTCTTCAATTTGCTAAGGCTTGTTTTGTGAACTATCATATGATCTGTCCTGGAGAATGGTCAGTGTACTCTGGAGAAAACTGTGTGTTCTCTTACTGTTGAGAAGAATGTTCTGTATATGTCTGTTAGGGCCATTTGGTCTAAAGTATGGTTCAAGTTTAACATTGTCTTATTTATTTTCTGTCTGGATGATCTATCCATTATTGAAAGTGGGGTATTGAAGTCTCCTGCTATTATTGTATTATTTATTTCTTCCTTCAGATCTGTTAGTATTTGCTCAACATATTTAGGTGCTCTGATGTTGGATCCATATATATTTATTATTGATATATCTTCTCGATGAATTGAATTGACCTATTTATCAGTATCTATGGCCTTTTTTGTTTCTTGTATAGTTGTTGTTGTTGTTATTAATGCAGGCTTAATTCCCGTGGATAGAAGTGGAAGGGCTGCTACTGGTAAAAATTACTCATCAGAATTTAGGGACTCAGTGTCCTCAGCCCTATCAATTTCTTACCAAATGTCTGTATTCCAACTTCCAGGATTCTATTCCTTCCAAATAAATGCCCTTGTTTTAACCGTAAATAGCCTTTGAAGCATGGTGTTATAGTTTTTGGCTTAAAGTCGGTCATGTCTGATATAACACACCCCTGTTCTCTTTTGATTTCCACTTGCATGGAATATTTTTTTTTCATCCCTTCCTTTTGACCCTATGTGTGTTCTTAAAACTGACGTGAGTCATGTATAGTTGAGTCTTGTGGGTTGTTTTTTTAATCTATCCAGTGACTCTATGCCTTTTGATTAGATGATTTAATCTATTCACATTAATACTAATTATTGATAGGTAAGGACTGCTAATGTCATTTTATTAATTGTTTTCTGAATGGTTTGTAGTTCTCTCATTGCTTTCTCCCTCTCCTTCCGTCTTCCTTTGTGATTTGGTGATTTTCCATAGTACGCGTTGATTCCTTTATCTTTTGTTTATCTACTATAGGTTTTGCTTTTGTGGCTATCATGAGGTTTACATAAAACATCTTATAAATATAATAGTCTTTTTAGGCTGGTAACAACACAATTTTAATTGCATACAAAACTCTACCTTTTTACTCCGCCACCCTTTTATATTTTTGATATCACAGTTTACCTATTTTTATATCATGTATTTATTAACCTACTATTGTAGCTATAGGTATTAAATACTTTTTAATTTTAACCTTTATACTAAAGTTAAGTGTTTAAAACACCACCACATTACAGTATTAAGTATTCTGAACTTGACTCCATACTGGAATTTGATTACATACTTACCTTTACTAGTATGTTATATATTTTTATACATTTTCATGTTACTAATTAGCTTCCTTTCATTTTAGGTTGAAGAACTCCTTTCAGCATTTCTTGTAAGGCAGGTCTAATGGTTATGTACTCCCTTAGATCTTGTTTATCTAGGAAAGTCTTTATCTCTTCCTTATTTCTGAAGGACAGTTTTGCTGGGTAGAATGTTTTTAGTTCTCATTTTTTTTCTCTCACCACTTTAAATCGATCCTTCCAATCTCTCCTGCCCTTTACGATTTCTGCTGAAGAATACAGTGATAATCGTATGGGGGTTTTCTTGTAAGTTACAAGCTTTTTTCTCTTGCTGTCTTTAAGATTCTTTCTTTGATTTGATTTTTGACAGTTTTATTATAAAGTATCTTGGAGAAGATCTCTTTGAGTTGAATCATTTGGCAACCTATAAGCTTCATGAACTTGGATATCCAAATCACTTCCCAGATTTGGGAAGTTGTCAGTCATTATTTTTGAAAAAATCTTTGTACCCTTTTCTCCATCTTTTATCCTTCTGACACTCCAATAATTCACATATTGCTTCTTTTGGTGGTATCTGGTAGGTCACATATCCTTTCCTCTTTCTTATTTTTGTTGTTGTTGTTCTCCTCTAACTGGGTAACTTCACAGTTTCTGTCTTCTAATCTATAGATCCTTGTTTCTGCTTGATTCATTCTGCTGTTGATGTTCTCTATTGCATTTTAAAATTTCATTCATTATATTCTTTAGCTTTAGCATTTATTTGGTTCTTTCTTAAGATTTCTCTTTGCTAAACTTCTCATTTTGTTTCTGTGTTGTTTTTTCTGACTTCATCAAATTGTCTGTGTTTTCTTGTACCTCACTGATCTTCCTCGAAAGAGCTATTGTGAATTCTTTATTAGATGAATTGTAGATCTCCATGACTATGGGATTGGCTATTGGAAGATTATTGTGATCCTTTGGTAGTGTCATCTTTCCTTTATTGTTTACGTTTCTTGAAGTCTTACAGCGTTGTATTTGCATTTGATGTTGCAGTCACCTCCTCTGGTCATTACTAACTGACTTCAGGAGAGAAGTAACTTCCATCAGCCATGATAGGAAGTCTGAGACTTTCTTGGTCCTTCTGTGGATATCCCTGCTCCATGCTTCTTGCTCCCTCTTGTGGCAGAATTCTTAAGCTTATATGTCTTTTCTAGTCCTTCAACACACCAAGCTGGGTGCTGGCAGACTCCCTTTTGCTTTCCCAAGGGTGGAGCTAAAGCTCAAGTTTGTGGTCTCTCCCTGGTCCACAGATTTTTATTGGCTTTGTACACACAAGTTCACTAGATGTCTGCCAAAGCTCATGCTTGCCATCATCAGGGGCACAAATAGACAGCCAGTCACAGTTTGGGGTGTGAGGGTGAGGTACATGTAGTTCAGGAGGGTCTCTATGCACCTCACCCCAACCACTGTGGGCAAGTTGTCCCCAGCGGTTCATGGGTGGACTTCTTGATGGTGTCTGTGATGCACTTAGTAGGATCTGCATCCCTTTAATGCCTTCTGAGAGTCCCATCTGCCTCTTTCCCAGTGTGTTTTTATCCTTCCAGCCATGCAAGTCCATACTCAGGATGGGGTGAGGTAGAACTGGACCTCTTTGGCAGTGTCCCACACAGTGAGCTGGGTGCCCACTCCCATGCTCTCCTCCCCGCCCTGGGAGAGATCATTGGCCGAGAAGGTTTCTTCTGGCACTGAGTTGTGAGTCCATGAAGGAGAGGTGATGTGAGTAAAGTTAAACTGTTTCTCCTACCTTGTCCAATGCATCCAAACATATTTTGTCACTCAGCTGGTGTGCTGGAACTTCTCCACTGGAAATCTGACCTTCCACAAGGACTCACTTGTCTGTAGGGGCTTCTGTAAGACAGTGTTCTCCGGGGGCTCATGGGCCATGGCCAAGGAGAGCTGCATTCAGTTCATGGGCCACTGCAGGGTCCATGTCCGAGGTCTGTATCCTTACTACCTGATGCATGGGTGGGTTAGACTCTTCCTGGGTCCTTTGGTGTATTGTACTGTATCCCACAGACAAAGGCACTTTTGTCTATGGATGGATGACAAATTGTTGTTTTTGAGGGAGGGATATGACGAGGGACGTCTTATTCAGCCACGTTGCTGACATCACTCCTCCTACTATATTTTTAAGAAATTGAATATGAGTTATACTTGGGCATACTAAATCTAAATTGAAAGAAAAAAATAGAACAAGCATATTTTGTAATGAAAATATATATGTTAACTCAAGTGATTGTCTTTTTGAAGACTTGTACTGGATCAACTTCCACATATTTCCTAGTTGTTCTGTATGTTTTGCTAAATCTGTATAGAACACTCAACCAAATTGTAATTCTCTATCCCAAACACTTTTAAATTTCTAAAAAAAATCTCTTACTGAAGAGACAAACAGAAAAGCAGACAGAAGATGCTGGTTGGAGGCTAAGCATTAGTGATGAAAATTACTAGAGTAGAGTCAAGATCACGAGATGCTGAAAGTGAGGGGGAGGCCATGGGGCAGAGAATAATCAGGTGATGATTATTCTCTGCCCCAAGTAAAGGGGTTTATAACCAGGGAGGTGATGGTCCCTGGTTATAAACCCCTTTACTTCTAATGTTTTCTTTGAATCACAGTGTTTTCCAAGGTACTCCCTTAATGTTACTGAACAAAGTAAAGTTTCAGTTTCCCTGTACAGTGTGAACTAAGGTTTAACTGTAGCTTATTTTCTCTGCACAAATTTGCTCAGCCTTAGATTACTGCATTCATGTTAGGGTAATGGTTTTTGGTGGCAACCTGGATTGACAGCATAAGACTCTTCTTTTGAGCTGTCTGATTCCCAGTTTGACTGGTTTTTGTCTGATAAATATTATTTGCTACCTGGCATGTGTCCACTCCTTTTAAAGGTGAACTCATCCTCTGTGCACATTTATTATGTGAAAATATAAAACCTTGTTTACATTTCAGTGTGTACAAAAAAGCAACTTTGCCTTGAAGTCAGCCTTCTAAGTATAAAATGCATGAATTAGTTCACAGTGAAATTCTGAGTATTGTACATTTTTATATCATGACCTTGTATTATGCTCTAGAGGGACAGAGCTGGTGCCATGAGTCATAACAGAATTTCTAGTTATTTTGGAAGTTGTTTTTAATCATTGTGGTTTTGTTGTTGCTGTTTTTATTTGTTTACTCTTTATTAAGTATTTAAATAATTTGGTCAAAAATGTTTGAGAATTACCAAAAAAGAAAAAAAAAATGAATGTAAGCAACATAAACCAACAGTAGATGCAAAAGAAAAAATAAATGGGTTTATTTGGAAGGTTATGAGGCAACTCAAGGAATCAGAGGAAGGAACAAAGAGCTAAGCTTGGAACAGACAGGAAAACAGTCTAATAGGCCAGGAAGTAGGAGATGAAGATGTATCTCTTCAGGTCACCACCAACAGGGTGAATTAGCTCCAGCTCCATTTAGGCTTTCAGTTCTGTGCTCCAAACTCAGATACCAATGAGAAAGCAAACGAATGCTCTAAGACAAACATCAGATCTTAATATCCAAACAGTGACAAGCAGGAGTGACTGGTGCTCGTTACACATGTGCACTACCATATATGATATGGTAGATTTTCTTCTCTCTCCCTGTAATGCCTTATCAAGCACACTGGAAAATGTTCTAGTTGAAGCAATTGTCTTAAATTTCTGCAATAAAAGTGTTTTCCTTTTCCATTAAACAGATCCTCAAGAGAAATCATTAACTACTTAAATATTTGTAGATGATTCCCCAAAGCACTGGCTTGCTAAAAAGATAGGGAATGCAATTTCCCAAGCTTTACATCTGTAACAGGATTCATTAAGAGCCAGATTCCAATCATCAGGTGATTCAGTTAGCTCTACCTTACCCCACGACTTAAGGTATAAGAAATGCAAGTAGGAGGGAATTTATCACCACTACTGGCAAATCCCACAATATCTGAGCCGTCATTCTAATGGTAAGGGTCAAGAGGGGCATTTTTACACAATAAGAATGGCTTTTGCTCATTTGTGCTGAGCAGCTTGGAAAAAGAAATGCTATTTCATGTTTTTACAAATCCCAGAATTTCTCCAAAGCAAACTTTGTGGCTGTGGGGTTTTGATAATGGGAATAAATAAACTTTCTTTGAAATGAAGAAGTGCCAGTAGACAGGGCTTGTTGCTGAATTCTCCCCTGCAGGGGCATGAGTTTAATAAGGTGGCTGAACATTCTGTGTTGAAGCCCAGAAGAAATGAGACTTGTTGAGAAAGGAAATGACAGGGACCCATTGCATGCTGGGATAGGGATGAGAAACTTCTGGTTGTGTTTGCCATGGACCGTAATAAAACACTTTCCCAAAACTGTGGGAGACACTTACAGACAGAAAAGTTTCTAGTAAAACTAGCTTTATAGAGCTACCACTAATTGTTCAGTTGAGAAAATGCTGTGTAAAAGAGGAGAATCTGTGAGACTGCTTCTTTTTTGTTATATTCACTAGTTGGTTGTATTTTTGGATTCCACTTATAAGTGATATAATACAGTATTTTCCTTTCTCTGACTTGTTTCACTTAGCATAATGCCTATTTTTTGATTGAGTTGTTTGGGTTTTTTTTGATGGTGAGTTGTATGAGCTGTTTGTTTCAGCTTGGGTTGGTTGGCTCACTTATTCTGTTGTTGTTTTTTATGTTTCACATACAAATAAAACCATACAGTATTTACAAAAATACACATATCGACTTTTCCAAGATCTGAGTAAGCATATATAGAACTGAAATGCAAATACTTAGGTGTGGGTTATTATTCTGTTATGGAACAAAGTTCAATGAGTAGGGTAACACAGAGAAATAAGATTGAAGACCCTTTATTCTGTTTTAAATTTATTTTCTCTTCTCGCAACTTCTTTTGGCCACTGGCTTAATTTTCTTTGCCCTTTATTTTCCTTAGACAAGCCCGTCCCCAAACACCAAACATTCCATCCCTCTAGGCTTTGACTCAGCTAGTTTCCTCTGCCTGGAACATCCCCTCCCAAGCCCAGCTGCCTGGCAAACCCATCCCTAAGTAAAGGTTCTCTGTTATGTTCCTCTCTGCTCATCTCCACTCCTGTGTGTTGTTCCTAAGACTTATAAATATATCTGTGGCAGTACTTGTTTCATGTTGTCACTGTTAGAACATGAAAGATTATGAACTCCTCAAGGGAAGCTACAGATATTAAAAATGGTAGGGGAGAAATGAAAATCCTTGGGCGTTTCCAGTCCACATGCTGAGGAGAGCTTGTAACACAGTCCCATGGAAATAGTAAATGCTAAATAAACACTTGTTTATGTAGTAAAATTGTGGCATCTAAAATCCATAAATCTACTTGCCCTTTTCATTCAAATCTTTCTGTAAATCTCACGTCTCCAGAGAGCCTTTCATCTCACCTAGTGTAATACTAGGGGGACAAACCGCCATGGTAATCTGCTGGAGACACATGTATTTCCTCATTTCTTAAGGTTGGTTCAGCTGAGAGTTTATGATGGATTAGAAAACTTACACAGTGTTAACACTAGGTTTAAGATTGTAAAATTAGTGATTTTTCTTTTATCAGTGCTGTTGAGTTTGTTTAAAGCAAGACCTAATTAGTTTTCTTAAATGGAAGTTTAAACTAATTCTGCCCATAGATTAAAGGATTTGCTTAGTGCATTCGATACATGAAGTAGATTTTCGTAGATTTTTATGTTTGTCACAGAAAGATTAAGATTAAAATAGACGCACAATTGATATGTTTGGAATAGGACAAAGCCACATTGGTTCTATTGAGTTGGGAGATCAAAAATGAGTGTTTTCCCTAAATTAAGAAGAAAAATTTTACCATGAGAAACCATAAACCACCGAGTTTCAAGTGAAATCTCTTTCTGATAGGGCAGAACTATTACCTGGTTTAAGATCAACTTGCTTTAGCTTTTGCAGCCTTCAAGTTCTTAGTAGAGTCATCAGAGAAGGGAACAAGTGTAATACTAACTTCTCTTTTATTATTTTCCTTCAAAGAGAAGGGGCTTAGTCTGGGAGAAAAAATCCAGCTTTATTCAAGTTGTTTGGAGGAACACAGAGACTGCTACAAAGAGGCGGGAAAATATTCAATGCCTGGTATTCATTCTTCCCTCCTTTCCTCTCTTTCTTTCTTTTTTGCATTTTTCATCGTGTTCCCAAACAACCATAGAACACCCGCGCATTCCTGTTTCATAATGGTTAAGAGTGTGATTAAAAGTCAGATGCACCTAGGTTGTAAATCTAGCTTTGCCTGTTAGAGAAATGTGTGAGTCACTTATCTTCATCAAGATTCCATTTCCTTATTTAAAAAACAGAAATAATACTAGTTCCTTCCTTCAAAGGCTTTCATGGAAAGTAAATGAGATAATCCAGTGCATAAAATTGCTTACCATGGTACCCATCATAGAATAAATACTCTATAAACATTAGCTGCTATAATGATAATCCTAACCAGAAATAGAATAATGATAATTCTTATATTACTTCTATTTTTCATATATTCCACAAATATTTATTGAGTGTCTACTGATTGTCAAGGATGATTCTGGATGTCAGGAGTGAGAAAGAGAGATCTAGACCTTTCCTGTACATTCTAGAGAGATGAGCAGAAAGTAAACATATAATCATGTTGTGTGGGGGATAGGTCAGTTAAAAAGGCAGAGTTCATTCATTTTTTTCCCTCATGCATCTTTATTTTAATGAACTACTAACTGAAATTTGGGATTTCATTTGATTATAAATGTGGACAACTAACTGTAGTAGTAGGAGCAGTTCTTGTGACTTTGTAATATTCACAGATCCATTCATAACACAGTACAGCTGTTGCAAATACTGCAGAATATGATCACTACTTGGAAATTATTATACAACAATGAATTTTGTAAAGTCTTTTCACTTTTGAAGCTTACATTATAATGGGGGACACAGATGGCTTGAAAAAGGGAGAATGGGGTGAGATGGTGACAAATGCTTAATTCAAAGGACAGCCAGTAGCACTTGTTAATTACTTGGCCATGGGGTTTGAATGACATTAAGTATGAATCAGAGGTGTTTGTTGTGTGCAACTAATTGGATGGTGGTGACTTTTTACTGAAGTTTGAAGAGCAGGTGTGGGGAGGCGAGTGAAAATTAGAGCCCTATTTTGTTCTTGTAAAATTTCAAATGCCTACAGTATATCCAAGTGGGAAAACTGAGTGGGCCTTTTGATGTACAAATCTAGAACTAAGAGGAAGGGTTCACAATGGAGATCTCATTTTGAGAATTCTTGAGCGTATAAATGGTATTTAATGCCATGAGTTGGGATGTAATCACTGAAGCAGAGAAGTTGCTGGAGGACTGAGTCAACAGAATAGTTACAAGACTAGAATTTGGATGGATCCAGCAAGATGAACTCTGAAGTGCCTGAAGAGGTAGAAAGAAAACCAGCAAGTATGGTGCCCCAGAGACCAACTTAAATGAGTGTTTCCAATAAGCAGGAATGAGGAACTGAAAATCAAGTAAGATGAGACCTGAGAATTGATGATTGGATTCATCAACATGGAGGTCATTGGTGGCTTTGAAAAAAACATAACCTGTTGGAAGGTGAAGATAAAGCCTGAATAGAATAAGTTCAGTAAAGAATGAGAGGAGATAAATTAGACAAACTGAGGAGAACACTTAAATACAGGAGTATCATATAATAGAGTTGAGAGAAATAGCTGTCAGAGTTGTAAGGGCTCTAAGAAGGCATTTTTGGAGTGTTTTTTACATTCACTTCCCATTCTATGACTCCCATGTTTCTTCTTCCCATTCTTCTAATTCCTCCCACTCCTGTCATCCCTTTTCTTCCTTTTTTTTCCCTCATCTTCTCCATCTTCCAAACATCTGCTACCCTGAACTGTATTGGGCTGAGGATACAAATATGAAACCACCAGGCCTGTCTCTCAAAGAGCTCGTTGCCTAGGTCCAGTCCATGTGAATGGTATCACAGGGTATACCAGTCTAAGGCAGGCTCACAGGGGTAGCTAGGCAAGCTTGCCAAAAGTTGCATCCTGGCCGTTTTTCTCCATGACTGTTGAAGAATGCTTGCTTCCTTCACTATTCACTGGAAATGTAAAAGAATCTTACTCAGAGAGCATAACCGCTAGGTCTTTCTTTCTCTTGAAGAAAACAAGTACAGAACTCAAAGTAGAACTTTCCATCCTATGTGTAGTGAGTGTCTGCTCTCTGCTCATCACTGTTAGAGTTTCTGAGCTTTCAGTGGCAAATAGCCGTGGTCCTCATGGAGTTTCTACTAGCAGGTGAAAACAGCAGTCAGCAGATAAGGAGGTTAAGGGGAGAGAGGGATGGGGGTGTGCTGGATGTTATTTTACATAGAATGGTTGGGAAAGCCTCTCCGAGGTGGAGATATTTGAACAGGTAGATAAATGAAGTGAGGAACTGAGCCATTTTCAAATTGGGGAGAAATTATTCTAGGCAGAAGGGACAGCAGTGTTTAAAGAGCTTGAGGTAGGAATGTCTTATTACCTTCAAAGAAAGAATCTCATTGTGTGCAATGATTCAGTTGAGATCATGCCTCTGCCATTCTTTAAAAAGTTCATTTGATCCTTTTATGTGATGTTTATGGAATCTCTGAAACAAAAGGCTAACTCCTGAGGTACTGACCTCCCTTGCGGTGCACAAGTCCTCTTGACAGCTTCCCTGTTGGATGGACTTCCTTACAGCCCCTATGGTAAGCAGTCAACTGGCCACCTCTGAGATCATCCCACTCCATTGCTTATCAGAAAATAAAATCTCAACATAGACTCAAAATGAGTCTCATTATACTTTCGGGCGCTTGTGGAGGTGAAGCGACCAAGAATGGTGAGACTTTTTCTCAAAGCTGCCTTTCTACAGTGAGCTATCACCCATGCCGCAAGCCGTCTGTGTCACGTGACATCCCTAAATCTGTGTCCAGCATCACCATTAACAGAGTCACATTTTCACCGCTTTCTTTCAAGTCCCATTAGTTGCTAGACCTTATTCTCTTCCATTGATGTTGCAATAGGAGTCAGAATTCTTTGGCTGCAAGCAACAGAACCAAACTATCACTACTTTAACTATAAGGAAATGTATTGGGATTAACAGAAGTGAAGTAGTTGATGAGAATCTGAAAGTTTTAGTAAGAGTCACCCACTTCTTACTGGCCCTGCCATTGTAATGAATAAGTTCAAACACGTCTTCAGTCCTCGTAACACTTGACTCCAAGGCAATTCCAGAAAAGAAGGATCCACTTGGGCCTACTGGGTCCCTTGCCCATGACCAGGTGATAGCAGTGTAATATGAGAACAAGCTGGAAACATGAAAGAAATGCAAAGACAGAAAAAGTAGTCTGTAGGAGTCATATTGTTCCCATAGTGGGAAGATACACATCTGTATTTATTGCTCTGCTAACACTGTACCTTTTCCCATAGACATATCAGGATGCCACTAGAGATAAATGAATGAATGAATCCAGGAAGCAAACATAACTGATGTCCATTTTAGATTTTCATTAGCCCTCACTTGAGATACTGAGGTAGCATTTCCTAGAATGTTTCCTTACTTCCCACCTTCCTCACCAACCCCGACTGTGCTGTCTGATGAACCACCCCCTGGCACATCCCAGCGACTGCATTTCTTGCTTAAATGCCTTCATTGATTCCAGAGTCAAGTATACTATACAAAGCAGTTATAAGCTAGATTTGCTCATGGAAGGCCAATCACTGGCTCGCTGGTAGTACCATGTATGATATGGTAAAAAAAAAAAAAAATAGAAAAAAATTAAACTGTCGAAGTAATTTGAATCAAATGTTCTATTTTCTCTGGTCCACTCACTTTATCACTGGAGTATATAAATATATTTTAAAGTGTTAGACCATGCTTGGTTTACATTTTTGATTCAAGTTTCATATTAGTTTGAACAGTAATGGACTTGAGATACACCAGAGAAGAAGAAAATCTTCCACTAATATAAAGTAATATTGAAGTTGCAGTATTTACTGTATAAGTTCAATATATTATACTTATTAAGTTTAATATCTATACGAGTTATCACAACACAGGGACTTCGGTACCTATGATCATGACATTAAGGAAAAAGTATTGGTTACAAGTCTCTTTAGGAAATTTTAGTTAAAAACATTTACTTAAAAACACATATTGGGCTTCCCTGGTGGCTCAGTGGTTGAGAGTCCGCCTGCCGATGCAGGGGACACGGGTTCGTGCCCCGGTCCGGGAAGATCCCACATGCCGCGGAGTGGCTGGGCCCGTGAGCCATGGCCGCTGAGCCTGCGCGTCCGGAGCCTGTGCTCTGCAACGGGAGAGGCCACAACCGTGAGAGGCCCGCGTACCGCAAAAAAACAAAAAAAGAAACCCCACATATTAATGATAAACTCCTTTGAAGCTCTTATGCTTAAAATTTCAGTTGAGCCATCTGGCTTTCCAAATGTACATTCTAATACCAGCATTTGTATTAGTTATTTGGCATTGCCAATTAATTTTTCATTCTCAGTGAATTTTTCTCAGTAATTGCAAATTCAGTTTTGCTTTTAAAGAAGTTTTAAATTATCAAGTATTTGAAGATACAGTCTTACTTTAATGTCAAAGGAAAACTTGACTTTTGTCAATATGAGTGTTATATTTTCTTTATCTTACTATTATTTATGTTATCTGGAAAGCTCATTGGTTTGGCTAAAGGTTATCATCACCCATTTTAGAGATGGAGAAACTGGGGCAGAGAGATCTTGTATAACTTTATCCTTAGCAGTCTCTCCACACTGAGGGCAAAGTACTGGAGCTGGTATTTAAACTATGAATTTTTTTCCTTTAAGAAAAGGAGCTATTAATTAAGAAAAATAAATAAATAAAAAATAAAGCATAGGGAATTCCCTGGCCATGCAGTGGTTAGGGCTCTGCACTCTCACTGCTGAGGGCCCAGGTTCAATCCCTGATCAGGGAACTAAGATCCTGCAAACTGCGCGGCATGGCCAAAAAAAAATAAAAAGTAAAAATAAAGTGTAAAAAAAAGAAAAGGAGCCATCCCTGTGTTTAAATAGGGAAACATTTTCCTTGAATTTCTAATAGTGGCATAGGTGTATTCTTTTCCCTGTTCTTATGCCTTTATCATTGTAATATTTTTCAGGACCAAGGAATTAGGTATACAATTTAGCCAGTAGCCTAAGCAAGCATTTTCAATAATGGCCATGGATATATTTCAGTGTTGGAATTTCCCCCTACGTCAGCTGATGAATGAGTAATCCAGTAGTTAACAGGAGATGTTTTCTCTGGGATGACAAATGGGTGTGAACCCTCCCATGCCCTTCCCCAGCCACTGCCTTCACCCAAATTAGGAGATTCTTTTAGTGTCATGTAGACTGAGTTTTATTCCAGGGCAGGCTGAAGTGACAGTAACAGACCTGGGACGCTAGCCCAGAAATGTGGCCTCAGCCTGCCCTTCTAACCGCTAGAGCATGGACACCGAATCCGTGCATTTTCTAAGCCAGTTCCAGGGCAGCTGCTTGTTAACGAACAGATGTCAATTGATGACACTGACATCCATCAGAGAAAATGATTCTGCTTGAATTAGTCCCTGCGCAGTGCAGAAGTCACCACTGTAAGCACTGGCCCAGGATTCCTGCTTACTGCTTTATTAATAATAAATGCCCTTGTTGCCTTGGCATTTATCTGATGAGGAAGTGAATAAAATTTGACTCTGTGTTTAAATGAAATGTCTTGTAAATCGTGGCAACCTTTGCATTTACTCTATTTCATTTATTACAAAATAAGATAAGCTTTGCCCAGCTGAATGGGATGGAAGCCCGTTACACCTCCAACAAAGTGATAAATGATAGAACAGTTTTTTAATAACGCAGACAGCACGGCTCTTTGTATGTTAATATTCACTATTCTATTGTTAATGGAATCTTAAGAAAGTGATTTTGTTTCCAATCAATCAAATATTTCCTCGTCACCACTCTAAGCAAAAATACTATAGTGTTATAGCTTCTCTTTTTTATTATTATTATTGCCCAAGTAAGAAACACTATCCCTAATAAGTGTAATTTGCATTATCCACACAGTAAACGTTCAGTTTTGAAACTTGTTAGTTTCTTATGCCACCACTGAGGTACCGTCTCTAATCAGTAAACTGTGATGATAGCTGTTCTTTTCCTAGCCCTATTTAGATTGAAGGTCTATGTAGTTTTTCACGCATCTCTGCCTGTGCCTTCGCAGAGTGCTGTTTGGTGCTTAGTTAAGAGTCCTTTGGTTGCAAATAACACAGATTGATTCTTCCTAGCTTAAGGGAAATGTTGAATTTATTGAAAGAATACCTGGCTATGTCACGGCAATCAAGGCAGACTAGAATAAGCAGTCCCTGAAGAGATGAGATCAAAACACATCAGGACCTTTAGCAGTAGGTGCTCATGAATATTCTTTCTAGAATTTTGTCCTATCAGCCACAATGAATCTGAGTCTGTCAGAGTCAAGAAAAAAATCCAAATTCCTAAGAGAATCTGGCCCAATTAAAATCTGAGACTCAGTGCAACCTGATATTGCATTGAGAAGTGCTGTTACGGAGTAACGACCTCAGGGTAATGGCCAACCTCTCCATGGTGAGGTTTGATCTTGTTTTGATTTTTAGCATATGGTGGGCCAATGTCTAATTTAGTTACTTCTACATTACCCGTATAAAATACAGAGAGAAAAGAATGACAACAGAGGAGAAAAAGTATTTGCATTCTTTATGTGCATGGGTACTCACACGCACCTTTTGTTTGTTCTTTTGGTCTAGATGTATATAGGTATTCAGAGGATTTATCAACTGCTCGTGAAGCCATTTCTTGTATTCAGGACTTCCGCCCGCTGCCCCATCCCTGCCAAGACCTATTTGGCTTTCCCTTTGATTTCTTTCCCTTCTATTTCTTTGCCTAGAGCTTAACCTAATCAGAGCTTCCCTTCTGTAGAGTCTTGTCTGTATAGGGGTGGGATTATTTTCTGGAAGGCTTTCTCTCTGGGAGTGGAAGTACAAAACCACCGCAGGTTTTCCCCAGGGTTCTGTCCTAAACCACAGGGCATCCATTTTGCAGAAGTACCCTTTTGTCCCTTTGTTAATAAATATTCCTCATTCCAGTCAACACCATGACGCCAACTCTTTGCCCACCTAATACCTTAGTGTTAAGAAGAGCTTAGGTAGCCAGTTGGCACTCCCAGCTTCTACTAGGTGGTTCCGTCCTGGGATTGCTTGGTGGAAACAGTATTCACTTAAATTGAGTCCTTAAACTTCCAGACCAACTAAATTAAAAAAAAAAAGAACAGAAAATTGGGTGTGGGATAGTGTGAAGCTCTGTGAAATAATATCCTTGAGTGAGATGTAAAGAGTAATGTTATCCGAGCTTTGAAAAGTGAATCAGGCAGTAGCAGATGGCAATGAAAGTAAGCCGAATCTCAGGTAAAACTATACATTAGTTTTATTTTATATAACATATTTGATTCATGTACTATTGTTATGTGTGTATTGTTCTAAGGAAAAGGATATATTGTCACTCATCCCCTTATGACACAGACATGGTAGACAGGATTCCTGGAAGAAGAGAGATGTTTCTTTGCCAGTCATTCAACAATTGGGCCAGTTGAATCTAAACACTGATGATATAAATATAAATAAGACAGTGATTTCCCCCAAGAAGCTCAGAGTCTGATAGCAAGGAAGACATTTCTAACACCTGAAAAAGTATTAAAAGTGGTGGTATATAGGACAATGATTTTGAACCTTTAGTTTGTATCAGAATCACCTAAAGAAAATTTTAAAACAAATATTTCAGGGCCTTATCCCTAAAGTTCCTGGTTCAGTAGATTTGGGATAGAGCCTGAGAATTTATATTTTTAACTCCTTCCCAGGTGTTCCTGGTCTGAGGACCAAGCTCTGAGAACCAGTGACATAGGAACCTGTGTAGGCATGATGGAGTTCTGCCCTCTCTATCCTGGGGGTGACTAGGGAAGCAAAACCTTTATTAGTGTTCTTAGTTATAAAAAGCAGATTTGGGCTATTTTAAGTAGAACGAACATTAAATGGACATTGGTTGGTTCATGGGGAATCACCTTGGAGGCGAATTTTCTAGGAATAATGGACCAAAGCACACCCTACAAGTGGTCTGATGACTAACTGGCCAATGAGACCTGAGCAAAGGTTCTGGCTACAGTGGAGCTGACAGGAGCATCACTTTGCCGCAGCTGTGATTTTGCCAACATGGAGACCACTTCTTAAAACCACTAGCATCCCTGAGCGCCAGATACTCTTCTCCACTGTTGGATTCACCTTCCTCACCTTGCTTAATTTTGAAACAAACTGTCAAGAGAGTTGAAGCCAGTCGGTGGATCCTTGCGACAGACTTAGACATTAGATGTGAAGGAAGCTGGGGAAGTGACGCTAACCAGCCTTGACCGACCTTCACACGTAGCAAGATTATTCAAGAGGAGCTGAGGTTACATAACAGATGTCTACTACAGGGGCGTTTTATGGGTATTTGGCTTCTTCTACTCAGGGGAAAAGATTAAGGGTGGTCCGTTTCATAGACTAAGAGAAGATGTAAGAAGATTGAGCTACAAAGAGAACCCTTAATGAGACCTACACGGCCCTTTATGATCTGGCTGCAACATCCATTTCTGGCCTCACCTTGCCTTTCATTTTCTCCTGGTCCTTAAACTCCATACATGCCGGCTGTCCTTCAGAGTCTCGTGTGCTGAGACGTGTTTTGTGTAATGCCGTTCCCCGTGCCTGGAGCATTTGTCCTGTGTTTTCGCTGGGTTAATGATCAGCTCTCGGCTCACTTGTCACCTGTCTTTGGGGGGCTTCCCTGACCTCCATTATGCCATAACACGGTACCACAGAGTGGGGGGGCTTGAACAACAGAAATGCATTGTCTCACTTGTTCTGGAGGCTGGAAGTCCAAAATCAAGGTGTTGGCAGGGTTGACTCCTTCTAAGCGTTGTGAGGGAAGGGTCAGTTCCAGGCCTCTCTTTTTGGCTCACAGATGGTTGTCTTCTTCCTGCATCTCTCCACATGGTCTCTCCTCTATGTGTGTGTGTGTGTGTGTCTGTGTCCCAGTTTCTCTTTTTCATAAGGACACCAGTCATATTGCATTAGGGCTCACAATAATGACCTCATTTTAACTTTATTACCTCTATAAAGATCCTACCTCCAGATATGGTC
The DNA here is from genome assembly GCF_964270905.1 of Leucopleurus acutus. NCBI lineage: Eukaryota > Metazoa > Chordata > Mammalia > Artiodactyla > Delphinidae > Leucopleurus > Leucopleurus acutus. The sequence goes on along the minus strand of NC_139153.1, from coordinate 10,006,047 downwards.
ACATGCTGGGGGATTGTGGGTTAGGAATCCAACAGATCTTTACCTACAGGACACTGTTCAACCCTTAACAATAGGTGTCCTAGCACCATGGAGTTCTAATTTTAGAATATATTACGCTTACAACATTGTTGTTATCTATGCAGTGATGTGATTGTCTATGCCCCCACTGGATCATACCCCCTAAGGAGGTGCCAGTTGGTATGTGTTAAATAAACAAAAGGGAAGAGACCTGCATACTTGGCTCCGTTGTTTGGCCCTTGGCACATGGTCCACAAGATACAAGGGCATGACTTGTTAAGAACCCTGATTTAGGAAACGGGAACACCACCTCCTCGCTAAACACCAGCACCAAATAAATGCCAGGTGCATCACGTGTCGCCGGGTGAGGGTCATGTGCAGTCAGGGAAGCTTCACAGTTTAAAGCATTCTCTCTACAGCTTCCCCTAGGAAGACAGCGCATCAGCAGTGAAGTGAAAACAGCGTGCAGTGTTCCCCATCCACTTACTCCCTGGCTGCAGAAGTGTGTTTAGAATATATTCTCGCTAGAAATAATGTGTCTTTCAGCACTTATGTGGGAAAAGGACTTCCATGCTGATATTTGAAATTGTCAGTGTGTTCCATTTCCACATACATCCTTTTAGCACAAAATTTTCAAAATGATACAGTGTCAGTAAGACATGAGCTGTTAAACACCCAAAGGATTTGCTAAAGGAATATATGGGATGCCCTCTGGCTTTTGAAATGGTAAACCTCCGCTTTTTTTTAGAGTAACAAAATTGAGAGCTAAATCTGGGAGGGGGGATTAGCCAAGTGATGTGGTGGACGCTTAAAATTCTTAAACGAAATAGCTGGATTCATAATCCTCTGTCATTTAAACATTACCTGTAGTCCTTCTAGAGGTAAAGAAATTAACTTGGTGATTTTCCAGTCATATTTCTATGACACTGTGGCTTTAATTCAGGGAACAGCAATTTCAGTAATCTTTGCTTATTTTACAGAGCTGAGTCAGTCTGTTACTTCTTGCTAGAAGCTTTCAAAGCAACACACATCTTTTGCAGCTCACAATCCGCAGAACATCCACGTTAGTCATCACCTAGTCCTCTACCACACATTATATAGTATAATGTTGCATATTGCCGCAAAACGGCACCATTGGGCATTGTGTCAATGGCTAGAAACTTAATTTCTGATGTCATATTTTTGGAAAGAACAAGTTCTGGATATTTGGTCACATGATAATAAGCATTTCGAGTTCTGTGGGAAAACACATACTTCCTTTGAAGGATTAAACCCAGTGGTACCATTAGACTAAATTTTCGAAAAATGATGTATATAATAAGCTGTAGATTTTTAATATACCTGTATTGATTCTCTATTAGATACAGATACTATTTCTATGCCAGTCCCACCCTTAAGAAAATAAGCATTTTACCAGGGAACGATAAATATATATACACCTATGCTATCATAGGAAAATAATAAATACACACATATATACACAAACATACACGTATACATATATATGTACATATATATGATATACATCTATCCTGGAACAGTCTTGAAAGGTAGATACTATTAATCTCCCTATCTTCCAGAGGAAGCTACCGAGGTATCGAAACTTGTCCAAGATCGCAGAGCTAGGAAGGGACAGAGACAATATTTAACCAATGGCTGTTGGTTTGGCTTCTTAGCTCCTGTCTTAATCTCTGTGCCTCCCAAAAGTGTTACTAAGTCCCTCATGAATATAACTAGCTGCATTCAAATTAACCATCAAGTTATCTTGCCCTTATTACTTACGGCCTTCTTAGATTCAACCACTTCTCTCCACTTCATCTGCCACTACCCTGGTCCAGATCAGTGCACCGTCTCGCATTACTTAGACCATTACAGTGGACCCCAGCAGAGGCTCGCCAGCTGCGTTCTCCACCTCCTCTCGCTCTAATCCACCCTCCATCTGGCGCCCGTAGCAATCTTACACAATGCGTGGCACGCATCATTCTTTCCTAAACCTGTCCAGTGGTTTCCCAGTTCTCATTGGATGGAGACCAAAATCCTCACATGTACAAGGCTCTAAGCGATCTGGCTCCCGCCTGGCTCAGCACGGTGTCTTGTGTTCCTCTCTGTGTTGCTTATTTGTGTCTTAGTCCTACTGGCCTCTTCCTTTGCTCGAATGTACCACGATGCTCTACACTTGGAGATTAAACAAATCTTCCTCCCTCTGCCTAGATTTCTCTCCCCAGCTCCCCCGGAATCATCCACCATGCATTTACCAAGTAAATTCTACCCATGCTTCACAGCTTGGCTCGTACTCCACGACCCCACGGAAGTCTGACTTCTTCCTCCAGAATGAGACAGGAGTCTCAGTTCCTCCAAAATGTAAATTCATGAGTAGGATTTTTTTTCTCTTTTGTTTCCTGCTGCCACCATTGTGTGTAGTATAAAATTCCTCCTGGATGAGTTGTTGGATTTCTGTGGAATGACCAGATTAAGAAAACTTTCTATCGAGGCAGGTAGAAAGCAGCTTTGAGAAGGTAGCATTTAACCTCCACTTCAGAGGGTGACTAGGATCTAAATAAGGCTAAGTGTGGGAATGGGGGAGAAATCTTTCCAGGAAGCAGAAATCACTTGAAAATCTTAGTGATGAAAAAACACAGTGTTCAAATAAAAACAAACAACAAAAAAACCCCACAGTGTTTAGAGGTGGTGAATGGCGCAGGTTTATTTGAATGTGGATGAGAAATGGCAAGCATCAGGTGATTCTGAAAAGTTAGCTCAGGTCAAATCGGAGAGGTGAGTCATATATTTATTCTATAAATAACGAGAAACCACTAAACATACTAAGGATGTGACTGAGAGCACAGTGATTTAGGGAGAACTGTTTGCCAGGGATGTACTTAAATTTTAATGTTTTATAACCAGACAGGTTAGCTTTCGCTCCCAGCGGTTATCTTTAGTTGCTCTTTGACCTTGGAAGTCATACTGAAGCCCCGTATTAGTTAGGGCATTGATGTTTATATCAAACAAATACTGAAGTTTCAGTGTACAATCAAAGTACAGTACAAGTTTTTTTCTAGCTGTTGTCCGATATGGGAGTCCTTAGTTACTAGTCCTTAGTCTTTATTCCTTGAATCTGTGGTTGTGCAATCCCCCTGAACCCTCAGAGATTGCTGTGTCAGCTGGAAAATAGGGAATGAAGTAGGGGAGAAGGTCTATTTGCTTCTTAAAAGTTCCATCCTCACCTTCAGTGGGTGAAAACTAGTCATGTGGTCATGCCTGGATGCACAGGATGCTGGGAAATAGAATTGTAGGCAGGGTAGCTTCCATCTGGACAATTTTACACTGTGGAAAGTGGAGTCTGAAATTTTGGTAGGCAATCAGCAAGTATTGTTACATACTCTAAGCCACAACTTCTTTTTCAGTAAAATGAGGATGATAATAATATCTAACATACAGGTTTGTAAAGAGAAATGATGATATAGTATGTGGAATGTCCCGGCATAGTGTCAAGAATTTAAGTGACCCGCTCCTTTGATTGAGGAGAGGTATCAGGGACTAAATTCCACTGAGGACATTGGAAAGGAAAGGCATGGGGAGAAACCAAGAAAAGTGTGTGTTAAACTTGGTTCTAAATTGATGTTTTCAGTTTTGCTTCTGGAACATGTATTTAAACTCTTGAGAACTTGAATGAAAATGATAACTTTCCCATATTCAGCTAGGGACAGCTTTGCAATGCAGCCAGCAGCTGCTCCCAACAGTCCTATTCTATGCAGATATCATAGCCCTACATCGATCAAGTTAGCACAGTATTCAAAGATTGCCATGATTCTATAATCTTTAGCAATTTTGAGTTATTTATTTTTTAAGATTGGCTGATACTGTTGTAGTGTCTCAATGAAACAGACATTATTGGACTTTGCTTGTAGTGTGGAAGAGATTATTACATCACTTCTTAATTTAGTGCTTAAGGCAGTATACAGAAAAAATATGTAAACAATTTAATAATGGATAACAACATGAATTAACTTGTTTATTGATACATTTTATCAATAAACATCATCGAAAGTAAAACAAAACTGCCAGAGAAGTCAACACAAAATCATTAAAAGTAGAAGTGATATCTTCATTGTTGGCTAATCTTTGTCTGTCTCTTCATCTATCTATCTATCTATCTATCTATCTATCTATCTGTCTATCATCTATTCATCTACCTAATCTATCATTTATCCATTCATATGCATACATTTGAAAGAAATTATACTTGCATTATTAGTTATAACCTTTTCTATGTGATTTCTGATTTTGACTTGGGCTTGATTAAGATGATACCCTGTGACATGGAAAACTTAACAAGAAATGGATTTGCATTTGTAGATTAGTTAAAAAAAAATCAAAGAAATCCACAAAATGTGACACTCGTGTTATGATTTTGCAAGCTCATCCTTTCATCTTTATCTTTCAGAGAAGAAAACTAATGCAACTGACCTGCTATTAATAAATTTACCTTCAAAACTAAGTAAATGCTCTTCTATTAAAGTTATTAAATATTAAGTAATTTTAACGACTCCTAGAAAAGTAAGTTAAATAGTTAAAAATGACCTTCCTAGTTACTTAAACTGGAAACCTTGCAGTTGTTTTTCCACTTAGTTCTCTTTCTTGTTTCTTTGAGCTATTTTATTGGCTAAAACTTTGGGTTACTTATAGCTTGGTCACACCCCATCCTTCTGTCTTCACACTCTCTATGGTTATTCATGTCCTTACCTCAACTGTTATAATAGCCAATTCACCCAGCCAGTCCTCCATTTTACACTTGTGACTTAATGGATCATCTTTATTCATTCCACTCAAAGTTCTATGCCTCCCTTTTGCCTAAAGAAGCACAGAAGCTAACCTTGTGATCAATCTTTGTTTATTCTTGTCCCTAACTTCTTAACTAGTGCCATTCAATGAAATCAAAGTTCAAGTGAGAGTGAGCTTGTCATTTTTCTCCATACAGACCCCAAATTTTCTGAAGCCTTCTCTTTGCTTATTCTGTTTTCATCCTCCTTAACTTCTAATCTACATGTCAGGATTCAACCAATTCTTCAAGTACGGAGGAGTCAGTATTGGAAAAAAGAGTATGGGGGCTTCCCTGGTGGCATAGTGGTTGAGAGTCTGCCTGCCAATGCAGGGGACACAGGTTCGAGCCCTGGTCTGGGAAGATCCCACATGTCGCGGAGCAACTGGGCCCGTGAGCCACAACTACTGAGCCTGTGCGTCTGGAGCCTGTGCTCCGCAACAAGAGAGGCCGCGATAGTGCACCGCGATGAAGAGTGGCCCCCGCTTGCCGCAACTAGAGAAAGCCCCCACACAGAAACGAAGATCCAACACAGCCAAAAATAAATAAACTAATTAATTAAAAAATATGCGAGTCCATGTATTTAAAAAACAAAAAAAAAAGAGTATGGATTCTTAAGCTAGATTTCCAGATTTCTGACCTCAATGTTGCTTTGTTGCTGTTGTTGTTGTTTTAATGAGACCATTGGGCAGGATGTTTAAACTTTTGGGGGCTTGGCTTTGTTATTATTAAAATAGGCCCCCAAATGCATACCCTTTAGGGTGCTTGGAAGTTGAAATATCAAGGTGCAAGTAATATCTGTTCTCTCTGAGCAACCAGGGAATTTTTTCTGTTGTTCCAAAATGACAGGTACGTTTTCTGTTTATCTTAGGTACTGGTCTTATTTCTACTGCCTGAATATGAGCTGTCTGAAAATGTAGTCATTCTGTTTGTCATCTTGGTATTTATTTTGTCCCCACGTTTACAATGACAGGAAGACCAATGTCTGACTCCTCTGGGTAACCAGTTATATCATGTGATTATTAATTAAAATAAACAGAAGGACAGGGAAGGGAAGGAAGAAAGGGAGATAATGTTGTTTTTGTTTTACATCTCAAGAATGTGGACATATAATGTGTTTTTAATACTACTACTTACTAAACCACTTGTCTTAATGTATGCTCTAAGAGTCAAAAGTAACACTTTCTTATCATTACCTATAATTCATTATTACTTAAGTTTCCAAGTTTGATTAAATCCTATCACAAATGCAAATACTTTTAAAATAGAATTTTCCATTCCAATAGTAATGTCCTTTGCCTCTCAGAAATAATTCCTTTTACATCTTGTTCAAAATATACAGCCTTGTGTTAAATGTTAGTTTGCTTTTTTGCTTAATTTCTTTCTTGCTTTTGCTCAGGTTTGCTGATTAGTTGCCTTCCTTATTAACAGATGTCTCTTTAATGAATTTAACATTTTGGTTAAGCGTATCTTTCAGCTAATGTGAAAGCAGGGTTTCTTAGAGAATAATTTCTCTGTGTTTTATTGAAGCCAAAGTCATATCGTGGCATCAGAAAGTCTAGACAGAGTGTCTAAGAACATTTGCCAGTTAATTGAAATTACCCTAAAGGCAACACCTCTGATGTATTGGGCAAAGGCCAAGATAAAAATTGATTTAGAAACCTTCTTTTTAGTCTTTACCAATGCCTCATTCCCGCCATTCTCTTCCTGACATTATACATCATTTGTTTTGCATTGTATTATAAGACTTTTTCCTTCTTTTCTGTGCTTTGAATTTTAAATGGCCCGGTGATCCTGCTCTTCTCTTAAATACATCACATTCATGTGGATCACTGTCTACACGTTAGCTGTGTAATGACAATGTCTCAGTTTTTAGCCCATGGGAAGGAAAGGGAAGTGAAGGGCAGGGAAGAAGGGAGGGAGGAAGGAAGGGAGGGAGGGAGGAAGGAAGAATAAATCAGCTCTGATTCCTCTCTTCTAAGCCTTTTGGTTTCTACAGGCAGATAAGCTGAGTATAATGGTTAGGTCAAGAATCAGCCCATAAGGCAGGAATTGCATATTGTCAAAATTATCCCTGAGACTCCCGTACAAAAGGACAAAAGTTGCAGATGGACCTATCTTTCGGTTGGTCTAAGAGAGTTTTTTTTTTTTTTTTTTTCCTTAACATTGAAACAGATACCTATTTCTCCAATGGAGCACCAAATAAATGTTTTGGGTTTGTTTTAAGGATGGTATCTAAAAAATACAGTATCTTGAAAAGAAAAACAGAGCTGGAGGAATCAGGCCCCCTGACTTCAGACTATACTACAAAGCTACAGTAATCAAGACAGTATGGGACTGGCACAAAAACAGAAATATAGATCAATGGAACAGGATAGAAAGCCCAGAGATAAACCCACGCACATATGGTCACCTTATCTTTGCTAAAGGAGGCAAGAATATATAGTGGAGAAAAGACAGCCTCTTCAATCAGTGGTGCTGGGAAAACTGGACAGCCACATGTAAAAGAATGAAATTAGAACACTCCCTAACACCATACACAAAAATAAACTCAAAATGGATTAAGGAAGTAAATGTAAGGCCAGACACTATCAAACTCTTAGAGGAAAACATAGGCAGAACACTCGATGACATAAATCAGAGCAAGATCCTTTTTGACCCACCTCCTAGAGAAATGGAAATAAAAACAAAAATAAACAAATGGGACCTAATGAAACTTAAAAGCTTTTGCACAGCCAAGGAAACCATAAACAAAATGAAAAGAGAACCCTCAGACTAGGAGAAAATATTTGCAAATGAAGCAACTGACAAAGGATTAATCTCCAAAATTTACAAGCAGCTCAATATCAAAAAGACAAACAACCCAATCCAAAAATGGGCAGAAGACCTAAATAGACATTTCTCCAAAGAAGATATACAGACTGCCAACAAACACATGAAAGAATGCTCAACATCATTAATCATTAGAGAAATGCAAATCAAAACTACAATGAGACATCATCTCACATCATTCAGAATGGCCATCATCAAAAAATCTACAAACAATAAATGCTGGAGAGGGTGTGGAGAAAAGGGAACCCTCTTGCACTGTTGGTGGGAATGTAAATTGATACAGCCACTATGGAGAACAGGATGGAGATTCCTTAAAAAACTACAAATAGAACTACCGTATGACCCAGCAATCCCACTACTGGGCATATACCCTGAGAAAACCATAATTTAAAGAGTCATGTACCACAATGTTCATTGCAGCTCTATTTACAATAGCCAGGACATGGAAGCAAGCTAAGTGTCCGTTGACAGATGAATGGATAAAGAAGATGTGGCACATATATACAATGGAATATTACTCAGCCCTAAAAAGAAACGAAATTGAATTATTTGTAGTGAGGTGGATGGACCTAGAGTCTGTCATACGGAGTGAAGTCAGTCAGAAAGAGAAAAACAAATACCGTATGCTAAGACATATATATGGAATGTAAAAAAAAAAAAAAAAAAAAGGCATGAAGAACCTAGGGGCAAGATGGGAATAAAGACACAGACCTAGTAGAGAATGGACTTGAGGATATGGGAAAGGGGAAGAGTAAGCTGTGACAAAGTGAGAGAGTGGCATGGATGTATATACACTACGAAATGTAAAATAGATATCTAGTGGGAAGCAGCCACATAGCACAGGGAGATTAGCTCGGTGCTTTGTGACCACCTAGAGAGGTGGGATAGAGACGGTGGGAGAGAGACGCATGAGGGAGGAGATATGGGGATACATGTATATGTATAACTGTTTCACTTTGTTATAAAGCAGAAACTAACACACCACTGTAAAGCAATTATACTCCAATAAAGATGTTAAAAAAATACAGTATCTTGATACTCTAGGATCTAACTTAGGACAGCTCTCTATGGTATCTGAAGTGTATGGAGGTAATGGCAGATTCATTGCTCCGTCACCCCCAACCCCATGGATGCTCACAGGAAATAGTCACCATAGGGCATAAGCAAGTGCAAGCATCTGCCATATTTCATTTTCCTCCCTCCTAATCATTTTTGTTTGTTTGAACGAACACGCCTTTAAGTTATACGAGCAACTCTACTGTATCTCAAAAGTAAAGACTGGATCCAGGTTTTCCATGTGGACAGTCAGAGCTTGCTTACATATTGGTTTTCTCCAATATTGCCTCTCTTAGATTACAGAAATTAACCACTGGTTTGCTTTTCTACTCTATATTTTAAATTCTAAATAGTACCTTGGGTTAAAGAAATCTCACGTCCCTCAAAATAGGTAGTTGATATTATCTGCTTACTTGTTAAACTGAAGTGACTGGTTTGAACTTAACAAGAGTTGGTTGAACTGTTCTTCCCTGTAGACACCATGTAACTTGCTTTCTCTTTGTCTCTGCTTGGTGACTTGGGGGTTGTAATATATCTAGTGTTGAATAAGAAATATAAGGCTCATCTTAAACTTCATACATGCTCTGTCATATGGCTCTGTCATATTTAAGGGAGAACAGGTCTAGCTAGGGGTTCACTTCACTTCATGCAGACATAACGAAGTCATAGTGGAAAAAACAATTTTACATCTGCTTTTTTTTTTTTACTTTACACAAAAAAACGAAAGCTTTAGTAATCTTCCATACCTTATTCACTACTCAGAGACTCACTGCACGTTAGCATAGTAAGCGGCTCTAGGAAGTCCTGAGTAGAAACCCTTTAAGTTGGTTAACAAGGCAATTTCCAAACTTAATTGACTTTGGAATTCCTTCCCTCCTGTGTGTTATTTTTCTAACCTCCTATAAATTGACAGCTTCTGACACTCACAGAGCACAGTTTAAGAAATGATGGTCTAGGAACAATGAAAAAAATAATCAATGTGTTAAATTTTTATTGTGGTAAAAAATGCATAAAATAAAGTGTACCATATTAAACATCTCTAAGTGTACCGTCAGTATTGTTAAGTATATTTACATTGTTGCAAACAATCTCCAGAAACTTTTTCATCTTGCAAAATTGAAACTGTGCCCATTAAGCAACAGCTCCCCTTTTTCCCCTTCCTCATTCCACTGGCAGCCACCATTCTTTCTGTTTCTGTGAATTTGACTGCTCTAGGTATCTCATGTAAGTAGAATAATACAGTATTTGTTGTTTTGTGACTGATTTATTTCACTTCGATGAACCTTATGTTCTTGAGGTTCATCCCTGTTGTAGTGTGTGTCAGAATTTCCATCTTTTTAAGGCTGAATAATATTCCATTGTATGGATAGACCATACATGATAATTCTATTTTTAATTTTTTTTTCTTTTTTTTTTTTTTTTTTTCCTTTTCCTTTTGGTAGGCGGGCCTCTCACTGTTGTGGCCTCTCCCGTTGCGGAGCACAGGCTCCGGACGCGCAGGCTCAGCGGCCATGGCTCACGGGCCCAGCCGCTCCGCGGCATGTGGGATCTTCCCGGACCGGGGCACGAACCCGTGTCCCCTGCATCGGCAGGTGGACTCTCAACCACTGCGCCACCAGGGAAGCCCCCTATTTTTAATTTTTTGAGGAACTATGAGACTATTGTCTCTAGTGGCTTTACCATTTTATATTCCCATTAACAGTGCACAAGAGCTCTAATTTCTCTACATCCTCTCCACCACATTTTGTTGTTTTTGTTGTTGGCTTTTATTGTACTTCTCCTAATGGATGCAAGGGGATATCTTACTTTGGTCTTGAGTTGTATTTCCCTGATGATTAGTGATGTTGAACATCTCTTCATGTGCTTCTTGTCCATTTGTATATCATCTTTGGAGAAATGTCTCTTCAAGTCCTTTGCCACTAAAAAAAGTAGGGTAATATGGTTGTTGTGAATTGTAGGAGTTCTTTATGTATTTTATTGATAGATACTAATCCCTTAGCAGACGTGATTTGCAAATATTTTCTCTCATTCTGAAGATTGCTTTTACCCTCTGTTGACTGTGCTCTCTTATGCACAAGAGTTTTAAATTTTGGTATAGCCTAATTTGTCTACTTTTACTTTTGCTGCCTGTGTTTTAATATCATATCTAGGAAATCTTTACCAAACCCAATGTCATGAAGCTTTCCCCTTGGTTTTCTTATAAGAGTTTTATAGTTTGGTTCTTATGTTTAGGTCTTTGTTACATTTTGAGATAATTTCATATATAATTAAAGATCCAACTTCATTCTTTTGCATGTGGCTATCCAGTTTTCCCAGCACCACTTTTTTAGAGATCATAAGTTTTAAAACAAATGATCACAAAAGTTAGTTTGCAACACTTGCTCGTAGTGAACCAGACTGGACTATGGTGACTGCTACTTTCCTTTTAACATGTTTACAAATCATCTTATTTTTAATTTATACGAGAATCTTGGTCAGGATTGACATTGAATGGCTTCTGTGTCACTGTCTGCAAAGAAAATGGTGGAATCAACGTGCATTGCATTCTTACTGTATGCAGGAGGCTTACACTTCTTATACCTTTTACCTCTCATTAGAGGCTAGTGCATCCCAAACAACGTTCTGTGGACCTGCACTAAACAGGCTACATAAGTACTGACTAGGGTGGCATTCAGGGTGAGATATATATATATATTTAATGTTGCCCAGCAATTGAAATGCAGTTCAGACCCATGACACAGTCACCTCTGGCAGATGTAATTCACTCACATAACGGCTTCTAATGTGAAGAGCTTGCCTTCAAATCCAGAGCCCAAAATTCTGACCCCAAAGTTCATATTCTTTTTTCTAATAGACCCCAAGTCAAGCCAAGGATTTAAAGATGCTTCTTTTTAACCAGGAAGCACTTTAGCAGATAGTTGACAAACTTACATCTTCCATTACCTTTAAGTCTGTTTTCTGTGTCAGTCATAGAGTTAAGAAGTATCCTATCTGACTAGGAGTCTGCATCTAACACCTTTTTGCTCTTATTTTATTGAACTTTTCTTTCATATTTGCTACCCTTGAGTTTTTTAATTTTAAGCCAGTCCATTTTATCCTTAACGCATCCACTACTTAAGATCCATTCCTAACAAGTCATTTTGTTTTTAACTGAGTAAAACATCCCATGACCATTTTTTTTAAATGAATCGCATTCCGCAGAGCCGTGTTGATTGCTGAAATGGTTTCCCCTCTGCTCCAGTCTTAGTTCCTACTTATCTATGTTTTGAGCATGGATATTCAATCATAGAAGGTATTGAATGTGTTTTCAAATTTCTTTCCAATATTCCGTTATAAATTACCATAGAGCTCTTACACTAGTGCCCTTCTCTTCTCGCCATGCCTGGTGGCCTCCAAAATGATTGAACATCCTACATTCCTGTATTTATCATGCTGTATTCCCCCCACACTTTTCCTTTGAACTGAGAGACACTTCAGTTAGATTTGTCTCTCTTTAGTGTAGATCCATTTTTCCCAGTCTTTAAATGCTTTCTTCCACTGAGAGCCCGTTGTTTTGGAGCCTTAGCCAAGGTTTAGAAATCCAGATTCCATTTTTTCACCCTAACTACCTGGACAGTTGTTAATTTCCTCTCTTCTCATGTGTCTTAAAAAGTGCTGAAAGTAACAACCAAAAAAACTTTATATTTTATAACTTGTGCTTTGACATTTCTTATAGAGAAAATGTCTTTTGGCCCTGCTTTTAAAATAATATTAAATTATACAAAACTTAAGAAAAGCTCTAGGAAGTTAGTCTAATGGACACATGTGTATATAAATCCTAACTAGATTTATATACACATATAATGTGATATAATATCAGTCTGTTATTTTCTTCTCTAAGTTCATGGCTAAAGAATGGCACAGGCCCAAAGTGGTACAGTCTCATTCTGCTTATGACTGTTCTCAACTTTTACATCTTTTTCCCACTTACCCCATTGTCCTCGTTTTCACATACCTTCAACATTCAAGTTAAGAGAATTATGTAGGTAATAAAAAAGCTTCTCTCAGAATGTACTGATAATGCAAAAAAAAAAAAAGCCCTATTTAAATAAAAGAACACTTAAATATCTTTTAAACTTTAGATAGCCTGAAGCTCTATACCCTTTAATGTGCCATTATCCAAGCATTGTATAAAACTGACTTCCCTGTAATTAGCTATTTTGTTGTAGTTTGCAGATTTTCCTCCCTTCGGTATCTTTTCTGATACCTTTTAGACATTATTGCTTCAATAAAAATCTTTTGGACAGGATTGCGTCTGTTTTAGTGTGTTTTATTTTTTTATTTATTTTTTACCTTTGGTTCCCCAATAATAAAGAAAGAAAGATCTCAGGAAAAAAAAAAAAAGGATAAAGTTACAGCCCAATAAATCTAGCAGTTTGTATTCTGCTTTTAGCTCTTGTTAAATATCAAGTTCAGAAAGGGTACCAACTCCTTCCAAGTGACTTTGTATGTTTTATTTCATCCCCCAATTCCTCAAGTAGGAAAGGTTCAATTAATTGTAAGAAGCATTTTTTTTCTGAAGAAGAAACATTCCGTAATCTCACCAATGGTAAGAAGCCATGTTCAAGGTAAAAGTATTCTCCCTGAAGTCGGTGAAATTCTTTCATTGATAGTATCTTCCATAGCTGAAGTCCACAGGGAAATAGGTTACTTTATGCAATCGTATATGATTTTATGTAGCAGGTTTTTTTGTGATTCTGCTCTGTGCTAGGTATTAGGTATGGGGTAGAGGGAGATATGTTAAAAATATAAAAAGACAGTGGTTTTGAACTATTAGCAGTTTTCAAGGGGAGTATAACGCAACCTGTCACATCACATCACATCATAGTGAGGATAGCCGAATAGCATAGTGGGGGTGACTCTCAAACAGGCTTGGTGTCAAAATGAATTATAAACCTTTAAAGTATACGTTCTTGGAGGAAGGAAGGGATGGCTAGGTGGAATACAGAGGATTTTTAGGACAGTGAACATATTTCATATGATGCTGTAATGGTATGTATCTCGTGATACATTTGTCCAAACCCATAGAATATACAACACCAAGAGTGAACCCTAATGTAAACTATAGACTTCAGATGATTATGACATGTCAATGTAAATTCATCAGTTATAACAAATGTATGCCTCTGGAGGGGGATGTTGATAAGGGAGGGGGTTATGCATGAGTGAGCGGTAGGTATATATGGTAAATATCTGTATCTTACCATCAACTTTGCTGGGAGCCTAAAACTGCTCTAAAAATTAACGTCTTAATAATAATAATAGTAGTAGTAGTAAAAAATAGATGAATAAAAATGATAGGTTTAGCTCAAAAGGGAAAGTGATACGAATCATCTGAGTCTTTATAAATTAAGGTGTTTCAGTAACTCTCTGTGTAGATAGGTAGGTAGATCTGTATACATATTCTTGCCTTATTCCAAGAGATTCTGGTTCTCCAGTTGTCAGTTGTGTCTGAGCATCCATAGTTTTGAAAGTTCCACATGTACATCCAGTGAGCTTTCAAGGATAAGCGTCAATGTCATGGTCTTTGATGGGAAAGATTCCAGATCAGTGAAAAGCCCATAACTAAGTCCTGTCTGTTGTACTTCCTAGTTGTGTACAAGGGAGAAAAGCGCTTCATGCTTTTAACATCTGGAGCCTTGTATTTTAATGAGAACTGGGAAAGTGGTGATGCATAGAAAGGTTTTGTCATGAGGCTGGCACTAAGTAAGTGCTTACTAAATGCTAATTTCTATTTGTACCATTGTTTTCATTGTGGTTGCTCTTGGTGCCATTAACCAAGAAGACGTGAGTACATACACACACACACACACAGTGTGATAAAAACTCAAAGAAACAAAACAATTCAGGGTGGGGAAATTAAGAAAATCTTTAGAGAAGAAGAGAAATTTAAGTTGGAACTTAAGATATTGCATTAAGAGTTGAACTTACAGAAAAGGAATAGTTTGAAGACAGAGAATGGATGGTTCTGAATGCCATGCTTAGAAGCGTGACCCTGATGGAAGATGCCACTTCAAGAAAGTAATATCTGGGCTTCCCTGGTGGCACAGTGGTTGAGAGTCCGCCTGCTGATGCAGGGGACACGGGTTCGTGCCCCGGTCCGGGAAGATCCCACATGCCGCAGAGCGGCTGGGCCCGTGAGCCATGGCCGCTGAGCCTGCGCGTCCGGAGCCTGTGCTCCACAACAGGAGAGGCCACAACAGTGAGGCCCGTGTACCGCAAAAAAAAAAAAAAAAAAAAAAAAAGAAAGTAACATCTGTTAACAGATGAGTGGATAAAGAAGATGTGGTATATATATTCAATGGAGTATTATTCAGCCATGAGAAGAAGTAAATCTTGGCATTTGTGACAACATGGATGGAGCTTGAGGACATTATGCTAGGTGAGATAGATAAGACAGAGAAAGAGAAAAACCGCATGCTATAACGTTTATCTGGAATGTAAAAAAGCCAAACTTGTAAAAACAGAGAGTTGAATGGTGGTTACCAAGGAGTGGAAGATAGGAAAGTAAGAGAATGTTGTTTAAGGGTATAAACTTTCAACTAGTATTTAGTAAATAAGTACTAGCGAGCTAATGTACAGTACAGTGAATAGAGACAGCAATATTGTAATCATCAAGCTCTCTAGGAGATAGATCTTAATTTTTCCAGCACAAAAAAGAAATGAGAATTATGTGACATGATAGAGGGGGTGACTATCTCTACAAGAGCAATCATATCACAATATATAAGTGCATCAAATCAACATGTTCTGTAACTTAAAGTCACACAGTGTTAGATATTAAATATATCAATAAAAATTAACTTTACAAACGTGCAAAAGAAATAAAAATAAGCATATATGGCAAAAACTGTGACATCAAATTTGTGTTTTGGGATGATTAATCTTATGACAGTGAGGAGAGAAAATGGGGGCGAGAAAGAGAAAGGGTGAAATAAATAAATAGAATGAGAGAGACTAGAGACAGAGCCACTGTATTGGAGACATAATGTACTCTGTAGCACACTTTTATAGTAGAAAATGCAGCTTTATATGGAAAATAATCTATTCCCTTTTTTGAAAAAGTGAAAAACTTGTGAATCTCTCCATTTATCCTGTCCTAAAGAATTGTCCTCCTATTGTGATCTCTGTCTTTTTATAGAGCTCCTTGTATTAGCTGTATTAATTGGTTTTATGTATCACTTTCCAAAATAGACGTAGTTTTGTTTTTTCTTAATAAAAACAATATATCACAATCATAAAATATATACATATGTATGTATATTTATGACAGAAATATATGTATATATACTTTTATAGTTATATTTTAACAGAAAACTCTACACGTAATAATGTAAAATACGTTAATTATTCTGCTGTTCAGTGATAAATAACGTTAACATCGTGGAATATAGCTGCATTCCGATATAATTCTTCTCTCTTCTATGTCTTCCTATGTGCATCTTTTCCTCTATCGTGCATACTGCTTGCTTTTTTCCACTCAATGCATCATAGTATCTTTCCATATAAATAAGTTAAAACTACATTATCATTTTTGGTGACTGTATGGTATTTCATCTCATGAACGCTAATATATTTAAGCAATCTACTCTCGATGAATATTTATGTGTTCAAATATATTTGTTTTTACAAACCATGTTGTGATATATACCCATTACATTTTTTTTCATTTGCCAGTCCTCTTCTGCCTTGATATCTCTTGTTGATCCATTTTTATTTCACTTTGCGTTTCAAGTTATTGGTGTTCTGTGCTCACCCAGTTGTCCATAACAGTAGTAATACACAGAACGATATTTATACTGAGCATTTAGTGTGTATCAGTAACTACACTGAGTGTTTTTACGCATTCTATCTTTTAATTAAGATATTTTTAGAGCAGTTTTAGTTTCACAGCAGAACAGAAGGGAAGGCACAGAGATTTTCTATAAGCCCCCTGCCCCACATATGCGCAGCCTCCCCTCTTATCAACATCCCCCGCCAGAGTGGTACCTTTGTTATAATTGTTGAGCTTACATTGACACAGGATGATCATCCAAAGTTCACTCTTGGTGTCGCACATTCTGTGGGTTTGGACAAATTTATAATAACACGTAGCCATCATCATGGTATCATACGGAGTGTTTTCACTGCCCTAAAAATCCTCTGTGCTCTGCAGTTTCATCTCTCCTCCCACCCCAGCCTCAACCCCAGTTTCACCACTGATCTTCTTACTGTCTCCGTAGTTTTATTTTTTCCAGCATGTCATATAGTTGGAAACAGTTTATGTAGCCTTTTCACATTGGCTTCTTTCGGTTAGTAATACGCACGTGCATTTCCTCCACTGTCTTCATGGCTTGATAACTCATTGTCTGGATGTGCTGCAGTTTGTCCATCCACCTACTGAAGGGCATCTTGGTTGCTTCCAAGTTTTGGCCAATTATGAATAAAGCTGCTATAAATATTTTGTGTGCAGGATTTTGTGGGGACATAAGTTTTCAACGCCTTCAGGTAAATACCAAGGAATGCAACTGCTGAATCATACTGTAAGAATTTTTTTTTTAAAGTTTTATAAGAAATCACCGAACTGTCTTCCAAAGTGGCTGTACCATTTTGTATCCCCACCAGCAATAAATGAGAGTTCCTATTACTCTTCATCCTCACCAGCACTTGGTGTTGTCAGTGTTTTGGATTTTGACCATTCTAATTAGGCGTATAGTGGTATCTCATCATTGTTTTAATTTGCGTTTCCCTGATGACATGTGGCATGGAGCATAGTTTTGTATGTTTATTTGCCACCTGTTTATAATCTTTGGTGAGAAGTCTGTTAGGATCTTTGGACCATTTTTCATCAGATTGTTTTCTCATTGCTGAGTTTTAAGAGGTCTTTGTATATTTTGGATAATAATCCTTTTTTAGATGTGTCTTTTGCAAATATTTCCTCCCTGTCTGCGGCTTCCTTATTATTCTCTTAAAAAGATTACTTAATTTCATATTTTTATGAGTTAAGTGGCACTACCAGTATCTTACAGATAAGGAAACAGAGGCTTGGAAAATTGGAAAAGACTCTCCCAAGTTGACATATTTAGTAAATGCTGAAGCAAAGACTTGCACCCTAGTCTCTGTGAACGCAGGCGCCATGGCCTTAATTAGTAGAGCATATTAAAATGAGGGTGAAGAAAGTAGCTTGTACTTTTATCCTGTGATACTCGCCTCTTCCAAAATAGACCTCATCACTTTCACAGGGGGTTTGGAAGGGTTAGTTCTATGTCACAGTGCCACTGCACACAGGGAGCTGAGAAATGATTTTTTTTGGCCTTGGTTGTATTATTTATTATTATGTCCAGAAGTTTGTCTGATCCTGCTTGCTAAGTAAAAACCTCAGAGAAGAACTGAAGACAACTTATGCCGCACAGAAAAAAATCATTTTGGCCAGGTTTCCTGAATGTTCAGATAGATCCTACTATGTAATGCTAGTTGGGCATTTTAATTAGATTTCTGTGGCTGTTTTGCTGCTACCCAGTAAGAGTGAGCTCCTTAAAAAGCAGTGCTCTTTCATATGAGATGCGATCCAGGCATCCTAGTACTATTCCATCCCTGAGGTAGTTCTCAGGTGTGGCCCCCAGAGCATCTACATCACGGGGACACTACATGTTCTGAGAGACATGTAAACTCTTGCGTTTCACATCTCACCAACAAGCTCAGGAACTCCGGGAATGGTGCTCAGGGATCAGTTTTACCAAACTCTCTAGGACATTCGGATACATGCCGACACACGAGATCTAATTCGTTATGATTGATGTCACTAACTGGGAGCACCTGCCCTTCAAAGTTTCCAAATTGTGCCAACACTTACATTTCTGGGGCCAGAGGCAAATACCTTACCAAGAGGTTGAGCAAATTGTGTTTCTGAGGACAGTGTTGGCCTGCCCTTTCTCACTATTCTTCACTTGGAAGTAATGTCTAACCAAAACTATGAGTCAAGGTCTTGCATTTTCCTAGCAAAATTATGCCATGGGCGTGGCTGGCTACTGGAGCAGAAATGTGTAGTCCGTCATCGGGAGACAAAACCTGTTTTCCAGTCATTCTGGAACTCTTTAGCGACTCTTTAAACAGCAGCCGCTCCGCTCCTGTCAGAAGCCTTCCTATATCTGTGGACATTCAGTGTAATGCAGAAGCAGTGTAATCGACTACGTAATCACCCGTATTTCAAATTTTGTTTTTGTCTTTTTGCTCTAACCCCCTATCAACTTACATCAACAAAAAAGTCGAATGCTTGGAACATGTGCATCGGGGTTTTTTTTGCTTCTTTTTTCTTAAGAAATTCACGTACAGATATGTACTTCAAAATTATGCTGTCTTCTAGAGTTGATTTTTTAAAAAATTATTATATATGAACACTTTATTTGTCCTTGTATGAGAATCCAGGCAATAAATTTTGTTTAAAGGTTACTGCCAGGAAGAAGTTTATACTGATTACCGTGGTGTCAATCCTAATTGTTCATTCAACACATTTTAATTGGATTTATTAAAATCAGTAAGCTCAGCACAAAGTTATTTTTTTAACATCTTTATTACAATGGTGTGTTAGTTTCTGCTTTATAACAAAGTGAATCAGTTATACATATACATACGTTCCCATTTCTCTTCCCTCTTGCGTCTCCCTCCCTCCCACCTTCCCTGTCCCACCCCTCCAGGCGGTCACAAAGCACGGAGCTGATCTCCCTGTGCTAGTGCATAGTTATTTTTAAAGAATAAACATCTCACCAGGTAATTCAAATTTGGTGGTTAACTGATCTTTCTTTTATTAGACAGTATTATCTATCTCTTTCTCTCTGTTGTGTATTTTTGTGCTGGTTATTGTGTAGCTCAGAGACATATTGAATATACCATTGTAATAATGATCTTTAGCTCATCTCTCTGGGATAATCACAGTTTCCTTTGTACTATATTACTTTTCCATTTTTATTTTGATGATCCTGATGTTAATTAGTCTTCTGTTGTTAGTAATTTCGAACTTTTCCTAGAACTAGTATAATTAAAATGTTGTATTTTCTTCCAGTACACCTAAGTGTGTAAGACAGCCCTCATATGAAGTATGCCACAATAAGCCATTGATTTGGTCTGAATTTTTGTATCTCCATCAATTGAATGTTCCTCATTCCCTTAGCAGGATGGGAGAACACACACACACACACACACACACACACACACACACACACACACACACACACACACACACACACACACACACACACACACACACACACCATCTTCTCCTTTTCTCTAGCTAGCAACACGATGTGCCTTTGAAATAAAATGTGGCAGGAGAGAAGCTATTCCTTATGTGCTTCCCATGCTGCTCTCTGATTCCCATTGGCATCACTTACAACCTTGTATTGTCATTGCCTGCTGGTCTTCCTAGTCCTCCGTACATTTGTCAAGGGCAAGGGCTGTGACGTATGCATTGTTGTAGTCTCAGTGCTTAGCACAGTAACTAGTACAGAGTTGATTCCCAAGAATATAATTAAGTGCCACATGGTGCGATACAGGATCCCTCCTTCAGAAACTCAAAAGAAAGACAAAAGTAGAAGGATCAGAGTTTCCTGGTGAAGAGAAAAACGTGCAGTGGGCATTGGCTGAACAGATCTTGTCCTTGGCACTGAAGTTGGGCAGAAGCTTAGAGACGTGCTGTCCAGGGGAGGTCTAGGCACGGGACGAGAGACGCGTGTGGAGTGGGGAATGAGGAGATGGACGCGTTTTGACGGGTAACTGGAAGTAAGATGGGAGGTGAGCATTACCAGCCTGAGCAGGGGCCAGACATCCAGGCGAGCACTTTCAGCTGATAAACAGGAAGTGTAGGTCCAAAGAGCTTCGCAGGTGGGTATGTGATATAATATAATTTGTAATTAAAATTTTAGGCTGATAGGATATTGTAGGTCAGAGTTGGCAAACCATGGTCTGCAGGCCAAATCCAGCCCTCAGCCTGTTTTTGTAGGGCTCTCGAGTGGAGATTTTTTTTTTTTTTTTACATCTTTAAAGGGTAATTAAAAAATAAAGTAGGATATGAAACTGAACTATTGTGGCCCTCAAAGCCTAAAATATTCATTGCCTGGGCAGAAAAGGGTTTCCTGGTTTCTTCAGGTGAAAGAGGTAGGGCGTAATGAGTAAAGACACGGGGTTTACTTGAATGTGTAAGGACAGGAGAGAGTGATGGTAAGTGGATTTCTCCATCTGAGCAGCTGGACTCAGCAGTGTCTCTCTCACTCATGTTTTTTTGTTGGTGGGCAGCTTCCTCCCCTGTGGTGATTTTGGGACTCAGCCTCCTTTCTTCCTGTGGCCCTGTAGATGCGATTCTGTAGGATCTCATCATGATTGTATCCAAATGGTGAAAAGAGAAGTAGAGTGACTGACATGCCTGCTTATTTAAAAACCTTGAAGTGGCCCATATCCCTTTCATTTACTTTTCATTTACAGTAGCCGGGTTTGTGGCCTCATCTAGAAATAAAAGCCTTTGGAATTTTTATTTCTTGCCTGAGTCGTACCTTCCTGGCCATAGATCTGTGCCTGGTATGATCACTAGCTCTGCGCTCCCCCTTTCTGTCAGGGTGGGAGGTGGTGGTAGCAGTTAACTCAGCTGGGAGGTGATTGTTTCCCATAACAGTGAAACCAGATCCACATAGTGATACACAGATCATATATATACGCACACACATGCATTTATATATGTAATTATACACGTGTATGCCTTATGTATACACACACGTACGCATATATATAGACGAGGAGGCAATGAGTCACTGGGGGGTTTGAGAATAAAAGCCTGGATCTCTCCTACTTCCTACTTTCCCCTTTCTGTATTTCTCTCATTTCTCCTGCAACTTCTGACTCTCCTACATTCCAGTTATGATATTGAGCAATGTGTTATCTTTTGTCATGTACTTTTCCCTCCCTTGTTTATCAAATGAGGATTTATCCGGTTCTTGGCTTTGTTTAGAGGGTTACTGCTGTGAAGTTTTTAGATCATTGCCTGGCACATAGTAAATGCTCAAGAAAAGCTGTCTGCCACTGCTGCTGCTACCATTATTTGTGTTGCGATTGCCTTAAAATATTCTAAGAAATGTTTACGGGGCTTAGCAGCAGCTGACGCTGGATGAATGGAAGAGAGACACGGAGCACAATGACCTCAATCTTTTGTCTTATATGATGGGATAAATGGCAGGGAAGA
This sequence comes from Leucopleurus acutus, assembly GCF_964270905.1. Lineage (NCBI taxonomy): Eukaryota > Metazoa > Chordata > Mammalia > Artiodactyla > Delphinidae > Leucopleurus > Leucopleurus acutus. The sequence goes on along the minus strand of NC_139153.1, from coordinate 9,984,079 downwards.
TGGGAAGAGCTGGTATTCAGGGTAAATTTAAAATATGTATCCATCAGCCAGGCAAAAACAGTAATAAAAATAATTTGTGCGCCTATATGCTTCTCAGGGACTCAGGAATTTAATGGTCATGAATCACACATAAAGCATCGGAAATGTCACATTGCAGAATAAGGAATAAATAGTGATTGCTCCAGCACTGTATCAGAATGATTAAATATTGCCTCTTTTGCTGAGTGTATCGCACTGTGTATTTTATACACATACACACGTATGTTCCACAGTGATTTCCACAATGATTTTCATGGTGAGCGCGTTGTTTTTTTCTGAGAGGTTGTTGAACATTGATAGAGCCTTCATGTCCGTATCAGTCCTGTCTCGTGTCCTAAACCAGGAGCCGTGGTCATGACTGTGGTTACACTCTAGTCCAGTAATCAGTCTATTAATGTTTGCAAGTATCCTCTGTCTGTGCTTCCTTAATGGTCTTGTCCAGTGTGCATGGTTTTAGAAGCAGGATGCTCAGGGGAAAGCAGGTGTTTGGCATTCGCTTCAAATAAGCCAGTTTATTTCTTGACCAGCTTAAGTCTTTCCAATTGTTATTCTCCACACGCAGTGTGTCTTCTGGTAACATTCCCAAACGGATGTTTTCTTAGAGAAAATAAAGACTCAGAAGCAGATTTCAAAACAGATGCATGCTGGTTTTAGACACACGGGTTCCTGGGCCTATTTTTAAAGCCAAGGGAAATTCTAAACCCTCTTGTTTGCTCCAATGTGAGAGCGAGATCTGACAGCCCTGGTTCCTTCCCTCTTACTTCTAAACAAATTTGCTTCATTCTGTTAAGTTGTTTATGGAGAGCGCTACTCATACTAACACGCTGGTTTGCTTTTGCCAGTTCTTCAGATTCCTGGGGGGGGGGGCAAGGCTCTAGGGTTCATCATTTTGCAAGCTTCTTACTGGTTTGTGGCTGCCTGTCCTGCAAGAAGTTTACCGATGGGTTTTTTTTCCCCCTTGGGATCCCCCATGTGGAGTACAAAGGCAGAGTCGAATCCTTAATTCACACATGCCATTGAGCTAAGCGTGCTCTTAGACCTGGAGAAGGACAGGTGCAGCCCCTAGCTCACCCAAGCCAGACGTAAGGCAGACATGCGACAAAAGGTGTGCCAGTATATGGGAAATCTATTTCCCATCATCCCCAAACCATGATTGCACAACGTAAAAAATTATCTAAATGCGTCTGATCTCATTTCCACAGTATTAACAGCTAACAACTTGCATTATTACCTTCTCACCTCTTCTGCAATAGTTATGCCGCCGAGCTTCCAAGATATATATTTATATTATATAATCTTTCTTTACCAAGCATTCATTGACTGAATATTATATGATAATCTTTTGATACAGCAGTGAACAAAATTATCTCTATAAGGTTTAAATTTTTTTTTACTTGATTTAGATTGGTTATTGCTTTACAGTCTACATGGTTCTATAATATTAGCTATGACCATGAGAAGAGAAGGTGGTCCTTCCATACCGACCTTGAAGTTGAATATGTTGATATTCAGCCCACAGGTCATCACTTCCATCTTGAGCCCATGCCCCTTAACCCTTCCTTCACCCCTTTGTAATAAAGATGTGTATGCCCAATTCTTCCACATTGTGTTGAAGGGCATTCTGCATCTTATTCAACTTTGTGACAAGTCTTCTGTTCCTAGACGGTTAAAACTTCATTTTATATACAACAACTACTCAATAATTGTTTGCTAATGAATTCAGAAATCATCTTTGCAGAAATGTCACTCCTGGATATTTATGCTAAAGGAATGAAGGCTCATGTTTATGCAAAAATCTTCACATGTGTTCAGTGCAGCGTTTTGCATAGTCATAAAACCTGGTAATAACCGAAATGTCCATCAATTGGTAAATAAACAAACAAACTGTGGTATACCTATATATTGGAATACTAGTCAGCCATACAAAGGAAAAGTATTAATAAAAGCAACAACTTGGCTGAATCTCAAAGGCATTATGCTGAGTGAAACAAGTTAGTCTCAGAAGGTTATACACTGTATGATTCATTTATATGACATTTTAGAAAGGACAAGACAGTAGAGATGGAAGACAGATGGTTTGTTGCCAGAGGTTAGTGATTAGGGGAGAATTTGACTGTAAAGCAAAGGTAAGCTTTTTTCAGCGGGAGTGGGGGGATGGGGGTTGGTAGAACTATTCTCATTGTGGTGGTGATTATACAAATTTACAAATGGGCTCCAGTTCATATGGTGGAACATCCCAACATGCCAATTTTACTATGCATCGATTTAAAAACAAAAGAACTACCTGTTGTGAACTCATACGGCACTAATACTCCTTACCAGGCTCCATCACGTCTAAACTATAGTCCTTCAACTTGACTGATTGTCAGAAGTATCTGGGCCTCTCATTAACAGGACAGACCCGAGAACTCTGCTGAGGATGTTGACTCAACAGAGCTGGCTGAAGGTCCAGAAACAAGAGCCTGGGTGACTCTTGGGACTGAGAAAGTTTGAGAAACTGCTCTAGGTCCGTGTTCCGAACTTTACTGAGAAGACCTAGTAAGGTCCAGAGTGGGGTCCACAATTTGGCATTATTAGCAAGGACTCCAGGAGAATCCATTTCAAGTGGTCCATGGACACACCTTGACAAATGCGTACTCTGATTCAGTGCTATCAAGTAAATGTCAAACTCAGCTGCCTCTTTTGTGCCCACTCAGTAATTTTCAGTGTCCTTGTTTAGCCCTGTCTCTCATTCTCCAGGATAGCTATCTCATACCTGCCCCACCCACTCTCCTAAGTCATTACTTAAACCGTGCCTTTGCCACCTAGAAGAACAGCATTTTTAGATGAGCTCACCTTCACCTTCCTATTCTTACACTTTAAAAACATGGAATTGCATCTAATTTCATCCTCTGTTTCCAGTGCCCAAGGAAGAGGTGTGTCTCATCTTCAAAGCTTCCATATCTCGGTCTCTATGCTCCTGATCTGAGTGCCTCTTGACCCTCTGCTTTCTCTCTCTTGCATTCCCAGTTTCTCCCCCTACACTGGCAGTGACTGTGCTCGGGTCACCTCCATCTTACACTATCCACTATCCTTTGACTTGAAATATCCCTTTATTGCTCACCCTTTCTGTTTTTCTTCACAACCAGACTCTTCAAGTAGATCATCTCTGATTACAGTTTCTCTTCAGTGCCTGCCCTTCACTTTTCAACCCATAGTAATCAAGCTTTTATCTCCAGCCTTGTGCTGAGATGTCACAAGGTAAAACCTTCCAGTAACCTCCTGAGCACCTAACCCTCTGGACCAATCCAGTCTTCTTCATTTGACTGCGTCTTGCCGAGCCTTCTGTTCCTATTAAAAGGGAATATCTTTTCTGTTCTCTTCCTAATTTTCGGTCCATTTATTCTTCCCTAGCTCATAATTCTTTATGCTTCAATGTCCGCATTATTCAGGGGTCTGTCCTGGGCCCTCCTTTTCTTACTGAATTGTTTCTTCTCTGGGAAATTTCTTCCATGCCCATGACCTCAGTCACCACCTATAGGTTCATGATTCCTATAACTATACTTCTGGTTAAGATCATAGGCCTGGAATGAATAGGTGCTCAGTAAGTGTTTGTTTAGAGGATAAATGGGTGACTGCCTGGATGGATGGCTAATGGCATGGATATCTGTGAACTAGAGAAACACCACAGAAAAAGGAAATAGGTTACTGATATGTGATTGTGTGAGTTTGTTTATAGGTAGAGGCAGACTTTAAGTTGCTTATTTGCTTTTATTAATTTTTTTTTCGACACTTGGGAATAATCAGAACATTGAATTATGCTTAGCTTGGGAGTTCCATGATGGAACATGAAACCTTCTTGGCCATAGGACCACTTTGGGAAGGTCAAGAATTCAGTGGACCTCTCATTCATTCCGTTTCTTCCAAGGACCTGATTGCTATTGTGCAAATTAAACAAACAAAAAATGACAACAACAACAACAATAAAAACAAAGCTATGAATTAATGGGACTAACACATGGTAATATAAGGGTACCACATCTTTGAAGCATCCATGATGGCTAAGATACTTTGTGACGTACCCATTCATATCCATTCTCTGTATCTCTCTTTCTGTGTGTCATCCCCTCCCTTCTCTCTTGTATGCCCTCTCTCTTGCTCTCAAACTCTTTTTCTTGCTCTCTCTTTCTCTCTCGTTCACTCACATATACTTAAGGACACATGTTGGGGTAATTTACTAAGTTAAGAAGTGATATTTTTAGAAGGACCTAAAATAGTCCACTGGCTCCAAGAAGCATGGAGCATAGTGCCTAACATATAATAGACACTCAAAAAAGTCAGTTCTCTCCCCCTCTTTTCCTTTTCAAAAAGAGATGTTCTCTCTGCTTTAGACATCTTCCAGTAAGCCAAATATTCCATCTCTGTTAACTAATAGAAAAAATTCTGTATATGATATATATTGATATTTTCTGTTCATTTAAGTCACTTTTCCTTTTCCAGTTTGCAGTTTCCGGTTTACTCACCTGTACCATCACCAAACTTTTCCAGAGTCTGTGCATAGAATCACTCCTTGAATTTTGCTGATTCAAGACAAGCTCTCTGTTATCTCTTAGTCTCTATTTCCCGCTCATTAGAATGGGGGGAGGGGGTGCCACCCGGTAGGAATTGTGTGAGAACTAAACTGGGTGAAGCATATTAGTGAGCTTACCACAGTTTGGGGCTTAGAGGGAGCATTCTAAAAATGGTACATTATGTTACTGTTGTTGTTTTAGATGTCTGTTTCTACTTATAAGTCATTTAAGGTCTGGAGTGTTTTCAATCCTTCGATCCTCTATATTAGTCACGTCTCAGAGCGAACATCAGTCCTAAGGGGGCTCTTTTCTGATTATTCCATCTAATGTGGAACCCCAGTACCCTCCTCTCACAGCACCCAATGTAGAATGAATGTGAGAATCACAGACTCTGGAGTCAGAAGGCAAATCCTGGCTCTCCGTAGTTTCAGCCAGATGACTTAACCTCCTAATGACTTAGTGCCCTTATCTGTTAAACAGAGGTAATAATAATACCTGTTTCATAGGGTTGTGATGAGGGTAAAATGAGTTCATATTGAGCCAATGCTTCTTAGTACAGTTCCTTGCCCAAAGTGTATGTTAAGTGTTTGTTCTTTTCACAATCATAGTCACAGCACGTATTGCTTTCTGAAAGTGCCTTGCTCAGTTATCATTTGATAGTCTATTTCGCCCCTCCATAATAAAAGAGGAACCAGTGAAAGAGGGGGAGATCCATGTTTCATCTTTCCTGTTCACTGCTCTATCCGCAGAGGCTTGCACGGAACTTGGCATCCATCATGTCTTTGTGAAATGAATGAATGAGTAGTGTATGTAATCAGTCGTTCAGTCCCTAATACCTGGCCTAGCGCATTATGAAGAGTAGGTTATCAAACTACATTGATGGTGATAACATTCAAATACTGTCTATGATTTTTTTTTTTTTTTAAAGTCACGCAGGCGGCATTATGTAGTGAGAAAATTGAGAGCCATAGTTGCTCTCTGAATTGCGTGAATTCTTCAAGAAGAATTCTGGCCTCCCGCCATGCGCTAGTGAGGCAGGGAGGCTGCCTCCCCTGTCTCACTTGATTTAGTTTGGTGGCTCCCCTTGGATGGGAGCCATGAAAATACATGACGAGAAAACCCCCCACCATGCACTGCAATCCAGAGGAAGCTCTTTACAGATTTATTTCTCACAGGAGAAGGAATTGTTGTTTGTCTTAACTTGAAGACCTGCGCTGAATTTTTCTTGTTGTTCAACTGTACTCTGTGTGCAAGTTCTGGAGAAAAAAGAAACTTGGGGTTTGCAAACTATGTAGTTGGTATGCTGTGGGCCGTGGAGTTAAACTGGCTTCAAAGCAGCTTCATTTTAGTGATTTATCCAGTAAAATCTTTAAAGCAGGGAGCTGCAAAAACTTTGAGATTGGACTTTATTAAATAATATGGGTGTGTGTGTAAAGCTATAAAGGGCATAGCAGAGAATATTAAAGAGATAAAGGGGCTTTGGGGAGGCTATGAATCTGGTAGTCCATTCTAGAAGTCTGTACTAAGCTATTAGGATAAAAACGTGTGCGAACTAAATATGTGACGGTCTCTATTTGCTAACAGCATTTGTCTGCAATGGCTCCCAATTCTAAGCTTGTCAAGTCTTATTTGTATTAGTCAGAGTTCTCTAGAGAAACAGAACCAGGAGGATGTGTGTATGTAAATAAAAGTCTGGCAAGTCCGAGATCTGAAGGGAAGTCAGCAGACTGGAGACCTAGGGAAGGGCCAACATTGCAGTTCAATTCCTGAGAAATGCACATTTATTCTCCCTGCTCCAGAGCCTACGTACGTGCTCTTCCCTTTGCCTGGAACACTCTTCCTCCTACTCATGGCCTGGAAGACCCCTCCCTATTCTTCATTCTCAGCGCAAATGGCATTTCTTTAGTGGCGATGTTCTTGACCTCTAATTTCCTTATGAACAGCTTCACTTCAAGCTTCTTATTTTTTTTATTATACTTATCACAATTATATAGTTTGACATATTTATAATTACAGACATTTTCATATACCCTTTTTCAGCAGACGTAGGTATTTCTTGAACTAAATGAGGTCTTAGAGCTTGACTAGGTCCTTGCTTAAAAATGCATATTCTTCACCACCATATCGCATGTGAGTCAGTAGGTTAAAAAGTAGAACTAGAGGATTTTGCTTGGTAAAAGCTGCCCAAGTGACTGATGTTTCTAGTTAATATACCAGCATCTGGGAACTATGTTATTAGAGCAAACTTACACCTAAGTCAGGACTCCACCTCCCCTCTGGTGATGGGAGCCCGTGGTCAGCTGATGTTTATGCCATCCTGGCACCCACAGGTTAGACACAGTTCTAGACCAGATGGAGACACAGATAACATTGTCTCAAATAATTAAAAACATCTCTCATCTCCACTATTCCTTCATGTTCAAAATAAAAATTTACAATTCTCTCAATAATAATCACTCCTTTCTGGACCCTTAGGCTTCTCTGATGCCTTCAGTTCTTTAATATATGGTACTTCCAAAGCTGCAATTATTGGACTCAAGCAATACTCTTTTTCTTGACATATTCCTAATACAGAAAGATGAGTAATTCTTCAAGATAATATAGTCCCATTCACACAGACCTCTGTTCAGTATTTTTTCTTAACTTCTCCTTTACTTGTTCCTAATCAGTTTGTGTTTTTGAAATCTCAGTCAAGTTTTATATTTTCAGAATTCCTGCTTATAATTGAGGTACTACTCAAGAGAAAATACTTTATACCTCAAGGTTTCTCCCAGTTTAGCCAGAAACAACTTCAGCTTTCTTGTTCTATGAGTTCTCTTTTGACCAGAGGGCAGAGTGTGTAGTCACTGCAGTGTTTAAAAACTCACAGTTGAAAGCCCAGCCAACTCAAATAAGCAAGACAAAGCAAAACAAAACAAAATAAACAATAAGAAACAGGACCTTGGAAGGAAGTCCATTTCTCCATTCTAAGACCCAGGAGGGCTGAATGAAAATATGGTGGAAGTTGCAGATTAAGGGAAGCCCAGTTGAGTATTCTGGTTGAGTAACATAAGATTTAAAAAAAAAAGAGATTGGTGTGAGATTGTGGAGGCTAGGCATGGCTATTATTTTGGAAATAGTGGAGAACCATGAGCTGATGATGAGTTTTCATCAGAGGTGTTGTAGAATCAGCTTTTAAAGACTGTTAACATAGCTGAGAAATAAAAGATAAAAGGAAGAAGAGAGATGAAGGACAGGCACACCACAGCAGCACGGATGACTCTTCCAGACTAGATGTTGAGCAAAAGAATCCAAACACAAAGGGATAATGGTCTATGGTTCCATTCATATGAAATTGAAAAGTAGAAGAAAACTAATTTATGTTGATTGAATTTGGCGGTTACTTTTGGAGGGAGGTAATGACTGGAAGGCTGCTGGGGGTACTGATAACCTTCTATATCTTGATCCAGGATGTAAAATTCATCTAGCTCTACAATTTAGTTATGTATACTTTACAGCATGCGTGTCATAACTCAAAAAGTTTACTTGCCGAAAGAGGGATGAGGTTAGAATGGAAGCAGGGAAGTTGGAAAGCCAGAAAAAAATTCTTTCAACAGTGCATTTTCCAGAAAAAAAATAAGTCTAATGAGATCTATAAATAGGGTAGAATCATTCCTGTCATTAAAGTGGACTTGATATCTGCAAGATTCGCTGTGGATGGCTTCTGTCAGTGCCTCCCACACTGTAAGTGCATAAGGTCTATGAGCCTCCCCGTGAATCTGCACTTGTGGCTTGAGCACTTGTGGCTTGAGGTCTATGAGCCTCCCCGTGAATCTGCACTTGTGGCTTGCTTGCATCCACGCACTATGGAGGAAATGACACTGTGACAAGTCCATGCCTAGCCATCATGAGGGCTGGAACCTTCTACTCTCTTGGGGGATCGGTCCACGGTGCTGTAAAGCAGCTTGACTTGCATGGGCAAATGCTGAGACATCACACGGACAGAGAGAGCTCTGAGAGACCAGATGTGTGAGTGAGGTACTCATGCATCTTCCAGTTCGGCTGTTAACGGGAGGCAACTGAGCGAGTGTCAGGGGCCGATGCCACATGGAGCAGAAGAACCACTCAGCCAACCCTCTCCTGAATTCTTGACCCAGAAAAAAACCAAACGGTTGTTCATTTACGTTCCTAAGCTTTAGAGTAGAGTATTACACAGTAATAGGTAAATGAAACTGTTGTCTTCTAAGAATGGTGGCCCTCAGTGGAGGATGGGGAATTTTGTCCTCAAGGGGACACTTTCAGTGTCTGGAGTTGTTTTTGATTGTCATGACTGGAGAGGCTGCCTAGTGTGGGCAGACAAGGAACATCTCTAAACCTCCTACACAGCCCAGAATAGCCCCACAACAAAGCATTATCTGACCCAAAATGGTTCTAGTGCCAATGTTGAGAAATCCTTATATAGAGCAATGATTCATCATTTAGGTGGTACCCAGGAATTTTTCTCTGAAGCTACATTTTCTAAACATTCCTGATACCATTCATTATCGGGGATTAATGTTATATATAATGTAAAATCTTAAAATCATCTCAGACCTTCAGAACCAGAATCTCCAGGGAAGGGGCTTGGGAAGTTACTTTTTTTTTTTTTTTTTTACTTTAATAGAAGTTTGAAAAACACTGCATTAGCCCAGTGTTTCTCAAATTTCAACTGTGTGTAGAAATAATCTGGGCATCTTGTTAAATTGTAGAATCTGATTCCCTTGGGCTAGGATGAAGCCCAAATTTCTGATGTCTAACAAGCTCCTGGGTGATGTCCAGGCATTGTTCCTTAGACCACACTTTGCATAACAAGACTCTAGAGCAGTAGTTCTCAAACTTTAGACTGTCTCAAACTTTAGAATCACCTGGAAGGCAGGGACTGCTTGGTTCACCCCTAGAGTTTGTGCAGGTTTGGGATGGGGCCCAAGAATTCGTACTTCCCGTAAGTTCCTAGGTGATGCTAACACTACTAGTCCAGGAATCAAACTTTGAGAACCAGTGCCCTAGATTATTATTCTGCACATCTAAATGTGTGTAAAAGTTTACCACAAATAACTACAAAAATTGAAGTTTCTCAGGCCTTTCCCCATGTCCCACTATATTTCTTCCTTCCTAAATTTGCATTTTAATAAATTGCATCACCTGGGGTGATTCTAATATTTGTACTATAGGACCATACTTTCGGGAAATGTTAGAATATCTAGAGTTTGAGGGAGGGGTGTGGGTAATTTGGAAAAACACATGTAATTTTTATAATTGGTTTAATTTGAATCTAATTCTCATCTTGAATTTATTTGGAAATATCAGATAATACTAAAACAGTAGAGGAGATTTTTATGCTTATCAAAGGGGGCCACAGCTTATATTCGAGAACCAGAAGTACTGTTGTAGAAAAGGTGTTTCCTTCCTGGGTGTGTCACTCGGTTCTTTGGGACTCCACGCCCTTAGATTCTCTGTAGCAGCTCCAAGTTGGATGTTGCTGCCAGTTTAGAGACAAGACATTAATAGTCATGAGTACAGTTAAACTTTCTTGAATTTTTGTTAGGAAGGCATTATGTAAATACCTTGCCAATGCTATCTAATATGATACACTAGATAATCCCTTCATATGCAGTTATTATCCCCAATGCATAGATGGGAAAATGAAAGCATATGAAGTTTAAGATACTTGCCTAGGATTATATAGCTAGTTAATATCAAAGTCAGAGTTTTCACCTTGTCTGATGGATAACTGATAGGCTGGTAGATGGATAAGAGGTAAGATACAGGCATCTGTATTTAAATATGATTCTTTTAAATGGAATGATCTCTCTATGTAATAAGTAAAGGAAATATGTATTACTTTGACAGGATGTGGCAAACACTGAAGTTTGTATTATTTTCTATTAATTACATTACCATTTTTTTTCTTTTTTTTTTAACCCTTCCTGGAACTTTATATATTCTTCTTACCTTTCTATTAGAGGCAATAATAAGTTTTATTGGCCAATACTGGGTTACTTGCCAATTATTTAACCAATCCCTTTAGCCGAGAAAATTTCATGAAGTCAACTGGCGTAGCCCTGGGTTCCTAAGTCCATTGCTGGCAAAGGGAAAAGGATGGTCTTAGACTCATCAGGTCTGAAGATCAGCTTTCCCTGAAGCACACAGACTACCTCATAAGGAAGGATGGACACATACATGAAAACATGGACAAATGGGTACTGGGCAGAAATAATCAGTAATGAGACTGGAAGTAGGACTTGACCGAGTGTTAGAAGGGTTCTTGACTGGACCGTATGTCAAGAACTGATTTCTCCATTGCTGGACAGTCCCTTGCTTTTAATAGAAATGGAAAACTACTGGACCCAGTGCTGCATTAATTGTAGAGCAATGTTTTCTTTCGCCATTTGGAAATGAATTCATTAATAATTACTCATTAAAAATAGCTTTCTAAGAGGGAAAAGACATGAAATTTATGTTCTGGGTCAATATGTTGGGGATTTCTGAGCTGTGTTTCATTTGTGAGTAACTAATTCAGTGAAAACTGAAAAGGTTGGCTCTTGATAAGTAAATAATAATCAGCTTGCTTTCTGGGTGATTTATTTAAGTGTTATCTTTAAAAATAAGTACAGGAAGAGGAGAGTAGTGTGGAAGGGTGATGAAATACGTTCTCTATATTCAGATTGAATCGTGAGAATATGAAGACTAGGGTTTTAGCCTCCCAACAACATCAGTTTTTCTTTTGTGGTGGTGGTTGTTTTTTCACTGGGTAAGGTAGCTGTTTCCACACATCATGTTTTATCTTTCTAAGTTAATGTCAGTGCTCATATGAAGTGGGTGAATTGGTTGTGGTTTTCAGAAACATGTTAAAAATAATAGTAGTAATCATTTCAAAGGGACTGACGATGTGGGACTCTTGGGTGGTGGATGGTACATTCAATTTAGTGTCATCACTTTCCTGTGCATTTTATAATTTTGAATTGATAATTTGGGAAAGATCTCTAGATAGGACCGTAAAATTGTTCACTTCAACTCCATAGCTAGGTCAGTCAAATAAAATACACTCCTGGTGGCATCAGGGAATGGAGAATCTGCCTTGAAGGGCTCTCCCTAGCTCAGGGGCACGTAATTCATCAAGTACCAGACACAAAGTAGGATTTTTAAGCTGTGTTATTTTTATTCAGGACTTTTACACCATGTTTCTTTGTGTTAAATTGCTTTCCAATGTCAAGACTCATTGACTTCAATATTCTCTGAGTTGGTAAATCTTTATCTGAGGATGAATTCAGTATTTGAAAATACAACAAAGCCGTTCAGGGTAGTGTGTGGTTAATTATGCGAGTATGGTGAGCCATTGAGGGGAGGCAGGGATAAGAGCTCGGAGTAATGATCATACTTTTCATGGAGGACTAGTAAACTGGCCATGAAGATGATTTTTAAAAAGGAAAATGAAATGGTAATCTGATGTTTTTCACCATATTGAAAAAAAAACTCATTTGAAGGGCCTATATTTTATATTTATTTTAACACCCTAGTGAAAATAGAAATGACTAGAATTGCGCTATGTGTCTTTAAATCGTTCTTAAATTTCCCCCAGTTGCCTCAGTGTATCAGATATGGTTGTCTCTGCTCATGGTCTTGAATCAGTACCCTAGTTCTAAGGCAAATACACACTGAAATCTTACAGAGAAGAGGCTGTGACATAGTGCTCAGTGGTGTGACATGGTGAGTGGGGCTGGGAGTGCACGTCTGTGTTTCTTAGTCTTTTTGCTTCATTTTTCTCTTTCTCTTTTTCACTGCCTCCTTGTGGCCACTCTGCTCATTAGATCTCTCTTTAGAAGACGGATAGGGAAATCAAAAGGGAATGAAACTTAAATCTGCTAATCTGGCAACTTGTTAGCAGCTCCTATAAAATGTTCAGTGGGAAAGACGCTATCATTATGGGCTAAAAGGAAGCTTAGGGATGATCTATGGAATTTATTTATCTGTTACTAATTCATTAATAATTGCTCATTAAATTAAGCCAACCAATTTGTTGCACAACTGAATTACAACATCTGTGCTTTTTTCTCTGCCCATGGTTAAAAACTTTTGCTGCAAAAGAAATCAAGTATTATATATTTAATAAACCGCACATTTCCTAAAGCAGGATGCATGACCTGGCAAAGCCAACCTCCTTTATTCCCCAGGATGTATAACAAGTGCTACAATGGCGACACTGAATCATCTTGGACCAGGAAAAAATAACCCTGCTGATTCTGAGGTGCAAGACAGGAGAGTCTATCTATACATTAGCTAAACCTTTGCAAGAAATGAAATGGGAGAGATGGCACCTGAGAAAACTTAGAAGTGTTGGTAGCTTTCAGGGTAGCTTGCGATAGTGTGACTGTAATTGGTTTCAAGAACAAGGTGATGTAAAGGAAATTTGAAGCCATTTCAGCCTTCTTTTATCATTTGTTATGCTCTAATGGATGCGTGCTTCCAAACAGCTGGCTTCGTAATACAATCAGAGCCCCCAGGTGCTGTGGAAAGCGAAAGTGCAGGAAGTGCCCGAGCGGGTTTTTGGCTGAAAATCTGGACAAGATACTTATGTAAAATGAAGTAGGAATTTTGGTTAGAGATCATTTCCGTATGGGCCATTTGCAAGGAGAGAAGGTGACGGCAATGAAGAAAGAGAGCATGACAAGTGAAATGTAACCTGAAAGAGAAATCAAAGAAAGCAGAAGAGAACAAATCATTGCCTAGGGAGCGTGCAAAGGTTGAAGGAGTGCACTTATCATTGCACAGATGAGTTGCTGTGACCCCCTACTTTCTAACAGCTGTCTTCAACAGAGACGCGGAACGGTCGTTCTCAACCTTGGCTGAATTTCGGAATTTCCTGGGGAGTTTGATAATGTACTGATGCCTGAGTCCCACTCCTAGAGAGCCTGAGTTCATCAGTCTAGGGCAGGACTTGTGCATCCTGAGTCTTTAAAGTGGCCCAGGTGGTTCTAATACATAGACAAGCTTGCCAACTATTGGTCTGGAATATGAAGATTTCATTTCTTACCACACGTTCCTTTCCATCTGCAGGCTCCCTTTTTATATCCTGTCCCTTATCCCCTCTACACACATCGTCTCAGCCACACCGGGAACCCCAGTAAACTGATAAAATATTCTAACACCCAAGCTCGACAAGCAAATTCTTTATCACAGCATCTCCATAAATCGAGGCTTCTACGTCAAGTTGAGGCTTCTGTCTCCTTGGCTTCAGCTTTGAACACTAAATGTGTAGGATGTTAAACTCTGTAATGAAGCAGTAGAATTATAGTGGATATTTAACATTTTTAAGACACTTGTAGCATAAATTTCAGAATATGTTGCTCTCTTTCCAGATCATTTTGGCTCTGCTATATCTGTTCAAAAACATGATGAAAATGGCACATTTTAATCTTGCAGATGCCTCTGCAATTATAACCATGAAAATGGGATTTACTTACTCAAAGCTGTTTCCTTCTTGAAGAGGTACCTGAAGCACAACGGGGAAATGTTATTCGAAGGGTCATTTAGATATACTGGGCCGTCTATATTTAGTACAGCTGCCTTAAGGTCAAGTGCGGCGAGATACATTGAGAAAACACTTAGAAAATGGCGTTAGTACGTTGACAACAGAATATTTAACCACAATTACTCCTCCGAATTAGAAAGGATTAATACCCTTCCAATTTTGTCTCTCTCCACATATTCAATTGTTCATTTATTCATTCACTTACTCCTTTACTCATTTTTTTCTTTCAAATGGCAGTAATACTAGAAAAGAGCAAAATAGACATGTCCCTGGCCTTCCCTGAGCTTAATGTCTCTCTTAGTGGTGCCCGTGATGAGGTGACATAAAGACATGAAATCAGGGCAGTGGACTGGAGACCCGGATAGTCTAGAGCTACGGTCCTCAGGTTGGCGCCGCTGGCTTGTACTTGCTCGTGTGTGACCTTGGGAAAGTTACTGAGCTTCTCTCTGGTTCAGTTTTCTCATCTGTGAGCTACAGATGTATTTCTCAAATCTACATTAGCACCTTCTGTGGGTTGGGCATGGTGCCAGGTGGTGGAGCTACAGAAGGGCACAAGGCAGTAGGGAGCCTTGCCCACAGGGCACCTTTTTTACGCAACACTCACTGTAATAAATACTACCTGTCATTGTTTTATCATCACAATGGTAATGGGTTCTGTGGGGGCTCAGGACATCACGGATGGTTACTGTTACATCCTATTACAGTCCTGCTAGACAAGCTATTTTCTTTGATTTTGCTTAACCAAATTGTGCCCTCACTCCACACTGCTCTGCAGTGTGTCTTTTCTAGCAGCACTCAGGCATAGGGCCGTAAGAGCCAAGAGCAAAGAACATTTAGCATAACCTTGGGTAGAGTTTTTCCAGGAGGATGCGATAGATAAGAAGTCAAGTGATTCGAGGGTTCAACAAGATCATGGTTGAATGTACCTTCTACAAGTTGAGGTATCTTGTCCATACTGCTTACTGCTGTATTCCCAGGGCTGAGTAATGCTGGCAAACGCTAGGAAGTCAAGAATTTAGTTGAATGAATAAATGAATCAAATGAAGGATCCAAGCTGGCGAGCTAAAGGGACAAAAATGAAGGATCTAAGTTGGATAGATAAAGGGACAGGACATGAGAGAAGGGGGCCCACAGAGTGAGAGAAAATAGAGGTTAACCCTCCAAAATTAACGTACTCTGAGTGCAGGAGCGCAAGAGCTGGAGTCAGGGGAGGTCGTTGCCAGAGGGCCAGGCATTTTATTTAAAGCTTTAAAAAAGGGCACAACTCAGATTCAGAAAGTGTCAAGAGGTGAGTAGGGACTGCACCATGGCCTGTATAGCTAATGTGGAATGTACAGGAAGAATCACCCGGAACTAACGAGCTGCCTCTTGACTAGGTAGTTTGAAGGTAGATGGAAGTCATCCAGGGGTGAGGGTTTAAGACTGAAGAGGCAGAGTATGAAGCACTTGCCACGCGTTCAGTGAACATCGAGCTGGCAAGGAGGTTAGCGAAGAGCCATAATACGGGGCAGGAGATGAGGTGGGTGAGGCAGAGGCGGGCATAACTGCTCGGCATGGGTCTCAAAGGCTAATTTTTATTTTTGTTTTTTACATGAGGACAGAGGAGCAGTAGTTTGAACTTGGCAGGAGGGATGTGTAGCTCGCCTTTAAGGACCAAGGGACGAGAGGAGTGAAGTGAAAAGACCCAGAGGGTACAACTTTTAAGCAGGATGGGCTCACAGCAAGTACTCACTCACGGCTACCTTTGCGCAGAGGATCCTTTAGGCACAGTAACGAAGTGCTTCCTTTCAGGCGACTTAAGAGCCCCATCTTCATCAGCTGTTCACAGCCCCGTCACATCCAACACCGCTTTGCATTCAACTATTGCCACATTCTTCGAGCTAATTGGAGATGTCTTGGGTGCTGAGTCAAGGGATCCGAGCTGAGGAACTTCACACAGAGCTTTGGCTGCACAGAGCTGGCGAAAGCATTATCAGCTCAAACAAACGGAGGCTTTCACTCCATTCTCATCTCTCAGCTGCAGTGGCTCCACAGCCGCTAGTAATGCACCCGAGGAAGCACTCCCGCCACTGTCTCATAAACCTTCGTGTGCCATTCAGCATACAAATGAGGCTTGGGGTATCTTCGAAGGATTTGGTATCCTGAGTGCAGAGACTTAATTTTATATATATATACACACGTACATATATATATGTGTATATATATATATACACATATGTATATATATATATATATACACATATATATGTATATATATATATTTTTTTTTTTTTTTTTCTTTAACTGGTAAGCTCTAGGGAGTGCAGGGATGTGGAAGCATAGGACCAGGTGTTACGGAACAAATGTGTTTTTAAGAATCAAGAAGAGAAATACTGAAAGCACCCCAGATGGGATTTTAAGGGAAGTTTCCCTCTAATTTAAGACCTTACTCTCCAAAAATAAAGGAAGCATTCGATATATGTAGTATAAAAAGAAGTATCTGAATATCTCAGTATCTGAGTGAAAACTGAGGACCCTATTCACCATGAAAGCCTTCTATGACCTCTCTGCCCTCTGCTCACACATTCCAGATGTGTCATGTGACAAGACACAATGATACAGCAATACGGCCAGTTATGCACATGTTGTGTGCTGTTGTTTTTGAGGAATTATAGTGCCCCATCCTGTTTTGTGCCTTATTAAGATTAATGTTATCTTTGGTGGAAGCCTGGTGTGATGAATAATTGAATAAATAGTAAATAAAATAGAGGCTACACAATATTAAAAATAGAAACCACTCTAGTATTAAATAGAGAAGTTTCTACCCCTGGTGGTGCTGAATCATGGAAAGAAATGTTATTCACTAGTTTATTCCCACGTGGAAAGGCAGTTCCACAAATAAGCCACTAAGTGTTTATTATTGTGTTTGTTACTGAGGTGTTCAGGCTCTTATACTGTGTGATATTTAGCATGAATAAGAAAAATGGTAGACTTCTTCACATTTGATGAAAGCACCTCACCTTTGATTAAAATATATGTATGATTTGACCAAGTTTTCTAAAAGGCAAATGCACAAATGTGAATTCTGCATAAATTCAATTGTAGTTTTGCAAACTGTGATACCTATCCAGAACTCCTGGGGTGCTTGTTATATTTGCAGAAGCTCCTACTGGACTTTCAAATCAGATTCTTTACAGGAAAGGTCCAGTACCTCTGGAATTCTGAGGCAGGTTGGAGGAGAAACAGACCCTGAGAGAAACTGGAGTTGGTGACGGTCATTTTGGGTTTCTAAGTAGGAGTTCTGGAGCCTTTAACCAATAACTGGTGAAGCCTGGCTGTAGTTCTTACCAGGTAGAGTAAGGTAAATCCATCAGCTGTGAGTGTCAGAGATAGGATCTGTTTTGAAGACTGAATTTTATATAAATCTATAAAAAGGGCCATTAAATTCCCAGTATTCCAAATTAGCCTTCTGAACTTCTGAAAAGGAAAAAAAGAAAAAAGGCACCCAGGAGAAAAGTCTTCCTTCTGCATATCAACTAGGAATAGCTGTAAAAATAAGGATGAACAGAAACTCATTTTGCATTTCAGGCTTCCCACTGGATTTAATGGCACACGTGATTAATGAGGAATGTAAAGGAGCCAGCTCTTTTTCCCGACCCTTCTCCTGCCTTTGACATCACTAACCATGGCTGCTTTCCTTAAAACTCTCCCACTCCTGACTTCTCTGACTCAGTGTTCTTGAGGCCCCCTGGCTCTCTGACCATTTTTTGGCTGGCTTCTTTTGGTGGGCTAGCACGTCTTCTTTCCCAATGAACAGATGTCATTCTCTCAGCATCGACTATTTTTTTTTTTTAATACGATCAACTGTTACAGGCATGCATGTCCCCTTCTAAACTACCTCCCCAGTCTTGACTTCTCCAAGTCTCAAATTCTGTAGATTCCCAGTCGAAGAATCATGTTTGTGTATCAAACGATGCAATTAATCCACCCCTTCTAAATGAAGCATAGTTTTCCAAACTCCTCTTTAGCTTCTGCCATTCTCCTGGATCTTCTTTTTGGTTTATTTTGTTTTTCTTTTTTTACACTGAGATTCAGATCCTTTCCAACTTTTTCATTTCCACCAAATGGTAAGAAAACCAAAATATCTACTTGGTTCCCCTGATTCTTCTCTCCTTTTCTTCTTCTTCTTCCTCCTCCTCCTCCCCCATTTCCCCTCCCTCCCTTCCTCCCCCTCCCCCTTCTCCTCTTCCTGCATTTTCTCCTTCTCCTTCTCCTTCTCTCTTCTGTCTTCTCTCTTTCACTTTCTCTCTTTCTCCATTCATCCACTCAGTACAAATGCATCCGTCTATCCACGTATACAATAAATATTTAAGTTACATCTATGTGGGAGGAATTGTGTAACTTCCAGAGATACAATGAAAAAAGAGAGGGAAAGAGTCTAGCCTGTATGGAACTGTAAAGATTTAGTTAAGGGACTTCCCTGGTGGTGCAATGATTAAGAATTCACCTGCCAATGCAGGAGACATGGGGTTCAATCCCTGGTCCAGGAAGATCCCACATACCATGGAGCAACTAAGCCCATGCGCCACAACTACTGAGCCCGTGTGCCGCAACTACTGGGCCCGCATGCCTGGAGCCTGTGCTCCACAACAAGAGAAGCCACCGCAATGAGAAGCCCGTGCACCGCAACCAAGAGTAGCCCCCACTCGCCACAACTATAGAAAGCCCGTGTGCAGCAATGAAGACCCAATACAGCCAAAAAAAAAAATAAAAAGATTTAGTGAAATAATCACTCAAATATATAATTGCAAACTTTGATGAACGCTGAGAAAAGAACGTCCAGAGTACTATGGAATCCTTAACTGGACAACCTGATCTCCTGAGAGTGAAGGAAGGGATGGGGATGAAGGGGAATATCTCTGAGAAAGATACTTTCCAGCTGAAAGACAAGGAGAACTTACCTGGCTAAAGCTGAGTGGGAACAAATAAAGAACATTCTGAAGTTTTATTTATGTTTTTATTCATCCATTGCTTTCTTTATCAGCTCGTAACCACTTATTTGAATGAATAGTTTGGTGCTGTACTAATGCCAGTAGATTCAGTGCAAGCAATACCTTCAACAGTTCAACAAGTATTTATTATATATCCATTATGAGCCAGACACTGACAAGATACTGCAGGTTGAGTTTCCATTCCTCAAGCACACATGTACCCCTGCAAAGACACACGCCTTTTCTCTGATGAAGATCTTACAAAGTCTTTATTGTACACCCAATCCACACTTTCTAAAAGAGCTGTTGTGGGTTATCCCAAACAGACCATATTTGGTTACTCAAATCCCAATTTTGGGGGTTAAATGAATCATTTTAGGAGCCTTCATGACACAGTCTTTGTGTTTTGGTACATACTTGTCTCTCAGTATACTTCCTTGGCCCGGAAACCCTGCCCTCCAGGAGGTAATGTAGATGAGAAGAAAGAGAACAAGGTATGGAGACAGATTCAACTTAAATCCTAGCTCAAGCAGTAACTGGTCATGGACCCTTGTGCCAGTGACTTAACGTCTCTGACTCCATTCTTATCATCTCCAAAAATGGAGATGATAACAAGCTTGCCAAGTTATTGTTCATGTTTAAGTAGGACTAAGTACACACATGGCACACGTCCAGTGAATGGTGTTTGAGAGGTGAGGAGGCTGTTAGTAGTATTATAACAGCAACAACCATTGTTGCATTACAAAACTTGGTTCCAAACGTTTAGCTATTTGGAGGCCTTTTAGGATTTTCAGAATCGTGATTCTGTTCCATTTTTACATGTTTACTTCCTCATGCTTTCACTGAGCTCCAAGTGAGATACTTACTAGCCAATTCTGTCAGTCCTTGCTCAAGGCAAGGAGGACTCCTTTATCAGCTCAACAAGTCAGAAATAAAATTCTTAGAGGATTGTCTTCTAGAAGATAGAGAAGGTATTTTTGTGTCATCTTGATATGAAAATTGGATTTGAACAGTATTAGCCAAATACTCCCCTACAAAATTTTTAATAATCATCATTTCTCTCTTTCAAAAATCTATGGACTTTGCCACTTATTTATCTCATAATAACATTATTGAATGGTGATATCATACAACTGCAGGGGTAGGAAGGCCCTTGGACATCACCCCCTTCAAGCTTTTAACGTTACAGATAGAATAAAATTGAAGCCCAGGGTTGTGAAGTGACTAATCATAGTTATGCAAAAACCAAATACGCCTTAATATAAAATTGGGTTGTCTGGGATATAGGTTATGGAACAAAGATGTGTGTGCGGGAGGTTTATTGGGAAGAACTCTTGGGAACACCTGTGAGGAAGTGGAGGGACCAGATGGGCAGAGGAAGAGGTTGAACACCCATGCAGTCTCAACAAAGGGCTCAAATTATCCCATAGTGAACTCTGGGCTAGGATGGCCCTTCAAAGTTGTCATGCCTTGAGGTACATGGACAAGTCACTAGACATGGTCTGCCTCTGGGGAGGGGGCATGACCTTGGACAAGGGTAATTCTAGGAGTGCCGTCAGCTGCCAACACTCCTGGCAGTTGGAGGAATGAGGGCCTTGGTCCTGAAGGGGGTCTAGGAGGCTCACTACAGCATTCATCACATAGGACACGGATAATTTCATCATTTTATCTCCCAGTAAAGAGGGGCAAAGAGCCTTATAACTGATTCCTTAGTGTCTCATTACCAAGTAGTATCTCAGTTCCTTTCTTTGAAACAAAAAGTGCTATTCGAAGAAGATACGTTTGCCTAAAAACCTCATTCAGTGATAGTTTGGGCTGTTCATAGAGGTCATATGAGCTAATCAGCAAAAGAGGAGGAAAAGAAACTTAGTGATGGTTCTCAGGGATAGGAGGCCACAGTTAAAAGAATTAGATACTGTTTAAACTACATTTTTGAAGGTCACCTACGAGGCAGTAAAATGACAGTAGAGCTCACAAATATGCAAATATACAAGAAAGTGAGAAAAGCTCATCATATCTAGGAACAGTCTGATAATTGGATAAAAATGATCATTTCTCAAATTCTTAATTCCACAAATATTTATTGAGCCCCTGTGTGTTCCTGTTGATATTCTAGGTCCCAAGATTCAGCAGCAAACAAAATAAAGTCAAAGCCCTGCCTTTAGGACCTCAGTTCTTACAGGTCATTCTATTGTGTTTTCTCATGTCTTTCCCTCTATGTTTCGAATTTCTAGAGGATGGAGCTGTGTTCCATTTTTTTCCCATAACTTTAGTACCTGACTTCGTGCCTGGTATATAAATATTTGTTGAATGAAATAAGCCGCAAACTCTTCTACACATGTAGACAAGTACTTGAACTTCAAACTTCATACCTCTAAATATTTAATTGCCCAACAAACTTTTCATCTCCAGCCAGGTTTCAGAGATCGCATATATCATCCTGAGGCGCACTAGAAGGAAAGGAAATGCTGCCAGGTTTGAAAAATACATACAGAAGAAAAGAGTATGATTTGCTAGTCAGTGAAAAAAATAATCTTGACTTTGATTGCTTTTTTGGGGTTATCATTTTCTTGGCATAGTTATTCAGACACCTACAGAATTTTCCGGAGAAGGTTTCAGTGTTTATAAATTGAATTCTTTATACACCCCAGGATTTGTCTGACATTAGTGTTCAGAAAGACCTAGAAGCCTCCTTTGCGAATCATATGCCCCCATCGGAACCTCTTTCAAAGTGAGACAACATATTTGCTGTTTCATGAAATTATATTTTTTGTACTTTAAAAGTGACCTCCACACACACAAAAAAAAGACAAATGATTTAATCATGTGATAACATACTTAGTCTCATATAAGCATCCCTTGGAGAGTTGATAAAATACGTATTTCCCTAAGATTTATCCCCTGAAGTTCTGATTTTAAAATTCTGGGGCAAAAGCTTGTACCCCAACACTGCTGAGCATTCAGAATTGTTTTACTATGTTGGAAAGAACAGAGATTTTAAAGTGAAACGTGAAGTCTGTGTCCCGGTTCTGATGCTTACTTCCTGAGTCTCCGCAAGCCCCAGCCAGGAGCTTATCTATGTCTGTTTCCTCCACGTGTTTGAAGTGATATTAACATTAAATGTCTTTTCTACCCTCAGAAGGTTGTTGGCATATATTTTAAAAGTAAGAGTGCATAAGAGTGTCTTACAAACCTTAAAAAGTACACGCATGTCCTTGTGAATGAAATGTTGAAGAACTAGACATCATGCTTCTCTCTAACTCATTACCCTCAACACAGCCTTCGCAAAACGAGACAAAGTTCACCTTTCCCACCGAGTCAATGCCTGGTATTGCCTGGGAGACTCTCATTGTCTCTTTTTGGAAAACCCACCTGGAAAAGATATTCCACCTCAGAGGACAGGAATGAGAACTGTCAAATAGTCATGATTTTAAAAGACAAGTTAGTCCTATCTCTATGTAAAGGTTTTAAAAATTCTGATCTCTTTAGAGTAACAAAGTAAATGTTTTCCCTGAGCTCTGAATCTTCTTTTATTTCCAAAAGGTTTTAGAACGGCCTTGGAAACTTACCGCTTTCTGATAATCCATTCACTTTGTAGAAACATAACTTATTTTACAGGTGGTTTAGTGCCAATACTTTTGTCATTTAGAAGCTGGGGAAAGCAAAATGTGTGAATTTTCCATGTCTTTTCATTATTTTCATATGTTAGCATAATTCTGTAAATAACGAGAGTACCCTAAGTTAATTGATAGAAAGCAAATGTATATATATGTATGTGAGTGTGCATGTGTGTGTCTGTGATAGACTTTGAGTGCAGAATTTAAAAAATACTATTTAATTTTCCCTTCCCCAAAATAATAAAAGTACACACCACAACTGAAGACAGACTATTTTAAAGCTGTCTTTGCCAACACTGTGAACAAATGAGATTATCTCAGTTCTGTATAATACATAGGGTTTGAGATTGCTTTAAAGTCTCATTCAGAATTGAAAAATAACACATCTTTTGTGGCCACATTCTTTTATATGCAGGCTACTAATACCACTGCCCTTACTCTCCCTAAAAATACCCAAAATAAAATGTTCTCTATTCTCGCAGAAATCTGGTAACATGTTTCTGCTACTCAAGTTGAAAGTCTGCATCTGAGAAATGTTGAGGAGTGTGTGTGTGTGTGTGTGTGTGTGTGTGTGTTTGTACTCTGTGCTGGTGTTCGTTCATTAGAAACACAAGTGACCCAACCGACAGCTTTATAGATGGTGTTGGATATGCCAATATTAAATTCTGCTACATCGCTAAATTTTAGGGTATTTGTGTCACGGCAGGGATCCTTCTTCGATATGTGATTCAGGCATCCCTGTAACCAGCTAAATGGAATGATTTCTAGTAACTTATGTGATCACATCATTTACTTTTTTGCATCCTGAGGAAATGGTTTCCTTTCTTTAGGCAAGCTGGTATACCTCTAAGGTCATTTGTCTGCTTAACTGTTGCTGAAATTGCAAAGAAAGGGAAAAATAAGCAAAAAGACAAAATGCCTTTCTCAACAGAAGGGAGCTCATTTGAAGGAGAAATGAAGGATTATGATGTCCAGATTGAGAAAGGAAGTGAAGAGGTTCTACAGAACTTCAAATGGGCCACCAGTGAGACTGCTGATGGGATTCTGGCGAATTATGGTTTGGTCCTGTGGAGGATTGACCTAAGTGTGGGCTGACTGACCTAATTCGCACTCAGCTGGCAGAGTATGGGGTTCTGATTGTTTCCCTATGGCTTCCTGGCCGTCCTCTTCAGCCTTGTTACCTGCAGTTGATTTTTCCATTCGGGTCCAGGTTCTTACTACAGACTTTTTAAATGGAAATGATTATCCAAACCTAAAATTTGAAGAAAAAAATTACAAATCAGCAAGGCTGTTATACTTTTTATTTCATTTAAAAGACATTACAATAAAAATACAGAAAACTGTGAGAAAAACAATTGCCCATAGTCCTTTGTTCATGTCTTATTGAGGGTCTTCTTCTCTATACACACGTATATGCTGATTGCAAAAGTAATATGTGCACATTATGAAATTTTAAAAATTTCTATAGGAAAGTACAAGGTAAAAATATAACAGAAAATTATATTTAACGTTTAAAATAACGTAAAATTCCTAAGTTAGAGATAACAATTGTTCACATATACATATATATGTACACATGTATAATACTCTCTTTTAAAAATAAACCCTGCATTTTGTAATTTTGTGATTTTCTTTTATCACTTACGATACTCCACCAAGATCCTTATTATCCAAGATTCGTATTTCTTTTAAAATTGTGATTTTAGTGCACTACAGTATTATACCTATTATATGGCTTTATCAAAATATATTTAGCCAAACCCTGTTGCTGAACTCAAGGTTATATCTTATTATGAACATGTGGTGACTAGGATGTGACTGATTTTGTAGCAATCAATCTGATAGCTAAGCTTTCAAAAATCCCAGATTATTGCCTTAACATAAATTCCTAGAAATCCAATCATTGATTAAAAAGCATGTATGTGTTTAAATGTTTGATATATTTTATTTGATGTAAATTTTCACATTCCTACAGAAATCTCTTACTGACTTACAGTCTAAACAGCACAGGTGACACCAGTTTACTGAGTGTTATCGATATTTTTCAGCATTGAAAATGTCCCAGCTAACACAAGAAATTGCCTCAATTAACATTATTTACATTTCTACCGAAATTAAAAACATTTCTTATGTTATTTTTTTCACATCTTGACTTTATCACAGTGCTAAATTGAATGTATTTTTGCATATGCCTTTTGGTACATGTATGAATTGGTCTGTATAATTGAAATTGTTGGTTGTGTATTTATATTTAAAATACATTGTTTTCACCACTGGAATAGGATGTTATGGTAAATTATATGGTAATTCATTACAGTTGGAGGCATCAGTATGAATTCATGTTTAGTGTATTATAGCCACGGATGGTTACATATAGAAATATTTATAGGTATTTTTATACACGTGGATTAGTGTACACACATATTTTCTTGCTCTGTTTGTGTCAGCTGAGAGGACCTAGAAGCAGTTACACCTCAGTAGCATCAGCACACCTGGCATCCACATCTTGGTTTCCATACCATTCTCGAATAAACAGAGCCAGGAGTCCTTGAGGAAATGACTGATTTTATGATTGGGGCAGAAAATATACAGAATAAGTGTGGAATAGTTTATAGTTCCAGAAAGTTAAAAAGTGCTCAAAAATAAAGGCCACAATGGTGGGAGTATGTAAATGAGATACAGGAAACAATGAAAAGAGTTCTCAGTGGCCAAAGCTATAAACATCTCAGCAACAAAATGAATAAAGTAGTATCAAATTATAACCTAAAGTATAGAATAAGTATCCATGAGTCCATACTGATATAAATAAATAACTAAGTAAATAAATGGAAGTGAATAGAAAAATCTCCCATGCTGAAGAATTCCAAATGCAATAATTTCTGTAACTACTTCATCTTTAAAGAATTAGAGCATCACTTTCCATTCCCTAGGTATAGACGGTGCTAAGTGACTTTCTTTTATTTATTTATAATAGCATCTTTATTGGAGTATCATTGCTTTACAATAGTGTGTTAGTTTCTGCTGTATAACAAAGTGAATCAGCTATACATATACATATATCCCCATATTTCCTCCCTCTTGCATCTCCCTCCGACCCTCCCTATCCCACCCCTCTAGGTGGTCAAAAAGCACTGAGCTGATCTCCCTGTGCTATGAGGCTGCTGCCCACTAGCTGTCTATTTTACATTTGGTAGTGTATATATGTCCATGTCACTCTCGCACTTCATCCCAGCTTACCCTTCCCACTCCCCGTATCCTCAAGTCCGTTCTCTACGTCTGCGTCTTTATTCCGATCCTGCCGCTAGGTTCTTCAAAAGCATTTTTTATTTTTTGGTTCCATATATATGTGTTAGCATATGGTGTTTGTTTTTCTCCTTCTGACTTACTTCACTCTGTATGACAGACACTAGGTCCATCCACCTCACTACAAATAACTCAATTTCGTTTCCTTTTATGGCTGAGTAATATTCCGTTGTATATATGTGCCACATCTTCTTTATCCATTCATCTGTCAATGGACACTTAGGTTGCTTCCATGTCCTGGCAATTGTAAATAGTGCTGCAGTGAACACTGTGGTACATGACTCTTTGAATTATGGTTTTCTCAGGGTATATGCCCAGTAGTGGGGTTGCTGGGTCATATGGTAGTTCCATTTTAGTTTTTTAAGGAACCTCCATACTGTTCTCCATAGTGGCTGTATCAACATACACTTCCATCAACAGTGCAAGAGGGTTCCCTTTTCTCCACAACCTCTCCAGCATTTGTGGTTTGTAGATTTCTTGATGATGGCCATTCTGAATGGTGTGAGATAACACCTCATTGAAGTTTTGATGTGTATTTCTCTAATAATTAGTGATGTTGAGCATCCTTTCATGTGTTTGTTGGTAATCTGTATATCTTCTTTGGAGAAATGTCTATTTCGGTCTTCTGCCCAATTTTGGATGGGGTTGTTTGTTTTTTTGATATTGAGCTGCTTGTAAAATTTGGAGATTAATCCTTTGTCACTTGCTTTGTTTGCAGATATTTTCTCCCATTCTGAGGGTTCTCTTTTCATCTTGTTTATGGCTTCCTTGGCTGTGCAAAAGCTTTTAAGTTTCATTAGGTCCCATTTGTTTATTTTTGTTTTAATTTCCATTTCTCTGGGAGGTGGGTCAAAAAGGATCTTGCTGTGATTTATTTCATAGACTATTCTGCCTATGTTTTCCTCTAAGAGTTTTATAGTTTCTGGTCTTACATTTAGGTTTTAATACATTCTGAGTTTATTTTTGTGCATAGTGTTAGGGAGTGTTCTAATTTCATTCTTTTATATGTAGCTGTCCAGTTTTCCCAGCACCACTTATTGAACAGGTGGTCTTTTCTCTCTTGTATATTCTTGCCTCCTTTATCAAAAATAAGCTGACCATATGTTCATGGGTTTATCTTTGGCATTTCTATCCTGTTCCATTGATCTATATTTCTGTTTTTGTGCCAGTACCATACTGTCTTGATTACAGTAACTTTGTAGTATAGTCTGAAGTCCAGGAGCCTGATTCCTCCAGCTCCATTTTTCTTTCTCAAGATTGCTTTGGCTATTCGGGGTCTTTCGTGTTTCCATACAAATTGTGAAATTTTTTGTTCTAGTTCTGTAAAAAATGCCAGTGGCAGTTTGATAGGGATTGTATTGAATCTGTAGATTGCTTTGGGTAGTATAGTCATCTTCACAATGTTGATTCTTCCAATCCAAGAACACGGTATATCTCTCCCTCTCTTGGTATCATCTTTAACTTCTTTCAACAGTGTCTTATAGTTTTCTGCAAATAGGTCTTTTGTCTCCTTAGGTATCTTTATTCCTAGGTATTTTATTCTTCTTGTTGCAGTGGTAAATGGGAGTGTTTCCTTAATTTCTCTTTCAGATTTTTCACCATTAGTGTACGGGAATGCAAGAGATTTCTGTGCATTTATTTTGTATCCTGCTGCTTTATGAAATTCATTGATTAGCTCTAGTAGTTTTCTGGTAGCATCTTTAGGATTATCTATGTACAGTATCATGTCATCTGCAAACAGTGACAGGTTTACTTCATCTTTTCTGATTTGGATTACTTTTATTTCTATTTCTTCTTTGATCGCTATGGTAGAACTTCCAAACCTATGTTGAATGATAGTGGTGAGAGTGGACAGCCTTGTCTTTTTCCGGATCTTAGTGGAAACGATTTCAGTTTTTCAGCAGTGAGAATGACGTTGGCTGTGGGTTTGTCATATATGGCCTTTATTATGTTGAGGTTAAGTTCCCTCTATGCCTACTTTCTGGAGGGTTTTTATCATAAATGGGTGTTGAATTTTGTCGAAAGGTTTTTCTGTATCTACTGAGATGATCATATGGTTCTTCTCCTTCAGTTTGTTAATATGGTGTATCACATTGATAGATTTGCGTATATTGAAGAATCCTTGCATTCCTGGGATAAACGCCACTTGATCATGGTGTATGATCCGTTTAATGTGCTGTTGGATTCTGTTTGCTAGTATTTTGTTGAGGATTTTTGCATCTATGTTCATCAGTGATATTGGCCTGTAGTTTTCTTTTTTTTGTGACCACTTTGGTTTTGGTATCAGGGTGATGGTGGCCTTGTAGAATGAGTTTGGGAGTGTTCCCCCCTCTGCTATTTTTTGGAAATGTTTGAGAAGGATAGGTGTTAGCTCTTCTCTAAATGTTTGGTAGAATTCACCTGTGATGCCATCCGGTCCTGGGCTTTTGTTTGTTGGAAGACTTTTAATCACAGTTTCAATTTCAGTGCTTGTGATTGGTCTGTTTATATTTTCTGTTTCTTCCTGGTTCAGCCTCGGAAGGTTGTGCTTTCTAAGAATTTGTCCATGTCTTCCAGGTTTTCCATTTTATTGGCATATAGTTGCTTGTAGTAATCTCTAATGATCCTTTGTATTTCTGCAGTGTCAATTGTTACTTCTCCTTTTTCATTTCTATTGATTTGAGTTTTCTCCCTTTTTCTCTTGATGAGTCTGGCTAATGGTTAATCAGTTTTGTTTATCTTCTCAAAGAACCAACTTTTAGTTCTATTGATCTTTGCTATTGTTTCCTTTATTTCTTTTTCATTGATTTCTGATCTTATCTTTATGATTTCTTTCCTTATCCTAAACTTGGGGTTTTTTTGTTCTTCTTTCCCTGTTTTCTTTAAGTGTAAGGTTAGGGTGTTTGAGATGTTTCTTGTTTCTTGAGGTAGGATTGTCTTTCTATAAACTTCCCTCTTAGAACTGCTTTTGCTGCATCCCATAGGTTTTGGGTTGTCGTGTTTTCATTGTCATTTGTTTCTAGGTATTTTGTGATTTCCTCTCTGATTTCTTCAGTGAGCTCTTGGTTATTTAGTTGGGTATTGTTTAGCCTTCATGTGTTTGTATTTTTTACATAATTTTTCCAGTAATTGATATCTAGTCTCATAGCAGTGTGGTCGGAAAAGCTACTTGATACGATTTCGGTTTTCTTAAGTTTACCAAGACTTGATTTGTGACCCAAGATATGATCTATCCTGAAGAATGGAACCATGAGCACTTAAGAAGAAAGTGTATTCTGTTGTTTTTGAATGTAATGTCCTATGAATATCAATAAAGTCTATCTTGTTTAATGTATCATTTAAAGCTAGTGTTTCCTTATTTATTTTCAGTTTGGATGGTCTGTCCATTGGTGAAAGTGGGGTGTTAAAATCCCCTACTACTATTGTGTTACTGTTGATTTCCCCTCTTATGGCTGGTTGTTAGCATTTGCCTTATGTATTGAGGTGCTCCTGTTTTGGGTGCATAAAATTTACAATTGTTATATCTTCTTCTTTGATTGATCCCTGATCATTATGTAGTGTCCTTCTTTTTGTCTTGTAATAGTCTTTATTTTAAAGTCTGTTTTGTCTATTATGAATATTGCTGCTCAAGCTTTGTTTTGATTTCCATTTGCATGGAATATCTTTTTCCATCCCCTTACTATCAGTCGGTATGTGTCCCTAGGTCTGAAGTGGGTCTCTTGTAGACAGCATATATATGGTCTTGTTTTTGTATCCATTCAGCCAGTCTACGTCTTTTGGTTGGAGCATTTAATCCATTTACATTTAAGGTAATTATCGATATTTATGTTCCTATTACCATTTTCTTAATTGTTTCAAGTTTGCTGTTGTAGGTCTTTTCCTTCTCTTGTGTTTCCTGCCTAGAGAGTTCCTTTAGCATTTGTTGTAAGGCTGGTTTGGTGGTGCTGAGTTCTCTTAGCTTTTGCTTGTCTGTAAAGGTTTTAATTTCTCCACTGAATCTGAATGAAATCCTTACTGGGTTTGAGTTATCTTGGTTGTAGGTTTTTCCTTTTCATCACTTTAAATATGTCCTGCCACTCCCTTCTGGCTTGCAGAGTTTCTGCTGAAAGATCAGCTGTTAACCTTATGGGGATTCCCTTGTATGTTATTTGTTGCTTTTCCCTTGCTGCTTTTAATAGTTTTTCTTTGTATTTAATTTTTGATAGTTTGATTAATATGTGTCTTGGTGTGTTTCTCCTTGGATTTATCCTTTTGGGGACTCTGCATGTCCTGGACTGGTTTGACTATTTCCTTTCCCATATTAGGGAAGTTTTCAAGTATAGTATCTTCAAATACATTCTCAGTCCCTTTCTTTTTCTCTTCTTCTTCTGGGACCCCTATATTTCAAATGTTGGTGCGTTTAATGTTGGCCCAGAGGTCTCTGAGACTGTCCTCAATTCTTTTCTTTCTTTTTTCTTTATTCTGCTCTGTGGTACTTATTTCCACTATTTTATCCTCCAGGTCACTTATCCGTTCTTCTGCCTCAGTTATTCTGCTATTGATCCCTTCTAGAGAGTTTTTAATTTCATCTACTGTGTTTTTCATCATTGTTTGTTTGCTCCTTAGTTCGTCTAAATCCTTGTTAAATGTTTCTTGTATTTTCTCCACTCTATTTCCAAGATTCTGGATCATCTTTACTATCATAACTCTGAATTCTTTTTCAGGTAGACTGCCTATTTCCTCTTCATTTGTTTGGTCTGGTGGGTTTTACCTTGCTCATTCATCTGCTGTGTGTTTCTATGCCTTCTCATTTTGCTTAACTTACTGTGTTTGGGGTCTTCTTTTTGCAGGCTGCAGGTTTGTAGTTCCCGTTGTGTCTGCCCCCAGTGGGTGAGGTTGTGTCATTGGGTTGTGTAGCCTTCCGGGTGGAGGGGACTGGGCCTGTGTTCTGGTGGATGAGCCTGGGCTTTGTCTTTCTGGTTGTCAGAGCCATGTCCAGTGGTATGTTTTTGGGTGCCTGTGACTTTATTATGCTCTTAGGCAGCCTCTCTGCTAATGGGTGGGCCTGTGTTCCTGTCTTGCTAGTTGTTTGACATAGCATGTACAGCACTGTAGCTTGCTGGTCGTTGAGTGGAGCTGGGTCTTAGCATTGAGATGGCGATCTCTGGGAGAGCTTTCACTGGTTGATACTACGTGGAGCTGGGAGGTCTCTGGTGGACCAATGTCCTGTACTTGCCTCTCCTACCTCAGAGGCACAGGCCTGACACCTGGCTGAGCACCAAGACCCTGTCAGCCACGTGGCTCAGAAGAAAAGGGAGAGAAAAAGAAAAAAAAGAAAGAAGGACTGAAGGAAGGAAGGAAAGGAGGATAGAAGGAAATAAGGGAAGAAGGAAAGAAGAAATAAAATAAAGTTATTAAAGTAAAATAAATACTAAAAATTAAAAAGTAAGAAAAAAGGAAAGAAAGAAGAGAGCAACCAAACCAAAAAACAAATCCACCAATGTTAACAAGAGCTAAAAACTATACTAAAAAAATGGAAATAAAAAATAAAAAAATAGACAGATGGAACCCTAGGACAAATGGTAAAAGCAGAGCTATGGGACTTTCTTTTAAAAAGCACAGTATGGAAAGGGGAAAAAAAAGAGGAACTTTATAGTGGAGAAACATGACCAACTATTTCAGTCAAGTGATCGAGATGAAAAGCAGTAGTAAGTTGTGTTGATGATATATTCCCTTGATATGGTATCATGAGAATGGCACTTTTCCTATACAATCTTCCTTCCAAAAATGCATACCCAGACTGATCATGAGAAAAGCAACAGACAAATCCCAATTGAGGGACAGTCTACAAAACACTTGACCAGTATTCTTCAACATTGCCGAAATCATCAAAAGCCAGGAAAGTTTAAGAAAATGCTATAACCAAGAGGAGCCTCAGGAGGCCTGACGACTAATTAAAATTGGTACCTGGATACATCTGGAACAGAAAAAGGACTTTAGGCAAAAAAAAGAAGAAATCTTTGTAATGTATGGACTTTAGTTAATAATAATGCATCAATACTGGTTGGTTGATTGTGATAAATGTACCATACTAATGTAAGATATTAATAACAGGGGAAAACAGGTGTGAGGTCTCGGCAAACGTTTTCACAATTTTCCTGTAAGTCAAAAAACTGCTCTAAAATAAAGTTTCTTTAAAAAAAAGAACAAGAGACACATTGCCCAGTTACCCTCCATTGAGTTTATATGCATCTTAACTCCCAGCAGCAATATAAGAGATGTTTCATTTGCAAAATATTTATCAGACATTCTGCATTTTGCTACTCTGATAGGGCAAACATAGAACCTCTCTGTCTTTTGATCTTTATTTTTCTTCTAATGAGTAGAGTATCTGTTCAGATGTTTAAAAAATATTTGTCTGTTTTTCTGTCAGTGCTCAATCCATTTCCTTTGCTTATTTTTCTGTTGGGTTCTTTTTCTTTGATTTGTAGGAACTGTGCATCAACTAGTTTTCCACTGTGTCTTTTGATTTTATTGTTTCTTGGTATGTGGAAATATTTACCCTTTATTTAGTTGGCCTAGCCAATCTCTTCTTACATGGATTCTGTATTTTATATCATAAGTGCTTCTCACTCTGTGGTTACTTAAACAACCTTCCACATTTTCATGTAATGTTTTTATACTTTCTTTGCACTTATTTTCACATATTGTCTCTAATAATATAATTATAAATTTTAGTTCTTTCTAATTTTTTTGTTTACATGTTTCCTTCCTTCCATTCTCCTTTATCTATGTTGCTACCTAATTTGAGTTTTCTCTTCTCATTTCTCTTGAATGATTTGGAGGAAACATACCCTATTTTTAAATTTCTTAATAATTATCTTTCAGTTAAAAAATATTTCTTCAAGTTATATTTATGAATCATCACCAACAACGTGAAGATATGTCTGAGTACCTCCTTTGACAGGTGTGGTAGGCAGAATTTCAAGCTGTCCTCCTACCCCCCAGGATTCCTGTCCCCTGATTATTCAATCAAACAATAATCGAGGTAGTGCTGTGAAGAGATTTTGCAGATGTCATGAGATCATATTAAGATAGGGAGATAGTCTAAGGTTATAGAAAGGTCCCATGTAATCACATGAGCCCTTAAATGTGCCCTAGAAGTGGAAGAGGAAGGCAGAAGAGCTAGAGAGAGGTGTTTGGAAGAAGAAGAGGAGAGATGGGGCAGAAGGGAAGATCAGAGAGATCTGAAGGATGAGAAGGACTCAACCCACCAAAACAATCCTTGAAGATGGAGAAAGGGTCCATGAGCTAAGAAATGTGGACAGCTCCAGAAGCTGAGACTGACCCCCAGCTGACACCAGCAAGAAAAGAGAACCTCAGTCCTACAGCCACTGAAAACTGAATTCTGCCAACAGCCTTAAAGAGCTTGAAGCAGATTCATCCCCAGAGCCTCCCGAAAGGAATGCCAACCCTGCTGACACCTTGGTTTCAGCCTTGTGAGACTCAAACCAGAGAAACTAGCCGAGCCCATCAGCCTCCTGACCTACAGATTTGTGAGATAATAAAGAGGTATTGTTTTACAACACTAAATTTGTGAAGGTTTGTTGTGACAGTGATAGAAAACTAATACAGCAGGCAATGAAATTAGCTCAATCTCAGTCTCCTTTTACACACCATTCCGTCCTAGATTTGTTGGTGTGATCTTGTTATTTGCCTTACACTTCACAAGTGTTAATTAGAATTCATTTTATTTTAAAATTATTTCTGGGTTCATTGCCAGTCTTTCAGTAATTTTATCCAGTTTTCTTAGCAATGAATATGTATGAATATTTATCTCTTGCCATCAACATAAATGTCAGCATATCTAGACAGTGAATTTTGAAGTCAGACAATTTCTTTCTCATAGTTTTATTCACATTATTAAACTAATGTTGGAGAGGAAACAACATTTTTTTCCCTTCTGCCTATGCTATTTTTCTAGTTAGATATTTGTTCTTGAAATTTATATGTTGACTGTATTGCACATGTGACTTTTTGCTATTAATATTTCAAATTAATTGGTGTTAATTTGCATCTGTACTCAGAAAATTTTTGGATATTACACATTAAGCATTATGTGACTTTCTTTTATTCTAGTCTTTGAGGATTGCTAATCATCTCAATTTTTGTTTTGTTCTGATATTCATACTATAATTTCATAACTGTTATTTTATGGATCCTTGTCTTTTTTCCTACTGAGAACTGGAAGAATTCTCAAGCTTCCATCTCCACTACCATATTGTTTATTTTCTTCACTGCTTCTGGGGCTACTTTTAGTTCTGCAAGGTGTCAGCAGATTTGGTCTCCTGGTTCATCTCTCATTTCATGTTCCATCTTGTATCTAATTTTATTGCAATCACAAGGTATATTCTCTGTAATATTCTTTTTCCCCCTAAAGAATTGTTTTTTCAAAAATAAACTGTGCTTCTCCCTCTTGAGTTATATATAGTCATCCTTTTTTACAGAAACTTTTCGTGGTTTGGATATTTTTGGTTTATTCTCCTTTACATGGGGAAGTCTATTCTGGTCTGATCTTCTGTACAAACATGGCAAGAAAAGTCCCTTTGCCCATATCATTGCCCACAAGGATACTCTTGAAATTTTCTTGTTGAACCTTAATATGAAGAGCCTGGTGATAGAAACACGTATGGCCAATGTCGGGATTTTCCAACTGGAAGACTGTTAGGAGGAAGCTGCGGCTGCAGGTGGCTGTGCAAAGGAATTTGATCTCTTCATGGTTTTCTCTTTATGTTGGTAAAGCTGCTCTGTTATCTAATTTTTATAGACTTTTTTCACCTGGTCTTCATTTATTTTATAGTATATGGCTATTCATGATCTCTTTCCTGCTGCTTTTATTTTTGGCTCAGGGATTATTTACTGGCTTTCTCTTTGATATCTTTCCTGCCTTGGATCATCCTAGAGCAGCTACATTCAAAAGCTGTTGTTCGAGAATAGGAAATAGTTACAAGGTAGTGGTCCTTGTAGATTGCATGGCTAATCCTGTTGTCCAGTGTTTTTGTTTTTGTTTTCCTATTTAAGAAGTATAAGAGAAGGAGAGAGCGTACTGGAGGGTGTTCACTAAGCAAATTATATTTCTTTAAATTAGTTCTCCAAACCACTGATCCTAGAAAAATATCTCAAAGTTTGGGGATACATTTTCAGTACCAACAATTATGAGGAACTTTTTCTCTCTGTAAATTTCCTTAATCATGTTTATAAACTTTTGACAGTATGGTAGATTTGTATTTGATGCAGCGCGTGTAGCATGGGGGTGAGGGGAGAGTCATAGAGACGGTTGGGTGCATATACCTAAGTCACCACTTATTCCCAAATATCAAACATTTTATACATCCCATATTCAGTCATTTTGCTCTTTTTTTTTTTTTTTTTTTTTTTTTTTTTGCGGTATGCGGGCCTCTCACCATTGCGGAGCACAGGCTCCGGACACGCAGGCCCAACGGCCATGGCCCACAGGCCCAGCCGCTCCGCGGCATGTGGGATCCTCCTGGACCGGGGCACGAACCCGTGTCCCCTGCATCGGCAGGCGGACTCTCAACCACTGCGCCACCAGGGAAGCCCCCATTTTGCTCATTCTTATGTGCCCTCCTGTTGTGCTTTGTATATTACAAATTGTGTATTAAATTTTCATGTTTTCTTTAGTTTTGATAATTATAATTTTATAGCTATTTAATATAATATTCAGATAGTTTGTGCACCATAATATATATATACTACTTCCTTGCTGAGTCACATTGTGGCTTACTCTTTTTGCTTTCATAGAAAATACCAGAATTAATATTTTCATTTTAATGTTACTTTTGGCTTTTTTTATTCACCTATATTTTAAGAAACAGTCAGAATAATGTATTATAGGTAATTTTACTATCAAATTTTTCATTCAGACTTTTCAAATTGCTTTTCTAAATATTTGTACTAGTTTACAACATTTTGAGCAATATGTAACTACAGTTTCTAGTCAAACTTAGCAATTTCTTTTGTATGTCAAATGAATCAATTAACTAGAAATGGACATGTCCAAATTGCCAAGGTGATTACTTTCTTAGAATATTATGAGCTTGCTTATAGATTAAGCATATGTAGAATGGTCTTAAAAAATTAATATGTATATTTATCTCATTTATATGATAGCGATGTCCCATAAACTATTTTAGGGGAGGTTCTGAATTTTTGAAACTCAAACAGTAGTTTACAAATGTTACCTGGAAAATCAGCTTCATGTGATAATCCACCTGTAATAATTATTTACGTGGGTCTCTGTGAGAATAACAAAACCAGTGGTGAGCAGTTTAGGGAGTTTATATCGCCCTAAGATCTTCATGGCCTGTTTTTGAAATAAAGAGTGTCAGTACCTTCTATTGGTAAGGTAGTATTCTCAATTATGACTTCAAAAAAAATAACATTCACTTAGTTAAATATTTGCTGTGTACCTATGTCAGGTTCTAAGACTCATCCAACATATAAAAGAACACAAATTTCAGAACAGAATGTATATTAGTTTTCTGTTTTTTGTGTCACAAATTACCATAGATTTAGAAACATCCATCTATTATCTCACAGACACTACAAGTTACAAATCAGGGCAAAGTTACGTGTCCGCATTCATGGTGTCAGCACAGGCTGGAGTCTCATCTGAGGCTTGACTGGGGAAGGATCCACTTCCAAGCTCCTTGAAGTTGATAGCAGAATTCATTTCCTTGTTGCTTTGTGACTGAGTGCCCTGGCTTTTCACTGGCTGTCAGCTAGAGGCCACCATAGGCCCTAGAGGCCTCCCACAGTTCCCTACCATGTTGACCTCTCCCTGGTTATTGCTTCTTCAAGGCCAGCTGAAGAGTCTCTCTTATTCCAGTTTACTAAGGTGGAGTCTTATAAAATATAATCATGGAGTGATATCCCCTTAACTATGCCCTGTTCTGTTGATTCAAAGGATCTGCCTGCCCTCAGGGGAGGGGTTTATACAAGGCTTCAGATCATCAGGTCACCTTAGGGTGTATCCAAAACAGAAGGTAATTCAGAAAAGTTTGAATTTTCTCTTTGAAATTATATAAAACAAGAGCTTCCTGCCCTGTTCTTCATTATGTTCAACTCATTCCCTCATTTATCTACTTTGTTTTTGTGAAAGTCCTCATGCTGTGATACACTCTGTAGTCTGTACTTGGGGAATTTGCATGATAATAAAACTCCATTTTAAGGGTTTTTATTATTTCATCACAAACATTTGTTTCATGATCAAACCATACAAAGCCTAAGAGTGGCATTGCTCTAATTTGTTTCCATAAATAGATTTCACCTGTTGTGAAGGATATTCAAAGGGCACCCTCAAGGGCATTCTCGTTTAACTAAGACTTGCTGGAAGTTAAGGAATTTTCTAGCAATGATTAGAAGAAAATAGATTCCAACTGTAGTATTTGGTTGTAATTTTTATTTAAATTATTTTAATATTAATTAAGGTCTCTCTTGCAATATTCAGCCTGTTTAACTGTAGCAGTCTTATTTAGTCATATATTAATCATTTTCTATACTAGATACAATAATTTCTTTTTGGATTACTTTTTACCATTTGTAATTTTACCACTTACACTAATCCATGGGAAATCACAAGAATTCGGTTCACATTGAACAAATGTTTATAATTCAGACATTTGGAAGTAAAGGGCAATCATTTATTCTGGAATAACTGGGCAACTCTGTACAACACGGTTGTTAGAGTTCTAGCAGATAATGGAGTAGCTGTTGCCTCTGCAGTGCCTACCCTACAGTGTTTTACATCTTATTTTTTTCATTTATTCACTGTGTTGTCCCAGGGAAAGTAGAGTCATTGAGTTCACAGAGACCTAGGATTTTGTCTGAGCCCACCTCTTTCAGTACAACTTTGAATAAAATACTGTTCTCTCCTTTGAAATTCTCATCTACATAAAGGGAATAATAGTACTACCTTCCTCGTGTGGATATTACTACTCTTAAAATGAAATGGCAAAATAAAATGCTTGCCACTGCAAAAACACAAAGTAAGAACTCAACAAATGGGAGCTATTTTTTAAGTTACAGTTATTCCTGAAAGGTATAAGAGGGCAGCCTCACTGCCATGCATTGGTTAGCGTCAGAACCAAATTGTGAGAGAAATTTTCACTCCTGTCATACCTGGTAAGACTCTCTTGGTTGTAAGCGACAGAAATACAACTCATAAAATACAACTCATAAAACAGGCAATATAATTTCTCAAATAATATGAAAATCCAAGGTGATTCCTTGCTTTAGGGATCATTGGAATAATATGAAAATCCAAGGTCATTCCTTGCTTTAGGGATCATTGGACGCCTGGGCTCAAACACTTTGTCAGAATTAGATCTCTTCCTTTGTCTTGTTCAGTGTGTACTTCACAATGAATAATCTTCACTCAGTCACTCCTTTTACATAGTGACCAGAAAGGTATTCCTTCCTAATTTGTTGCTTAAAAAAAATGCCTGTGTTTAGCTCTGATGTTACAAATTTATGTCATGTTCCCATCACTGAGCTTGTAACCGTGATGTGGGGAGTTTAGTGTTAGGAATGTGTCACCCCAGGTCTTGTTGGTGAGGCCAATCCAGACTGAAACACATGAACCAAGAATAGGTGAGGAGAAGTGCTGATAACCTAAGAGGGGGAAGCGTCAGTGCTGGATGTTATATCAATAAATAACAGAGTAGATATTCAGTACAGCTATATTTAAGGTAAATGCCCAGGTATGTATAAGTTATAGTTTTTTTGGCAGTAAGAAATAGATATTGATTCTAGTTAACACTAACAAAAAACAAATTTACTAATGGGGAAACAGGATTTAGGAATTTCAGGACACAACGTCTTCAGGGATCCAGTCTTGAGCCCTTGTTTAAGGAATCATTGAGAATTTCCTCCAAATCTTGCATTGTTTGGGCAAGGGTGAATGACTCACCTAGGTTGGGTCATGTTTCCATCCTTTGCACAGGAGCGGAGGGCATTGTGAGGCCACCACATACAGCAGTCCTGCTAAGAATGTGTCCAGTGGGAGAGGGGTGGTTTTCCAAATCAAAATCTAAGGGGCTGTTCCCAGAAGAAGTGGAAATGGACATTTCACGGGCAAGAATAACAGAGGACTCCATAGCCATGTTCTCCGTTCTCGTGAGTCCCTTCCACAAGTGGCTCAAGGAGTTTAGAATCAAGTGTTCTGGGTTTTGACCATGGCTCTGCTACCAAGTATGTGATATTACTTGATATTTCCGTATCTTGGCTTTCTCAGTGTGGATAATATTGACATCTATGATTTTGGTATCTAGAATGGGAAAGGATAATAGCTTTGATAACGACCAGATGAAGATGTGGTCGACCCCCTATTGATTGAGACGGGGTATTAATAGTTTCCTTTAAAAATGTGACAAATGTTGACATAGTAGTGAATGTGTATTTTTACCCAAAAGGAAAGAAAGTCAGGATCTTCTTTTAAGCCTTCATAGCATCTTTCAGTGGAAAGATTCATGGGATGAGAGTAAGTAGATTGAGTACTTTCCCTTATTTCCATTGTGATCAACTATATGACTCCTTAGAAGAGGTCCCTTAATCTTCCTGGCCTCAATTATTAATCTGAGGGATGGTGTAGGGGAATGCATTGTCTTGTGTTTACCTTCCAGTGTTAAAATTAGTGACAATAAAACAAAAGAGAGAGACAAATGGTTACTCTATAGAAATATTTTTACCATAGGTAACTTTTTGAGCATTTCCTATCTAAGAGGCATTGATTTAAACATGTACATGTATTAATTCATTTAATCTTCACAATGACCCTATGAGGTAGACTCATTATTATTTCCTTGTTATAGCTGAGGAAATGAGACACAGAGAATTAAGAAACTTGTCCAGCTTTGTACACGCAGAAGTGACAGAGCTAGGGTTCAAACCCAAGCGCTCTATGAGTATTCTGTAAACTGTCACTCATCTGCATATAAAGATATTGGTCATTTGTCCACTATCCTGGCTAGTATACTCAATGGGATTTTAAAAAATGTTGAGGTGGTTTGAATATAGTTTTTTAAAAAAATTGAAGAATGGGTGGATTTTAATGGGAAATACTCTCTGGAGAAGAAAACCAGCAGTGGGAGAAAGAGAGAAAACAAATGAGTTTCTTCCCTTCCCCCACTAGGCTTACCCTAGACACATTTTTTTTTTTTTTTCTGGTTGACAGTTGTTTAATGCTTCCTTATGTTTGTAGACTTTGTAGATCAGCAGTTTCCCATCTTCCACTTGAACCCTTATGTAGGAAAGAAATTACCTACTCAAATTGATTAAATTAATAGCGACCTCAATATAGGTTCACACATTTCAGAATAGAAACAAACACAATGTTATACCCAACACTTGGAAGGAATTAAAAAGTAATATAAAAAAGGCACCATGGCGATGCTTGTCGTTTCAAAGTAATATGTATCTTAAGAGTAGGCAAGATCATGTAATGCTGGGTTTTCACATCCCCTATCAAGGGTCACCAGGTTGCTCTTTTGTAGAAGTTACTAGAATCATTGTCATCTGATTACATATGTGCTGCTCCTTAGTGTTCAACTCAGAGCAAAGGTTCATTTTTCACTAGGAAGCATTTGGTGTAACTTTGATTCTTCTCCTGTAAACATCCAAGATTCCTCTGAAGTCAATGAGAGCAGTGTAGAAGGTAAGGAGAAACTCGGCCACAGATGAGAAGTTGGATATGGGCCAGTGGCTTGAAGGAGCTTTCAAAGAGATTTTGTTTGCGTAAGAGCATTTTTTTCTGAACAGCATTTGTGAATAGACAACAGTCTGAAAAAGCTTAAAGTATGATGTGTTAGGAAATTTTGGCAGACAGCATTAGGCATGGCTCAGGGAGAAAATAATGGAGTGAAGCAGGGTTCTGCCTGTAGGAGCATTTCTGGGAAGCCGCTATTGCTTAAGACCCTTTCCGTGCATGTAAGAATCTTGTGGTGGGCAGATGGTGATACAGGTCATTACCATCTCAACCGGACAGCAAGAAACAGCATTTACACCCACCCATCCACTCCCTCATTCCCAGTAGCGTTGAAAAGCTGACCAGCCAATAGGGTTAAACCTGGAGCTATTACAAATTGTGTGTGTTTTATGGGGAGGGAAGTGAGAAGACAGCTAGAGGAAAAGAGGAGGTTCTGGGTAGTAATACTGCAGGAAAAAACATCTAGATATCCCCCCTCCTTTGGAAAGTTCTAGGATTGAGACTTGGGCACTGGATTAAACATTGGGCAGGTGGGTTAGTGATTCTTGGATTTGAGTCAGTTTCCTTGTTGTATACACACTCCATCCAAAGAACACACGTGCCCTGCCAAGCTTATTCCAATAAACTCAACACCCAGTCGAAAGGTGTCTGATAACACAGTATCAGCACTTAAATGTTTCTTTAGAATTTCATCAAATTGGCCATATGAGCATATGAACAGATGGCATTCGAAAATATTTTCATCTGAAGTCATTTTTTTTTTAATTGGGAGTATATTTTTTTTCCTTCTGGAACACTTTCTATATTGGCCAAGTTCCAAGGCGAACCAGTGAAAGCATCTTTGCTGGGATGTTCCTGGGCAGTGACGTGACAGATCTGTAGAGGCAAATCACCGTAACAACAACTACAACAACAATCATCATAACGGGTGGCATTTATTGAACACTTACTACGTGGGAGGCACTGACCTGAGGACTTTCCATGCGCTGATTTATTTAATCCTACAAGGTCTCTGTGAGATAGATATGATCATCTGTTTACAGATGGGAAAACTGAGGCATTTAGTATTTGAGGAATTGCCCAAGTTTCCCCAGTTAGGAAGAGGCAGATTTGGATTTACCCAAGCAGCCCAGTCCTAAATCTGCCCCCTTAATACTGCCCCCTAGTGGGGCAGTGCCTCAGTTCACCATTTATCAGGTCCCAGTTTATACCGGGCGCTGTACTAGGTGCCCATGATACAGAGCAATCCCAAGCCCATGTGAGCCACTGGGTGAGAGAGATGTGAACGAAGAACTGTAACGCCGCACTGAGCAGAAATGTATCAAGGATAATCAAGTTGGACAGAGAAATAAGTGACTGAGGAAGCAGGAAACGAAAGGCTCAATGCATGTGGTAACATTTGAGATGCCTTTTTTGATTTTTTTTTTTTTTTTTTTTCCCGCGGTACGTGGGCCTCTCACTGCCGTGGCCTCTCCCGTTGCGGAGCACAGGCTCCGGACGCGCAGGCTCAGTGGCCATGGCTCACGGGCCCAGCCGCTCCGCGGCATGTGGGATCTTCCCAGACCGGGGCACGAACCTGTGTCCCCTGCATCGGCAGGCGGACTCCCAACCACTGCGCCACCAGGGAAGCCCTGAGATGCCTTTTGACACACAAGTCGGAGTTTCAAGAAATGATGTTACAGAGGGGAGAAATAGCACATGTGCACAGTACAGAGACATGAAAAAGCTCTCTCCTGTATATGGGAAGAGTCTCTTCCAACATTTTTTTCTCACTCAGATCTTGTAAAAAAGTCAAATTCTCAGTATTGGCTCTGGATTGAATCAAAATATACATTAATTTTTCATAAAACGTAGGACACCTTTTCAAAGTCAGACTGAGCTTTTGTTTCTGAGTTTATTAATGCTTTTTGTAAATTTGAAGAGTTTCTTTAAGACAAGTTGTAGGTTCACAGCAAAATCGAGAAGATATGTTTTCCCATCTACCCCCTGCCACCATTCATGTGTAGCCTCCCCAATTATCAACATCCTCCACCAGAGTGGTACGTTTGTTGCAACTAATGAACCTACCGTGACATGTTATAACCACCCAAAGTCCATAGTTTGCATAACGATTCACTCTAATATTGTACAATCTATGAGTTCAGACAAATGTATACTGACGTATATTCATCATTACAGACTGAACTTTTTATCATAGGAGTTGGGGCAGAGGTATGACAAAAAGTAGGAAGATAGAATCTGAGCATTTATCTTCCCTAACACCCACTATAGACTTCTTCTGAACCAGACCAGGTGAGAACAATCTAGATGGAAGTGGGAGAAAATGGACTAAAGTATCAGAGGATAGGAGGAGAAGTGTAAAAGGGAAAGAGGTTTCTCAGAGTCAGTTTGTTTGGCAGGGATGTAAGTCAGTCAACATCCCTTTGAATGCCTTGTAATTCCTGAGAGATGGATGTGGGGCTCTTTTACAGTATGTGATGAAAACCTAATATTTGGGGGCATTTACCATGTGCCAAGCACTGTGTTGAGTGTTTTGTAAGTTATAATTCAGTCTATCCACTCCACTACATGATTGCAGTAGCTACTTTTATTAGCAACATTTTGCAGATGAAGGTTATATAACTACTAAGAAGCAGAATTACGATTCTAACTCAGGGCCTGATGGACTCAATTCTGGTTGCTTAGGATGAACTTTCAGGCCTTTCGACTTAGCCCTATCAGGATCTCTTCTAGGTGACCCCTTTCTGCGAATCTTCAGATGATAGTGAAATCTGGATACTTATGGATACTTACGAGTACCCTAATGGGATTGCTCAGTAAATTAAGAGCCTGTCTGAATACAGATTCTTTCTT
The DNA here is from genome assembly GCF_964270905.1 of Leucopleurus acutus. NCBI lineage: Eukaryota > Metazoa > Chordata > Mammalia > Artiodactyla > Delphinidae > Leucopleurus > Leucopleurus acutus. The sequence goes on along the minus strand of NC_139153.1, from coordinate 9,940,457 downwards.
ATTTGCACAGCTATAGTGAGAGTAATGTTAAAATAATTGTGTTAAATAAATTTAAAGCTGTTACCAAGTTTGTGTTCAGACCTTTTTTTTTTTTTTCCTTCAGAATCCGATAATATGTTCTTGAAATAGAGACTAGAATATATATGTCCTAGTTTAGGATTCTGGAAAACTTTGTAATTGAAGTTAGAGAATTACCTTTTGAATAGAGAAAGCCCAATTTATTTAATCTGCGTATTGCAGCTTTTTAAGATAAGATTTGTCAGAAGGCTAAAAAGTCTTCCTGACCGCTGGCAAGTTCTTCTAAATGGGCACTTTGATTAATTATGATCCTTCCACTGATTAAACATCAGTGACTAATCTTCTAATATAGGGGGAAGGAACCACTGCTGTAATTTCTGGAAAATGCGTGGTTAAGGATTCATAGAAGAATATAAAGTTATGATTATGATATCAGATCGTACCAGCTATTGTAAGTGATGTTTCTTAAAGTCTTCCACCTTATTCTGTGCAGGGAGAATAAAAATCTGTAACAGGAACTTTGAAAGACTCTGTGTTCTTTTGGTAATTGTACCAGCTACAAGCAATAGAGCAGCGCGCACTTATTGGGTATCCACTACATGGAAGACATTGTCCTGGAGGAAAGACAAGGCTCAAGTGACTAGAACTGCTCTATTTCATTTTCACAAAGATCATGACTTTTCAGCAAGTCAGAACCTTCCTTTTACAAAAGGACTGCAGACTGCAGTGAGTAAACCCAGTGACTGGGTTTCCATGGAGCCTCTAGGCTGGAGGGAGGCCATCGAATCCACCCCCTCCCCAGCTGTTATTTAATACCTTCTAATCGTCCACATTCCTTTTGAGAGGCTACCTCGTCTTTTCTTGAATACTTCCCACAATGAGCAATTTATCATATCCTAAAGCAGGTCATGGCATTTTTAAGGACTTTGGAGCGTGTTAGGTTTTCTCCCTGCAATTTCTACCCATGGGTCCTACTTTTAGTTGCCCCATACTTTAATGTCTGCCACACAATTTTCAATGTTTAAAGTACAAAACTTTATAATGGCCAAAGGAAAGGAATCCCGAAGCAAATAGCAATGGGGTTTGGGAAAATGACATTTTGTGTCATGTTTAGGCAGAAATAATGCTTCAATAAAGTTCTGAAAAATAAGATAACTTTGAGAAATGAAAACCAAATTTGACCTCTTGACTTGCATTCTGAGATTCATTAGAAAAAGTATACCTGCTTCTTTAGTAATAATAATTACCTTCAATCAACTATACTCCAATATAAAATAAAAATTAAAAAAAATTACCTTCAACTGGGGAAAGGAGTGTAGTGATTAAAGTCAATTCCAGCTGCATGGTTTGGGTCCCCGTCTCTACCACGTACCAGCAGCCCCCCTCCTGGGGAGCTAGTTACCTCTCTGGGCCTAGTTTCCTAACCAGTAACAAGAGTACCCATATCATAGAATGCTTGTATGGTTGTGATAATGTTCATAAAGTACTTAGCATTGAGCGTAGTTCATAAGAACACACTCCATAAAATCTCTGTTCAACAAATGTCCATTAATGACACATGTATCAAGTATCTAAGGGTGATTCTTTACATGACGTGGTGTGATAACCTTTCTCTGGGGAAGAAAAAGTTCTATTCTCCACATATTTTTTTCTGGCAACACCAAAAGACAATCATTTTTCTACATTTTGAGGAAATGTTCATTAGTTTACAAAACACGATTTGGTTGCAAAATAATTACTGAGGGACCATTTGTTAACATGGTTTGTCAAGATAAGGAAGAGATTTGTGACATCTTTCCAGCGTATACTCTCCATTAGAGATGATGTCTTGCTTTACTCCTTGATATTCCTGGAAGGAGCCAGATCAAAGATTCTTTCATTAAACTCATTAAAGTTTTTTTTTTTTTTCTTTGACCCATCTTAGGACTGGCCTCTGCAGTACGACATTCATCTTTCTTTTTATTGGCCTGCAATGAGACTGAACTCTTCATAATATTTATTTATGTCCCCCCAACCCTGCTCTAGATCTATGTTGATACCTAATTAGTATCTAAGCACCTCCCTTATTAGAGTAGAGTTTCTAGTCTTGAAGTTAGAAAGGCAGGTTTTAAAGCTTTTCACCTTAAACCTATGTTACCTTGCTTGTTACTACTAATCAACCTGACAGTAAACAGCAGGAGTGGCCAGTGATTTCCTTCCTTTCTAGTTAGATGTGGATGTCCTGGCTATTTGTATATAGTACTTCATGCACGGTGCCTCTGCAGTTTTCTGCTCCTGTAAATAGCATTTTTCAGCTCTTAATATGTAAGCCAAGTCACTCATTGTATTTGGTACAGCATTCTCTGTGCATGGGCGGGTACAGAGTCTTTTGCTTCTTAAGCTTCTCTGAAGAGATGTTTATCCTGCTAACTTGGCCACCACGTATACAGATGGCAGCACTGACTAGCACTCCTGGGCTGCCCATGATGCTCAGATATTGACCGGGCTTTGTCTCCAGTCCTCAAGGACTGTGATGCAGGGTTCTACCCAGAGCCACAGACATTTGACCTCAGCCACCAAGCAGATCCTTCACAGCCAGTGGCAGCACATTCCTCATCTTGCTTCTCTATTTAAAGTGTCACAGGAAAGATGCAAATGCATTCAACTCACAACGGAAACATAGCCTATTTTTGAACTGCCTACATGGATAATATTCATAATTTCTCAACTAGATGAGAAGAATATAACATGCATATAATTTGTTCCTCACCCTGAATTAAGTATGTGTGGAGCCCAGAATTTCTTTGAAAGAAAAAACACAACCTATTTAGAAAATGTTTGATTGAATTACACTGCATAAATTAGATCGGTATAGCAAAGGTACCGAGATTTACTTACTGAGTGCCTAAGGATGTGTCAAACAATGCTCTAGACCTTTGAAATACTTTGTCTCATTTCATCTTTACCGCAAATGCGGATGAATATTACTGTTTCTCCTTTTTCAAAAGAAGGGGCTGTGCTAGATCGATTGTAGTCTTAGTTTTTCACGCCTTCCTATGTCCATGCTCCAGGCAATGTGACTTGATAGCACCTCTTACCAAGAGAGAGAATTTTTCCCACTGCTTGAATATGGGCTGCCCTGATGACTTGCTTTGACCATTAGCATATGTTGGAAATAGACAGTATGCTAGTTTCCAATCTAGCTATCAAGAGGCCTTGCCTTCTTTTGCTTTCCATCTTGGAACTCTGCCCAGATGCCTTACCAACAAGCTTCGGTTGGCCTTGTAGATGATAAGAGATCCAGGGCTCAGTTACTATACTTGCCACAGCCAAGAGCCAGCTGACCACCAGACAGATGAGTGACACTTTTCCTACAACATTGAGCCCCAGCCTCTGACCCAGCTGACTGCAGACCCACAATCCAGCCCTGAAAGGTCGGCCATGCCTGACCCAGATCGGCAAAAGCACTCCCAGATTCCTGAGCAACAATACATGCATACTGTTTCAAACCACTGTGCTTTGGGGCGGTTTGTTACACAGCAACAGCTATCTGATACAGGGAGCTCTCTGCCTCTTATTTGTTCTTCCTTCTTTAGTGACCCAGGGCACTGATGCTGTTAATTTAAAAAAGGAAGAAATTAAGTGCTTCTTCATGTACAAGCCTGTGAGGACCAAAGTTAACTCATTTGGTCCTCAGTGAATTTCAGAGGATAGTATCTTATCTCCATTCACAGATGAGGAAACTGGAGCTCAGAGGAGCCTCCTTGTCCCAGTCACTAGGTCATTAAGTGGCAGCACCACAATTTGAGCAGAAGCCTGAAGCCCCTGTCCTTTCCCTTTTGACATTTCTCTTGTGCCCCATCCCTTTCTGATGTTGATGCTTAGCAGTTGTCTTAAGAAACCCTCAACTTTGGGCTTCCCTGGTAACACAGTGGTTGAGAGTCCGCCTGCCAATGCAGGGGACACGGGCTCGTGCCCTGGTCCGGGAAGATCCCACATGCCACAGAGCGGCTGGGCCCATGAGCCATGGCCGCTGAGCCTGTGCGTCCAGAGCCTGTGCTCCTCAACGGGAGAGGCTACAATAGTGAGAGGCCCGTGTACCGCAAAACAAAAAAACCTTCAACTTTAAGCAGTCCTTTCTGGGAATCCTACAGAAGGTCTGGTAGATAATTACTCTTTTTTCTATCCTTTGCATTTTGACGCTACTCCAGGTGGTAGGAAAAAAAACCACTAAACCCCATTTCTTCCCTTCAAAATCCAACCCCACAGCATTAAGGGATATATTGCACACACCATAGGATTGGATCAAGACGATGTCAATCACAGTGCTCTTCACATGGTGTGGAAAGTTGCTTCTTCTTGATGCCATAGTTTGCTCCTTGGTAGAATATGAGAATCCTACCTTATAGAGTGATTGTGAGTATGAAATGAATTACTTTCATCAGGCATGTAGCACAGTATCCAGAATATAATAGGCTCTGAATAAAAGAAGTTTTCTCCTCTCACTCTTCCTTCTCCTTCCTGTCCAAATTCAAGCCAAACAGTGATCTGAACAGGAGTCTCTGTGGGCAGACTTTATCTCAAAGGACCACACAGCTTCTGTAACAACGATTGCTGTCTGTTGTTGTAATGCAGACATAGCCATGGTCTGTATCTGAGTGAATGGATATGGCTGTTCCAATAAAACTTTATTTACAAAATCAGGCAAATTGTCTGTGGGCCGTAGTTTGCCGAACTCCTGATCTGGAGTCTGTTACTGACTTTCTTGTGTCGCTTCTGCCTTTATTTTGGCTTCTTGCTGCTTTGGCTGGATTTCCAGATTTTGTGGAGTTCAACTGAGGCTGAACCTTCCTGAGACTTCACCTTCTGTTTCTACTTGGGGAGACCCCCTTCCTAGCACTTGCAGTTTCTACAGACATCCTCCTAATACAGACATCCTCCTAAATGTCCATAACTCATCACCACCATCTCTTAAGAACATAATTTCAGGCCCTGGGCACTGTGATTAGAGGGAAACATTTTGATCTGGAACATTTTCCTGAAGACTCTGAAAAGATACTGTTCATTTAACAGGTTTTCTGAAAGCCCAGGTTGGAGAGCGAGAAACACAGGAGCTAAGGCTTTATGCTACTTCTTTCAGCATCAGGATTTTCTCTCAAGGCTTTAATTTACAAGTTAGTTCTGCACTTCTGAAATCAGAGCATCACACACTGTACCAAGTAGCCTGGCTGTAACTTTTGACACATTTTCAATTACTTTCGGCTGCAAGCAATCCCCCAGATTTTAACAAGTGTACTGAGTAAAGACACTCTATCACTTTATCAATTAATTCTCCTTCTTCTACTAGAGAAAATGCCCAGTAAGAGCAGACATCTACTCTTCTCAGTGGATTTCCATCAAACATCCATGAGTTAGGAATGGCAGCAGTCTTTTAGCATGTGTGTTTTTTGGTTGTTTTTTTGTGGGTTGGTTTTTCATTCTGGTTCGACAGTCTCTTAGAGACAGCAGAGGCAGATCTAGGTGGTACGGAACCCAAACTTATTTGTGGCGGTGGGCAGTCTCCTAAAATAAATATCCGTACTGATAGCGTTATTGATATCGGTATAAAATTAAGTAGAAGACCTTGCAAGGAGCTGTGTTAGTGAGAGGCCCTGAACTGAAGCTTCATTAACTTTGCAGTGCATCGTAATCTTCTAGGATTATATTAGAAATCTATGGATATAGGGCAGAGGTCACAGCCTGCAATGCTTTTATGGACCGAGCAAGTAATATAAGGAAGTGAAGTGAGCTAAGTGCATGCACATTCATGGGGTGATTAGTGGGACACTGACACCCTGGAGAGGACAAACCTTTTCTAAATAAGGAAGCTGCTATTGTGGCCATGCAGCTGGTTGTGGCCATTGTAGGCTCCCTACTGCCACATCCTGGAATTTTTTGAAAGCATCTAGACATATGGTAGTTTTTAAATCTTAAAGCTCCCAATTTTAAGAGGCACCAAATAAATATATCTGTTGGGAGTAATTTTAGCCCACTGACTTGTAGTCTGTGACCTCAGAAATAGATTTGATATTTGTGAGAAGACATTTAAGTAGTTTGAAATGTGAATGAGGGAATTCCATATGATAATTAATAATTATATGTAACTACTAATATATGGTTAAATGTTGGTGTATACTGAAGATCTAGCTTGTAAGAAGGACGATGTTTCTCACTCAGCCCTCAAACCTGAAATATGCATTGGCAACCTAGGTCTCCCACTTCTAACACTGATACAGGATGTTCAAAAAATAAAAATAAAAAATCTGTTTGATTTTTTTCCCCTGCTTTTCAGGAAAATTTCAGTCTCACCTCAGACTGCTTATTCCTTCACTCATTCTCTCTCAAATGGTTCTTAGCACATTGCCTGGCACATAAGTAGTCAGTAGATGGTTGTTGGATTAATTAAAATGTAATTCAGCCAAAGTCTGCTTTAATGTTGACCTTCCTTAATCTCAAATTTGAAAAGGCCTTAATCAATGAACAACATAGCACATGACTTCATTTGACCAGAAAGGTTTGATTTTGATTTCTGTGTGGAATGTGAATAAGGTATCTATATGGATTACAAATACATGAATAATAATAATAGTAGTACTAGCAGTCAATAATAATTACAATTATGATTATAATAATTGTTAATGCTTATATATGTGCCATGCCCTGTTCTGAATAATTTACACATATCAATTCATTTAATACTCATAATTGACATTATTGGTTATCTATAGAGGGCGTTGCTTTTTAAAGTTTAAATTAGGGATTTTTAAAAAATGTGAAACTCCTGAATAAGACCATCCCATAAACCTGAGATCAAGCAAGAAAAGGAAAACTTAAAGGCAAGACTATTTACTTTTGTGTTAAATATACTCAACCAAGATAGATTGTTTACGTACTATGAGCTAGAGGCTGGGCTAAATACAGACTACACCCTTGGGTAAGCTGGTGAGTGAAGACATGAACGGATGAGGAGTTGAGCCTGAATTTCTAAAGCCATTCCAGCCTTCTATCAGCATGAAAAATGGGGAACGTAGGAAGCTGGCAGCACTTCAGATTTGCCAACTGAGTAAGTCACGTGGTTCCTCTCACCAGCTTCCCAGGGCACCTCTCCAGATCTCTATTTATGCACAGATGTGCGTGCTGCGTGTGAGAACATTTCAGAGATCTGCCAGCTTTTGAGGGTCCCAGCTCTGTCATCATGCCTTGGGAGTAAGTTTCCCAGCAGTGCTGGCATATAGCGACAATCATTACACCTGTTTTTTTCCTGTATTCCTTGCTGAAATCCTCGGTTTTTAACCTATGGAACTTTTTTATAGCTTCAGTGAAATGGGATGGAAACGACGTCTTTATCTCTGAGAAAGTGGACAGGCAGAGGTACCACCAACTGAGCTGTTAACTCATAACCGCTTTTTGTGCTCGATCTTTATATCTGATTCCCTGCTGGACGTATCTTAGCATCAGAAGAAGATTAAACAAAGATGTTAACTTAAATAATGGTTCTCTGACTGGCTAGAGCTAAATGGTCCAGAGAAATAGGGCATGCTGTTTCTTTCCCAAGGAACCCCAAGGGTTCACAATATGGGATCTCTTACGGGGTGTGCACCTCAAATTAGGCAACCATGGTGGAGGGTAGTATGACCAAAGAACTTATTTGATTCATGAGAAAATGATCAGATTTAGCATGGTCTTTCTCATCTTTAAAATGGCAGAGTTGGACTAGAGGACGGATTGAGATCTCCTGCAACATTAATACAGTGCGTCTTTCTTTATGATATCTGACAGATATTTGAATGTGGATTCAAACTGTGCCTTGCGTTATGCAATAGACTATTTGAATGCTGTTGCCTTGATTTTTTGGTTTTTTGGGGGGGACTTCAGACAATTGTTTTGCACATGTGAACGCAATTATTAAAAATTGGTGGGTATTAGTCAAGTGATGGAAACTTTAGTGTTCATCGGCCTTTAGACTCAATATCTTATTTTGGCAAGTTTGGAGTTCGGGATGTAGGATTTTCTTAAAACTGGGCACTGCTACAAACCATTTAGGTTTCAGATGAAGGGCACTGATCCATTTTATTGAATAGGATTATTTTTCTGCAGACTCATTTCTAGCGCCCCTAGGTGTTCCAGGGTTATGTGTGAAGTGTCTTTCCATTTGTTAATTATGCCCTTCCATTTGTTTCTTTCAGTGTTGACATAACCCATTTCTCCTCATGGTTATACAGTATGGTTTTGGACTTTGCTATTGGAATTTTGCTGACAAAATTGACAGTGTGGAGTCATAAATTGGCATAGGTTAAAAATCCATTAAAGATATCTTGCTCATTTTTCAAATTATAAAAATGAAGTTAGACATACGAAATGGTTTGCTTAAGGCAATGCTTTCCAAACGTTTTCATAGCAGTGCACAGATGGAAGATAATGATATGCATATGACAAAGTTGGGTAACCTTTTGAGGCTATTAGTGGCTAAAGCTGACCAGCCCGGGGCCTGCAGTGACTCTAGGCCATTTCCGGCCTTCCTGAAGGCTGAAAGATTAAGATCTAAGCATAGTTTTTACTCATTTATGACACATTTCATAATACATCATTTGCAAACCTCTGGCCTAAATTCAGCTGATAACAGAGCTACCAGTAGCCTAGTCTCGATTGGCTTAAGGTAAAATGGTATTTATTGCCTCATGCAATATAGGTAAAGTTGAGGCTCGCTGTTGTGTATCCAACTTCCCCTGGAACATCTTCAATCCTTAGCTCAGATTGGCTCCAGGAAGTTGATAATCTCATGATGGCAGCAAAGTGGTTTCAGCAGCTCCAGACTTTTCAGACTCCTGGGTTAAACTTCTCCAAGGATAAGAAACTCCTTCCCAGGATTCCTATAGAAAATCATATGACGTCTCATTGGTTCTGAATGGAATAGGAACCCAGCCCTAAACCAATCAATGTGCTCAGGAGAGTGTAAGTCACTCATTGCCTTTTGAGGCAGCGTAAGCCTGAATCAAATGGGAAAGAGACAACTCCCTGTCAACTTAAAAAAAAAAGCACAACAGGAGAGTTGTGAGTTGTTTTATTTGGAGCAGAATGAGGACTATAGCCTGGGAGACAGCATTTCAGGTAGCTCTGAGAAACTCCTTCGAAGAGGTGGGGGGGAAGTCAAAATATACGTGATTTTGGTAAAGGGGGAGTACATGCAATGAAGCACATATTTTTTGGCAGAAGGTTTCATGAGGATTATTGTTAGTCACGAGGAGCAGACGTCACCATGAAGGAATTTAGTGCTTTTTTAGATACGAGGAGATGCAAGAATTGGGCTCATAAAATCAGCTCCTGAAAATATCTAACTATCTGAAGAGCTGTTCTGCCAGTTTTTCTCAGAGCACGGAGTGCCTCATTGCTGATCGCCACCCTGAGTTCCTTTCAGGAGATGTTGAAGGTCAGCGGCTGCAGCGGCACCTGATTTAATCCTTGTAGAGGTAGATGACAAGTGCCAATTTGTAGTTGACACCCCCAAAGTAAAACTACAATTACCAAAAGAAGGAGAATGGAGGGATGGGAAAAATCATAGATACTCTCTGTATTCTACAATCTAGGTTTTCTGACATCTATATCACTTAGATGTTTTATTATATTATATTCAGGAGAGCTACAGGAACACTTAAAAATGACTAAATGGAAACCTAGAACTGAAAAATGCAATATTTAAAGTCACAGATTTATTAGATGGGATTAGCAGCATGTTGGACTTAACAGATCCTTTGATCAATGAGCTTAAGGAAAGACAAATAGGAATCAACTAACTGAAGCCCAGATGATTAAAGAAGCTGAGCAAAACCTTAAAAAGCTGTGAAATAATATCGAGGTGCATAATATGTGTCTATTTAGATTCCAAAATGGGAAGAGAGATGAAAAGAGGCTGAACATATATTAGAATAAATAATGACAAAACAGGTTTTAAAATGAGGAACACAGTACCTTCCAAATCAAAGAATCTTACTAGCCCTCAAGCAGGGTAAGAAAAAGAAAATCATATCTAAGCATATCATGGTCACATTGCTGAAAACCAAAGGAAATGAGACATTGAAAGTAGGCAGAGAGAAGAGAGACATGAGACAAACAAAAAGAGGAAGACATGATCAGTGATGCCTGGCCTCTTGTGAGAAACAATAAAATGTCCTTAAAATGCTGAATTGGAAAAGAAGAAAAGAAAAAAAAAGTAAGAAAACCCACAAATCTTGAATTCTAGATCCAGAAGAAATATCTGTGATGGTGCATTTTATTGTCGACTTGACTGGGCTAAGAGATGCTCAGAAAGCTAATAAAATGTGATTTCTGGGTGTGACTGTGAAGGTGTTTCTGGAAAATATTAGCTTTAGAATCCTGAGCACTGTGGATGGGCGTTATGCAGTTACTTGAGGACCCAAATAGAACAGAAAGGTGGGGGAAGGGGGACTGTGCTCTCTTCTTGATCTGAGATATCCGTCTCCTGCCCTCAAACACTGGTGCTTCTGCTTCTGAGGCCTTCGAACCTGAACCAGGACTTGAACTATTGGCCTCTCTGGGTTCTCAAGTCTTTGGACTTGAGCAGGGCTTCCCTGGTTCTCAGGCCTACAGGTTTGGACTGGAGTTCTACCACCAGCTTTTCTGGGCCTCCAGTTCACAGATGGCAGATCATGGGATTTCTCAGCTTCCATAAATGCTTGAGCCAATCCCTCATAATAAATCTCCTATGTACACATATCTTATTGTTCTGTTTCTCTGGAGAACCCTGACTAGTACAGTATACTTCAAAAATGATCATGGAAATTGGGAGAATTAATCTCAACAAACTTGCACTAAAGCAAATGACAAAGCGAATTTTATAAACATAAGGAGAATAACACCTAATAGAAATTTTGATCTTTGGAAAGGAGTGAAGAACACTAGACAAGTAAATGTATATAAAAATCACTATTTTTTTCTATTCTTAAATTCTTTAAATTACAATTAACTATTCCAAGCAAAAATAATAGCAATTACTTGGGGTCTTATGATATATGAGGAAGTACAAATTACAGCGGTAGTAAATGAAATTGTTCCCTTGTAAGTTTCTTATATTGTCAGTGCCTTTTTTTTGAAATAACATCAAAATAACAAACTACTTAGTAATAAATTTTAAAAATATATATGTGACTTTTACCCTGAAGGTTTCAAGATATAGCTGAAAGAAATGAAAGAGGCTATAAATGACTGGAGAAATTTAACTTGCTCATAGTTAGAATGATTTAATATTACTAATTCGTCTTTGGGTGCATTTTTAACAAAATCCTTTCTCCTTCTATGTTAAAACCTGCATTTGTTCCCAAGGCAGTGCCTGCACCTGTTCATGTACAATGAAAGTTTATTAGAAATCAAAAATTATGAGGCTTCTACAAAGCTTCCTAGCTCTGCTCCCTTGGAAATGTGAAAAAGGTGAAACATCAGCAGTATGATAATTGTAACCCCAAGCAATAGACTTATTGCCTCTGCCTGGGACGTATTATAAATTACTGGTGGAAAGCTTTAACTTTGGGCTTCGCTTAGTGAGGTGACATATCTCTTGATATGCCCTGGAAACTATGTCTCTGAAGTTATTACAAGAGCCTTTGGCTCCTGTGCGCTTAAGGCTTCTAAGGAAGGTGAACTTCGCATCCACAATTGGGGTTGTGTCTCCATTCACCTCAGCCGTCATCACTTAGTAGATCAAAGACAGTCATTCCTGGATGGCTATTTAGGTAGATATAAGTTCTACTTTAAGCAGAAGACTATACCCTGCTGACACGTTCTTGCCTGATCTAAATCCTTTTGTACAAACTGGTACCAGGTGTGGCTGATTTGGACCTTGTGAGTCTAAATGAGACAGGAATGAGACATGAAGCAGCTTCCCTAGTACACCACTATGTCCGTTCTCCAATCCATCTATAGATGAAGTGCAATCCCAGTTGAATTCCCAAGACTTTCTTGTGCAGAGATCGTAGAACTGATTCTAAAATTTGTTTGAAAATGCAAATGACCTAGAACAGTCAGTAGCCAAAACAGTCTTAATACAGGAAAATATTCTTAGAAGATTTACAATCTCAGATTTCAAGACCTATTATAAAGCTACAGGAGTCGAGAGACTATCACCTTGGCATATGTTTAGAAGAAGAGATCAATGAAATAGAATAAGGAGTCCAGAAACTGCCATGACCCACACATGTCAACTGATTTTCTACAGAGGCCCCAAGATAATTCAGTAGGGTTAGGAAAGTCCTTTCAACCCACATCTCTTAAACAACTGTATATCTATATTTAAAAATATATATAAACATAAATATTAAACAGAATCAAAACTGTAAAATTTAAAACTATTAAGCTCTTACAAAAAAAGGAAAAAAAAGCCCCACATAATAGTTTACATGCATGACCTTAGGGTAAGGAAAGGTTTCTTAGGCTATAAAAAAAAAAAAAAACTAATTATAAAAGAAAAAGAACCGATAAATTTGACTTAGTTAAAACTAAAACTTCTGATCATCAGAATGGCAAGCCACAAATTAGGAGGAAACATTGTATATAAATAGCTCGTGTATATTGTGTTTTTATAAAGAAAGAATCCCTACAAATCAGTAATAAAAACGCATAATCCAGGGGGGGACCTTCAAGATGGCAGAGGAGTAAGATGTGGACATCACCTTCCTCCCCACAAATACATCAGAAATGCATCTACATGTGGAACAACTCCTATAGAACACCTACTGAACGCTGGCAGAACACCTCAGACTTCCCAAAAGGCAAGAAAATCCCCATGTACCTGGATGGGGCAAAAGAAAAAAACAGAGGCAAAAGAATAGGGATGGGACCTGCACCTCTGGGAGGGCGCTGTGAAGGAGGAAAAGTTTCCACATGCTAGGAAGCCCCTGGTGGAGATGGGGGGTGGGCAGGGGGGAAGCTTCAGAGGAGAGCGCAGCAACAGGGATGCAGAGGGAAAAGTGGAGAGATTCCCATACAGAGGATAGGTGCTGACCAGCACTCACCAGCCCGAGAGGCTTGTCTGCTCACCCGCCATGGCAGGTGGGGGCTGGGAGCTGAGACTCAGGCCTCGAAGGTCAGATCCCAGGGAGAGGACTGGGCTTGGCTGCGTGAACACAGCCTGAAGGGGGTTACTGCGCCACAGCTGGCCGGCAGGGAGTCAGGGAAAAAGTCTGGACCTGCCAAAGAGGCAAGAGGCCGTTGTTTCAGGGTGCATGAGGAGAGAGGATTCCTTCCCTGTCTGCCCAAAGAAGGCAGAGCACCACCTAAATGAGCTCCAGAGACGGGTGGAAGCTGCAGCCATCATCTTGGACCCCAGAGATGGGCATGAAATGCTAATGCTGCTGCCGCTGCCACTGAGAATCCTGTGTGCAAGCACAGGTCACTATCCACACACCCCCAGGAGCCTGTGCAGCCCGCCGCTGCCAGGGTCCTGTGATCCAGGGACAACTTCCCCGGGAGAACACACAGTGCTCCTCAGGCTCATGCAACGTCACAGTGGCCCCTGCTACCAAAGGCTCACTCCACATTCCAGTTATGACTACTGTACCCCTCCCTCTCCCTGGCCTGAGTGAGCAAGAGCCACCTAATCAACCACTGCTTTAACCCCCTCCTGTCCGGGCAGCGAACAGATGCCTGAGGGCGACCTGCACACACAGGTGGGTCCAAAACCAAAGCTGAACCCCAGGAGCTACGAACAAACAAGAGAAGGGGAAATTTCTCTGTGCAGCCTCAGGAGCAGCAGATTAAATCCCCAGTCAGCTTGCTGTAGCCTGCCTCTGTGGAATACCTGAATGGACAACGAATCATCCCAAAATGGAGGTGGTGGACTTTGGGAGCAACTACAGACTTGGGGTTTGCTGTCTGCAGCTGATCTGTTTCTGATTTCTATGTTTATCTTACTTTAGTTTTTAGCACTTCTTATTACTGGTGGATTTGTTTATTAGTTTGGTTGCTCTCTTCTTCTTTATTATTATTATTATTTTAATTATTTATTATTTTAATTTTTAAAAAAATTTTTTTCTCCCTTTTCTTCTGAGCCATGTATCTGACAGGGTCTTGGTACTCCAGCCTGGTGTCAGGCCTGAGCCTCTGAGGTGGGAGAACCGAGTTCAGGACATTGGACCGCCAGAGACCTCCCGGCCCCACATAATAAACATTGGCGAGAGCTCCCCCAGAGACCTCTGTCTCAATGCTAAGACCCAGCTCCACCCAATGGCCAGCAAACTCCAGAGCTGGACACCCCATGCCAAACAACTACCAACACAGGAACACCACACCACTCATTAGCAGAGACACTGCCAAAAATCATACTAAGTTCACAGACACCCCAACACACACCACCAGACTGCAGCCCTGCCCACCAGAAAGACAAGATCCAGCCCCACCCACCAGAACACAGGAACCAGTCCCCTCCACCAGGAAGCCTACACAAGCCACTGAACCAACTTCACCCACTGCGATCAGACACCAAAAACAACGGGAACTATGAACCTGCAGCCTGCAAAAAGGAGACCCCGAACACAGTAAATTAAACAAAATGAGGAGACAGGGGAATATGCAGCAGATGAAGGAGCAAGGTAAAAATCCACCAGACCAAACAAATGAAGAGGAAATAGTCTACCTGAAAAAGAATTCAGGCAAATGATAGTAAAGATGATCCAAAATCTTGGAAATAGAATGGGGAAAGTACAAGAAATGTTTAATAAGGACCTAGAAAAACTAAAGAGCAAACAAACAATGATGAACAGCACAATAAATGAACTTAAAAATTCTCTAGAAGGAATCAATAGCAGAATAACTGAAGCAGGGGAATGGATAAGTGACCTGGAAGATAAAATAGTGGAAATAACTGCTGCAGAGCAGAATAAAGAAAAGAATGAAAAGAATTGAGGACAGTCTCAGAGACCTCTGGGACAACATTAAAAGCACAACATTTGAACTATAGAGGTCCCAGAAGAAGAAGAGAAAAAGAAAGGGTGTGAGAAAATATTTGAAGAGATTATAGTTGAAAACTTCCCTAACATGGAAAAGGAAATATTCAGTCAAATCCAGGAAGCGCAGAGAGTACCATACAGGAAAAATCCAAGGAGAAACATGCCAAGACATATATTAATCAAACTATCAAAAATTAAATACAGGGCTTCCCTGGTGGCGCAGTGGTTGAGAGTCCGCCTGCCGATGCAGGGGACATGGGTTCGTGCCCCGGTCCAGGAAGATCCCACATGCCGCGTAGTGGCTAGGCCCGTGAGACATGGCCACTGAGCCTGCACATCCTGAGTCTGTGCTCCGCAACAGGAGAGGCCACAACCGTGAGAGGCCTGCATACCGAAAAAAAAAAAAAAAGCAGCAAGGGAAAACCAACAAATAACATACAAGAGAATCCCCATAAGGTTAACAGCTGATCTATCAGCAGAAACTCTACAAGCAAGAAGGGAGTGGCAGGATATATTTAAAGTGATGAAAGGGAAAACCCTAAAACCAAAATTACTCAACCCAGCAAGAATCTCATTCAGATTCGACGGAGAAATTAAAACCTTTACAGACAAGCAAAAGCTAAAAGAATTCAGCACCACCAAAACAGCTTTACAACAAATGCTAAAGGAATTTCTCTAGGCAGGAAACACAAGAGAAGCAAAAGAGCTACTAAAACAAACCCAAAACAATTAAGAAAATGGTAATAGGAACATATATATTGATATTACCTTAAATGTAAATGGATTAAATGCTCCAACCAAAACACATAGACTGGCTGAATGGATGCAAAAACAAGACCCATATATTTGCTGTCTACAAGAGACCCACTACAGACCTAGGGACACATACAGACTGAAAGTGAAGGGATAGAAAAAGATATTCCATGCAAATGGAAATCAAAAGAAAGCTGGAGTAGCAATTCTCACGTCAGAAAGAATAGACTTTAAGGTAAAGACTATTACAAGGGAAAAAGACTGATACCACATAATGATCAAGGGATCAATCCAAGAAGAAGATAAAACAATTGTAAATATTTATGCACCCAACATAGGAGCACCTCAATACATAAGGCAAATGCTAACAGCCATAAAAGGGGAAATCGACAGTAACACAATCATAGTAGGGGACTTTAACACCCAACTTTCACCAACGGACAGATCATCCAAACTGAAAATAAATTGGAAACACAAGCTTTAATGACACATTAAACAAGATGGACTTTATTGATATTTACAGGACTTTCCATCGAAAAACAACAGAATATGCTTTCTTCTCAACTGCTCATGGAACATTCTGCAGGATAGATCATATCTTGGGTCACAAATCAAACCTTGGTAAATGTAAGAAAATTGAAATAGTATCAAGTATCTTTTCCAACCACAACACTATGAGACTAAATATCAATTGCAGGAAAAAAACTGTAAAAAACACAAACACATGGAGGCTAAACAATACACTACTAAATAACTGAGAGATCACTGAAGAAATAAAAGAGGAAATCAAAAAATACCTGGAAACAAATGACAATGAAAACACAACGACCCAAAACCTATGGGATGCAACAAAAGCAGTTTTCTAAGGGGGAAGTTTATAGCAATACAGTCCTTCCTCAGGGAACAAGAAAAATCTCAAATGAACAACCTAACCTTACACCTAAAGGAACTAGAGAAAGCGGAACAAAAAACCCCCCGAAGTTAGCAGAAGAAAAAAATCATAAAGATCAGATCAGAAATAAATGAAAAAAAAAATGAAGGGAACAGTAGCAAAAATCAATAAAACTAAAAGCTGGTTCTTGGAGAAGATAAACAAAACTGATAAACCATTAGCCAGACTCATCAGGAAAAAAAGGGAGAAGACTCAAATAAACAGAATTAGAAATGAAAAAGGAGAAGTAACAACTGACACTGCAGAAATAAAAGGATCACGAGAGATTACTACAAGCAACTCTATGCCAATAAAATGGACAACCTGGAAGAAATGGACAAATTCTTAGAAAAGCACAACCTTCCGAGACTGAACCAGGAAGAAATAGAAGATATAAACAGAGCAATCACAAGCACTGAAATTGAAACTGTGATTAAAACCCTTCCAACAAACAAAAGCTCAGGACCAGATGGCTTCACAAGTGAATTCTATCAAACATTTAGAGAAGAGCTAACACCTATCCTTCTCAAACGCTTCCAAAATACAGCAGAGGGAGGAACACTCCCAACCTCATTCTACAAGGCCACCATCACCCTGATACCAAAACCAGACAAAGATACTACAACAAAAGAAAATTACAGACCAATATCACTGATGAACATAGATGCAAAAATCCTCAACAAAATACTAGCCAACAGAATCCAGTAGCACATTAAAAGGATCCTACACCATGATCAAGTGGGATTTATCCCAGGAATGGAAGGATTCTTCAATATATGGAAGTCAATCGATGTGATACACCATATTAACAAATTTAAGGAGAAAAACCATATGATCATCTCAATAGATGCAGAGAAAACATTCCACAAAATTCAACACCCATTTATGATAAAAACCCTCCAGAAAGTAGGTATAGAGGGAACCTATCTCAACATAATAAAAGCCATATATGACAGACCCACAGCCAACATCGTTCTCACTGCTGAAAAGCTGAAACCATTTCCACTAAGATAGGGAAGAAGACAAGGTTGCCCACTCTCACCACTATTATTCGACATAGTTTTGGAAGTTTTAGCCACAACAATCAGAGAAGAAAAAGAAAAGGAATCCAAATCAGAAAAGAAGAAGTAAAGGTGTCACTGTTTGCAGATGACATGATACTATACATAGAGAATCCTAAAGATGCTACCAGAAAACTCCTAGAGCTAATCAATGAATTTGGTAAAGTAGCAGGATACAAAATTAATGCACAGAAATCTCTTGCATTCCTGTACACTATTGATGAAAAATCTGAAACAGAAATTAAGAAAACACTCCCATTTACCACTGCAAACAAAAGAATAAAATACCTAGGAATAAAGCTACCTAAGGAAACAAAAGACTTGTATGCAGAAAACTATAAGACACTGATGAAAGAAATTAAAGATGATACAAACAGATGAAGAGATATACCATGTTCTTGGAATGGAAGAATCAACATTGTGAAAATGACTCTACTACCCAAAGCAATCTACAGATTCAATGCAATCCCTATCAAACTACCACTGGCATTTTTCACAGAAGTAGGACAAAAAATTTCACAATTTGTATGGAAACTCAAAAGACCCCAAATAGCCAAAGCAATCTTGAGAAAGAAAAACGGAGCTGGAGGAATCAGGCTCCCTGACTTCAGACTATACTACAAAACTACAGTAATCAAGACAATATGGTACTGGCACAACAACAGAAATGTAGATCAAAGGAACAGGATAGAAATGCCAAAGATAAACCCATGAACATATGGTCAGCTTATCTTTGATAAAGGAGGCAAGGATATACAATGGAGAAAAGACAGCCTCTTCAATAAGTGGTGCTGGGAAAACTGGACAGCTACACGTAAAAGAATGAAATTAGAACACTCCCTAACACCAAACACAAAAATAAACTCAAAATGGATTAAAGACCTAAATGTAAGGCCAGACACTATAAAACTCTTAGAGGAAAACATAAGCAGAATAGTCTATGAAATAAATCACAGCAAGATCCCTTTTGACCCACCTCCTAGAGAAATGGATGTAAAAACAAAATAAACAAGTGGGACCTAATGAAACTTAAAAGCTTTCACACAGCAAAGGAAACCGTAAACAAGACGAAAAGACAACCCTTAGAATGGGAGAAAATATCTGCAAATGAATCAGTGGACCAAGGATTAATCTCCAAAATATATAAACATGAATCTTAATCTTATATGAATCTTAAATCTTAGAACATCTTAAAATGTTATACATTGTATAACATGGAAATTGTTCCTCAATTGAAAGGTTTTTTGAGATGAAATTAACTAGTAGGCTTAATTTTATCCAACATAATAAGAGAGTTTTGAGTTGCGGCTCCATATTAAATGATTTTAGTTTCAATTATGTTACCTTTAATTGGGTCCCTTTGATCAGTGATACCTACTATCTGTGCTTCAGATATGCCATCTATAAATCACCTTTATAAGAGACTTATTTTGAAGGTCAAGACTAAAAGTGTTTAGTATGTAGGGCGTAGGATGTCATCAGTACAGGTAGTTTTGCTCCTCTTATTGCTTTTATCACCTTTATTATCGTACATAAGTGGAGATCAGAAGGAGAACACAATAGTTTATTAAACACTATGTTTATTAAAAATCCAGGAGACAAATATGTAGATAGTGATAGAAATAGACATGGATATAGACATTCATAGCAATGTGAAGTCTGTGTGTTTACTCTGGAATTCGCATCTGGCCTTCTAGAAGTCTGTGACGCGACTTCACAGAATTATATGTTAAGTGTATATGTATATTGGTATGTACATTTTGGGGGATAGAGCTTCCATAGCTTTCTTGAGATTCTGAAAGAGGTTTTGTGACCTCCGCTAAAAGATGAATTACATGTACTCATGGAATTACCTGTCATGATGTTCTTTTATTCCAAGCAGTTATCCAGCTTTTGACAGTAAAGGCAGAAGGACTCTAGAGAACAAAAGTTAGCGTGCCACCTGTCGATCTCCTCGCATTTATTTCTTGGGCTTTGTTTAGCTTTTACAATTGCCTACCATTTCTTGGAGTGAAGGTAAATGAGCAGGGAGATTGGAAGGTATCTCAGTATTATTGTGGACAGAATAATCCTATGTGTTATATAAGCCACATACCTAGGAGACAATTAGGAAATGTGGGTAAGGAGCATTATTGAATGCTTATCTTCAAAACCATAGTGTTGTGTGACTTTAAAACTTACATGTGGTTTAATAACATGGAAACTGACTCTGATAAGGGAAATGAAATTAGACTTAGAGGTATAAAAGAGCATGACTGAACAAATCACTTCTTAATCACCAAAATGAAAAGTATTGGCATAGACAAGTCACCACGTTAGAAAGTTATTGCTTCCTGAATTCTGCATGTGAAAAATCTGTGGAAATACACAAGGATTGATACTTCTGTATTTGTTATAAATACAGCTGTACGTGAGAGAGACCAAAAATAACAAAATAAGCACAAGAGAGAGGTATATCTTTGTCTCACTAAGGTCTGAGCAGCTCTGTCTACAGGTCATCAGGGGCCCAAACTAATTCTGTCTTGTCTACCATGCCAAGGACATTGCCCTCACCAGCAAGAATCAAGATGGCACGCCACAGATCTGCATTCCCACCAGGAAGGAGGAAATGAGAAGGAAAAAGAAACAACTTTTTCCTTTAATGACATGGCCGGACGTTGTAGGCATCCTCATCCTCATATATCTTGGGCAAAAGTTAGTCACATTATTCTTTTTGGCCAAGTGCTTAGCTGAGTATTCTACAGAAAAAAGGAGAGTAGCTATTGATAGAAGAATACATTTGAAACTAGATATCCCTTAAGAATTAGAGCTACAAAGAAAAAAAGAACAACTCAGAAGATTCATTTTCCTTTATGCAATTTCTTTCAAAGGATTATATCATTCCTTGTAATTGGTAATGACGACCGTTGGGAGCCAGAGGGTATAATTTTACTTTTCTCTGTTGGCAGGAAGCACTTAGAAGTGGTTAAAAGAATGAACGTATTTTCTAACATTATTTAACTGTAGAAATAATTTGTGTTAATAAGTAAGCATTTACAGAAACACTAAACATCTGTTATTCAGGAAAAATAAAAATAATTGGCAGACTGGAAAAGATTAAAACCCTTGCATGGTAGGCACTTGGGAAGTTGAGTAAAGTCTAGTTCATTTAGGAATGTATCAGATAATGCACTTGACTGCTCGTGAGAGAGTCCAATTAGGGAAGCTTAAGAAAAAGAAGGACAGAGAGAAGATCAATGTGGCTAGATTGGAAGGAAGTACAGACTACAATGTGCGCGATCATTATGGTGGAGAGGTTGACTCGGGGTGGATGGTAAAGTGCCTTCTGAAGGTTGGTAGGGAGTTTAGATATTATTCTGTAGGCAACTGGCAGACATAGGCAAATGTTATGTATTAGGTCTTCACTAATGATATACTGAGAGGGAGTCAGGCGGAGTTGATAGAGTTCAACAAGGGGCTATTAAAAATGTGAATAACCAGGGAGAATTTTAATGTTTCCAAAGAAAGAAAAAAAGGAGTGTGTTTCATTTACTGAGAAAAGTGTACTTGGCTAGGAGTCGAGATAATAGTTATTCTCTCAAATGCCTGACCTTAAATCATTTTTTTTTTTTTTTAGGGTTTCAGTGTCACTGTGAGGGTATTGTTATATTTTTCACAGAGGCAGCATGGCAATATCATGAAAATAGGCATAAAATACATGAAAGAATAATAAATGCCATTCAGATCCTGTATACTTGAATCATTTGAATCAGTCCTTAGATATAACCATAAGAGAGCAAATAGATGATTAAAGTAGTATTAGGTTATTATGGTCCTTGTATTTTAACTGTGATACTTGTTGTGAGACAGGGAACCATGTAGACCACTACTCAGTTCAGATGGCGGCAATGCAAAAATATTCAGAGGACATTGGCCACCATTCGGGTTCAGTTCCAAGATATTCAGTCTTTTCCGTGAACTCAATTTGTGTGCCCAGTCCTGTAATGGATCCTGCAAGTGGAGTGACTCCCTCAAAATATCCCCTGGCAACTAGGATTTAAGGCCTTTAAATCCCTTGTATGCATTAAAAGTCATACAAATAACTTGCCTTCGAGAGCAAATTATCAAAGAGATTTACTACTCTTCCATTTCTATTGCTAGAAGTGAGAGGCCCAAAATGGATGAATAAATTCCCTTAGCCAGAGGACAAAGGCTTTTTTTTTTTTTTTCCCCTCAATTACCAGAAGTAAATATTAAAACTGAAGGTGGGGACACAGGGAATCCACTCCTTGCATTCACCCTCCAAAATAAAAATCAGTGGAAGATATCTGACCTGCATTCAGATTAAATTACAACTTGTTCTTCAGTTGCTTTTGATAGTGAAAGAGGGAAGAGAAGACGCCCAGGTAGGAAATCAGGCAGAGAAAACAGAATTTGTTATAGAAAGGAAAGTGCATTAACTCTAAGCTCCCTGGTGTTAAAAGCTAGTCTGAGCTGGTTCTGAGGTTGGCTGTAGAAATGACTGCCTTGGAGAGAGCAAGTTGTATTTCCCTTCTCACCTGTTTCCCCCATTTCCCTGGTGTCCTTTTAGATGCAGAGCTCGACACCTTCTCATTAGGCCTTCCCAAAGAGAACGGTGTGCCCTCAGCTGAGAAATGCTGATTTGTCCACTGACGCTCTAAAGTAAAAGTTCTCACGCTTTTCTGGAGATCACACTCCTTTGAGAATCTGATGGATGTCACAAAGCAAAGCTCGTAAAATGTTTGACTAGAGGATGAGGTTAGATGTTGTTTGACCTGCCCAGGGTATTTAAGTGAAATTGAATTCTTTGTCAACACTGAAAACTTGGGAGATTTCCTGCAGATAGCTAGAATTTTGGCTTTCCAAGAATAGTCCTGGACGTGCCAGCAACTGGCTATAAAGCCGAGTGGTTGATGGTCCTTTAGACCATCATTCCTCAGTATACATCTGTACATTCATCCGTGCATTCTTCAGTATAGATGTTGCCCATCACTCTATTTTAAAATAGCAACTTTACTCATTTCCATTAATACCTTTTTGACTTAAGCAGGCCTAGTTAGATGTTGTAGTTTATAATCTCTTTCTTTTAGTTCCATCCACAGGAAATGATGATGATGATGATGAAACTTATGTAGTGTTCATCATTTTCCAAATGTTGTTGTAAGCATTTTAAGCATTTCAGTTCACTTAATCCTCACGGCATCTCTAAGAGTAGATTCTATTTCAAATCCTACTTTGCAGCTGAGGAAACTGAGGCACACAGAGTTAAGTAACTTGCCCAAGGTCACAGTGCTAACAAATGGTACAGTCAGGATTTAGACTCCAGAGGTGGGGCTTTGAACTACCCTCTTAATGTTGCCCCCCATTTCAGACTAGGTTGATGAGATCCCCAACATTTGAGGAACCCCTGAAGAATCTCTTGGGCACTGGGAAGGCCTCTCAGAAAATGCTTTAGAAATGCTCACTTCAAGTACCTCATGAAACAGACAATTATGGAAACTGAAAATTGAGTTGTTTCATTATCCTATTATAAGATAATTGATTAAATCAGAACATGAAAACTAAATTGTTCAGCATTTATGTAAGCTAACAAATGACGGCTACCTAAGTATTGATTAAAAAAGGACGATGATCAGTGAATTAATGTTTCCAAGGGTAAGGCGCACAGCTTTGCATATTGTGAACTCTCATGGTATGTGCTCCATGTGGATGGCCACCCAGCCTTCTCCCCCATCCCAGGAGCTTGCCCAGGACCACAAGTGCAGAAGGAGTAAATTTCCTCCCTCATGGATCAAGGTTACCGTGCTAGGCTCTCTTGGGCACAGTTGTTTCACAGCCGATGTCAGCAAGGCTATATAAGGAGCAGGGCCATCTTCATCCCACACCACAGTGGTTGGTGTAAGGGTCTGCTGTTGCCATCTAGAAACTACTAATACATTTTTTTTTTTTAACAAAGGGCCCCCATTTTCATTTTGCAGTGGGCTCCACAAATTATGTAGGCAGATCTTCTCAAGAGGCAGCAGGTCTTGGGGTATCGCTTCCCAAGGGCAGGGAGCTTTATCCGTCTGTTTACTGAACCCCCAGAGCACCCAGAACTGTACCCCACACACTCTAAGCACCCAGTAAACATTTCTTAAAGAACGTTAAGAGTACAAGCTCTGGCTCAGCAGACTTTTTCTTTGAAAGGCAAGATAGTAAATATTTTTGGCCTTGCCAGCAATATGATCTGTGTTGCAGTTATTCAACTCTGCCGTTGTAGCTCAAAAGCAGCCATGACAGTAGAGGAAGGGGTGAGCTCAGCTGTGTCCCAGTGGAACTGTATCTACAAAGGTAGATCGTGGGCTGGATTTGTTTAACAGGCTATAGTTGGCTGAGCCCTGCTCTAGAATCAGACTGTTCAGATTCAGACTCTTAACAGTGCCACTTATTCTGTGAGTTTGGGCTAGTTACTTAACGTCTCTGAGCTTTAGTTTTTGGTAAAACTGGGATAACAGGAGCGCTTTCCTCATGGGGTGGTTGTGAGGATTAAATTAGATAATGTATAAAAGGCACCTAGCTCAGCTTAGCACATGGTGACTGGGAGATGCTGTAGCAGTTACTTCTCTAATCATTGCTGTTAACGGGTTGACTTTCAAAGCTCTGAGCATTCTGCAGCTGATAAACAGATAAGAGACGATATCTTCAAATCCTTTTCTGGATCAGTCTTGAGGGAAGAACAAATATTCTGTTAAATATCCCAAGAAAACAACCTTTCTCCACCTTCGTCTACAAATTCTTCATGGTAAGGAAGTGATGATTTTGGTCTTCATAGGGGATCCCTGTTCACTGCAACTAGTCAGTGAAGAGGCACAACACCCCCATTTATTCTCCGCAGGAGACCTACTGTCCTTGAACCTCAATTTCTCATCAGTAAAATGAAGGGGCTGCACTAGAAAAATGCCCAAGGCCCTTTTAAACGGGAGAGGTCCCATAATGTAGACCGCTCAGACTCTGGAGCGACATTTGGTTTTAAATCCTGCCTCTACTAGTGTTCAGCCTGTGATGTTCAGTCAACTCTCAGAGGGGCCACCGCCTTTCCAGCTCCTGGAGCAAACAGTCTAGCCCACGTCCTTTCTGGTTGTCAGATTCTTCATGCATAAAATAAGGAATCGACACATTGCCTTGACTCTTCAAGCATGATTTTGAATTAAAGCTGATGTTTAGAAAAGGGTGCTCAGAAACACCCCCATTTCAAGTTTATGCTTTGGCAACACGGTTTATTTGCTTCAGTGTTTTCAGAGAAGAACAAAACCCAAAATGGTCTAACGATGATTATTATACTCATTCAAGGCGTTTTAACCATGTACCTTTTTCATATAAAAGGTGGTGGAGAGAAGTTGGTTGGGTGAAACTTCTAGCAGTAATGGCTTGCTTTCTCCTTTGAAGACAGTGTTGATGAGAGCTATGTAATTTTTCTTATAATTAAAGCAGGTTCTACCTGGATACCACAAAGCCCGCCAACCAGCTATGAAATGTCATCCCCAGCTGGATCACTGCAAACTCCCCCGCCGGGGTTGCTGTGTTTCCATCCTTGTTCCTCTATAGTCTGTTTCTCCACAGAGCTGCATAGGTCACCTTATAAATCTAACTGTGCCACTCCCCTGGGTATATTGCGCCCTTAGCACTTAGATGAAATGCACATCTCTCACCAGGTCACAGGGCTGATACGGATGTTCCTGCATGACCCCCTCTGCCCCTCATTCTGTATACCGGCCTTTTCCCTATTCCTCCAGAGTGTACTATGCTTATCTGCTTCCAGAACCCCCACCTGGCTGGTTCCTCTGTCCAGGACAGCACTACCCCAGAGCTTTGCATGCCTTCTTGTCTCCTTGTTATCCTGCAGGGATCAACTCAAACATCAGGACACACTTATTACTCTAGGAAATTCTGCTTTATTCGTTAATTTATGGGTTCATCTGTTAGACGGAAAGCACTATGGAAAAGGGACTGTCTTATTCAGTGTAGTCCCTAGAACACTGCCTGATGCATGGGAGACGTTCGATAAATACACATTTATTGAGTGGATAAATGAATGAATGAATAAGAATGATTTCGGACTGTCGTTTGTTTAAAGGAACACATTTAAGCAAGCGAAAAAGCTTACTTGCTCACCATTTTATCACTTCAGTATCAGAGAAAATGCAGGATGGTAACTGGAGTGCCTCTGTGGTTTTCCGTAGTTATTCTCTGGTAAGAAGCTTTGGGAGTTTTTAGAGTGAGGTGACCCATTTGATGTAGTATGATGGTTATTTTGTCTGTGAGACTGTAGACTGTAGACTTCCAATACACACACACACACACACACACACACACACACACACACACACACACACACACACACACACACACACACACACACACTAAGGGACATCAAGTCCCTAAAGAAAGGGGCCCAGGAACCATTTGCTGAATACCTACTATGTCATGTCCTAAGGAATATTCTAGGCTCTGGAAGTGCAAAACTGAATAAGCATGACACTTACCCTTGAAGAATTGATCATCTAGTAGAGTATAGAGCTAGTTCAGTAAATGAGCAGCACTTTGATAAAGTTTCTGCTGGAGACTTTTAAAACTTACTAAGAGGATCTAAGATAGAGTGATTATGTTTCTCAGGGTATTTGAGAATCCCATGTCTAGGTAACTAGACCTCAAAAGTAGAATGTGCCAAACAGAAAAGAAGAGGATGCCATTTCTCACAGAGGATCTGCCTAAGCAAAGGCTTGGAAGAGTCGAAGTGGGTTGTACGTGGAATTCTTTGCCCCACTTCCCATGTCTTACTTAAAGGTTCTGGCTACTGAGTAATGCAAGTTACCCTTTATTACTTATCAGACTCACTCTTTTTTGGAAATCCTAAATGAGGGAGGCCTTTGAGGTCGGGGCAGATTGGGTGAGGGACCTATAAGGTTTTCTATGAAGGGCCTCTCTGCTATCAAGTGCGTTTTTAGGAGGCCATGTCCATTTTGTTACATTGTTGTCTGCACATTGCTTATTATCTCCCAGTCCCACCCATAAAGGCATTTTGTGAGGATATCTTGATCATGGAAGATCAAGAGTCTTTTTGGTAAAGAGTAACCTAGTCTTGTAAGTAGCAGAGCGAATCTCTCTGAACAGCCATTGAAATCTGCTTATCTCCATGGCAACAAACTTCGTCGTACCAGGAAGCTCAGTAGCTCACGTGGATGCTGGTATCTAGAGAGGAAAGTTATTTGGCTCTAATTAAGCTTCCACTCCTTCCTCTTTCTCCCACAAGAGTATCATAAGAATTTATCCATGAGCACAGACGTAGGAAACAAACTTACGGTTACCAAAGGGGAAAGGGGGGGAGGGATAAATTAGGAGCTTGGTATTAAAATAAACACACTACTCTACTAAAATAGATAAACAACGAGGACCTACTGTATAGCACAGGGAACTATATTCAATATCTTGTAATAACCTATAATTGAAAAGAATCTGAAAGGAATATATATACGTATATATATAACTGAATCACTTTGCTGTACACCTGAAACTAAACGAACACAGCATTGTAAACTAACACAACGTTGTATAATTCAGTTAAAAGAAGAACTGAGCTATGAGTGTAGTTAGCTCACATCTATTATGTGAGGTTATATATTTATATGCAACTGAGCCTAGATAGAAACCTAGCAGTAGGAAACAAATTCTTATCACTGTCGTAATTAACTAAAGTAATCAATACTTTTGCAAAACCATTCCGATTAGTATACATTGGATTTCACATGTCCACCTGTAGCCTCTTGCATAATGCCCACCGCAGTCTTGTGAACTTTTAAGTTTCGTTCATTGACCCTTGTAAGGGATTCCCTTACTGAATGCTTAATGGCTGTAAAAGTTTCCTTTTCGCCGCCTTTTTGTAAGTCAGTGACTTGCCATAGGAAATTATAGGTATTATTACCCAGTTAACTTCTTGCTCTTTCACATTTTTGAGTGTCCAGTGATAGAGCCATCTACGTGTTGGACGTGTGCAAAGCATTTTGTTTCATCCTTAGGCTCCAGCCCTAAAAGGGAGGTAGTACGTTTTGGCATCATATATTTTTTCAGTTGACACTACTCAGGCCCAGAAAATAAAATAGTTTACAAATCACATCCAGTGAGTGACATGGCGGCCTGATTCCAAAGTCCATTATCTAACCACTTTATTTATTTATTTGTTTGTTTAATCATTATTAAGCTATTCTATAACATAGTGTTTCCTTGCCGGCTTCCTTCTCTAGGTTTAAACCTTTTTCTCTGTCTTTTCACTGTCCTATTTCTTAGCTAGCTCCCTTCTCACTTCATTGGTATCCTGTCTTCTAGGGTCATTGGAGGATGGACAGAAACATGCTTAAACCTGGAGCGCAGGGGACCAAGGAATGGTGATCAGGTTGGGAAAGTAGGCTTTATGCCAAAATTCAAAAACGTGGAGGCCTAGGATCTAAGTAGGTGATACAACCAAAGGAAGCAGACGGGGTACGAAAGCAGTGGGGAGTAGCATGAACAAGGGCAACTCTAGGGTGCACATCCTTGTTCGAAACGAAGCTACTATTCAGCCGTGGACAAAGGGACCCACTGTGGCTAAATCGTCTGATTCTCCAAGGAGAGCTATAAATCCCGATTTTTCCAAGAACATTCCAATTTTTGAAGTGGTGGCCACTCATTTGACTCCATTAAGACAAAGTATAAACAAAAGATTCCTGCAGGCTGAGTTGGGACTGTGGGCTGCCAGTTAGCCCCTTGTATACTGTAAGACTAGGGATGTTTGCCATCATTCCTCGTATCCTCCTCTATTATTTCAAGGAAATCTGTGCTGTAAACTCTGAGTGCATTGTTGCCATTCTAAAAGCTTATGAAGCGTCAGAAGGAAAGGAAGATGACAAAAGGGTAGTTGAGCAGTGGGGAGGGTCCAGTCGTGCACACAGATGCTGAAGGAGCAGGAAAGGATATGTAAATGTGGCAATCCAAGGTGAATACTGAAAACCCCAAGCGTTTTGTAAAAGTACTTTGCAAGACTCATTTAAGGTATATGTGAAAATTAATGAGCGTACCCTACAGCACGTTCCAAATGAAAGGCGTTGGCATTGGGCTATTGCTAGGTTGCAGCCAGATGGAACAGTCAAAGCTGACAGTGTAAATGATCTGTCTGTGGTCACAGCCTTTCATCCACTCATTTGGAATCTCTTTTCTCCCTCTTTCCTGCTAGAGCATTTGGCTAGCAAGCCAAGGCTGCCTAATTGGAATTCCAAAGTCCATGTTGGCTGCTCAATACATTTTGCACTTTTTAAAGAATATTGCTTCATTTGTAAAACTGAGGTCTTGGAAACGCTCAAGCCACGTGGAAGAGCCCGGTGCTTCACAGGGTGGTTATAAGCAAAGTGGGACTCGTAGAGCAACGTTGTGGAGGTACTCGATAGCACTGATTCTTCGCTGTTTTTCATGGGAAAGTTTCTGGTCAGCGATTTTGATTTCCAACAGTCACAGAACGTTAGCCCCACACAGGCCCCTTGAGATACTCTGCTGTGTTCATCTCATTTTGCGGATGAAGAGCTGAGACTCAGGGATAAACTGAGTCTGCATGAGAAAAGTCTGCATCTTGTTCTCTGCATCCCTAAGGCTGTGGTCAAGTGTCTGCTTTGGTTATGGATACAATAAGCATTGGAGTCTCAGAGACTAAAATCCAGACTCTGCCAGTTACTACCTCAGTGACTTGTTGGAGTTGAGTGCACTGTTCTATAAACTGAGGATTACTGTGATGACTAAGTGTGTGAACAAATGAAAAGCACTTAACAGCAAGTGTGTCAAACATATTAAGGTCACTCTTTTGGGCTCAGTTCCCTCACCTGTCAAGTGAAGGTAGCCCAAAGGAGTGAATATTCAAGGCAGCTTGCATGAAACCTGCCACTGAGTGGAGACTCAATCAGTGTTCACTTGATGATTAGTTAGGGGTTAATAATTTTCTTTACTTTTATTGGGTCTGTATGTATTTTTCCCAATGGGGATATGCATTTAGTGGCTGGTAGAGAGGCAGTTGTTCAAATTTAACTGCCCAGTCACTGGTACGGTTTTTAGCAGGCGCGTTTTCCTTTTCTAGGTGCGTGGGCGACTGGGTATTTGTGAATTCTTTCCCAAGGACTCGGGCCACATTCAAATATATCCTATACTAGAAAGGGTATCAGAAATAATACAGCCCAGCTGCCTCTTTACTAGGGTCTAACACTCTATTTCTGGGCATGTTTTGAATGGAAACCATTTTAGTCCAGACTTTTGATCTGACTTCAGGTTAAATTAAGGGCAGAAGTTTGAAGGAAGTATCTATTTGTGTAATTTACTTATTTAAACAACAGGTGTAATGTTTATGACGCGTCAGGCTCTTTCTGGAAGAGCACTGTAGATCATAACTCATGATAATCCTATTAGATGGATATTATTTTTTTATTTGCATTTTATCCTGCAGCAGCAGTAGCAAAGAAATGACGAGTAACTTTGTTTCTTTGTCCCTCAGAAAAGCCATTCCATGGCCTTCAGAGAGGGCTGTAGGTGAGGTCATGAGTCCCACCTAAAGGGATTTGTTCCAAAAGAAAAGGGACAATGCTTAACTTAAAGTGATGCCAGAAGAATGCAAAGAAACATGGTGGAGAGAGAGAACATTTCAAACCCAGCTTAGCGCTGTGCCAGTTGCTATCCGGATGTGGGGTGGGGGTGGGCGGAGATTGTCCTGTCGTTCCCTGTCTTTGAGAGCTGCACTTTTCTCTCAATCTGCCTCAGTACAAAACAGGCCAGGCTGCCTCTCTTGCTCCCTTTCTAAGCTGCCTGAACGCTCTTCTTTTTCATTTTCCAAAGATGGCCCTGCTGAGAGGTGCGAGTCTTCTGATGGCATTAGCTCCTTAATCCTCCTAAATGCTCTGGGAGGCCAGGTGGCGTTGCGGGGAAGGGTATCCGGCCATCGATGTTGCCTTGGGACCCCTGAGCTAGACAGTGGTCAGTGCTGGGTGTGGGGCAGTGTCTCCATCCTGACTCCAGGGTCGCTGTGAGATCCAGTAAGCCCTGGAGCACCTCTGTCTCCATAACAATGAAGTTGAAAAAGGGTTGAGAGAGAGAGAGAGAGAGAGAGAGAGAGCGCGAGAGAGCGAGAGAGCGCGCGAGAAGCTCTGATACACCTCACCATGATGAAATAACCAAAGGAAGGTATGGTAAGTATAATAATATACTAGAAGAAAAAAAAAAAATACCAGTCTGTTGTTCAAGGGGAAAAAAAAATACAAGTTAAAGCCAGTGCTATTAAAACTCAGTTTTTCTGGCTACAAATTGAAGGATCCAGTACAGCAGAGTGTTACTTTTCAAAAGAAAGCATTTAGTTTGAACACACTATGCTTGACAGTCACCTAAATTGCCGCATGAAATTACAAGAACTGGTCTTGAAAAATAAAACCACGTCATGGAAGTTTCTCAGTGGAGATAGAGGCTGCTGGAAATTGCTTTCTGCCAGGCAGGACAAGTAACATCAGAAAGGATTGTTTGCGTGTGACCAGAGTTGTACCCAGAAATTACATGTAACAAAGAAATCTCTGAATTAGCAATGCTTGAACATTGTTATTACTTACCTTTGAAAACCTTATGTAGGGAACACAGTGCGCCTACTTACCTATTTTTTTACCAAACAAAATGACTTCTGTTTCGTTTTATTTTTTCAATACAGCAAAAAACATGCAGCTCAGGATTTTTGGCGTAAACTCAATGAAACCCAGAAAAATATATTTATTTTATGACAGTCTAAACAGAAACTGTGCACTGTATCCCATCTCAAGTTGCTGAATGTACTTGAACCTACAATCGTAAAGTCACATGCACTTTTTAAACTTGAATAATTCATTTTTTTCCAACAGAGGTACCTAACCAACTATTCTAAAAATAAGTTTTATTCTATATTTAAATGTAACTTGAACTTGTTTTATATCCACTGAACTGACCCTTGGACTTTGGGATTGCAGGAGGCCCCTTTAGTGTTTAAACAGGGCCCTTCTTTGATTTTGTAATAGCAACTGGTAGTTTTCCATACAGAGGGGAGGTATCTGTTGAAATTGGATATCGTTCTCTTGTGCTTTTTTCTATTTCAGGGAAACTCATAACTCTTAGTGCATTTGGAATTTGTTGTTAATTGTGATTTTTCCTTTTTGTTTTTGAGTCAGAAAAAAGATGGAAATTGCTTCTTTGTGGAAAATTGAAATGCATTGATGTATACTGATTACAGGAACTTAAAAGGTCCATGTTGATGGTGTCATATATTTTGGCAACTATCGATTAGGCCTACCTCACTATCTTTGGTTGGCAAAGAGAAAGGAAAACTGAAGTTTTTTTGTTTGTTTTTCTTTCTCTATTAGCAAAACAATTCAAGAAGATTATTCTGTCTCCCATAATGAAATCGAGCTGTCACTCCAAGACCTTAAAATGTTAAAATGTTGTGGAATGGGTTAATGAGAAAATTGTATGAATTGGTATTCTGATGAGATGTCTAGGGACTGGGGTTAGAACCGTATTGTTGTGAGAGCTTAGTTTGCAGACCCAGCGAAAGAAGGGAATAGATACCCGCCCAGCTGGTTATAAACACCCCTTGAGGTTTTTCATTAGCCTCCATAGAGAGACCCCCCCTCACACCTCCATGTTTCTCATATGTCTTCCGCACTAATTTAGAGTCAAGGTTGTGTTAAAATATAATCTTTCAATAATGGTAAATGACTCTCATACAGATATAAAATGAACCAATTAAAATTTTTATTTAGCTAGTTATTAATGGAGGACCCTGGGTGATGTTATAACCAGTTCAGAGGAGAATCCAAAGAACAGACACATTTATAGATCAGGAATACTGAAGCATACTTGCACATGGATGCAAAATTGGACTGGGGGGAGGGGTAGTCAATGGAACCTCCACCAGGCAGACTGTATTTGCATGTCTTTGAACACGACTTATTTCCTACGATTCTGAGTTGTGACCTATCTCAAAGGCAATAAAAAGACAGAACCCCCATAAAATCAGAAGCAGATAGCCTAGAAGGAAAGGTGTTCACTAAACAAGGCATAATCTTCCGTGGAAGCACATGGTTTCTACTACTGTTGTATAGTGGGACCCACAATTCATTCCGCTCACAAAAACACACCTAAAATTTAAGAGAAAATCTTTCCCAGTGTGAAAAGAAGGGACTTGTACAAAAAAGTCAGAATGGACGCTCCCATACTCTTTCTTGCTTTAAGCTTCATCAAAGATATTCTACCAGAAGCATAACTTTGCTGACTCTTATTTTTCAAATTGAACGGTGCTCAGTCAACCTTTGCTGCTCATTAGAATCATCTGAGGAGCTTTGGAAAAACTCTGATGCCCGGACTCGGCCCCAGAGATCCATTTTAATTGTTCTGCGTTCACCCACTACATCTGTTTAAAGTTCCTGAGGTAATTCTAATATGTGGCCACGCTGAGAATTACTGCGCTAAAGAGTTGGGGGTGACTTCTCAACCGTTTCTCCTGTGATCATTTAGCCAAGCCGGCAAAACCAGAGCCCTTTGGGGGTCAGGCTGATGATGTAAATGCAAGAAGATCTTGCTTCTCCTACTCATTCAAATTAAAGTTGATTTTTCTGTTGCCTAAGGAAGATATGAGCAAATTCAGTCTGTGGGCTGCTGTTTTGTGACCCAAGTCCTCTTGCTGTGTCTTTAACTGGGAACATCTTCTCGCCTCTTTCATTTTAAC
Organism: Leucopleurus acutus; assembly: GCF_964270905.1. Lineage (NCBI taxonomy): Eukaryota > Metazoa > Chordata > Mammalia > Artiodactyla > Delphinidae > Leucopleurus > Leucopleurus acutus. The sequence goes on along the minus strand of NC_139153.1, from coordinate 9,906,941 downwards.
CCTCCCTCCCCATTCCCCCAATCTTTTGCATATTAACTCCTACCCTTCCTTTAGATTAATATGTCTCAAACTTTAGTGTGCATCAGAATCACCTGGAGGGCTTTTAATGTGCCTGCCACTGGGACCCACCCCAAGATTTTCAGATTCAATAGATGTGGGATAAAGCCAGATGATTTGCATTAGTGACAAGTTTCCATGTGATGCTGATGTTGCTTAGCTGGGACCATACTTTGAGAACCACTGCTTTAAATCTTAACTTGTTGTCATTTCTTCTGTGCTGGATTGATAACTGAATTAGCTCTCCACTGGAGTCTAGCTAGACTGCACCTCACTGTGGACAGAGATGGTCTTTTAGGCACCATAGTATCTTTAACATTTGTATTGAATCATGGACAAAAAGGTATTGAATGGTGGATAAACATGAATGCTTAAGAAGCATTCATCTTAAGACATAAGTTTTTCTCAGCACCTCCTCATTTTCTTTGAGTTACTTTTTCTCAATTCTTAATGTATTACGTTGCTTCCTATTCATCCAGGGATTTACTCTGTGACACCTCTGCTTGGCTTAAGAATGGTTGCCTCGGGGCTTCCCTGGTGGCGCAGTGGTTGAGAGTCCACCTGCCGATGCAGGGGACGCGGGTTCGAGCCCCAGTCCGGGAAGATCCCACATGCCGCGGAGTGGCTGGGCCCGTGAGCCATGGCCGCTGAGCCTGCGCATCCGGAGCCTGTGCTCCGCAACGGGAGAGGCCACAACAGTGAGAGGCCCACATACCAAAAAAAAAAAAAAAAAAAGAATTGTGGCCTCTCCAAGTTGCATGTTCTTTATCCTCCAAATATTGCCGCTTCAGCATCACCTGGAGTTTATTAGAAATGCAGAGTCTCAGGCCTCACCCTGGACTCACCGAATCAGAATCACACAATGTCAAGGTCCCTAGCTGAGGAGTACAGAGGACCATACGTCGAAGTTCGAAAAACACTCCTCTCTTATCAGCCTAAACGCATCCTCAGTCTATCTTATATTAGTATTTAAAAAAAGCCACTTGAGCTGGAAGCTTTCTGTTTTCTCAGGGCTGTCTCAGCTGAGTGCCTATCGAATCTTATCACATTTGTGTTGTGCTCTTAGCAGCTGATAACTGCTTTCTGTACCCTTCCAGGGAGATCAGTGTTTGTGTTTTAACAGGGTCTTTCCCAGCCCCATCTAAAAGTATTAAGGAAACAGAACTCTTAAATATTGTGACAGGTTCATGGAGAAGAAAGACATACCAGGGAACTTTAACTCATACACATGTGTTATTGAAGAAAGTCATTTCTGAGTGGTTAGGACACAATCACTTATTCTTACACCTCAGCTTCCTCTTATTTCTCCATTGTCATCTTTTTGGTCCTTCCTCCCCATCTCTTTCCTTATTCCCCTCCATGACCTCTTCCTCTCTTCCTCTCCTATTCTTAGACATTTGTACATTATTTTATAATGTAAAGCAACTCATCTGGAGCCTCGACTTCCATATGATATAGGCCGGAGAACACACACGCTCAATTTCCACATGAGTAACTGAGGCTGGGATGATGCAGCCTTCTGATGCCCAACCTGGTGATGAAGAGTTTGACCTAACCTTCCTAAGAGCTGTCACTGAGAATGTATCCTTAAGACATAGGACCGCATAGGAGGGCATGTTTTAGGCGATTGCAGAAGATGACACACCACCACGCTGCATTTAACATTTCTCATTTTAACCACTACCTCTTCAATGAAATATATGTATAACAGTGCCTGTCCCTTTATTGTAAACACATTGCCTCAGTTTAAGAGAAAACGAACAACCTCTAAATTTTAGTATCTCCCTTCCAAAACTGTGACTTCATCCCCAACCCAGTTAATTGCAAAAGTCTGATTTGTTTAATTTCTCTCTTGATTCCCTGCCAAGATACACAGTAGCTGCTAAAACAGTGGCCTGTGTCAGGCTCCCCTAGATGGGAGCCTCTTTACACACTGGACTTAAGCTTTAATGTACTTCCGGTTCGTGATCTGGTCTAGGACTTAGTGCGTGCTCCGTAACTATCTTAGATGAAAATTGCTGCAGGATCAATGGCTAAGATAGAGGACTAGAATATACTCTTAGAATTCTAATTGCCAGGTTCTTTGTGGGTTATATTTCAGACGAGCTCAAACCAAAAGTGAGGCCACGTGATCACTTACTCATCTTTTTGACCCAATGAAATACAGCCCTAGCCCTTGGGACTTGTAACACCTAAGTATTTTTGACTTTTGATGTTTGTTTTTTTTCTTGTTGTGCAAGTGAGAACCACATACATGGTATAAAGTGTAGAAAAGTACTTTATTGGTACAGTAATATAACGTATTAGTTATTGTTGTTATCATTATGCTCAAGGACAGTTGGTTTATTGTGAAAGTACAACGCCTTCCCAGATTACAGTTAGGTTTTGTTATAAGGGTTGTTTGTTTTAAACTTGAACCAATGAAAAACAGTATTATAATTGGTAGTTAGTTCAGCCAAAGAAAGGATGCTTAATCTACCACATGACCAAACTCTCATTGCTTGGACTTGAATGAAAAAAAATATATAGATATAGATATGATAATGTTTAATTTAGGCACCCCAGAGCCCGGTCGATTTGACACAGAAAAGGAACCATTACAACCCTAGAGTCCAGTCTTAACCTCATATTTTCTCCCTCATAAAGACTTTGGCCCACCACACTAATCTGGATAAGTGATTTCTAGAATGTTAGATTTCATGGACTAGATGCTTTTCTAAGAAAACAAAAATGTGTGAGCTAGAAGGAGATTTCCAGTGCTTTATTTTGCCAGGTAATACCATTTAAAACACAATCTATTTCTATCTACTATCCACATTATTTTGTAAAAGATGTCTCTTACTGGCCACATTTGATCAAGATGGACATTCTGAACCAATCAGTAGTGGCCTGGGGTAGATGTTCATATGGTATGAATCTAGCTGTCTGGATCATCATCTGTTCATTAAGAAGAAATGGTTGTTCCTATACATTTTGAGTATTTTCATTGCATTGTCTACGTCCTTATAGTTTTCTTTTAATAAGACATGTTAAAAAGGAGTAGGGTGAGAGAGAATAAGATGAAGAGAAAAGAAAATGGATGGAAAAGTACTGGCATGTTTTACATTTTTCATAGTTACTAGCTTAAAAAGATGGTTGTGATACCTATTTGTTATATTTGAATCCATTTTTTCCTCAGGCTACTATAGGACTAAGTAATAATTGATGAGTTTTCAATATATTAAGAATTGTAAGTCATATATTGCTGTGAGGATAAATACTTTTTGCTTTGCTATCTTGTCTTTTGAATATTTGCCTTTCAGTTGTTATTGAATAACATTTTGATTATTAAATTAAGTTTGCAGTAGCATTTATATATTATGGGGAGTTTGATTCACTCAGCATAAATACTCTTAGCAGTGATAAGGTGCATAAAAGCTATATTTAAGATCCACTCAAAATGATAAGGTCGTGTTTAATAGAAGATGCCTTAAAGCAATTTCTGAAAAATAATCTTCATTAAGCATTAGTATTAGGCTGTTGGTTTGATTTTGTTTTTGACTTTAATTTTATCATGGTTAAACTAAATATAAGATAGAAATTAAAATTTGATAAAACCCAAACTCTACAATATGTCTTTTTTAAGCAAATCAGTGTTCAGGTAAATGAAAACATATATTTAATTATTAACTGAATAGTATTTTATATTTAAAAAAGTGAGTGACGTCCTTGTTTTAATTCACCCTCTTAAGCTTCTTAAAAGACCATCTTATTTCCTTTTTTCTAGTCTTCTTTCTAACTTACTGATTATTTAATGTATAGACTTTTTGATTCATTTATTATTGATCTGACAAACATATATTGAGCACCTATTTACGTAGGTATTTACTTGGGGTTAAGGACATAATGACGAGTAAGTTGTGATTCCTGCTATCAGGTAGTCACTATGCAGGTGGTAAGATAAGTGTATGAGCAAGTTCAGAAGGTATGGCAAGAGCTGTGATAAAGTTTGAATCAGCAAGAGCATTGGGAGAAAATGTGTGAGATATAATTGGAATAAAGGGAATCCTCGGGTCTTTGCTGAATGGGCTGGATATAAACTGAGGCATTTCAAAGCAAATAAATATCAAATACAATTATCATTTAGCTTTTTGGGAGGCCTAAGATTAGAAATATCAATATTATTGAAACTACATTGCTTTGATCTCAGGGGAAAACAATGTCAGGTCCAATATAGATGATTTCTGTAGTGTCTTTTCACCCCTGAGAATTTATGATTCTAATATACACTTTGGTGTGAATATTAACTATTGTATGATAATGCTTTAGTCTTTGAACACATATAAAAACAACATATTACTGATTTACTCACAACTGAGTTTATGTAAGGGTTGTGTTGAGGTTCATTAAATATTGGAATGTTTTGTCAAGTAAAGGTATAACTCGTATTATCTGAAAGCCTTAAGCCCTAAAAAACCCCCTCAGTTTATTCTAAATAATCAAGGCGTGGGCCTAACCTGGATCAATTTCAGTGTGATCAGAATAGGTACATTTCAGCATGACCCATATCTCCTCTAACTATAACCATCATTCCAACTGGAAGAAGTCTGGATAAAGATATCTGTTACAAAGGGTGCTCCTCCTTTGCCCCTCTGCACAACTGATTGCATGAGGTGTGGACATTTGACCAAATCATACGTTGCAGTACTGAGAGGAAAAGCCAGTTAGCCTTGGTGTTGGCTCTAAGAGTTGGCATCACAGCCTCCTCTAGTTGAGTGCAAGCTAAAGTTATGAGGGAGCAGAAACCATGAGGAAGCAGAGGAAGTTCTCTGTGGAGACTGGAGTATAAAGATGAAAGGAGGTTGGAAGGTAAGACATCAAGCAGCCATAAGGTGTGCCCTAAAGAGCAGGTGAGTCGTAGGTACCCTTGACCTTCATTCCTTTTCAGCTGCGCTCCTGTAAGACCCTGCTGAACACTGTTTCCACGGTGTGACTGCTGCTCCAGGGCGCCTTACCTTTTGATGTGTATGTCTGTGTCCATGTACGTAAGAGAGAAAGAAAGCTTGAGTTGGTCTATATTCGTTGAAACCAAAGAACTGATAGTCTGAAAAGCCTGTTGAGTTGTGGTTATGGTTTTTCCTGCTGGGAACCAGTTTTACCAAACACATGGTCATATCTGGACTGTTTCTCCTGGTGTTGAAAACCGTGGCCCGTGTCCTTCTCTGGAAAACTTCACTGTTGGCTCAGTGTCCGAAAGGGGAGCTGGTGACCACAAGGGAACCTCACCAGCCTGAGTTTCTTCCAATGCCTGGATGGTCCCATCAGAAATGGGTGTGTTTGCTCTATTAAAATAAAAGCTAAATTATTGTTTCTTTGGAAAGCCCAAAATATTTAGCATTTTATATCCTCATTAGTCATAAAAACGTTTACCCCTCTTTTATTCTTACGGGGGAAGTTGAATCTATCTACGCTAACAGTAACTCAGTAAAAGGTAGCATGTTGAGTCAGTGCATCCAGACCAGTTGCATAGTCCTTGGTCTCTGAAGGCAGAACGCTGCATTTAAATATGACTTCTTGTCATACTTCATGTGTGACATTTGGCATCTCATGCTCCCTGGGTATCAGTTTCATCATTCGGTCAGTGCAATTTTGTCTTTTTTTTTTTTTTTGGAATTGTGACAGCAGTTATGTTGTATAATTATTAAATGAGTGAGCTCTGGAACCAGTATCCTAGCTTCAAATCCTGGCTCCTCTCTTGGTTAGCTGTGTGATCGTAGGCGACATATGTGCTGTATGTGGTGACTTTGTGTTTCAGCTTTTGCATCTGCAAAACTGAAGTAACAACGATACCTATTTATAGGCTGTCATGAGAGGTAAATATGTTAAAACATGTAAAGCACGGATACAAAGCCTCGTAGTGCCTGGCACGTAGCAAGAGCTCAGAAAAGTGTTTACAGTAAGTGTTTATTATCATAGAGTGCTTTGTAAATTCTACGGCACTGTACACATGTGGTGATGTTGAAACAAAGGTTTCTTGAGGCGCAGAATGATGTATTTTGAGTTAATCTTCAAAGCACCTACAATTGACGGCTCGCTAATGGTTGAGTCTGTAATCTCTCTCCTTATATAAAGACCAATTACGTAGAAATGGTCCAGAAATGAGCTCTCCTATGGGACTAAGCAGTTTTATGAAAAAGCTTTTATCACCATTGCCAGACTTGCAGGTAAGGAGAATGCATTCGTTTCTAGGGATTTTAACTTGGCACCTTTCATGGATGCTAAATTTACTCTGAAAAGAAAAAAGAAGAAAAAAAGCATCTGTTCTTCTTGTGCTGGCAGAGGTAGCAGAGAATGGTTCTCTTTGGCATCCTCTAATTTACTTAAGCTCTTTTTCTTCCCCCGGGCAGGTAAGTGGTGAGATAATTGATGAGGCTTTCTGGTTCCATGCACTTGGGTGTTTCTAAAGCAAGGGTGAAACGTGGAAATAAAATTTGTTTTAAAGTATAGTTTTTAAAAGAGAATAAGGCAGAACCTTCCAGAGGCTTTTTTTTAGTTATTGTCTTATTCTATGTAAATCTAATTCTTTTTACAGTGCTAAACAGATATTTTATATGACTTCGTGGTCAAATAGAGAATATCTTATAAGACCTCCTTTTGTGTGTCATACCTCTTCTGTCTTATTAGTGAGGCAGATAGCTTCTCAGTTGTTAGGAATAGGAGACCTCAATCAGTTGTAACGTTTCTCCTCTATCCCCGTGACGCAGAAATTTTTCTGTGTCATAAAAACTGGTGGATGGAGCAGTACTTACAAATACGTTTCCATGATCATTTATCTGCAGGCTTCATGGGATTCCTTTTACCAGAGTTTTCCTAAGAAGGCTGGAGCTGTTTTCTGTTTGTTTTGTTTTGTTGTTCTTTTGGTATTCTTTAAACTTTGCTCCTCTAAATGTGAACATCGACCAGCAGCATCGACGCCAGCATCACCTGGGAGGTTTCCAGAAATGCAACACTTTAGGCTCCACCCCGGACCTACTGAATCAGCGCCTGTATTTTCAAAACATATCCACACAATTCTTGTGCACATTAACATTTTGGAAACACGACGTTGAAACGTCAGAATTCCATTTTCCACAAGCTTTCAGGATGTGTCTCTTCAAGCCAGGATGATGGACTAGATCAGTATTTCCAAAATGAAATTTGAGAGTAGGTGTTGCAAGGAAAATGGCGTATTCGCTTTCTGTTTACTGCTGTCAAAAGTTACCATAAAAGTTGTGGCTTAAAACAGTGCAGAACAAGATAGATGAGCTCACGGTGCTAGAGGCCCAAGGCCAAGCGGGGCCTCGGGCGCCTAAAGCCAAGGTGTCCGCAGGGCTGCACTCCTTCTGGGCATTGGAATGAAGGAGCACTTGATTTCCTTGCAATTTCCAGATCCTGGAGGCTGACCCCATTCCTTGGCTTACGGCCCCCTTCCATCTTCACAGCCCGTAGTGTAGCATCTTCGAATCTCTCCCTAGCTCTTCTACTTCCCTCTTTCGCTTACAACGACCCAGTGATCACTGTGGGCCCACTAGATAATCCAGGAGCATCTCCCCACCTCAAAGTCAGTTGTCTAACTATCTTAATTCCATCTACACCCTTACATTTTCCTTGCCGTGTGATGTAACACAATCAGCATTTCTGGGATGTAAGGATTGGGCATCTTTGGGGTGTCATTATGCTGCCTACATAAATAGGATCTGTGAACTAGTAAATCTGGGCAACATTGATTAAACATAACTACGAAGGTATCTTTTACGCAGGACTCCTAAAAGGCTTTATTGTATTAAAATCACATCACGAAACACCAGGAGTGAGACATACTGTGCAAGAATCCCCAAATATATTTAGCCAAATGCTCTTTTATTCACATCTACGGGAGTGGGGCTTCATTTGGGAAATGTGGACCAGAGGAATTTCCCTCCTTCCTTTCCATGCTATCCAAGGATTAACCAGCACACAATGGAGCCCTGGGCTTGGCGATTTAGGACTGTTTTCGTCACCGGACCTAATCTCAAATTCTTTAATTGTAGGCAGGTTCCTTTACTTTTCTGTTTCAATTTTGGTTGGTTTATTGGGAAACCTATATTCACATCTTGAACCTACCACTTACTCTTTATATGGCCTTGACTTTCATCTCTCTAATTCCAAGTTCTGAGTTGTGGGAAATGTCAAGAACATGAGTCCTAGGGTCAGACAGCCTGGGTTAGATGCTAATGCTGTCACCCTACGACCTAGAAAAAAGGTCTTTTTCTTTAACCTCTTTGTGCTTCAGTTTTCACATCTGTTAAATGAAGGCAAGAGTGGTCTCAACCTCATAAAAATGTGAATTTAAATTAGATAGTGCACATGAAATGTGAAATACAAAGCTTAGCACACACTGAGTTCTCAATACAAGTTTGGATGAGGATTTTACTTTTCAGTTACTGTTATTAATAGAAAATAAACACAAACACCAAATTCATAGGCAAACAAGTAAATAGTCTAAGAAGAATGAGCCCCATGCTTCATGGGGCGATCTTGATTTAATGCATATGAAAGAGTACTTTTGACTCTCAAAAATCAGAAATAATTCAAAGTGAAGACTTAACTGTTAAATGCAAACTAACCAGTGAGAAGAGTTTGGAAAGGCATTTGGCTGGATGAGTTGAGTTTAAAGGTTTTAGGGCATTATTTGAAAGAAATGCTTTTATCAGGAGTGTCATTTCAGGGCTTCCCTGGTGGCGCAGTGGTTAAGAATCTGCCTGCCAATGCAGGGGACACGGGTTCGAGCCCTGGTCTGGGGAAGATCCCACATGCTGCGGAGCAACTAAGCCCGTGCACCACAACTACTGAGCCTGCGCTCTAGAGCCCATGAGCCACAGCTACTGAGTCCACGTGCCACAACTACTGAAGCCCGCATGCCTAGAGCCCGTGCTCCGCAACCAGAGAAGCCACTGAACTGAGAAACCCACGCACCGCAATGAAGAGTAGCCCCCACTCGCCACAACTAGAGAAAGCCCACGTGCAGCAACAAGGACCCAACACAGCCAAAAATAAATAAATTAAAAAAAATCATTTCAGATGAGTATCAACACACATGTAGCCTATTGGAGCCCAAATCACTGAAAGATTCTTCAAACTTCTACCCATGGATTTTTACTGGCAGTTAAAAACTTCACAAAGAAGAATTATTGACAACATAGAACACTTCAGCAGTTTTGTTTTTTTTTTAAAGAAATAACATGGAGTTCCTGACCTGATATTTTATTTTAAAATTCTAATAAAACCAATTTTATATGAAAGCTGATTCCAGCAACATATTAATCAAACCAATTCAGAAGATTAGATCTTGTAATTAAAAGTGCTCTCTATACCTTTGTAAAATGACAGTTCAAATATAACTGGAACTACAGTGTCAGTATCTTTCTGAGGAAGGAAAGCATAATAGAGAATCTTAATTTGTCTCTATAGCATCCTAATAACTCATTAAGTTGTGATAGAAAAATGAGCTTTGAAGGAAATTGAGGGAAACACACTAATTTCCCTAGGTTTAATTAGCTAAGTAGAAATCCCAATACTCATAAGCATAGATATACATAGTCACAAAATACTGATTACCAAAGTACCAGAGTAGTTGGCTTCAAGAGTGAGGAGTGTGTGTGTGGTGTTCACGTGTGATGTGTGCCTGTATAGTATGTGTGGGGTGTGTTTGTGATGTCTGTGCATGTCTGTGTGTGATGTGTGCGTTGTGTGTGGTGCACGTGCGTGATATGTGTTTGTGGTGTGTATGTGTGTGTGTGTGTGTACACGTGTGCTTTCTCTTGGATCTGCACGCTAGTGCAGAGGACTAATGCTAACAGTCAAACTGGACAGATATGTTTTAAAATATCAGTGCTGTATTACATAATTATAATAATAGGAGGGGCTCTGTCATCTGCTTTGAATAGGGAGATGCAGTTTGCGAAAGTTTTGACCAGGTGTATTTACAGGTTGTGACACCTTCTGCCTCTTTATTGCAATCTGTATTTAATCAAGTCTCAATAGAGCACTGCCTAGGGAACCTAGGGCTGGCTTTTCATGTCCAAACTCAGGTTTACTCCACCTGAGGCTTTGGGGCGTGACTGGTGTGAGGCGGTGCCTTGTGTTTTGATTTGCGTTTCTCTGGTGATTAGCGCTGTTGAGCATCTTTTCGTGTGCCTGTACACCTACTTTTGAAATCAGACTTAATTTACCTCCTGGCTAGTCTTGGGAAAATCACCTTCTCACCTTTTCTTCCATTTATGAAACAAAACTATTGTTTACCTTTGGTGCACTTAGCCTGTTTGACACTCAAAGTAAATCATTTTTTAACAACTCTTTCCTCTACATGACAAAAAAATTTTCAATAATAATCATGAAATGAAATGAATAATAAGAGTAATAATGGAAGAAATTCTAGCAGTAAAAATCTTACTTTGTTGCATTTCGTATGTCTGCATGCTTATAATAAAATAAATAAATATACAAATGAAAATTACAGTATAGAATAGAAAAACAGTAAGAGATGATATATTTTAAATACATTATCTTTTTTTTAAAAAAAGGGAAAATATTGTACCTCCATATTGTTTGGCCCATTGTAGTAACAAATAGCATCCCGGTTTCTGTCTGGAAGCTTTAACTTCTGCAAATTTGTCAACTATTTTTGTAAAAACTGATCTTTGCATACGCCTGTTCAGTAGACACCTTAGCCAGATTTGTTCATCTATATTTGTTCAAAGTTGATCAAAGAGCACTTTTTATTAATTTTATTTCAAAAAGTTTTTTTTCCCCACAAGAAGCAATGGATATACAGATAGTAAAACTCTTAAAGATAACCATAAAATTCAAAATTCATGAAATTCCCATTTCATCAGAGATTCCCGAAATTGCCAGAACACTGATATCTTCGTTTCTTTGAGATTAGTTTTTCCAATGTCTCCACATTTGGAGATATTTCCTTAAAATACCTTTGTGAAAAATTAATCGTAAACATCTATCATATTTTGTAAGACCGTCTGAATTTTCTGTTTCTGTAAAATTATGTAAAATGGTGACCGATACCAGTTATTGCCATTAATCCATTGCTTTAGAACAGTTAACAGAACGGAAGTATGTATTGCAGTGTTTCTTCGTCTTTACAATCACTGTGATGTGATTGATAATTGCAAATGTACTGTTTAAGAATATGCAATATTAGAGGAGTTGGAGGCAAGAGCTACGCCTGCTGTGAGCTTGGATTATCCCTAACTGTAATGAACTTACTCTTGAAATGAATATATGTTAAGTGAATCTGCGTATATCAGGAGCCAGCTGCATTATTTGGGATTCTCTGAGCTCTGTTACAAGTAGAATACAATGTTTGTTAAAGAATAAGTGATAAAAATGGTGATCATTTGGAGCTTATGTATATATTATCAAAACAATAGTCACTGCAACTGTTTAGAACTTAGACCAGGGGTCAGTAAACTTTGATGTATGGGTTACATTTTTTCAGCTGCCTATTGTTATAAATAATTTTTTAAATGACCATTTTTTACACATCTTAGTTGGCTGCTGTCAGGCTGCAACAGAGTTGAGTAGCTGCCACAGAGATCACGTGACCTACAAAGTCTGAAATATTTACTCTCTGACCCTTTACAGATCCTGACTCCCATCAACTAAAATTTTTTGGAGTGGAGCGTTTTTTCCTGCCGTTGTTTAGAATGACTAGCCTATGGTTGTAATAAAAAGCAGAAAACCTGTAACTTCTTTTTAAAATCCCCTACAGATGGCGCATCTTTCGTTGCCTGATCATGTGCACCACCCCATTGCGTATGCCTCTGATTCAACCTGTAGTGTTTTTGTGTTATTTTATTGAATGAAGGTCATCCATGAGCACCTTCATTCAGTTGGGTCTAGTGCATAGTAAACCTCCCATGCTTCTTAGTGTGCTTTCCCTTCCAAAAGCACACAACCATAAATTATACGGGGAGATAGTCCACAAACATACAGGTAGTACACTCTAGGTAAAATGTTGTAAGGGGCAGCGAGCATATACTTTACAACATCCAGGTAAATCCCTGTGTCCCAGAGGACCAGGCAGAACTGAGTGTATATTCTACGACTGCCGAAATTTTAGACGCCTCTAACTTCCACACAGTCCACTGCTTTTTAAGATTTCGGTGTGATGTCAACCTCCCCCCACCTTTTTTTTTTTTTTTTTTTTTTCCTGCGGTACGCGGGCCTCTCACTGTTGTGGCCTCTCCCGTTGCGGAGCACAGGCTCCGGACACGCAGGCTCAGCGGCCATGGCTCACGGGCCCAGCCGCTCCGCGGCACGTGGGATCTTCCCGGACCGGGGCACGAACGCACGTCCCCTGCATCAACAGGCGGACTCTCAACCACTGCGCCACCAGGGAAGCCCCAACCTCCCCCTTTTTAATTTTTATTTTATATTGGACTACAGTTGATTTACAGTGCTGTGTTAGTTTCAGGTATACAGCAAGGTGATTCAGTTATACGTATATCCTTTTTCAAATTCTTTTCCCATTTAGGTTATTACAGAATATTGAGCAGAGTTGCATGTGGTATACAGTGGGTCATTGTTGGTTATCTGTTTTAAACAGTATTGTGCATATGTCAATTCCAACCCCTTTTGATAAGACAGCTCACACTTTGGTCTGAGAGGAATACAGGATTCTTGATTTTTTTTTTTTTTTAATGCCTTGTCACCTTCTATTTACCATCTTTCCTTATGGAATTTTCTTCTTCCCATTTATCTTAGAGTAATTCCTGAAGCCCATCAGTGATTTTAGTGTGTATACAGCATTTGGAGCTTAAGTCTGTGCAATGTCATTAGCAGGTAACGTGGGTTGAATTCACGCCATATATGAATATGTGGCTTTGGCCAAAAAGTTCGTTCGGGGTTTCCATGACATGGTACGGACAACCCAAACGAATTTTTTGGCCAACCTAGTAGAAACTCTCTTTAGATGTGGATGATGGTGTGCATTCATTTGATTCTTTTAATTCACAACACTGTCAAAAGGTAGCAATCCAGATCTGATCCTAGTCTCTAATTAAGGTATTTGAATGACACAAACCGTGTACCTTCCGCTCTAGGGAGGGAAATTTTCCAGAGCTAGCTTAACGCTCGGAGCTCACATCATCACAAAGGTGGTTGCTCGGTTCAACCTAAATTAAAGCCCATATTCATTTTTACAAGATTACGTGCATTTTCTTAATATTTTGCGTTAAACGTTTAACATCTGGTTGATTAGACTTATCTTGTGTAATCACATTTCAAGATGTAATTTGGCATTGTTGGGACAATCGTTAAACTTGAGGCTTGTGTGATTGCTGCCTATTATACTCTGGGTAGAAAAATTCATTATCTTCCCTTGTGGGTGTTGCTGGGGCGCTAACCTGCACCTCTGTTTACCAGAAGCAATCCAATTGCAGGCTCAGTTGCTTCGAAAGCATGGGTTTTATTTTTATGCAACATCGACTTCTCATTAATTTTTATTTCATTTATTCAGTTTCAGTAACCCTTTGCATATGCAATGACAGGTGACTATGATGCCCTATCCTCTCTTATTCTTTTTTTCTCCCTTTTGTTAACCAAAACATAAAGCATTCAAACCTGCCCATGGTTTATTTAATCATTCATGTCTCTGCCTAGGATTTGAGGATATCTGCATTCATGTCTCTTCCTTTCTTCTCGCTTATATTGAGGTCATTAAAGGTGTGATTTTATTTATTCCTTTTTTTATATAAATTTATGTATTTATTTCTGGCTGCATTGGGTCTTCGTTGCTGCACGCGGGCTTTCTCTAGTTGCGGCGAGCGGGGGCTACTCTTCGTTGCGCTGCAGAGGCTTCTCATTGAGGTGGCTTCTCTTTGTTGCGGAGCACGGGCTCTAGGCATGCAGGCTTCAGTAGCTGTGGCACGCGGGCTTCAGTATTTGTGGCACGTGGGCTTAGTAGTTGTGGCACGCGGGCTCAGTACTTGTGGCTTGTGGGCTCTAGAGTGCAGGCTCAGTAGTTGTGGTGCACAGGCTTAGTTACTCCGTGGCATGTGGGATCCTCCCGGAACAGGGCTCAAACCCGTGTCCCTTGCATTGGCAGGCGGATTCCTAACCACTGCGCCACCAGGGAAGTCCTGTTCCTCTTTTGAATATACTCTGGGTTTAAGGATGAAAAATCTTTCATTTCTATTATCAAATCACAATAAAAATGAATAGGTCACAAACGGCACGTATATTTGCAAATACACTGAGGAAAAAATGTCATCCTGGTTTAATACGAACAGCCTCTTCTTAGAACAGGACTTCAGCTTTATCTGGTGCAGCTTTGAGTAAAACTTGGGAGATGGTTGAAGGATCTGTTTCCCGATTCCTGGATAGAAGGCTTGCACCCCATCTAAACCAGCGGGGTTGATAATATGGAAGGAGGTGAATGAGATTATTTCAGAACAGTCTTGTCAATAAGCCCACATCTCATTTGCAAATGATACACTGACGTGTCTGGAGCGATTTACAGCAGTAAATTCTTCGAAGTCTTAAGTGACGTAAGAATTCAGGAAGTATTGATTTCCCAAACTCGCTGGCCTGGTGTGTGGCTCGAGTTCTTGTGGGAATATGCTCTAAAGGAAACAGAAGAAGTGTGAGCGAGATCTCTCCAAGGGCAGACCAGTAAATTGGAGCATGGAGGAACCCACTTAACATGTCTTACTCTGTCCAAGACCCTTGGACAACTCAATGAACTCTTCACTCCTTTACTGTTAACCGCTCAGTCATCTCCTGGGACGTGGGAAGCATTTATACAAAGCCACCCGATTTAGTCACATAGATGAAGACCGTGTTGTGATCCAGCATCTTGCTTTATCTCTTGTGCTTAAGGAAGTGTTATATGTTAATCCCCATAAAATAGATAACCAACAAGGACCTACTGTATAGCACAGGGAACTGTATTCAATATTTTGTAATAACCTATAAGGGAAAAGAATCGGAATCCCTTCGCCATACAATTGAAATTAACACAACATTGTAAATCAATTATACTTCAATCAAAACAAGAGAAGTGTCATGTGACTGTAAAGCCTTAAACACTACACTCTTCACCGAGGGAGGGGAAGAAATCCCTCTGAGCGTGTGAAAAATGGTGAGGGTGAGATATTTCTAAAGCCATTAAATGCAGAATTCATTTGTTTCCACTTCTTTGATTTGAGACATACACGCTGATAAATAGCAAGGTTCCTTTAACAATGATAAATGCTCACATTCTTTAAAAATGGCTTTTATTGATATGTGTACTCTTTCAAGTCTCAAGAGAACAATATTTTGCTGCAGTACTGATCTATCTTAGCAGAGACACTAAGGGGAGGTGGGGAACGAGCTGCAGAAAAAGATGCTGAAAATAGCACAATTCTAAAAATTCAGTGTAATTTCTCTTTTAGCAGAGGTCACAGTTTCAATGACAGCAGGTCATATGAGAGAAGTCTGATTTTGATATCCAGTATTGTAAACTGTTATTCAAATTGATAGTGTTAATCGTATGAAAGGGATGCTTTCTTTATATTTTTTATAAAGTTGAATTCTATGTGTTTAAACATTCCATCAACCGTGCTGAATGTGCCTTGAGATCTGAGTGCAATTATCCCTTTTCCATTGACAGGATGAAGACTCAATTATTTTTATCCTCTAAGGATATACAAAGAGAGAGATGTTTGTTTTTTGAAGGGGTTGAGTTCAAAATCTCTGGCACTGATTCATTAAATGAAAAGATACTATTATAAAAGAGTTAACAAAAATGTTCACTGTTTAGAAAAGTTTGATGGCCTAGAAGGTCATAGGAGTTTTAAGCATTCCATTTATGCTGGTTTATTGATTCATTGAGAGAAATGTGGTGGAGGAAAGAGTAAGGGTGGGATGTGGGGGGAACCTCATCAGAATCCTCAGAGCTGATGAGGAAACAGCTCTGGACTGAGGGTCAGTTGTTTTCAATTTGTGTCCTGGCATGTGTTGGTGTTGGACAAATCAATTTAACCTCCAAGCTTCTGTCCTCTCATCTATAAAATGAATGAGTACCTCACCTTTCCCCGTCTCCTTTAGTACTTGGTGGTGTTCAGATAAGGTTGCCAAAGGAGAAGGCGGAGGGATAAATCAGGAATTTGGGATTAACATAAACACACTACTATATATAAAATAGGTACCCAACAAGTACCTACTGTATAGCACAGGGAACTATACTCAATATTTTGTAATAACCTATAAGGGAAAATAAGCTGAAAAAGAATATATATATATATGTCACTTTGCTGTACACTTGAAACTTAACCCAACATTATAAATCAACTATACTTCAATAAAAAAAAAGAATGGAGGAATTAAAAAGTCTTTGGAACCAATAAAGGGAGTCCTTATGGGGGAAAGGTATTACTTTAGTGAAACCAAAGAGGAATGGCATAAATCACTTACTAATTTATTCAGGAGAACTAGTAGTGTGGAGATTATTTTTTAAATTAGTATAGTACTGCAAGAAATGCATACACAGATTACTAGGGAATTCACAAAGGTAAGAGCATATCTTTAGAACCACTGCCTTAGAAATGTAATGAAATATTAAAAAGGTTCCTCCCTCTACATGTATATATACACACACATATATATGTATATATATGTATATATATGCCTGCCCTAAACTCCCACTGAAGTTGAATTCTCTGGATGGATTCCCACACAGACATGCTATCCAATTATCCCCTAATTTTCAAGAATGTAAAAATGAGTGGTGATATGTACATGTATAACTGATTATAGCAGAAACTAGCACCACATTGTAAGTCAACTATACTCCAATAAAAAAATTTTTAAAAAAGATCACACACAAAAAATCTAAAAAAATAAAATGAATCCTAAAATCAACTTGCTCCATTTCACCCCCACACAGCCAAGTGGTAACTTGACTAAATGCAAACAGTGGTTTGGCAAAAGCGGTCATGTTTGAGTTCCTGAGTTGGCCTCCTTTTCACTGTCCGGGGATGCACAGTGGTCCATCCTTACAGAGTCGCCGCTTGGAGACACAGTCGCTTCTGACGGCCGAGGCTGCTCAAGCCACAGGGAAAACCGGTGACTGTAAAACGTCAGGCAGTTTCTCAGTTCTTGTTCAGGGAGAGGAACAGCTCGCCTTCCAAAGGCTTCTTGAATCAGGGCATGTTCTTGATTAACCCGCTCGCGACCTGCCAAGTCACCAGCTGCCGAGAATAACTTGATGTTTCGTGCTGGGATTTTGGTTGTAGGCAAAACTCGGAGCATCTTCAGAGGCCATCACAGTTTTGAAAGAGAATCAAGAGGGAAAGCTGTCTTATTAGCGTGTATCCCCTTGAGAGTGAATAGGCTGTTTTTCTTTTATGTTCATTTCTTTATCCCTAGCAACTAAAAGAATGCTTGAGACATGCCAGATGCTAAGTGAATTTTCTGTTTAATGAATGAATGCGTGGATGTAAAATGGCAAAGGGGGTAACTCAGGGTGTAACATCACCAGCTGAGAGAGGATGAAATCAGAAATTTAAGAAGAAAAAACGTGTTAATTTCAGAGCCTCGGCTCTGATGCTGAGTTGGCCGTCACCTTCCCTTTCCAGACCATTGTCAGCATCTTTAAAATCAGAGGGTGGGACTAAGTGTGCTTTCATTTCTTAGGTTCTCAGATCAAGCCAGCTAGAATACGCATGGCTCTGTTCAAGATTGCTTTAAATCTCAATGTCTCCCAAAGTAAGATGCAAATTCTTCTCAGGCACAGTGATGCCCCTGAAATTGCTGAACATATTTAAGTGAGATGTGAAGTCTAACATTTCTTGGCTGAAAGATATGATGGATTAACCTTTCAGTAACCTGTCCAGACAGCACATGAGTTCTACTCTTAGTGAGAGACATAGTGCCTCCTGGCAGGGACAGAGGAGAACGTTTTTCATCCAAGCATATAGTTTCTTACGGTTTTTGTCTCATAAAGTCTCGTGCAATGCAACCCCAGCCCCATCGGTCTAACCACTGCTTTTTAGTACACGTTGCTATAGGCAGGCTCATCTCTGCAAGCTCCCCTAAATGCTCTTTCCAGTCTGGCTCCTGAGCATTTCCTTCGAGAGTCCATCTGCCCTTGCTTCCGGCCTCCCTGCTTTCTATCCTCTTCCCTCTCAATCTGGAAAGGAATATGCGTATGTGAAAGATTATGCAGCCAGTTAGGGACTAAGAAAAATCAAAAACCCTGAGCCTGTAATTCTCAGGCTTCCAACAAATGTGCCTCAATCACCAAAATCTTTGCCCTCCTCTCCTCTGACCCTGGGTACCTTTTCCCACGTCCATGTGGCTACTTACCCTCTTCCACTTTGTCTCCCTCTCCTCCCGCAGCTATCTTGCCCACAGATACCTGCAGGTGCCAATCGGTTGCTTTTTCCCAGCATCTCCCAACACTGCAGTTGTGATTCCTGGCCTTTTTTCTGCATTGTACATTTCTTCGAAAGTTTACACTGTCCGGAATTTTCTCTCCCCTTTATAATGGGCTGGAAATTCTTTAAAGGCAAGGATAAGTTAGGATTGTGTTCAATTGCAAATAACAGAAAACTGAATGCTAGTAGTCAAATAAAAGCATGGTTTGTTTTCTCACATATCAGGAAGTTCAGAGGTAAGTGGCTGCTGGCACTATTGCTTCTGCTTAACGATGCATAACGTCAGGGACTCTAGTTCTTTCTTTCTGGTTTCCTATTTTCAGAGTGTTTTTCTTCCTCATTTGCCTTGTGGCTGGATGGTGTCAAGAGGACAGTAAGAGCTCTAGACATAGCATCTAAAGGCTGGAGCAAGAGGGATGCCAGCCTCTTTCTTTCCCTCTCTCCTTTCCAAAACGAGCAAGATTTTCCAGAACTGTCTCCAGCAACCCCTACCGGTTTCATGGATATCATGGTCATTTCTACCTTAAAAAGAGGCTGGGAGATTCGGGAGTAGAACTGCCCCCTCGATCTGTGATAGGCTGTTGCTTGGGACCAGACATCTCTCCACCCTGAGCAAAACCAGGAATCTGTTAGCCAAGAAGGAAGGGAGGGCTGGGCAATCGTATCCGTAACGACTTTTCCAGTTTGACTTCTGTCTTCCCCCCATTAAGTATCCTTCCACTGACCCCCTACACAGATGTGAAACATCCCATCTGAGACTAAACTTCTTCCCTCACGCTTTTGGTGATTCCTCTAACAAGATGTGTTAGGTACGTCTTTATCTGCTTCTATGACGTCTGTCACCCTCTCCCTGTAATTTGTGAGCTATATTTTGAAAGAAAAAAATCCTTCTACTCCGCTGTCATTAAATTTGTGATTTGGGGTGAGTTACTTCGGAGTGCCTCTGTTTCCACCTGTCCAAGTGGGAATGTTAGCAAAGCTGCCTCATGGGGTTATATAACTAATGAATATGATATAAAGCATTTAGGATGGAATCTGACACATACACAGAACTTAGTGAGTGTCAGTCTTTCTCCTGTGATTAATATCATCACTATCAAACCCTCCAGACCTCAGTTGCCCCGTCTGTAATGGAGAATGGAACACAGTCATTTCTAAGACTCTTTTTACTGCCCTCATATATTCCTTCAGGAAAAAAAAAAAAAAAAAATTCCTAGAGAGCCTTTCACATAGTAGAGTCTCGATAAATATTTGCTAACGTGAATTGGCATATCTAACGTGAATTGGCATATCTAACGTGAATTGGCATATCTAAATCATAGACCAGATCATCAGAGAGAGTGTATCATGTGTAAACTCTGACAGAACTGAGCTGCAAACTTTAAATGCTTTCCTAAAAGAATCCATAATCATTTGGGAGAGAAGAGTATTTTTAATGGAAACACTCTGTGGCCTGATTCCTGAAGTTTCTCTTGCCGTTATAGATTGCTCGCTACCACAGACAGACAGAAAACTGACCAGTTCTCAGCTCCAAATTGAAAAGCAGATTGATTTCTGACATGCTGAAATTCTTTCCATCACCTCAGTGGCTTGTATGTCCTCAGGCTGCTGACAGTGGGCTTTTTCAGTCAAAGCTGACGTGTTATGAACGGAGTTGTCCTGTGACATGCGTCGACTTGCAACACGTACGATGATACCGTCCAACTTTTCCTACGTGTTTGTGCCCCATAGAAATGCAAGGCCTCGTCGTCAGTTGCGATGCCAGCTGCCGCTGCCGAATTCCAATTAGTCTTCCCACACAAAAGAAATGCACCTCAAAAGTTAGGTTCTTAAGCTCGTGGTGTTGAACCAATATTTTCTCAAATGTAGGTGGCTCAGGTGCTGAGGTGACTAAATAACATCAGGTATGTAACAGTGTGCGCGCTGAATCCACTCTGAGGGCCTAAGCTAGAACACGAACCATAGAAAGCTTGCATTCAACAGGGCAGTAGCTTGAGATGAAAAAATTGGTTACACGTTAGAAGAGCTGAGTGTGGCGTGCTGAGTTATCACCATGATTGAGAAATAAGCTAACTGACATCTGAACACGAGGTGTGTGTGTGCAGGTGTGTGGACCACTTCATTCCTTGCTGGCAGACACACAAGACCTGGATTATTGTCTCACAATGGCCCATTTCTGGCATGACATGCTTGGTCTGAATTGAATGCCTGGTCAAAGTCACCTGTGTGCAATATACGTACACTTATCTACCTGCCACATTCTCCTTTGGGTCTGAGGCAAATGAAATGACTGTCTCTCCAGCAGGTACCTCTCAAGCCTTCCAGGAGAAAAAGACCAAAACAGCACGTTTCTCTCTCATCCTTTGTTTTTCAGTCTTCTTTCCTTCTTACATTTTAGCTTTATGAACGTGACCATTCTTGTTACCCTGTTGACAGCTAGTTTCTTTCTTCCGTTGAGTTGTTCGATTTTGCTCACCTGCGGGCAGTTCTGGGACACGGTGAGCATCTCGATTCTGCAGTCACAAAACTCCACACATCGGTTCCCCCAGCACGCGCTGGCTGAGCCCGAAACCCACAAGCGCAGGCCGCCCCTCCACTAATTGTGTCGCCAAATGGAGTTCGCTCTCATTTGCTTAACCACTCAGTTGTAATTGAATCCTGATGAGAAGCTGGGTTTCCATCCAGAATTATTCCCCTTCTCCTGCTGAGAAGGTGGTAAAGTGGCCATTTCTTCCCCACAGCAGCCCTAGAACAGTTTGCAGATGGCTTCATCCCTTTATCCTCCCTGATGTTTTCCAGCCTTGGAGCGATTATGGCCTTGAGACTGTAGGCGCCATTCCCAAGGGATATTTCTCCTGTTGCTCTCTGTCTGCATCGCTGGAAACCTTATAACAAAGCATAATGATGCATCCCTTCCTTCTTTCTCCCTATCTCACCATCCTAAGAGTGCCCTAAAAATGTTTGGCTGGAATATCCATGCCTAAGTTCTACTTTTACCTAAATTGGCTACAACCAATTTGGAGATACCCAAGTGAATATTTCTCGAAATCTGATCTCCTGGCCACCTGCAGCAGTATCACCTAGAGCAGTGCTCTCAAAATATGGTCCCCTGACCTACATCTGCATCACCTGGAAATTTGTTAGAAATGCAGATTCATAGCCCTCACCCAAACCTACTGAATGAGAATTTCTGGAGGGGCGGACCAGAAATACGTGTTTTGAAACAACTCCTCCAGGTGAATGAATGCATGAGAACCACTGAGTTAAAGCTCTTGTTAAAAATTCAGATTCCTGGGCCTGCTCCACTACTTACTAAATAAGAATTCGTTACAGATAAGACCCAGAAAGGTAGGTAGGTATAGGTAGATTAGATAGATAGGTAGATGTGTGTGTGTGTGTGTGTGTGTTTGTGTGCGCGTATTTAAATTTTATCTTGAAATAATTTTAGATTACAGAAGAGTTACAAAGATAGAATTCCTATATACCCATCTTCGATTTTCCCCAAATGTTAATACTTTAAATAACTAGTGTACATTTATCAAAATTGAGAAATTAACAATGTAAAAATAGTCTTAACTACAGACTTTATTCACATTTCACCAGTTTTTACATGAATGTCTTTTTGCTGTCCAAGGATCCAATGCAGTTTTCAGTTTCTCAGTCTTTTATTTCATGATCTTGACAGTTTTGAAAAGTACAAGTCAGGTATTTTGTAGAATGTCCCTTAATTTGAATTTTTTTCTGACGTTTTCTCATGAGCAGATGAAGATTAAGGTTATGGGTTTGGGGGCTTCCCTGGTGGCGCAGTGGTTGGGAGTCCGCCTGCCGATGCGGGGGACGCGGGTTCGTGCCCCGGTCCGGGAAGATCCCACATGCCGCGGAGCGGCTGGGCCCGTGGGCCATGGCCGCTGGGCCTGCGCGTCCGGAGCCTGTGCTCCGCAACGGGAGAGGCCCGCATACCGCAAAAAAAAAAAAAAAAAAAGGTTATGGGTTTGGGGCAGAGTAAAATACAAATGGGGGTCACCCTTATCATCACATCATATCAGGGGGCACATTAAATCAACGTGACTTAGCACTAGTGATGTTAACTTAGTGGTCCAGTTAGAGTCTGCTGAGTTTATCCACTGTTTAGTTATTCTTTTTCCTTTTCCATATTCTTAAGCTAGGCACTAAGTCCAGACAACGCTTAAGGGCAAAACAATTAGTCTCTACCTCTTCAAAGGAAGAATATCAAAGAAGTTGTAGGCATATGTTTAAACCACCAGAATAATTAGTAAATATTTGGGGTGAGATTCTTTTAAGTCACATAAATGTTCAGTGTCTCTTTATAATTTCCCACATGCATTTTAGCATTCCTCAGTGGGCCTTGCCTGCAGCAGTTTTTCCTCTAATGTTCTAAGGGTAATATTCCATGTCACTCATTCCTTCAAAATTTATTAGTTGGGATTGTTCTGTGAGTAGGATTCAGTCCATCTTTCCTATTTGTTGATTATTTTGGTCACTTATTTGTTAATAGTATGGATTCCTGAGTATGTATTGTGTGTATTCTTGGATAGTCATTCAGTACCATCATTATTTATTTTGTTGCTAATATTATCCTAGCTTTGTTCATTGCGAGCTCTTTTAGGTTGGCTCCTACGTCCTTCTGACATCCCCCCTTCCATTTTTTTTTTTTCTTTTGTGGACTTCTTGCTTCCTGACATGACAAGTTGATCCAGACTTGTCTTGCATGTGCTTTGCCCCAACTTCGGAATCACCCATTTCTCCAAAGAGACCTGGTTCTTTTTGTTGAAAGATGGTATTTCAAAACCAGTCTGGTCACTAGATGTTGCATTGGAGTGTCACTACTTCTAGACTCTCTCAGTGGATAGTGGTAGGGTACCTATGTATGTATGTATGCTAGCCCACACATGCATGTACGTATGTATAAGATAACGCACGCATGCAAGCGTCCCACTCTAAGCTGTGAGTTTACGCTACGTCTGACTCCGCCTCACGCCGCTTGTTCCATTCTAGCCACATTCTCTTGTTTGCGTTTAAATTCTTTACCTAACTCTGAGAAACCTGGTTCCCATTACATACAATTTCTTTCTTGTTTTGTTTGACTCCAGTATGGGTAGCAGTTCCAGCACTGCTAACTTGTATCCCTGTGGAAAATTTACAAATGAGAGTACCATTTTATGTGCTGTTCTTCTTGTCTTTATTCTTAGAGTTTCCAGTCATACACTATTTTTAAGAGTTACTTAGGACAGCTCCTTTCCTATTCATCCCCTTCAGTGAAATTCTCTGATACATTTATGATGCAGTTCATTTGTCACAGTCTGCATTCCATTTTAGGATCCCCTAACTTCTTGGTTGATTTTGCTTACAGTAGAGTCCAGTTGTTGTGACGCGTTGTTCTTAGGGTTTGGGCAAGTGCCTGGAGTCATGTTTCTACATCACAGTACCATACAGAACATTTCCACTGCCCCCAAGTGCCCTTGTGCAGTCCCTTTGTAGTCAACCCCTTCTCTCTCTCCTATAACCACTGGCATCCACTGATCTACTTTCCACCCCTATGGTTTTGCTTTTTCCTAGAATGTCATATGAATGAATTATATAATATGTAATATTTTGGGTTTAACTTTTTCACTTAGCAAAATGCATTTAAGATTCATTCACGTTCTTCCAAGAATCAATAGTTCCCTTTTGTTATTGAGTAGTATCCTATTGCCTGGGTAGACCACGGTTAGTTTATCCATTCACCTGTTGACACATGTCTTAGTTGTTTCCAGTTTTAGTGTTTATGAATGAAGTTTCTATAAACATCTACGAGCACACTTGTGTGAACATAACTTTTCAATTCACTTGGATAAACAGCTAGGATTGGAACTACTGCTTGATATGTTAACTCTATATTTAACATTTTGGAAATGCCAAACTATTTTCCAAACTGGTTGTACCATTGTGCATTTCCACCAGCAATGAATGAGATCCTATTGCTCTGCACCTTCTCTAGTATTTGGTATTGTTAGTATTTTTTAAAAGCTATTTTAATAGGTGTTTAGTTTTTATTTATTTATCATTGTGGCTTTTTCTGCTTTTTGGGGGGAGGAGTTGTTTAGCTCTTCTTTCTTTTTTTTTTTTTCTTTTTTTTTTTTTTGTGGTACGCGGGCCTCTCACTGTTGTGGCCTCTCCCGTTGTGGAGCACAGGCTCCAGACGCGCAGGCTCAGCGGCCATGGCTCACGGGCCCAGCCGCTCCACGGCATGTGGGATCTTCCCACCTGCATCAGCAGGTGGACTCTCAACTACTGCGCCACCAGGGAAGCCCCTCTCTTATTTCTTAAAGTAGTTTAGGTTGCTGATTTTGTCTGTTTCTTCTTTCCGAACATAAGCATTTAATGATATCTATTTCTGTATAAACATCAGTTTAGCTGTAATCTATATATTTTGAGATGTTGCCGTTTCATTTTCATTTAGTTAGAAATACTTTTAAATTTCCCTTGACACCTCCTCTTTGACACGTGGGTAGATGTGTGTTGTTTAATTTCCAAGTTAATTTAGATGTATGTTGTTTAATTTCCAAGTGTTCGGAGATTTTCCTCTTTTCTTTCTGTTATTGATTTTCAGTTTGATTCTGTTATTGTCTGAGAGCATAATGTTCTTTTGAATTTAAGGGTTTTTTTTCTCTTTTATGACCCAGAAGATGGTCTAGCTTAATGAATGTTCCATTTCCCACTTGAAAAGAATGTCTACTCTTCTGTTGTCCTGGGGATCGCTCTGTAAATGTCAGTTAGGTCAAGTTGGTTGATAGTGTCGCTGGACTTCTATACTTTATAGAAGGACCACCGGTGATTTCAAGCACATTGAAGGTTGAGAGCCACTTAGAGAGAGCTGACACTGATTGGGATTAAGATGTAATGGAGGGGGCTTCCCTGGTGGCGCAGTGGTTGAGAGTCCGCCTGCCGATGCAGGGGACATGGGTTAGTGCCCCGGTCCGGGAAGATCCCACATGCCGTGGAGCGGCTGGGCCCGTGAGCCATGGCCGCTGAGCCTGCACATCTGGAGCCTGTGCTCCGCAGCGGGAGAGGCCACAACAGTGAGAGGTCCGCGTGCCACAAAAACTAACCAAACAAACAGACAAACAAAAAAAGATGTAATGGAGGTTCACTTTTGGATTAGAGTTTATACTTTTCTATGCTTATGGAAGCCTAGTAGCTTCCACGCAGTTGTCGATGCTCTGGGTATAAGCTTGTTAATTATGGGTATCTCCACATTACAAAAAGAACAAGGTTTTCCTCTTGTCTCTGCCCCTAGGTCTTCTGCCCATTGGATGACCTTTGGGGCCTTTCCTACAAATAATCCTCTCTACCTCTTTTGTCTATGCAAGCCTTTCTTAAGTTGTGTTTCATAAAACAAACAAACAAACAAAAACCACTAGATCCAGGAGCTGCTACTAAGCAGGTGTTGAGTAGTGGAGAGGGTATCAGTTGCTTGCTAAACTGCTGCATGTTCCCCTGTCTTGATATTCATAAGCCAGTTAATACCATAATGGTCCTGAGAAGTCTGGAGTAAACACATTTATTTTTCTGTTTAATCCCCTTTTCTATTAACATGAAATGGGCAATGCTAACCACCTTATAAGGATTTTTAAGATCAGATAACATACATAGAACACACATTTGTAGGTTGGGCACATAGTATGTGGTCAATAAAAATTTATTCCTCTGATCTATAATAGTTGATCTTGTTCTTGTTGTTTTATTTTTAGATTTACTCCATTGGCTGTGAGCTTGAAAAGTTGGAACGGGTATAAAGGGGAAAGAATTATGAGAATGCAAACACCAGAAAAGCAATAGACGTTGACATGAGTTTTACCTGTTCAAGTACTTTTATACTGTAGTTGACTGTGGTTTTCTTGTAGTGTCTTACATTCATTTTAAAGCCCTCCCATCCAGTTTGTCTACCTAAACCTACCTCTCCAGAATGAGTATCACTGGTACTCCTGTGCATACAAGTGCATTACTAAGAAAATGAGGCTGTGCCTTACCATGGAAGGTGCACCAGGTATGAACTCAGCATAATATCCCCAGCCTTCCTCATTCAGCAAATCACCAAGGACGTGCTATGCACTCAGAATTTGCAAGTTCCTCCTCCCCGTCTACTTTCCCTGGTTTGTTTGGTATCTCTGCGAGAACTTTATTGATACTCTGCTTTCTTGTCTTACACAGGTGGGCTCTGCATTGCCCAGTCCGTGAGAATCCCCCAAGAACGCAAAGACAGGACCATTGACTTCGATAAAATTATCAAACAGCTCCTGGACACACCTAACTCCAGGGCTGTCGTGATTTTTGCCAACGATGAGGATATCAAGTAAGGCTGACTGGTGAAATTCGTTAATATGCATGTTGCAATTTAGGAGACAGAAAGATCAGGATCCTGGCAGACAAAGGGGAAAAGATAGCACAGAATCAAATCGATAATTACATGGTGGCAAAGTCTGTTCGTGCTTTCTACCCCACAGAAGTAATTAGAGCGAACCGTGGAAGCAGCGGCATGTTTCTGTCATATATTTCCCCCCATTAGCTAAAAAATTGTATTCAATTACTTGTAAAAAGAGAAAACCCCTGGACTTTCTGAAGGTTCTTTTACTAAATAATATATCCACGTGTAACAGACTTTTATCTAGAGTGGTTCTTCTTAATGTAAAACTGCCTTATATTTCTGGCCGTATTACTCCTGCTTTGGACTTCATGTGTTCAAAACCAAGCTTGTCATATTTCTACATTCTCCAATCCACCTGTCGTCTTTTTCTTTACCTTGATCCTCCTTGGTATCACCAATCGGATTGTTAATTTTGACTTTCCTTTTTAGCTCATTCCTTGGCCAAGCCATGGAGGGCTAACCTTTGAAATGTTTCTAGAACACAAATAGGCCCTGTTTCCATTTCTGACCACTGCCACCTCGGTTGGTCCACAATCCTTATCATTTTTAGAACAAACAGTAATTACACCTGATTTAAAATATCAAAAAATGTTAAAAAAATCTAGATTAAAAAAAAAAGATGCATTCATCCTGTCCCGTAGCTAACAACTTCTCCTTTCCAGATGCTATAGCTAATAACCAGTGTCTTGTATATTTTTCTAGGGACAGTGTGTATATTTTTACACAAATGGTAGAACACTATTGATCTCCCCCCTGCTCGCCTTCACTCACTCTTTTTTCGTGGAAGTCTCTGGATGTCAGTACCTATAGATCTATTCAGTCTTCTCAACAGCCATGCAGAATTGCATTTTATATATTTCCTGTCATTTATCTAGCTGCTCCCTTCCTGATTGACATTTAAGTTTGATTACAGACTTTTGCAATTACAAATTGTGTTGCGATAAACTTTCTCTTCCACAAATCTGTGTGTGCAAATATGAAATGTTAATATACACATATTTACAATGTGTGATATATAATATTAACATACTGCAAATATATAATAATTACGAGTGTATTACTTTATATATTTGTAAGTATTTAAAACAGAAATTCCTGGAAAATAAGTTTCCAGGGCAAAGATGCGTTCCTTCTTAAATGTGAATATTGTTTTCCAAAGAGATGTTGCCAGTTTACACCTCTGCTGATGGGAAAGCTGTGTGGATTGTTTTAATCTTAGTTTGTCTCACAGTTCAAAATAATATGTCGCTTAATTTGAAGGTGAATATATTTTATTAAGGGTAAAGTTGAAGGTTCCAGGCCATTGTTACCCCCACGTGGAGTATTGCATCTCCATCACTGCCAGCCTGCCGGTCCTGTGTGTCCCCCTCCATGTGTATCCTCCATCTGCTTCTGAATCCACCCATCACTTAATTGGAGTGTGTATTCTCCACTAGTTTGTACACATCATTAAAATGGAGGTGATGCCCCTTTTGACTTCCTTTCATAACCTTAACCCCATCACGGTTTTGAGCTCTGACATGGGTGGCAGGACGAGTAAATGAGAAGAGTATTAAACCTCAAGTCAGGATACCCGAGGATGGATTTTTTTTTTTTGCTACTTAAATGACCACTGTCTCACCTTGGGCAAGCCTCGCCCCACACCCTACTTCCCTAACTCTTTGAGGCCTCAGTCTTCCCATCAGTAAAATGAAAATCCTTTTGAGCTCTTTCTATGATGATCTGGACCTGTGCTTTTCTAGCTTTATTTCATCCCATGCTCCCTCGTGCTTTGTGTACTGCAGGCAAGGGGCCATTTGTGTTTCCTCCTCCCTGGGTCTTTGTACATTCTCTTCCAGCTGCCTGGAGTGCTTTGCTTCCCCACTTCATCATTTTAGTGCCGTCTATAGTGTTGCTTTTGAGGGAAGATTTCTCTGAACAATGTAGCTTTGATAAGTTTCTCATAACAACTCAGTTTCATAGTTTATGTCACTGATGTAATTTTACATCCTTTGATCATTTAAATAGTGTCTGTATTCTCCACTAGTCTGTAGCCATCATTAAGACAGAGACGATGCCCCTTTTGAGTCCCTTTCATATCCTTAGCCCTTATCACAGTGTTCAGTACATGGCAGATCCTCAGTGAATGTCATCAAATGAGAATGAATCAAATGCCTAGTCTGTTTAATAATTTAAGTAAAGGCCTCTCTCTCTGAACTTCACGATGCTTTAAAATGTGGTCCTATTTTTGCATGTAGACCCTGCCTTCACTCACTCAGTTCTCCACCTACAATGCATGACTGGTCCTCCAGTGTGTCCTAATCACTCGTCCATCAGGGCTTTGACTCATGGTGTTTCTCCTCTACCTCTCTACCTGTTGAGATTGTGTGTGTTCTTCGAGGTTTATTTCCAACGTGCCCTTCTCCATGAAACTGTTTCTGATCACCCCTTAGACGTATCATTTCTCTCCTTACAAAATGCTGATTCTCTCGCTCTTAGGGCATTTTCTTCAACACTTTGTGATTTAGTTATTTAAGGCACTTTGTTGTTATAATATTACTCTTTCTTTTTTTTTTTGCTCCAGATCTTGTCAACTCATACTTTTCTTAATCATCTCATAAATTTTTTTCATACATATTTTGCACATTCTAAAATATGTAATACATTGATAAGGTGTGGCCCCCTGTTTATATTTATGTACATGGCACATAAAAGATTTGTTTACTAATAGCTCTGGTGATTAATTGGTTGTAATATCCTTGGCTTGCAGGTAGTGTGAGGTTTTAGTTTGCGATGTAAAAAGGTATAAAATCTGCTCAATAGCTATGCTCATTATTTTTTGCATGGGAGTTTGTGGTTGAATACCCTTGTGTAGTGTGACTCATAGAAGTGACAGCAGTAATAGTTCTTGAGCACAGTAATAAAAGTCAAGTGCATATATAAGTTTCTCCCAAAACATGAACTTAAGCCCACTGTTAACCCACAATGTTATGTTATTTCTTTTTTCAGAAGATCTGCACTGTACATGGGGAGTTTTGAGATTTCTTAGAACATTAATTTCGAATACTTTGCCAGAGAATAGCAGCGAGAAGACCTTAATATCGAGATTTTGAAGCTAAGTGCTTAATCAGTCATGGGTACTGATAATTTGAATGTCAGACAAGAGTGTATTGTTTTCCTGAAACACTTTTTTTTTTCTGATTATAAAAGTAACACAGGGCTATTGTAACCCACTGGAAAATAATGGAAACATTTTTGCCGTTGCATTTTAGTTAAAGGAATCCTTACGTTTACTCTGCCCCCTGCTTATCTAGAAGAATTAAAGGTTAGAGAGAATAATCACAAATCAGGATCGCGAGTAATCCCCTATAAAACTTGCTATCCCAACACTCAGAGATAACCACTAATAAGACTCTGGTTTAACATTTGCAATTATTTTATTCTAAATGTAAGTACGTTTTCCCCGACAGAATCAGGATCGCATAGAATTTGATATTCTACTTTTTGCAGTTCACATCTCATACCATAATATGTTTAAATGGTTCAATCTTATTTCTCTTAATAAATTAACCCACACTTTTATGTAAACATATTAAAGTGAATATTTACTTTTTGTATTTATATCAGTTTTGTCTTTCTTACCTTGTTATAGTTGGCTTCTCCCCATCCTTTTCATGCTCTTCAAACCTCATCAGCCCTTTCTCAATGAACTGTTATTAGCAACAAATTGTGTATTATCCTTATTCTTCTGTGCTGTCATACAACTCTACACTTTGAAGTACGCATATATTCATATATGTGGGGCCAACCTTCATTATGTAAGAACTGAATCATCTTTTTCAGTTTTTTTAATTTGACTTTTTTTTTCTTAACAATACCTTGCAGAAATCAAACTATGTATAATTTTAATTGGTGTCTAATCCATCCTTTGGATGCACTATCATTTCTTTAACCAGTCCCTCATTGCTCTGCATTTAGGTTACCTCCAGTAATGAACATATGATTTTCACAGCATCGGTAATCGTATCCTTTGGATAGATTAGTATCAATAGAAATGGTATCTCTATGGGTAAAGTATAAACGATTGTGTTTTATTTTTGTGAAAATAATAAAGGCACATAACTTTTTAAAAAAACAAAATATGATTAAAACATTTTTGATGCAAAACATTGGTCTCCTGTCCCATCCCACCATACTCTCTGGTTTTGTTCTCCTTGAGCAATTATTATATTTCTTTAAGCGAATTCTACTGCTTTTACCTGCCTAATATGCTTATACTGCAGTTTTGGAACTATTACTTTAAAATATTATCTATCAGTTCCTCTTATGTGAGGTAGAATTTGGCTCATTTACACCTCCTTTATCTTCCCAACATTGTTCTATCAGATTTTCATTTAGTAAAAATCAGAGTTGACATTATTATGATTGTATAAATATTATATACTACAGCATCAAGTATTTTTTCTGTGATATGATTTTGGGGGAAAAACTTTTTGTTTTTCCTGGAGTTAATATGACAGTTTTTTTTACTTGCATAGTTATCTTTAATATTTTATTATTAATGTCCTAGGTCTATCACTTTTCCCATATGTTCATATATATAAAATAATCTGCGAGTTCCATTACTTTTTCGGACACTTCCCTCCTGAAAGCTCTATCTTTCTGTTTTAAACTAGACTGGTCTCTATTATTTTAAGATTTTCTTTTTCTTTCTCTCTCTCTTTCTTTCATTTTTATTCATCATTTATTTTCTTTTTTTGCTGAAGTGTACCCTCCAATGATTTTCTAGTAAAGGAAACATTAAAGAAAAACTTTTCTGTGTGTTTCATGCCTAAAAATATTCTCATCCTGCCTCCACACTTAATTAGTAGTGGGAAATGTAAGGTGTGGTCTCATATTTATTTTTAAACACATCATACCTGGCACGTAAATGATTTATAGCAAGTATCTATGGTGACTAATGAATTACAAAACTTGAAACTTGCAAGGCATTTGAGATTCTAAGTTTGCATAGGAAAATCTTTAAGATCCCTTGGATATCTGTCTATCTATCTATCTGTCTTTCCGTCTATCTGTCTGTCTTTCTACCTTTATAGATGCCAGTTCTATTTGTATAGAGAGTCTGTGTGTGTTAAACATTAGAATTCTAGATTATGAATGTTTTTTCCTCAAAATTTGGAAGGCATTACTTCATCATCTGTCATCCTTTTTTTTTTTTTTTCCCCTTCTCTTGAGAGGTTGGTAATATTCTGCTTCTTATTACTCTCCAGAGGTCCCAATTTTCTCTTGAAAGCTTTATTCTCACTTTTTCCAGAATTCTTAATTCTGTGACATGCTTTATGTCCCCCCATTAAATTGCTGGATGAGTCTCTTTTAATTTGGAAATTCATACTTTCAATTCCTTGCAGGTTTTTTTTCATTAAAAAGATATTTAAAACTTTAATTTCTCTTTACATTTGTTCTGGAAATGCTATTAGTTGGATGTAAGTCTTCCTGGGTTTATTCTTTAAGACACTTATCTTTTCTTGTGTATGTTATACCCCTTTTTGTTGTCGTTTTGCTTTCTGAAAATGTTTCTTCACTTTCTTCTTTATCTCTTCTAACTTAATTTTAGTTTCATATTTTTAATAACTAAGGGTTATTTCTTATTGTTGTTTCTATCTCATGCTTGGTAATAGAGATGATAATTCTCATTTAACTGCACTTGCTTCTTTTTGTTTCTTTTTTGTTTGTTTTTTTGGTATATTTTCTCTGCCTCACTCCACACCAATTTCCTTTCCCTTGTTAATTTATTTGGTTTCTATTTTACCTTGGGAATTTTCCACAATGATGCGTCATTTCCGGCAGTTTCCATTTGAGTAAGACACAGAGAGTTCTATGTACATGGGCAGAATTTGTCAACTGACAGGGCTCTGGCTGGACTGGTCAGGCATCCCAGTGGCCATTCCATGAGAGAATAACTCTGTGTCAGTATCTAGAATCTTTTTCCTGGGGTGGTTCAGATTTTTCCAGAGAAGCTGTTTTCTGCCTGGGAAAACACACCTTTGGTTTCTAGAATTCTGTAAGCCAGGTGAAGATTTCCTAGAGGGTCTTACCATTTCATTTCTTAATGGTAATTTAACTTCTTCCCTCACTCCGACCACCGTCATGTTTAACTCACCACCTCACATCTACCACCTTCTACTGTTCGGGTGTTCACAGTATCAGAACCTATTCCTTAGGATTTTATTGGAAAATTACCATTCCATATGCTGCCCAGATGAAAGAGAAGGAGACCTTTGGTTTTTGCAATTTCATATACAGTTTTTCAACCAGTCATATTGTATTGAACCATGTACATCTGTGGTACCTGGTATCTGCAAGTCCTGAGAGGCAAACCAACCACCACTGCTGTTATTACCCACCAAAGTAGTTTCTGTT
Organism: Leucopleurus acutus; assembly: GCF_964270905.1. Taxonomy (NCBI): domain Eukaryota; kingdom Metazoa; phylum Chordata; class Mammalia; order Artiodactyla; family Delphinidae; genus Leucopleurus; species Leucopleurus acutus. Next base: position 9,873,623 of record NC_139153.1, on the reverse strand, counting down.
GCACAAATGTAGTTACCTCTTATCCATCCCCTGTTCTTCCAAAAATATTATTGTATTAATTTCATGAAGAATGAGTTTCCCTTTTTTTATTTGCCCTTATTGCCCTTGTTATTTGTATACTATTTTCATTTATAAACATGAGCTGTACATGTTTCGAGCTTAATGTGAATTTCTGTTCATTTTTATAAATAATTCAAGATGCTTCATTTAGACTGATACATTGCTTTCCAGAAAAGATACGTACTACCAGCAGCGAATGGGAGTGCTCACGTCTCCAGCCTCATGCCAAAACTCACAACACAGAATAAAACCAAACGAACGTTTTGGCCAAAGTTAAATATTGTGTTCTAATTCACATTTTCTGCCTTTTTAATGTATGTGAATAACCAGCTTACTGGTTATTTATATTACTCCTTTTATCTTTTGATTTTTAATACTCTGCCTATTTACCTCAAGCTACTTTGATTACTTGTCTTATTGGTTTACAAAAACTCTTCATATATTAAGGATGTAAATCCTTTTTCTTACTATTGATCACTTACTTTTTGAGAAATATTAACTTGCTTTTCTTCTGCTTGATTCCTAATATGTATGTGTTCAATAGCTGCTCTTTATCATTAAGATATATTTTTAATGTTCCTCTCCACAGGCAGATCCTTGCAGCAGCCAAAAGAGCTGACCAAGTAGGCCATTTCCTTTGGGTGGGATCAGACAGCTGGGGATCCAAAATAAACCCACTGCACCAGCATGAAGATATTGCAGAAGGAGCCATCACCATTCAGCCCAAGCGAGCGACTGTGGAAGGTATGAGTTTTCTCAGTAACATGATACTATAAGAGAATGGTTGGTGCTGTGTAGGGTGGCTAAACGTGTGTCTCTTTGTGGGTTGGGATTTTTACATAATTTATGCAGGATAGTTTCAAACTTGCAGCCATGAAATACAAATGAGGCCCTATATCTGGTCTATTCTTTTAGTTGATAGTCTTCTTTTGAAAAGATCATGTTATTTTCATAATAATATCCCAATTAGCATATATCCTTTGTTTTATTATGCTGCAAGAGCTTTCTGAGAGATCATTACCCTTAATAAGAAGTGAAATAATAACACAATAAAAGTGTATATAAGCGAGCTGCATTTTCTAAGAGTATTTTCCCTTTGTGATTTCTCCATTATTTCCGTAGCAGGATAACTATAGGGATTCCTTTTTTTTTTTTTTTTACATCTTTATTGGAGTATAATTGCTTTACAATGGTGTGTTAGTTTTTACTTTATAACAAAGTGAGTCAGTTATACATATACATATGTTCCCATATCTCTTCCCTCTTGCGTCTCCCTCCCTCCCACCCTCCCTATCCCACCCCTCCAGGCGGTCACAAAGCACCAAGCTGATCTCCCTGTGCTATGCGGCTACTTCCCACTAGCTATCTACCTTACGTTTGGTAGTGTATATATGTCCATGCCACTCTCTCACCTTGTCACAGCTTACCCTTCCCCCTCCCCATATCCTCAAGTCCATTCTCTAGTAGGTCTGCGTCTTTTTTCCTGTCTTACCCCTAGGTTCTTCATGACATTTTTTTTTCTTAAATTCCATATATATGTGTTAGCATATGGTATTTGTTTTTCTCTTTCTGACTTACTTCACTGTGTGACAGACTCTAGGTCCATCCACCTCACTACAAATAACTCAATTTCGTTTCTTTTTATGGCTGAGTAATATTCTACTGTATATATGTGCCACATCTTCTTTATCCATTCATCCGATGATGGACACTTAGATTGCTTCCATGTCCTGGCTGTTGTAAATAGAGCTGCAATGAACATTTTGGTACATGACTCTTTTTGAATTATGGTTTTCTCAGGGTATATGCCCAGTGGTGGGATTGCTGGGTTGTACAGTAGTTCTATTTGTAGTTTTTTAAGGAACCTCCATACTGTTCTCCATAGTGGCTGTACCAATTCACATTCCAACCAGCAGTGCATGAGTGTTCCCTTTTCTCCACACCCTCTCCAGCAGCTATAGGGATTCTTTTCCCCCATTACCTCTTGAGGTCTCTTCTGACCCCCAAGATCATACACTGTATGGTCCAGCTCAGGCACCAACGTCGCCTTGCCTTCCTGGGGCTCTTTTGTTCTTGCTTTCTTTTTCTCTTTCTCTTACCTTCTGAAATTGCTGTGCCTTTTCTTTTTCTTTGCCTTCCTTGCTGCTGCAAAGATTCTTCGAGAGGTAGAAGGAGGAGAGGGCGTTTATTGGCATCTTTCTGATCTAACAAAAGTTGCTGATTACAATTTATGTTCTCCTTTAATTTGAATAGTTATTGCTAAAAGAAGCCGCTGTAAAGAAAAACAACTCCTCCGCTGGTATCCTGCTTTGTCTTCCTTTTCGGATGGGCAAGGTCTCCAAAGATTCCATAAAACATGCTTTGCACGTTAAAAAGAACTCCATCCTCTCACTCACAAAGAATCAAATATTTGCCTTTCTTTCTATTCTGTCTCTACTCCAATCTAAGTAATTATTCTCCCCAGAATGCTGCATGTTCTCTGTGGGCCTTTTTAAACAAGCCAGGTTGTGGTTCTGTCACTGTTTCCTTTCTATGTTATCTCAGGGAGATAAAGATCCCGTGAGTCACCCATGTGTTCATTGAGAGGCTTTGAATTAATTTCATTCCCAAATATATGTCCGGAGAAGATTGCCTATCTTCCTACCCAACCCAATACATCTGCAGATGAGCTACAAGAATAAAAGCTATTTTAACTCTTTCCACTCCTTTTCACTAAAAACTTAACTATCTACTGTGTGCTTTGCTCTGTGCTGAGTTGGAAAAATAAGAAGAGGACAAAAATCCCATCCTCAAAGCATATGGAGCTCAGTAAATGTATCAGAAAATAGTTGATGACTATGTAACATGAGAAACACTGCAGGCACAGTGCGGAATACGTGGATAGATGGTGTGGGGTAAGATAAAATGCAAGCGTGTCTAGGGTGGTGATGCTGTGGTTGCGGAAAGATGCCTGAGAGGAGGTAAAACAGGAAGTGATGCACTAAAGCTCATCACATAATGCGAAGAAACTCCTCTACTCCAAACCCAGGAGGTGGGAGCAGAGGAGAGAAGGAGCAGGGCATATTGGGGTAACTTTAAATAATTCATTCTGCAGCCCAATCCTTCATTGTAGCCATCCTTAAATCCTTCCAGTTCTTTTTTTCTTTACATTTTGTTTTTAACATCTTTATTGGAGTATAATTGATTTGCAATGGTGTGTTAGTTTCTGCTTTATAACAAAGTGAATCAGCTGTACATATACATGTATCCCCATATCCCCTCCGTGTTACGTCTCCCTCCCACCCTCCCTATCCCACCCCTCTATGTGGTCACAAAGTACCCAGCTGATCTCCCTGTGCGATGCAGCTGCTTCCCACTAGCTATCTGTTTTACATTTGGTAGTGTATATATGTCCATGCCACTCTTTCACTTCGTCCCAGCTTACCCTTCCCCCTCCCTGTGTCCTCAAGTCCGTTTTCTCTGTCTGCATCTTTATTCCTGTCCTGCCCCCATATTCTTCAGAACCTTTTTTTTTTTTTTACATTCCATATATATGTGTTAGCATATGGTATTTCTTTTACTCTTTGTGACTTACTTCACTCTGTATGACAGGGTCCATCCACCTCACTACAAATAACTCAATTTTGTTTCTTTTATGGCTGAGTAATATTCCATTGTATATAAGTGCCACATCTTCTTTATCCATTCATCTGTCGATGGACACTTAGCTTGCTTCCATGTCCTGGCTATTGTAAATAGAGCTGCAGTGAACATTGGGGTACATGTCTCTTTTTGAATTATGGTATTCTCAGGGTATACGCCCAGTAGTGGGATTGCTAGGTTGTATGGTAGTTCTATTTTTAGCTTTTTAAGGAAACTCCATACTGTTCTCCATAGTGGCTGTATCAATTTACATTCCCACCAACAGTGCAAGAGGGTTCCCTTTTCTCCACACCCTCTCCAGCACTTATTGTTTGTAGGTTTTTTGATGATGGCCATTCGGACTGGAGTGAGGTGATACCTCAAGGTAGTTTTGATTTGCGCTTCTCTAATGATTAGTGATGTTGAGCATCCTTTCATGTGTTTGTTGGCAATCTGGATATCCCCTTCGGAGAAATGTCTATTTAGGTCTTCTGCCCATTTTTGGATTGGGTTGTTTGTTTTTTTGATATTGAGCTGCACGAGCTGCTTATAAATTTTGGAGATTAATCCATTGTCAGTTGCTTCATTTGCAAATACTTTCTCCCATACTGAGGGTTCTTTTCATCTTGTTTGTGTTTTCCTCTGCTGTGCAAAATCTTTTAAGTTACATTAGGTCCCATTTGTTTATTTTGTTTTTATTTCCATTTCTCTAGGAGGTGGGTCAAAAAGGACCTTGCTATGATTTATTTCATAGACGGTTCTGCCTATGTTTTCCTCTAAGAGTTTTATAGTGTCTGGGCTTATATTTAGGTCTTTAATCCATTTTGAGTTTATTTTTGTGTATGGTGTTAGGGAGTGTTCTAATTTCACTCTTTTAAATGCAACTGTCCAGTTTTCCCAGCACCACACCAAGGCTGTCTTTTCTCCATCGTATATTCTTTCCTCTTTTATCAAAGATAAGGTGACGATATGTGCGTGGGTTTCTCTCTGGGCTTTCTATCCTGTTCCATTGATCTGTAGTTCTGTTTTTGTGCCAGTACCATACTCTCTTGATTACTGTAGCTTTGTAGTATAGTCTGAAGTCCGGGAGCCTGTTTCCCCCAGCTCCATTTTTCTTTGTCAAGATTGCTTTGACTATTCGGGGTCTTTTGGGTTTCCATGTATATATTGTGAAATTTTTTGTTCTAGTTCTGTGAAAAATGCCAGTGGTAGTTTGATAGGGATTGCATGGAATCTGTAGATTGCTTTGGGTGGTAGAGTCATTTTCACAATGTTGACTCTTCAAATCCAAGAACATGGTATACCTCTCCATCTATTTGTTTCATCTTTAATTTCTTTCATCAGTGTCTTATAATTTTCTGCATACAGGTCTTTTGTCTCCTTAGGTAGGTTTATTCCTAGATATTTTATTCTGTTTGTTGCAACGGTAAATGGGAGTGTTTTCTTGATTTCACTTTCAGATTTTTCATCATTAGTGTATAGGAATGCCGGAGGTTTCTGTGCATTAATTTTGTATCCTGCTACTTTACCAAATTCATTGATTAGATCTAGTAGTTTTCCGGTAGCATCTTTAGGGTTCTCTATGTATAGTATCATGTCATCTGCAAACAGTGACGGCTTTACTTCTTCTTTTCCGATTTGGATTCCTTTTATTTCTCTTTCTTCTCTGATTGCTGTGGCTAAGACTTCCAAGCTATGTTGAATAATAGTGGTGAGAGTGGACAACCTTGTCATGTTCCTGATCTTAGAGGAAATGTTTTCAGTTGTTCACCGTTGAGAATGATGTTGGCTGTGGTTTGTCCTATGTGGCCTTTATTATATTGAGGTAAGTTCCCTCTATGCTTACTTTCTAGAAGGTTTTTATCATAAATGCGTGTTGAATGTTGTCAGAAACTTTTTCTGCATCTATTGAGATGATCATATGGTTTTTCTCCTTCATTTTGTTAATGTGGTGTATATCATTGATTGATTTGCGTATATTGAAGTATCCTTGCATTCCTGGGATAAACTCCACTTCATCATGGTGTATGATCCTTTTAATATGCTACTGGATTCTGTTTGCTAGTATTTTGTTGAGGATTTTTGCATCTATGTTCATCAGTGATATTGCCCTGTAGTTTTCTATTTCTGTGACATCTTTGTCTGGTTTTGGTATCAGGGTGATGTGGCCTCGTAGAATGAGTTTAGGAGTGTTCTTCCCTCTGCTATATACTGGAAGAGTTTGAGAAGTATAGGTGTTAGCTCTGCCCTAAATGTTTGATAGAATTCACTTGTGAAGCCATCTGGTCCTGGGCTTTGGTTTGTTGGAAGATTTTTAATCACAGTTTTAATTTCAGTGCTTGTGATTGGTCTGTTTATATCTTCTATTTCTTCCTGGTTCATTTTCGGAAGGTTGTGCTTTTCCAAGAATTTGTCCGTGTCTTCCAGGTTGTCCATTTTATTGGCATATAGTTGCTTGTAGTAATCTCTCATGATCCTTTGTATTTCTGCAGTGTCAGTTGTTACTTCTCCTTTTTCATTTCTAATTCTATTGATTTGAGTCTTTTTCCTTTTTTTCTTGATGAGCCTTGCTAATGCTTTTTCAACTTTGTTTATCTTCTCAAAGAACCAGCTTTTAGTTTTACTGATCTTTGCTGTTGTTTCCTTCATTTCTTTTTCATTTATTTCTGATCTGATCTTTATGATTTCTTCTGCTAACTTTGCAGTTTTTTGTTCTTCTTTTTCTAATTGCATTAGGTGTAAGGTTAGGTTGTTTATTTGAGATGTTTCTTATTTCTTGAGGTAGGATTGTGTTGATAGAAACTTCCCTCTTAGAACTGCTTTTGCTGCATCCCATAGGTTTTGGGTCATCCTGATTTCATTGTCATTTGTTTCTAGGTATTTTTTTATTTCCTCTTTGATTTCTTCAGTGTTCTCTTGGTTATTTAGTATTGTATTGTTTAGCGTGCATGTGTTTGTATTTTTTGCACATTTTTTCCTGCAACTGATATCTAGTCTCATAGCGTTGTGCGTGGAAAACATACTAGATATGATTTCAATTTTCTTAAATTTACCAAAGCTTGATTTGTTACCCAAGATATGATCTATCCTGCAGAATATTCAATGAGCACTTGAGAAGAAAGCGTATTCTGTTGTTTTTGGATGGAAAGTCCTATAAATATCAATAAAGTCCATCTTGTTTAATGTGTCATTTAAAACTTGTGTTTCCTCATTTATTTTCATTTGGTTGATCCGTCCATTGGTGAAAATGGGGTGTTATAGTCCCCCACTATGATTGTGTTACTGTCAATTTCCCCTTTTATTTGCCTTATGTATGGAAGTGCTCCTATGTCGGGTGCATAAATATTTACAGTTGTATCTTCTTCTTGGATTGATCCCTTGATCATTGTATAGTGTCCTTCTTTGTCTCTTGTAATAGTCTTTATTTTAACGTCTATTTTGTCTGATATGAGAATTGCTAATCCAGCTTTCTTTTGATTTCCATTTGTGTGGAATATCTTTTTCCATCCCCTCACTTTCAGTCTGTATGTGTCCCTAGGTCTGAATTGGGTCTCTTGTAGACAGCATATATATGGGTCTTGTTTTTGTATCCATTCAGCCAGTCTGTGTCTTTTGGTTGGAGCATTTAATCCATTTACATTTAAGGTAGTTATCGATAGGTATGTTCCTGTTACCATTTTCTTAATTGTTTGGGTTTGTGATTGTAGGTCTTTTCCTTCTCTTGTGTTTCTTGCCTAGAGAAGTTCCGTTAGCATTTGTTGTAGAGCTGGTTTGGTGGTGCTGAATTCTCATAGCTTCTGCTTGTCTGTAAAGGTTATAATTTCTCCATTGAATCTACATGAGATTCTTGCTCAGTAGGGTCATCTTGGTTGTAGGTTTTTCCCTCTCATCACTTTAAATATGTCCTGCCACTCCCTTCTGGCTTGCAGACTTTCTGCTGAAAGATCAGCTGTTAACCTTATGGGGATTCCTTTGTATGCTATTTGTTGTTTTTCCTTTGCTGCTTTTAATATTTTTTTCTTTGTATTTAGTTTTGTGTGTGTGTGTGTGTGGTACACGGGCCTCTCACTGTTGTGGCCTTTCCCATTGCAGAGCACAGGCTCTCCCATTGCAGAGCACAGGCTCTGGATGCGCAGGCTCAGCGGCCATGGCTCACGGGCCCAGCCGCTCCACAGCATGTGGGATCATCCTGGATCAGGGCATGAACCCGCATCCCCTGCATCGGCAGGCAGACTCTCAACCATCTCGCCACCAGGGAAGCCCTGTATTTAATTTTTGATAGTTTGACTAGTATGTGTGTTGGCATGTTTCTCCTTGGATTTATCCTGTATGGCACTCTCTGCTCTTCGTGGACTTGATTGAGTATTTCCTTTCCCATATTAGGGAAGTTTTCAACTATAATCTCTTCAAATACTTTCTCAGTCCCTTTTTTTTCTCTTCTTCTTCTCAGACCCCTATAATTCAAATGTTGGTGCGTTTAATGTTGTCCCAGAGGTCTCTGAGACTGTCCTCAATTATTTTCATTCTTTTCTTTATTCTGCTCTGCTTTAGTTATTTCTACTATGTTATCTTCGAGGTCACTTATCCGTTCTTCTGCCTCAGGTATTCTGCTATTGACTCCTTCTAGAGAATGTTTAATTTCATTTATTGTGTTATTCATCATTGTTTGTTTGCTGTTTAGTTCTTCTAGGTCCTTGTTAAACGTTTTTTGTATTTTCGCCATTCTATTTCCAAGATTTTAGATCATCTTTACTATCATTACTCTGAATTCTTTTTCAGGTAGACTGCCTATTTCCTCTTCATTTGTTTGGTCTGGTGGGTTTTTACTTTGCTCCTTCATCTCCTGTGTGTTTTTCTGTCTTCTCATTTTCCTTAACTTACGGTGTTAAGGGGTCTCTGTTTTACAGTCTGCAGGTTCGTAGTTCCTGTTGTTTTTGATGTCTGCCAAAAGGTTGGTTCAGTGGGTTGTGTAGGCTTCCTGGTGGAGGGGACTGGTGCCTGTGTTCTGGTGGATGAGGCCGGATCTTGTTTTCTGGTGGGCAGGACCACGTCCATTGGTGTGTTTTGGGGTGTCTGCTACCTTATTATGATTTTAGGCAGCCTCTTTGCAAATGGGTGGGTTTGTGTTCCTGTTTTGAGAGTTGTTTGGCATAGGGTGTCCAGCACTGTAGCTTGCTTGTCATTGAGTGGAGCTGGGTCTTAGCGTTGAGATAGAGATCTGTGGGAGATCTTTGGCTGTTTGTTATTATGTGGAGCCAGGAGGTCTCTCGTGGACCAATGTCCTGAACTCAGGTCTCCCACCTCAGAGGCACAGGCCTGACACCCCGCCTGAGCACCAGGACCCTTTTAGCCACATGGCCAGGTGCATGGGGAGTTTCTCACCTTTTGGAAAGCCTGAGGTCTCTGACAGCATTCAGTAGGTGTTCTGTAGGAGTTGTTTCACATGTAGATGCATTTCTGATGTATTTGTGGGGAGGAAGGTGATCTCCACGTCTTACTCCTCTGCCATCTTGAAGGTCTCTCTAAATGTTGTTTTTGCAAATGCTCCTGAAGAAGAAGAAGACAGAGATGCAGCCAGAGGTGTTGCGTGTGGTGCCAACTCTCTGATTCCATGGTTTCCCCCTTCCTGTTCTTTAAAAAGTTTCCCATTCATTGGGAAAACTCTTCCCTCTCCTAGAGTAGTGGTCACTGCGCTATTTGCCTGATTAACTCCTTTCTGTTCTTTGGGTCTCTGCTTAGATATTAATTTTCCTTGGAAGCCATCTGCAACCATTGCACCCCATCCACGTCTGGTTAGGGGCTCCTTCTGTTGCTTCTATTGCACCCTACATACTCCATACCATTATGATATCTCTTTACTTGTCTCTATGTGGAAACCTATCCATTATGCGTCATCGTACCACCAGCACCTTGAACTTGGCCTGGATATGGCAGGTGATCAAACATGTTTTTAAGTGGTTGGATGCCTAGATGGATGGAGGAATTACAGGAAACATAAAGGTACGGCAAAAAATATGGATGATAAGTGGACCAGAGTTGGATCATGAAGGGTCTTAGAAACTACACTTAGAAATTTGTATTTCAGGCAGCATCTGAGTATGAAAATGGGATGTGATAAGAGGGATTTAGAAAGCTCACTCAGATGACTCTGTGGAGGGGTGAAGTGTAAGATTTGGGTGGGTGTCGAAGCAAAGCAACAGATTACAGGGTCTCTTCTGAGGTCCTCTCTTCCTAAGCGGTAGGTACATCATAGGCATGTTAGTAACTCCATGGTTTCTACCTCCAGCTTCAAGATATTTTAGGAAATTACTAAGTACTTCAAAAATTTTATAAATTCTTGAAACAAAATACTTCTTCATGTATATATAGGGATACACAAAGTTATTAAATTAGACACAAAACAGCATCCTGAACCTGCCAAGAAAAAAGTGGTCTCAAAAATGAAATGGAGGAGAAATGGTATTATCAATGAAAGTACTATTGAAATGTGACAGAACAGCAACTCTTCATGCCAAGCTCTCCATTCCTCCCCAGATAGAACATGAGGCTTTTCATGTGACTGTTTAGAAATGGTGTGGCTTCTATCTAGCCATAGTGTCTTCTGCATTGATAAAAAGAGCAGCCAAGATTAGTTCACTGATGTTTAGGATGAGACCACAGGATTGTGGCTGTGCATTTATAGTGCCACACTCCTAAGGAAGTGAAAGAGGAAATGCATTCCATCGCACCAAGTTTTCTGAACAAAGCTATGAAATATCTCAAATGAAACTACAGAATGTATTCTGTATGAGCAATTAAGTTTTCCTCTCCTGTGTTTTTTTTCCTTTTCTTTTTCTTTTTGGTGGTTTTTCCATACTGGATGCTCCTGGGATGGACATCATCCAAATAGTCATAATACTGCTACATCCCTCTATCTTTGCCTGGGTTGTGCAATGTTGTGCCTTGTAATGTAAATAAGAAAAACCCAATCAATAATCAACATGTCTTTTTTCCTTTTGATCGTATTTTGAACACATTTGGCAAACACATACATTTTTGGCTTCTCTTCCGTGTATCTGCATGAACAATTAACGACAAATTGCCTTAGGCCAAAGGGCTAGCAAGTGCATTGCCCCTGTGAAAGTCATGTTCATCTTCTTTTAGCTTCTATCTGTATTTATTTTCCATTTGTAGAAAACAAGTCCTCAGTGTTTGCTAGCCCAGGGGGTCATTTTCCCCCACTTTCAATTAGATGATGATAGGAACCGTGCCCGGGAAAGGTCACCCCTGGCCCTGTTGTCTGCCCAGCATTCACGGGAGATCTCAGAGTGTTTCCAGACTTGGCAGCACTTCTCCAGCTCCTGAGCCAAAACTCTTCTATCATTTTTAGTTCTTCTGTATTGTCTGATGAGTCAAGGGACCCCTGGCATTTCCCTCTCTTCTGTTGCCCCATTAACAGGGATTCCCCAGTCATTGTCTCCAGCCCTGAACAAGTCCTCCAAACAAAATGCCCAAATTGCCTCCCACTCTTTGCCCTCCAAAATGCTCTACTTCTCTGAGGGTAGGCTGTCCTGGGCATCCTCTGCTTATAGCCAGCAAGGATCATGGGCCAGGTTCTTTTCATCTCTGACATAATCATTAACATTAGGGAGCGAGCATAATGAAGGGTGGATTTTCAAAGCCGACTCCAATGGTTCTGACTATTGGTGATGATTTTCAAATGGGTGTATAGCACAGCTTGGTTCCTGAATTAAATCTGTGATACGTGTAAGAAAAGACAAAAAGCGCTCTGGATCTGGCATGAAAAAATTGGTTATTTCATGCATTTTCTAACTCAAGATAGAAACAGTTTCTTTATTTTTTCTTCAAACCAGAGATCAAAGCTTTGAAGAACTGAACTAAAATGTTTTTGGCTCCAATTTAGATATACCCTACTTTAGTCTTCCTTGATTACCTGGAATGTTCCACACACCTCATAAAGTTTTGTTAGGGGAATGAGAGAAAATGCCAAGAAATGAAATATTGCCTTAAACCACAATATTATTTCTAAGCAATGCTATAATTAATAAAAGACCTATAACCTCCTCAGAAAGCAGAAAGTACAGCAGAGGCTGCCTCTATTTGTGTTAAACATTTCATTGGGAACTCCCTTTCCAAACTGTACTGCTTGTTTCTTTCATAGATGGTATATTTGGTGTTGTATCTAAAAGGTGTCACCATACCCAAGGTCATCTAGATTTTCTCTTACGTTATCTTCTAGGAGTTTTATAGTTTTGTGTTTTAGATTTAGCTCTAGGATCCATTTTCAGTTAATTTTTGTGTAGCGTGTAAGGTGTGAGTCTAAACTGAATTTTTCTCGTGTGGATGTCTAGTTGTTAAAGCACCATTTGTTGAGGAGACTATCTTTGCTCCATTGTATTGCCTTTGCTCTTTTGTCAAAGATCAGCTGACTATATTTATGGGGGCCTATATCTGGATGCTCTCTTCTGTTCCATTGACCTATTTGTCTATTATTTCTCAGATCCCACATTGCCTTGATTGCTATCACTTTATAGTAAGTCTTGAAGTTGGGTAGCGTCAGTCCTCCACCTCCATTCTTCTCCTTCCATATTGTGTCAGCTATTGTGAGTCTTTTGCCTCTTCATGTAAACTTTAGAATCAGTTTGTTGGTATCCATAAAATAATTTCCTGAGATTTTTATTGGGATTGCATTGAATCTATAGATCAGTTTGGGTAGAACTGACATCTTGACAATATTAAGTTTCCCTCTCCATGAACATGGAGTATTTCTACATTTATTTAGTTCTTCTTTGATTTCATTCATCAGTGTTTCGTAGTCTTTCTCATATAGATCTTGTACATATTTTATTAGATTTATACCTAAGGATATAATAAGGATAGTTTTATGTCTTCTTCCCAATCTGTATAACTTATATTTCCTTTTTCTTGCCTTAGTGCATTAGCAAAGACTTCCTTTATGAAAGTGAAAAGGTATAGTGGGAGGGGACATCCTTGCTTTGTAGTTTATCTTAGTAAGGGAAAGCTTTGAGTTTCTCACCATTAAGTATGATGTTAGCTGTAGATTTTTTTGTAGATATATATATTTTTTTAACAAACTTAGACTATAAGGTAAAATAAAATAAAAATTCAGATAGTTTCAAGAACGATTGTTGCCTTCACTATACATGCCTACAGTTAGAACCAGGTAATAACATAGGTAATGTTATTTTGTTAAATTTTATCATGAAATGAAGCCATTTTATATACATAGGAATTCTATGTAGGAATAGGAATTAGGAATTCTATGAAAATATTTATGCAAGGATTGTCTTTGAAGAAAAATGTAAGCTATGGAATGCTTTTATAATTGTGAAATCAGCACAGCTATGGTTCATTGATTGGCAAAAACATTATTTTAAAAGAGAGAGAGAGATGTAATATTTCAAACAGATACCCTATTGTGTTGAAATTAGAAATGTATAAATATTGATAACCTAATTTTAATTTTGATTTGAAAAGCAGAATGTGAAAATGTCTTAATAAAACATTTTTTAGGCCGAGGCATATGACACTGATAACATTATTTTGGGATTCCATTCACTTAGCACATTCCACACTGCATTGATTCCTTGCTTAAAATAAATCATGACTTTTATGTGCTCTTTGCCCAACTGAGAACTGATTGTGTGTGTAATGTGTGCTCAAGGTTACATACTGTTCCTCTAACTATAGCTCCAGCAACTTTCCTCCCTGAGTCATCACATTCTGGAATTTTTGCTTTATAAATATACCTCCCCCTTTCTTTTACCCACTCCAAAATTGTATTCACTGTCGTCACATCATCATTAATGTTTATTTTATTTTATTTTTGTGGTACGCGGGCCTCTCACTGTTGTGGCCTCTCCTGTTGCGGAGCACAGGCTCCGGACGCGCAGGCTCAGTGGCCATGGCCCACGAGCCTAGCCGCTCAACGGCATGTGGGATCTTCCCGGACCGGGGCATGAACCCGTGTCCCCTGCATCGGCAGGCGGACTCTCAACCACTGCGCCACCAGGAAAGCCCTAATGTTTCTTTATATCACAGAATTATAGGTAATGAGCTGTTAGATGTGGAAGAGATCATTTATTGTCAATCAGTTAACAAATGTTGGCCGTCTACTGTCTGGCACTGACCAGGTACTGGTAACCAGAAAACAAAAATTCTTTCCCTCGTGGAGATTAAGGTATAGCAGAGGGAGAGAGATAATTATTAATAGGCTTAATAAATAAGTAAATAATAGACAGTGTTAGCTGTTGGTAAATTGTATAAATTTTATCTCTTTATGGATATTCTCATTTTGTTTATTCATCATTTCCTAGTTTTCTTTCTTTATTCATGATTTCCTTTAAATATTTGAGCATATTTAAGACAATTGACTCAAAATCTTTTTCTAGTAAGTCCAATGTCTGGGCATACTAATGGATGGTTTATGTCATTTTCCCCCTTTGAACGTACTATACCTACCTATTTCTTTGTATGCTTTGTGATTCTTTTGTTGAAAACTGGGCATTTGAATATTATAATGTGGTACCTCTGAAACTCATATTCTCCATCTCTCCCAGGGTTTGATGTTCTTGCTTGTCAAAGGCAGAAGTTGTTGGTTTGTTTAGTGACTTCTCCAAACTTAAAGACAGTATTCCTTATCATGTGTGGTCACTGAACTGCCTGCTCTGTTACCTTGTATTCAGCTAGCATTTTGACAGAGATTTCCTTGAATGCGAGGAGCTAAAACAAAAAGAATACTTTTCACAGCTGATTAATTTATTAGGTCTGCCATGACAAAGTCCTATAGACTGGGTGGCTCAAACAACAGAAATTTATTGTTTCACAGTTCTGAAGACTAGAAGTCCAAGTTCAAGGTGTTGGCAGGGTTATTCCTTGTTAGGGTTATAAAAGAAAATCTCTTCCATGCCTCTTGCCTACCTTCTGATGATTTGCTGGCAATCTTGGTATTTCTTGGGTCCCTTTCATCTTCACATGATGATCTCCCTATGTGTGTATGTCTCTCTGTTCTGATTTTCCCTTTTATGAGGATGCCTTTCATATTGGAAAGGGTCCACACTAAAGACTTCATCTTAACTTTACTAATTACATTTGTAATGACCTATTTCAAATAAGGTCACATTTGAGATGCTGGGGTTTTGGGTTTCAACATGTGAATTTTGAGGGAGACCTAATTTAACATGTAGCACTCAGTCTTTGTGGATTGGCTCTGTTCTGGGGCCTTCCTTCCACACATAACCAGGCTGTTTGTAATTCTGCCTTAGCCTTTACTTCCTGCTTGTGCTGAACCTAGAGATTAGTCAAAGATGAAAGTTTAAGGTCAGGTCTTCTCATGATTTTTCTGAGCATCCATCCTGCCCTGGATATATGTGTGACTTTCTAAATTCCCCAGTATACACAGGCATTTCTGAATGTCCTAATTTCCCAAAGAAACTCTTTTCAGATTTTCCTCCAAGGCTTTCTGCTGTCTTTTGTTTGTTTCTACCATAATATTTTGTTCTAGATGACAATTGGTTTTCCATTCACCTTATAATGTTTATGAACAATGCCTATGTTCTTCCCTCCCTCAATGAGTCCCACGTTAGGTAAAACAGAGATAAGTATGTTGTGTCAATCCTTCAGGTAGTCCCCATAAAGGTTGGAATAGAGAAACACAGTACTTTGCTAATAAAGTCTACTCTGCTTTGTCCTGCGAACCAAGTACTGGGGTCTCCCCCTATGAATGCAGGCTGTGGTCTTCAGGTCTTCAAGACTGCCATTGAGGTAGGGTGGGGTGGGAAAAAGAAAATAAAAATGCCACAAAGCTTTTCTACTGTTTTCAAGTTGGCCTTTTTCTTGATTCAGCATTCACTTAATTACTGTAAATCTTTGACCATTGTCCAGAGTTCTGGCAAAGTTGGTTTTGACAATTTCTGCTTATTTTCAATATTTCTGTTGAGGGACAGGAGTTTGGAGATGCCTGTTCTGTTGTTTTGTTGACATCACACCTGACAAGTGCTATAAAGAAAGAAAAAGTAGGGCAGAGTAAGGGACATCATCAGCAGTGGTGGTGGATGTTGCAGTTTTAAATAGAGTGGTCGAGGTAGGCTTCATTGACAAGACGACTTTTGATAAATGATTCAAGGAAGTGAAGGGACAAAGTATATAGCTGGGGGAGGATTATACTGAGCATAGAAAGCAGTACAAGGGCCCTAGGGCAGGAAGATCCCTGGTGTATGTGGGAAAGAAGGAAGCTGATGAGGCTCTAACAGAGTGAGCAAGAAGGAGCTAAAGTCAAAAGATAATGGGAGGAATGGGAGGGTGGGACCACACAGGACCTTGAAGGCCGTTATAAAGATCTTACCGTTTATTATGAGTAAAGTAGAAGACCTTTGCAGCATTTGAACACAAGAATAACTTGATCTATCCAACATGTTAAAAAGGATAATACTAGCTCTTCGGCTGAATATAGGGGAACAAGGATGGAGTCTGGGAGAGGGGTTCTGATGCTGTTACAGTACGCCATGGAAGAGATGATAGTAGAATGAAACTGGGAGGAAGCAATGAAGGTAATGAGAAGTGTATGGATTTAAAATCTAATTTGAAAGTAAAGCCAATAGGATTTTGGACATAAGAAAGATAAGTCAAGAATGATTGCAAAGTTCTTTGCTTCAGCAACTAGAGAGATGGAGTTGTCATTAGCTGATGGGGAAAACAGTAATTAGAGCAGTTTTTGTGTGAACAGACAACAATGTCAAATTTGGACGTGTTGAGCTGGAAATATTTATTAGACATCCAAGTGGAGATGTGAAGTAGACAATTGGGAATGTGAGCCTGGAACTTTTAAGAGGCTTTTGGAAAGAGAATTATTTTCCTGGAATCATTGAAATAGAGAAGACATTTAAAGACGTAATATAGAAAATAATAGGGAACCAAAGAGTGGTTGCTCTAACATTCCGATATTAAGAGGCTGGGAAGAGGAGAAAGTAGGTTGGCCAGCGAGAGATCACATACACACAACATGAGCCTGGTTTCCTGCAACCAGGCTAAGAAAATATTTCAGAGTATAAGTATCCTATCAGCATCATCAAAATGTTATTGCTTAGTCAGGTAGAGGTAATGGAGAATTGACCATTTAACTGGGCAGTGTGGAGTTCATTGGTGATTTTTTGACCAGTTGTTACATTGGAGTGGGGTTGGAAAAAGCCTGGTTGAAGTACGTTTGAGAGAGAAATGGAAGAGTGAGTCTATACTTAAATATCATCCCTTAGAACTACTACTACCCTCTCCCAGTGTTCATACCACAGACCTCGAGGAAGGAGGACATGGTCACCCAGATCTTTTGAGTATATTCAAAGGCTATTCCACTGTAAGTGGCAAAAGAGGGGCAATATATAGGACAAATAATAATTCCGTCCTCCAGAATAGCAAGCCAATTTTGCATATGAGGTCATGTCATGACACATAGAGTAAAAGCCTTAGAGGAAGGCAAGTATTTACTATCGTTGCAACATGATGCAGTCTACTTCTAGGCATTTGTTTCATACATTTGTACTTGTTTATATTTTGGCTTATAGAAAATATGTGGGGTGTGTGTGTGCATGTGTGTGTGTGTGTATGAATATAACTGAGCTCACTTCTTATGTTGCACCACCATTGAGCTACAGTGCTAAGTAGGCATGGGAAAATATTTCCACTCCAGTTTTCTCATATAGAAAATGAATGGAAAGGTTTAAATGATTAGTGAGAAATTTTGTAGCCCTCACGTTCTCTGATTATCTATTGCAAAAAAAAAATGTGTGTGTGTGTGTGTGTGTGTGCAAAGTAGGCAAAAAGAACTAACAAGGCTGTTGCCAAGAGGAATAGGTGAAGGAAGAAAGAGAAGAAATCACAAGTATAGCAAAGTTCCGAGGACAGGATTAAAATAGATGGAAAAAAACCTGAAAATACCCATTTGGGTTTTATTCATGTATAGTACAGTTAGAAAACAATGAAATTAATGGAGGAGAAGTTGAAGAAGAAGAAAAACAGGAAAGGGAACCAGAGAGAGGTGAAGTGTACAATGGGAAGCTGAGAGAAAGGAAGAAATATACAAATAGAGAGTAGAGGGCAAGAAAGTCACAAATACCCTAACCCTTTGAAAAGCCCGGTCCTTGAAACTGATGAGTCCAAACATACTGTTCTTCTGTTTCCAGAGCTATTTTTTAAATTCTTATCACAAGAAAAAGGAAAGAATTTTTTTCTCTGTTTTCACCATTTAGAAGAGCCCTGACTTGGTCCGTCACCTGGAAGAAGGCAGTTAGATAAAGACTGAGAATAAGGCCTCTTTCTTTGTCAGCAGTGGGTCATCCCAAGAGCCCACAAACTCACCTGTGGGCTGTGAAGAACTGTACCTACAGTAGTTAAAAAATGTCATTAGTTTAGACTGAGTGTGAATAATAAGAGAGAGGCCCTTGAAACGATTAAATGCAGAGCTGACTATGAACGCAAAGCTGACGTGAGAATTTAAAGGGCCATTAACTTAGCCAAAAGGATGGCTGAAAGAAAAATCATTTATAAAAAGTGGCAGGTTGAAGGGGCTTCTTTAATGTTCTTTAAGAAAAATTAGATGTTTGATAATCTCTTCTTTCTCCGATAAGCAGGGGGAAAACCCCTCAAGATTAGAAATCTTTTTTTTCAGGTTCAGTATGTTCTAGATGTTAGGTGTGTGCTATTAGGTTAATTAGAATTTTAAAGTTAAAATGACCTTCTTCCAACTTTAAGTAGAAACTCTTTTCTTCTCTTAGTCAATTGTGAAAGAGGGTGTCTTTCACAGTATTTGTCACTTGACTTAGAAAGTTGCTTCCCGAACCTCTTAATGCTCCATCCTCTTTAATTTTGCTAAAACTATTTTTTCTTAAAATTCACATTTTAGACAAAAATAACAGTCTGTCTTTTGGATTCGAGGAGGTTTTGGCACAAGACAACATGTTTGAGTTTTCGAAGCCCCTTACTTAACATAAATTCAACACACTTTATTTGAGTACAGCCCAGAAATCCTAATAAGTTCTAGAGATAAGGGATAGGATACCACCCCCATATTAAAGGTACTCTTGGTGTATTTGGGGAATCAGATAAAAAGAATCAGACCATCATAATGATCTCAGAGAGACACAGTGAGCGGTCTTGAAGAGAAATCTTAGTTCCCTGCCCAGGAATTGAACCTGGGTAGCCTGGATGAAAACCAGGAATCCTAGCTGCTAGCTCACCAGGGGCTGGAGGCTAGAGGCACAGTGGCCCTGGCTCATGCCCCGGTTTGAAAGCAAGAATGTTTCAAGGAGGCAAAACTGTAAAAACAGGTGCAAAGTTTATTATTAGAGATGCAGCGCAAGTAGGAGAACACACAGAGAAGTAGTTTGTTTATCTACGACTGAAGCAAGGCAGAAATACACACCCAGGGAGAAAGGGTATGGGTGTCCTCTCTAATGACGGGGAGCCCAGTAAGGAGGCGGTTACATCATTTATATAGGACAGTTCTGCCGGGTCTTTGTTTACCTGTGGCCGATTATCTCATTTCTTTTCCCACATCTGACCTGCCCTAGGGTCTGCCCCCATCTGTCTGCGCGTCTTTTCGCCAAGATGGATTCCAGCGCGGAGGCCTGTGGGAGGCCTGACATCACCTGTTATGGGATAGCACCCCTCCTTTTTGACCCCCAAGGAGCCTTCCTGTGCATGTACAGTCAGGGACATTTTCCTTGACCTCAGGAGTGCTCGTCTTACCTCTTCAGCAGAGCTCAGCTCTTGCCGCTAACTTTGTCCTTGGAGTGTCTGGGGAAACACAGCCTCAGTTTTACTCCGCTTGACGGACACACACCAGCTGTCCAGCCCAGGGGCCCATCTATCTCCTACCTCATTAATGTCAGAGGGGGAATTGTGAGAATAGGGGTTTGCATGAACACTAATAGAGTGCATTAGCTGACAAAAGTGGGTGACACAAGAGTTAATCCTCAAAGAACTAACAGTAGGTGACCTAGTTAAGAAGGGGTTGAGGTGTTCCCTTCAGCGAGAACAGAATTTGCAAAGAGCCGAACGCAGCAAACAGCATGTTGACATATTAGAACGAGGTGGAGGTTGTGAAGAAGTTTGGTTGAGTGGTGGAGAGACTGGCAGGAACCAAATCGTAAACAACCCTGAACATGCTTTCCTGATGGCATGTGGACCAATCTGAGCCTTTGGATACCAGCATTTATCCTAAGAGAACCAGAATGCCTATGGGGGAGCAAAAGGCTCCAGAAGAGTGACTTGCTACTTGGAAGAATCTAGGTCCAGCCTTCCTGAAGCTACTAGTAAATGTTATACAAAAGCCAGTAAGCTCCCTTAACTTATCACAGCTCAAGATAAGTTAAACTCACCTATAATACAACCTTCTTGTGTTCTCACTGTTCTTTAGTTGCGTTTCCTGACTTAAAAACTAATTTATTTTTGTATCCTGTTGGCTTCTTTTTTAAACCTTTTGAACATTTTTATTGGAGGGTAATGTGCATAGATGAGAATATGTAGATCTTAAATGCACCACTGAATGACTTTATACACACACACACACACACACACACACACACACACGAAGGTAACCACCACAAAAATCAAAACAAAAAACATTTCTATCACGCCAGATAAATCCTCTTGGTTCCATTTCCCATCACTAATTAAGGGATTAATTTTGTCTTCTCTTTCATTTAATATAAATAGAATTACTCATCTGACAGTAGATCAATGTTGCCTATTTCTGAACTTCGTAGAATCACACATGTACATATGGAATCAGACTCTGCGTGTGTGTTTGCATTCTTGTGTGTCTGACTTCTTTCCGTCACTATAATGTTTTAGAAATGGGTCTTTACTGTTGCATATAATGGCAGTTGCTTGTTTTTATTGCTGAGTAATAGTCCAGTGTACTCATACACCACAAAGTGTTTATGCATTGATACATCATAAATGTTTGTTTTATGGTACTCTGACAGTGTAATTCCTGATATTTCCTACTTCAAGCCGAGGGACTGTATTAAGAAACAAATATCCCCGTTTTATTAATTTTGAAGAATATGTCTTACTGGGTCAATCCATATTCTTGCTCATTTTTCAGCTAATGTACCATGTTAGCAAAGTATCCTACTACTCTTTTCTTCATCTTATGTCTCACTGTCATTGAGCCCCCTTGATGAGCTTTTGATGCAGTCATAAAGAAAAGCCACAAAGAAAAGCAATACACATGGATGGAAAAACATGGGCAAGTCAGAGAATACAGAGAGATATGGTAATATAATGCACGTTGTATTGGAAAAGATTATTTATGATCTAAGCCTGAGTTGTCTCACAAGTATTATAGACTTCATGAGGTCCTGAGATTAATGATGAAACTAACAGGTTTTAAATTTAGATGAAATTTCTATTGGTAGTTCTACCTATAAACTCAATTGCCTCATGTTCTGTGTGTTTACATAGCAATATATGTTAAGTAGAGAGTTCAGTTATTTGGTGAATTTAATGAGTATAGAAAGTATCCTCTGACAAGTCCTTAAGGTAGAGTAATTGATCACATAACTTCCTTCTTAGGAAACAGATTGTTTTTTGATATTTATGATCTGTTATATATATATATATTTTTTTCTGTGTTTCCACAACAAATCGTAGAAGAAATTTCTCTTTTCCTGTTTCAGTGCATAGTTGAACACTCTCCAGTTTAAATCAAATACCAGTTTGGTAAAAGTCAATTACTCTGACACTGACCTTTGGAGCTCTAATTTATTCTAACCTCAGGGAATTTGCTTTTTAGGGATAAATTGAGCATTAAAATTTTGTCTGATGTTTTTAAAAAGGTTTTATGGAATTTCTTATATATATACCAACTGAAACACAGCATGTTGGCCCTTTTCCAATACTTTCGGGTAACATGGGTTTTCAAAAAACATCTCGAATTCATTGTTTTAATTATCAGTATCATTCATGAAGATGCTGGTGACTTACGCTATGTTTAGGTTATATCTGACCTCCTTATGTCACTGTCAATGTGAATGGCCTCTAGCAAATTAATGCTTGATTCCAAGAAAAACTCAAGAATATTCAGATCATAGTCAATAGTGAAACAAAAACAGGATTCCCTTGAAATTAGCTGTGTAAATAATAATAATAAGGTATATAAGGAGGCTTTGTTTCATTTTCCCTCCATGGATGGGGTTTCAAAATAATTATATGGAAATATTTATCATAACAGTGATGATGATGATGATAACAGGAATGACATTACTAGTGCACCTGTTAAACCCTTGTAATGTGCCAGGTTAAGAAATACAGTCTTGAAAGTAAGAACTGCTTTTATCCGTATCTTATAGACAAAAAAAATGGATGTGTGGATAACTTGCCCAAAGCTAAACAAATAATGTCTTCATTTCTATAAGAATCTCCACATATTGAGTCATTTAAATATTTGTAGCATAAAAATATAATATGGATACATTTATCCTTTCAAATGATGTAGCAATGAAAACTTGGGGGTTTCTGGGCTTTCTCCCTACTTCATTAGTTTATATATATATTTTTCTCTCTTGGTCATGAAGAGATGTTTGCCTAAATAAGTTCATGGGTAAGAAACAACACAGAAACCAGGCTGGAGCATGCGTTCAATCCTCATGCATCACTGCTTAAGGGAGTACAGTCGACCATCCACATCCAACATCTGACTGAATCTGTAGATTCAGAACCTATGGATACGGAGGCCCCACTGTATCTATAGTAAAATGAAGTCCAGATTGTCTGAGGAAAATAAACAACCCCTTATATCCTCCCAAAAGCGTGAGTGCGCTCGATTCTTAACAAAGTGAAGAGAGCTTTGAAATTAGATTTCAGTGACAACCGCAGCCATTAAGGGTGCCAGCAACTGTTGAACAACAGTCAGCCAAAAATCATTCTTTTTCACCTGTTTTGAAGGGAAAACAACACCTTAATTATGCAGTTTCATACGAGGAGGTCTACTTAAAAGTTCAAATGATCATTATTGGATAAGAGTTTTCTTTCTTTTAATGTTGGGCTAATTTCGTCTTGAATACTTATTCAATGTAGCTGCAGGTGTATTACTATTATATTCTTTTTACCTGCAAATGGTGATGCCTCATAGTGACTCTAGCCTTTCTTCTGTTAAAGGGCTCAACATTAAAGGTGTTTCCAGGAGATGTCTTTGTTAGTTATTGGCCGTATCATTAGATAATGAGGTTTAACTAAGGGCTCTGTGTATCAAGGGAGAAAGGAAGAGACATTGAAGAGAAGTAAAGGACATTTAGAAGGAGGGATTGGGACTGAGGTCTGGGAGACAGGGTGACTGAGAGGGGCTGAGAGAACAAGAGGAGGGGTGGGGAACTCGGAGGATGGCTACCCGAGGGGGAGATGGAGAGAGGGAGGGAGGGAGAGAGGGAGGGAGGGAGGGAGGGGGAGAGAGAGAGAGAGAGAGAGAGAGAGAGAGAGAGAGAGAGAGAGAGATGGAGAGAGAGAGAGGGAGAGGGAGAGGGAGAGAGAGAGAGAGAGAGAGAGAGAGATGGAGAGAGAGGAGAGAGAGAGAGAGGGAGGGAGAGAGGGAGAGATATGCCTGGAGAAAGAAACAGGCAGACAGACAGATGGAACAGAAAGAGACGCAGGGACAGAAAGAGCAAAGACAAGCTCCAGATTCACGAGCTTGTGCTCAAGATCACGTGGGGTGGGGAATGGGGACACAGGGAAGAGGGGAGTATATGTGTAAGTCTGCTTTGAGAGAAGGAGGAGATTCTGGGTGAATATACATTATACACCCAGTCACAGAGCAACATCCTCAAGAAAGGCGAACCCCTGGAGTGGAGAGAGAGTGTTTATTTTATCGTTACACGTTGAATCCAGTCCTTCCTGGTTAATGTGAAATTTGCTTGGGCGGATGGGGGGCTGAGATCACGTGACTCTCCCTTCTCATATCCTTGCCTTATTGTAAGAGACCCTCATTTAACTGGGTCCTGCTGCTTTGTGATGGTCTTCAGAGAGAGCAGTACTGTTGTGCTCTAGCCAGGAGGGGGCTCAGTCCCTAATTATGCAGAGAGATGGGCTCCTCCACGCAGCTTTGCGGAAACAGTACTGCAATCGAGTCTACCTGGGGGACAGAGGGGACTTGGGAAATAGGTGAGTGGTTTCCCTTACCTGCCTATAGTAACAACCTGTTTGTCGTAGCTTTTTAATTTAAAATGCTTATAATTCATACATGGAAACTGCTTGGGAAAGCGCCTAGCACACAGTAAATACAAATGCCATTTTTGTTGTAATCACCACCACTATCCTGGTTGTTACTGCACCCTTCATCTCTGCAACCTCTCACCTACACACAGTGCCTCCACCCATCCATCCATCAGCCTTCCTCTCTCTGCATGTTTGTGTGTCTCTCTGAATAGACTTTGTCTCTCTCTCTCTCCTCTGTCTCTCTGGCTGGCCTTCTAGAATATATCCTTCTATGCACACATAACAAATAGTATTTGAAATGCACTTCACACATTCATTATTGTGAAACCCTTGCCATTTCTTTTGCTTTCTGCAAAGGCGAACCATTTTTTCTTCATTTGTGTAATTTGTATGACATTTGATTGGGGACGTGATAAGTCACTGATAAGAGAGGTGTCCGATTTTGGCTTCTTCTCACCTAAGGCCAAAAGATTCCTGCACTATTTGACCTGCCTCCTTGCTGGCCCAAATCCAGCCCCTCCCTCTGGATTACTGAGCTCCAAATGCACTGACCTTCCGTGGAGGTTACCCCCACTTTTCTATCGCAGTCCAGCATTACCTACTAAAATTCAATCTAAACCACAGTCATTGAATTAAACTCTAGGGTTAACAAAAAATTGTGTATGAAATGACTTATATTATACATGGTTGACTTATCGAGGATGACAGTTTAGGAAAAATTTACTGACTCCATGTCATGATTTTGTGTCCTATAATATTTGATAAAAATACTGTTGACACTGTTCGTACCCTGATCACGTGGCCTAGTTGAGACGTCTCTGAAGAAAGCTTTGCCGTGACAGAAAGTATTGATTTGTGTGCCGCAAAGCATTTGCAATCCCTCACTGCTAGGCCGCCTCTTGCTTAATGTTTGAGCTTCCCTGATGCGTAGAGGCGCCAGGTGACTGGGTTTTGGTCCAGGAGATGTAAGCACCACAGTCCTTTGTACCTTAAGCCACCTCCATGCCTTACAGGAGGACATGATACCTGGAGCTGCCATCTCTCCCCTGTGAGTCGTTAAGCCAACACGGTAAAGACAGCAGAGTAGAAATTTAAATAAACCTGGGTCTCTGATGACATCACTGAGCCTTAACACTGGCCCAAGAGATTTCAGCCTTCAGAATACTGGTTAGGAAAGAAAAATGCACCCTGTCTATTTATGGTCCTCTTAGCCATTAATTCTGTGTCTTTTAGCTAAATGCATTCCTTTCGGATGTGAATTTTACTAGATATAGAAAGCCACATGGCAAACCCCTCACAGGTCAGGTTTATGATTTATTCCTATGATGCCTAGAATTGAAGTTTTTCACATGGTAGAAACACTGGGAAGTTTTTGTGGGGACGGGTATGTGTCACGTCTGTCTGATGTTTCGGTGTGTCTACCTTGTATTGCACTGGGCCAGCTAGTCTCTTTGTAGATTCTCTTCCTTCTGAACATAAATTAAAGTTCACTGGGAGTTAGCTTTGATAAAGAACCTAAACTAAAACCAGATCCCAGGCCCCCTTATATTTATAACCTGGCCTGTGTTAAGGACGCTAGTTCCGTGACATCAGTATTAACCATATCCTGCCTTCTGCCACCAAAGATCATCAAAGTATCTGAACCAAGGCCACGAGTCACTAGAGGAACAATCTGATGACAGATTCTCCCCTAGACTTGGTTACTTTGATGCCACTTCTGCTAGGAGAGGAACAGCTTCCCCAGATGCTCACTGTAAGTGGGACAGCTGGATGGAAGACTCTCCATCCATAATTCAGCGAGTGGGTCCCTTCAACTGTGCTTCCCCGTAAGTTGCTTTACCCTGCCACCCACTCACGTTGGACCTCGCAGAAGCCACTTGACCCAGGATGCACAGAACAGTATCACCAGTAATTGAGAAGTTGCAGCCTGATTTATTCTTCCTGACTGGGTGTGTGCAGCCCCTACCAGATGGCTACTCTTCTCCTTGTCCTGCTTTGAGGAATTAAGAGAGGGCTTTAAGAATAAAGACAAGTGAATCAGTTAGACCATGGTTTCTGAAAGGGTGATGTGTGTATCATCAATAAAATGATTTTAGGTGTTCATAAATGAACGTTAAAAATTTTAAACAGCATGTATTTTATGTAGTTTAAAAATATAGCGTATCACATTCCTGATTTCATAGCTATTCAGTACTGTAGTGTGTGCATCTATTTGTGTGTTTGTTTCCCTTTAACACACGTTTATATGTGTGTATGTATGCATGCATGTATACACACACATACGTGTATGTATGCATTTCCCTTTCAAATATGCTTATTTGAATAAAAGGTGTTTTGTTTTACAGAAATATATTAATCAATGGTACAGATGATTCATAGGTTTAGCAAAAATTGTGAAGTTGGTGCATGAATGATACTGTTTGGGAAATACAGGATAGAACCAATATTAACCCTAAGAATACCACTGGGAAGAAGACATGTAATTACGCGACATAGAAGATAACGTTAATGTCAGAGACTGAGACGTGAGTTATCTACTTCACATAGATGAAATCCTCCCTAAATGAACCCAAAAGGTCTCATACATTTCACATTACAGTCAGTTTGTCAAATATATATTAATTTTCTACTATTTTGAAGCCTTGTCTTAGTCCTGTTAGAGGCACAAAAAGGTCTAAAATGCCGTTGATGTTTTCAATGATTCTGCAATAATATAAGGAAGAGCTTGCATGAAACCCTCCAATGACTTCTGTTTCACTTGAAAGAAAACCCAAGTTTCTGTATTGGTTTATGAGGATTATAAACTGACCTCCATCCTCATCTCCTAGTCTTCTGCAGTCTGCCCCTTTGTAGCAGTCATAGTGGCTTCCTTTCCTTTCCTCCAGTGTTCCATGTTTGTTCCCCCTTTAGGACCTGAGACAAGATGTTCCTTCTATCTGGATGCTTCTTTCCCTTATTTCTATAGGGCTGATTTCTCCCAGTCATTTAGCTCTTAGCTAAGTTGTCACCTCTTCAGAGAGGGTCCTCCTGAAATCCTGTCTGAAGAGTCTCTTTCTACCCTGAGCCCCTGTAAAAGCTTATTTTCTATCTTATTTACTGCGTTGATTTTCTTCACATTACTTAGTGCTATCAGAACATTACCTTATCTATTCACTTGCTTATTACTTGCCTCCCCCAGCAGAACAAAAACGGGAGAAGATAAGGGACCACGTCTCTCTTAGTTAACACTATCTTCCCGCTGGACTAAAATTTTAAAAATAAGGTCTCGTACACATTAGATACTCAATACATAATTTTAAATGAATGAGTACATAGCAGGCGTGATGTTTCATGGCCAAACTACAAAAACATTCTGTAGTGGAGTGAGTATGTCTGATGAGGCAATCGGGAAGAATTTCATGATGAAGCAGGAACTCAGCAGAATTTTGACAGGCAGAGTTGGAAGAATGGGAAATTTTCTCGAAGAGGAGAGTTATGTGCTCAAAAGCCTACGTGAAAGGATGAGACAAATTGGGGGAGATTCTGAAAATGCAGCAGAAGCAGGGACTCCAGGTGGACACACTGCCAGTTACACGTTAAGAGACAAAATGTCACACTCTGAAAGCATGAGCACTTTTCCTCCTGTAGGCATCTGACCAATCTCTACAAGCAGCATGGATTTTACAGCCAGAAGTCCCAGAAGCCCTGCAGCTTGAATTGTAGGTGTATTGGTCTTGTTTTTGCACGTTCTCCCAGGAAATTTTTCTGTGTCACATAACAAGGTGCCCATGTTGTGGTCCTGTCTTCTGCCTCATAATTGTTGTATGGCATAAGAGGGGTCTCCTGTCTCACTGAGCCTCAGTTTCCCCATGTGTAAAAGTGCAGAGGTAGCTCTCAAAGGGCTCTAGCAGTTCTGGCATTCGAGAATTAGGGAAGAACCAAGGAATGAAACCTCATGAATATTTTGTGAAGGTTCCCACGCAGTACAACACTGACACGTGGACCAGCCCAAAGCAGTCCCATTGCGTATGTCTGGAAAAGGATGTTAAAACTTAAAGGAAGTAAGAGGTAATGGTGACTCTGCCTGGAGTGGTATTAGAGGTACTGGTGGACAGTGGTCAGATTGTAGATGTATTATGAAGGTATATCCAATAGAAATTTTCCTTTCGCCTAGAGTAGGCTGCAAATCTTGTGACACTGAGTAAAATGCAACTGCACCATGTTACAATGAAAGTGAAGGTCAACTCAGTGTTTCATGAGTTACTGCTGCTCTGAGTTTGTACAGATACTTGGAGCTTACATAGCTCCTTCCCACTCACTATATAATGTGGTTCTTCCAACAACTTTGAGTGGGGAGAGGAGATGGAATGGGGAGGATATACAGTTCATCTAATTTACAGGGAAAGAAATAGAACCAAGATCACACATGGTTAATAGTGACGGTCAGACTTGAATTGCTGCCTCTTGCTTCCGTTGAGTCTCTTGGAACAGAATGAACTATGCTATAGTCAAAGATAATCTGTCTTGAGACAAGCAATAATCTGTCTTCACTATATCAAATAGTCTTTCTAAGTAGCATACATAAGCTTTGAAATCATAGGTTTATGCCTGTCTATTCCCCTCTGGGTCATCTATGAATCTACAACATAGTCAATAACAACAAAGTTCTGAAAGATCTTTTCCTTCAAATAAGAATACATTCCTCTCACATGAATCCTTGAATGTGGTAAGCAGCTATGGCTGCTACTTAGGAAATCTGAGCAGCATCTTACGACTACCTGAAGGACATTGGCCTTTTGTATTTCACTATCATGGATGCTTTATGAAAGCATCTCTATTGCTTGCAATCACTGTCCCATGGGTATTAAAACTAGCAAACTCTCTTCGTTCGAGAACATAACTGTGGAAATAATGATTGGTCATTGTCTCCCGAACAACCCTATAAAATTGAGTACTGAAAGCAGCAAATTGTTTCTGTTTAACTTCACGATTGCAGACATAAAACTGGGCCTAGAAGCCTGGCCTTCTGCCAGCTGAACACTGAACTTGCAATAATTTCATAGACTCTCCCCTCCAGGCCAGAAAAGCTCACCATAACCAACACCCCCATAATATTATCTTTTCACATCTCTGTCTTTCAGAAAAACATCAGAATTTACAAAATAACATTTTAGAGATCAAAAAATCCTCAAGCCACAGAAAATTGTATTTAGCAATCATTTGAAAATACACACTGGATCATAAAAGCCATATCTCAAACGTGTGCCAGGTAGAAGTATAGTTAAATATTTGGAATCTCTCTGAGAAAAAGCAAGGGGGGAAATCCATTTCCTCTTGGAGTAACAGTGACTGTTCACAGGTCACTTGGGTAGCATCTAGACCTCTAACAGACTGGAAAACAATCAAAAGGACAAAGATAAAGAAAGTTAGAAGGTGCCAACTTACGCTCCATTTCTAGTTTGCCACCCTTTCCCTTTATCAAGCAGGCTCAAGTCCTGTGGGGAAAGGATCTTTTCAGTAATTGCAGTAATTGGCCACAAGGTATAAGCTTTCAGGGGAAATCGGCATTTCATGTAAATAGGGTGTCTTAGGTTTACTAGCCTCTGATAGGATCTATAACACCTGCTGTTGCGTTAGGAGAATGTTGATTTCCATAGTGCGCTGTCAGAATTTTAAGATGGCCCCCTGGAGTCTCTGAGTTGCATCCTCTTAGGCTTTTAGAATCAGCTGCAACAGTAGTTCAGCAGAGGGCACCTAGAAGATTAGCATACCGGCTGGGCAGGTTCCATGTTTCAAAGGAATTGACGTAAAGGAGAAGTGAGCTAGCTCACGGAAAGGAGCAAGGTCAGTCATGTCTCAGTATGGATGGGAGAGGGGAATCGATGAGCTTTTCTGAGAACTTCCAAGGTGTTTGGACAAATGAGCTGTGGGACTCTTTTCCCTAAATACCTGGTCAAGTTGGCACAAATACCTCAAAGAACACATTCTATCAAGTATGTGATGCCTCCAGTGACCGCTCACTGTTTATGTCCAACTGGACAGCACAAGAGGAAACATACTAGCCAGAAAACAATCTGTTTTTGGCTCTGAAGATTATTATTCGAAAGTCTAGATCCCTGTGAAGTTGAGAAATAACTTTCCTAAAGATAATTTTAAATATGCAGGACAAAGGTAATATGATTATATTTCTTCTAACATTCAGACATTCAAGACACGTTCCTTTATATGTTGAATAAGTGGTCTCACATTACAGTAACTAGGATAGTTTTTAATCTTCCGTGCATAAAACGATAAGCTCCTTCTGAGAACGAATGGCATCCCACTCATCTTTCTTGAATGCCTCACGGTGCTCAGGGTCAGCGCTTCCATGAATATTCTCCATTTTCCATAAATATCTGTTATTGCGAGTCCATATTTCCTCCTGGTTAGAAGGAGGACATCCTCAGAAGTGAGAGTCCTTGCCTTCAACCATGATATTATGCCAGTTTTAGGTCAACCACTTGCGCTGTTTTATTCTGGAGAGGGGAAACGTAAGCATCCACGATGACCAACAGAATCAATAACGGCCAATCTCTGACCAAGACCTTTAAGTAAAATCAAAGTTCTGTCCTGAAAGCCAATCTGAATTGTCTCTGAAATGAGCTGGAACAGCTCAGGGATGGGAGTTGTGTGCTTGCATCAAGCCTCACACAGTTCTGAGGACCAGTATGTGCTGCTTCCCCTCTGTGTACCTGGCAGCAGCAAGGGCAGCCTGAAGCTGCCGCAGCTTTGTGCAGCAAAGAACAAGCGTAACCGAAACCAGCTGAAGGCTGGGAATGAAGAAAGATCACGCAGACAGATGATTCCCTTTGTTCTTAAGTGTTGTTAATTGTGGAACAACTTCTGGCTCGGGAAAGAGAGCTTTAGACAAGACTCACTAAAGTGATATACAGTATCTCTGAACAAAAGACAAAGGCCACAGGCAACTGATGGTATGGAAAAGAACATTTCCTCAGATTTGAGAATACATTGGGGGTAAAAATGCAATAGATCTAATGTCAAGCAATGATAGAATATCGTTGAAAGATTGTGTGTGCAA
Organism: Leucopleurus acutus; assembly: GCF_964270905.1. Lineage (NCBI taxonomy): Eukaryota > Metazoa > Chordata > Mammalia > Artiodactyla > Delphinidae > Leucopleurus > Leucopleurus acutus. The sequence continues at coordinate 9,842,659 of NC_139153.1, read as the reverse complement.
GGGTTGTAGAAATAATATTACAAATAATGGTAAAAGGTCATGTTTTTCTTGTTCACTTAGCAAATGTTTATTCAGCACTACTATGTGTTAGGCGACTGCAAAAGCTCATAACACACTGGGATTGCAAAGGCTCATAAAGCAGTGTCTTGGGGCTTTCCCGGTGGCGCAGTGGTTAAGAATCCACCTGCCATTTCAGGGGACACGGGTTCGCGCCCTGGTCTGGGAAGATCCCGCGTGCTGCGGAGCAACTAAGCCCGTGCGCCACAACTACTGAGCCTGCGCTCTAGAGCCCAGGAGCCGCAAGTACTGAAGCTCACACGCCTAGAGCCCATGCTCCGCAACAAGAGAAGCCACTGCAATGAGAAGCCCGCGTACCGCAACGAAGAGTAGCCCCCGCTCGCCGCAACTAGAGAAAGCCTGTGTGCAGCAACAAAGACCCAACGCAGCCCCAAAATTAATTAATTAATTAATTTACAAAAAAGAAACAGTGTCTCTCTCTTATAAGAGCATAAAATCTAGTAAATAGAAGTAAACTTTTGTAAGCAGTATACTCTGCATATTGATTAGATCAGCAAAACTGCCTTAGCCAGAAGTTTTTGTCTTTTTGAATCAATTCCATTCAAAGAGCACTTGGCAGGGCGCAAAAGATTCATCTGCCCCAACAATGAACTCATCTGATTTAGAAGGCAAATATTTATTGACTGTTTACTATGTCGTTTTTATGTTTTAGCTTCTTGCCGAAACCTTTTGGATAGGACCCCATATTGAAGGAGCTAAAACTTGGAAGTTGAATAACTTGCTCTAGTTTTCATTTCAAGTTACAAGAAGAGCTGGGATTTGAGCTGTCTGAGTTGAGAACCCATGCTGTGAACTATTAATCTTTTGCCTCTGTCATTGAGGAGACAAGACTATAGGGACAGAATGTAAGTTTAAAATTACAGATCACGCGTTCAGGAAAGGTAGGTGATACAAAGCACCAAGGTTTCCTAAATAATAAACATGTGTGAGGATAGGGTGTAAGAGAAACAGCAATTCCTTTATTTCAGCCCATTGTCTTCCATTTGGAGCTCCCCCAATTCAGTTCGATTCCCTGCGAGGTCTGTGTCCTAGCACCATGAGGGGCACTGGATTCAATTGTTTGCTTTAAGTGACAATGCAATGACTCAGGGACCCGGAGATCATATTTTCCCTGACTCCCTTGAGTGATGATTTTCAAAACAAACTGTAAGTTTTGTCCCTCCTGGCTTCAGTTGCTTTTCTTACGTGAGCCCCCAGTCTCCACCTCTAAACTTGCCAACAAACACCAAAAGTGTCTAGATCCCAGGTTCCTCCGTGTCTCTATAGGGTGTAAAGGAGGTAGTCTGTGTCCTGCTCGTCCATTCTTCCAAGTCCGTGGTAGACATCATCACTACGTTTACAATTAGCGTGAGGAGATATAATTTTATTTTCTGCCTCAAGAGTTTATTGAGGGAAGAACCTATTCTGCTCAAGTCTTGTCTACCCTCTCCTAGTGATTTTCAGCTGGGAGCCTGCCTCAAAATTACCTGCAGAATATTGAGTTCAAGCAGATTCCTGGGCTCTAGCCCAGAGTACCTGACTGTATGTCTGGACTGGGGCCAAAGAATTCCTGATTCTAAACAAGTTCATATTCGCAAGATTAACAAGGTTTCGCTAATGCTTCTGGGCCCGGCATCACACTTTGAGGACCATTGCTGGTTAGTTAATATTATCAGGGTTGAGATCATGGGCTCCAGAGTCAGTCCGCCTGCCCAAGTGCTAGCCCCACCCCTTATGAGGCCTGTGGCTTTGGATGAGTCATTAGACTTCTGGGGTACCCAAAATCCCTTACATGTAAAATGTAATAATAATGTCCCCCATAGGGTTAGTAAGACTTCAGTGAGCTCAGATATACTAAGTGCTTTAAAGAGGACTGGGACTTAACAGGGTCATTACAATATGTTGACTAGTATTATTTATTCATGGTGGTTAGTGCACATGGCATTTACTCACATGCTCAGTGTATGGGAATTAGCATCCCTACCTAGGATAATGCGTCTAACACGTGGCTTCTTTCAGCCACAGGAGACACTAAGATATAAAAGGTTACAGTAGTTGACAGCTATTTATTTTAGGAGGCTATTTTTACTTGAAATGTTTATTCGCAGACTGTGTCATCCATTGTTTGAGTTTTTCGATTATGAAATTGATTCACAAACAGAAGAAGGCTGTTGTACGGTTATTGGTGCTCAGAAAAAAGGCTAACACTTGCCATAAGAACGACTCAACTGCTGAAACTTCTTCAGCATCGTCTCTTGTTAAAGGTAGAGCAGCATGCTTCTTTCCAGAAACACTGGGAGAGCTTGGAAATAATTGTGTTGTCACCAAAAAAAGAAAAACCATTGTGTTTTATGAGTGGCGTTTCTCATGATGATGATTGAAACCTGTCATCTGAAATACTTTGCTCTTTTCATCATTCCTTCATGTGTCCACAGTGATGCAGTTGCCATGATATTCCTTCTAAGCCGCTCAGCTACAAATGGCAAACAGCAGGTGGGGAATAAGAGAATTGGGAGTTTGGTGCCCTGATGCAGAGGCTACAGCTGAAAGGGTGACTTCGTCTGAACCTAAAATGAGAACATGCCAATCAGCAAAGGCTTCTTTCTCTGACTCGTGAGGTTTTTTATGTATATATATAACTTTAGTTTTATATTTACCAAATCATGTTTATTAAAAATAAGAAAATGCATAACATGGGAAGTGATGAAGAATCCAGAATGTGTGATTAGAGAGAGAAATTGATCTGCTATATAGGTAGTGTTTGAATTTTGCGTTATGAATATCCAAATGTGAATTTGATCTGAGCTCATGTTACATGGAGTTGCCCATAAAATAATGATGATGATTTCCACTTGTGACTGTTGGAATATACCTCAGGGCTTCCAGATTATTCTGGCTTTCTGATGACCAGAAGAACTTGTTTGCAGCCTCTTCTAGGCACAGTGTCTAACACATAATAGGTATTTGAATGAATGTCAGCTATTTGATTCTTGCATACGGCTAGCCACTATGCTGGGTGAAGATCAACTCCGCTTTTAGATAATACTCATTTTTCATTCTTGTGAAGCTGAGACGGCAGGAGTCTGAGTTAAGATGTGTTTATGCCCAGAGAGTCTCAAAAAATAAATCAAGTTGAACTTGGAAGAAGGTTTTTGTTTTAATTTTTTTATTTTTCAAATTTAAAAAAATTTTATACAACTTTTCATGGTAACTTTCTATTTATAGTTATTCCAAAGTATTTTCTGTATTCCCCGTGTTGTACAATACATTTTTGAGCCGTTCTTATACCCAGTCATTTGTACCTCCCACTCTCCCACTCCTATATTGCCCCTCCCTGGTGGTCAGTATTGTTTGTTCTCTATATCTGTGAGTCTGCTTCTTTTTTGTTATATTCACTAGTTTGTTGTATTTTTTAGATTCCACATATAAGTGAAATCATACAGTATTTGCCTTTCTGTGTCTGACTTACTTCACTTACTATGATAATCTCTAGTCCATCCATGTTGCTACAAATGACAAAATTCTGTTCTTTTTTATGGCTGAGTAGTCCATTGTGTGTGTGTGTGTGTGTGTGTGTGTGTGTATACACACACCATATCTTCTTTATCCATTTATCTGTTGATGGACACTTAGGTTGCTTCCATATCTTGGCAATCATAAATAATGTTGCTATGAACATTGGGGTGCATGTATCTTTTCGAATTAGTGTTTTTGGTTTTTAGTTTGGATATATACCCAGGAGTTTAATACTGGGTTGTATGGTAGCTCTATTTTTAAAGACATCTGCATAGTGTTTTCCACACTGGCTGCACCAATTTACATTCCCATCAACAGTGCACTAGGGTTCTCTTTTCTCCACATCCTCGCCAACATTTGTCATTCGTGTTCTTTTTTGATGATAGCCGTTCTGATAGGTATGAGGTGATACCTCATCGTGGTTTTGATTTGCATTTTCCTGATGATTAGCAATGTTGAGCTTCTCTTCATGTACCTGTTGGCCATCTGCATTTCCTCTTTGGAAAAAATGTCTATTCAGTTCTTCTGCCCCTTTCTTTAATCGGGTGGTTTGTTTTGTTGATGCTGAGTTGTATGAGCTATTCATATATGTTGGATAGTAATCCGTTATCCGTCATATCATTTGCAGATATTTTCTCCCATTCAGTAGGTTGTCTTTTCATTTCATCAGTGGTTTCCCTGGCTGCGCAAAAGCTTTTAAGTTTAATTAGGTCTCATGTGTTTATTTTTGCTGCTATTTCCTTTACTTTAGGAGACAGAACCAAAACTATATTGCTGCAATTTATGTCAAACAGTGTTGGAAGATGTTTTAAACCTTAAAAATAGTGTTGTATTAATGTAAGGTACAGTTGCAGCTCTTAAATGGAATATAAAGACATTATAATTAGCAATATCAATACAGAGAAGTAATTAAAAAGTATAAATCAAACCATACTCCTCTCCCACAAGCAGATTTGACTACATATCGGAAAAGCTACTAATTAATAGTTAGCCACTAATCTAGCCATTTATGCGTCTAGCAGACATGCGGCAAAGACCATCATTATGTTTTATTTGAATTAAATGATGGTGACCATAGTTGAGGGAGAACGTTCTTATAATATGTGTTTTTATCACCGCTGGTTTCTATGCCTAGATGATTTCAATACTGTGGAAGCACTGATTTCAGATTTTAACAGTTTATTTGTCTGCAGTTAGTCTTTGCAATACCAGCTGTCACGTGTTCCAGCAGGACCTGTAGCAGTTCTAAGAACCCACCTCAGTTTTCTCAATGTGGGATTTTGTGAATTTCAAGAGTGATCAGAAGGTCTTTGTGTTTCAATCTGTGTAGAAAGTAGATGACGTGATTCTCTTCTTTTGAACTGAGCCACGATTTGAAATACTAGCAAAAGTCCCACGAATTTCACTGCGACAGCTTGTTTAATTTCTGCAGTGAATCATTTTCTTGTGAGAAAAATCATATTCTGTGGGGATGCAAAGAGAACAATGATTCCCAGAAATGTCTAGATATAGCTGCAATGGTGTGGGAGAAAAAGATAGAACTGTGTTTTCATTTATTTCTCCTCTGGAAATGGGTAATCATAAGATGCATGTTTTTCTTCATCTCCCTGTTGCTGTTCCATTACTAAGTGAGCAGTAAAGGCACCCAGTGGTAAATGCATCGCCAGTGAGCTCAGGACACAGCCGATATTTCCTTTTTAAAAGTACCTCTCCCAGTTTTTGTGATTTTATCATTGACACCGCATCCTTTATATGTAATCTGATGCTTTCTAGTAAGATGGGAATTCTAGAGATACGCTCTGGCATCAGGAGAGACTGTCGGTCTAGAACATGCAATCTTAAACCCGTATCACAGCCCCTAACACCTACCTTGGGACTTTTGACTTCAGTTCAGATCTAGTGAGATTGCTTGCTATGCTTAGGCTCTCTAAAAGAAACCAGATAGATAAAATGGTCAGGCAGTTAGGTTATGGAGGAAGAACGCTGTACTGAAAACAGACAGGACATCCACCAGGGAAAAACGCCCTTGAGGAACTTTTAGCATTTTAAGCTTCTCCAAGTTTTCAATCAATCCAGGTCACTTAGTGAAATCGATAAAATGTCATGACAGTTCCAAAGAAGCCTTCAACTATGTTTAGAGAGAAGGATGGCTCTGAAATTTAAATGGAATGTCGTTGCCACAGTGTGATCACCCCATGTTTAGAAGTATTTCAAGGCTACTCCTGACAGCGTCTTTGAGTTGATGACAACATGCCTAGACTTTTGTTACAACTTCCAATTTCCTGTGTAAGTGGGTATTTGGAGCTTACTGTACAGCCATAGATTAACCCCAAAGTGGATCCTTCCACTTTCTGAACTCTTCTTGGGTCACCTGAGACATCTGCCGACATGCCAACAAAATGTGCTTGGAAATGAGTCGTTTTAACTTGGAAGATATTCTCTCCAGTGCCACGAATGAAATTTGGAGTACATCTTTTATCATAGGTGGGCCTGTGATTATCTGATTACCATGCAGTGAGTTCTTTCAAGTACGTATGGCCTGTTTTTGCCATAGTTGTTTGTGGATCTGTAATATACAGACATCCCAACAGCCCATTTTGTTCAAGGGCATCCATCAGTCTACCTTTGACCAGTGTGAACCAGAGATAAAGGAATAGAAACAGAAACAAAATATATATATATATATATATAGCAATTCATTGTCTTGTGTCTTCCTATCTTTGTATCTTCAGCTTTTCTGTCCCTTATCCCACTCTTTGTAGGCATCCTAGCTTAGACATCTTCATCTGAGTCCTCGTCAACCCTTCTCCAGCAAATGTGATTCGTTACCAAGTCCTCAAAATGCTCGTTTGATGTCGTCCCTTGGATTTATTCTTTCCTTTCCATTTCTTCCATCTGAATTCTGATCTTTTAGCTCATAACTATTGTGGGTTTACAGCGAAGCATGGTGCCGAATGCTTTTCATGCACACTTGCATTTAATCCCTGTAATAACCCTGGAAGGCCATTTTCTTACTTTACAGAAGAGGAAACTGGGGATGATTGGTCAAGTGACCTTGTCACAAAGTCACCGTGCTAGTAAATCTGAATGATTCTGTGTCATGGTAATGGACTTCTGCATGGCCTCCTGAGTTCCACATCCTCAGCCCTTTCATCTAAACTTCAGGATATCATTCTTTTAAGCAGTAACTTTTATTTTTTTGACGTATATCTGTATTTTATTAGTAATATGGTTCCATTTTTTTTGAACACCTTTATTGGAGTATAATTGCTTTACAATGGTGTGTTAGTTTCTGTTCTATAACGAAGTGAATCAGTTATACATATACATATGTTACCATATCTCTACAGCCTTGTTAAACGATTTGCGTAGGAACTTCCTTTCATTCCTTCTTTTGAGTTGAATTTTCTTTTTTTTTTTTTAAAGCGAGTATGTATTTGTACAGCTCTCCTTTTTAAATCCATTAATTAATTTATTTTTGGCTGCGTTGGGTCTTTGTTGCTGCGTGCGGGCTTTCTCTAGTTGCAGCGAGCAGGGGCTATTCTTCACAGCAGTGCGTGGGCTTCTCATTGCAGTGGCTTATCTGTTGTTTTGGAGTATGGGTTCTAGGCTCACGGGCTTCAGTAGTTGCAGCACAAGGGCTTCAGTAGTTGTGGCATGCGGGCTCAGCAGTTGTGGCTCATGGGCTCTAGAGCGCAGGCTCGGTAGTTGTGGCGCACGGGCTTAGTTGCTCTGAGGCATGTAGGATCTTCCCTGACCAGGGATCGAACCTGTGTCCCCCGCATTGGCAGGCGGATTCTTAACCAGTTGCGCCACTAGGGAAGTCCGAGGTAAATTTTCTAGGCCACATTGCCAAGGAATCCATTTTATATCTTGAGACTTAGATTCCCCTTCTTTGTTAATGTTGTTTTCTCCAACAAAATCACTCTCTTTGTTGACACGTTCCAACCATACTAGGACGTCCATTTCCATTCTCACCTGTAAGTCACTCCCTTTTTTATTCCCTATCACTGGTCTCTTGTTTATATTTGTTCCTCCACATCACCAGAAATATCTTCTCTTCTGTATTTTCCTCACGTCCTGGTTAAATATGAATACCATGCTCGAAAATTCCTTATTCATTCACTCTATTATTTAGGATGGTGATAACTGCTTTATCAATGTATAAAGTTACAAATATAATAGAAGCTTATGTCCAAGATCAGCAGGTGGTTTTGTTCATGCAGTTATTCAAGGACCCAGACTCCTCTCATCAACACATGGCTTCTCCAGCCCTCAGAAAGTGGTCCTCATACCAGCAACATCCACATCACCTGGAAACTTATTAGAGATGCAGATTACAGCACTGCATCCTAGATATGCTGCATCAGAAGCTATGGAGAACGGGCCCAGAAATTTGTGTTTGCCCAACCCTCCAGGTGATTGTGATGCACTCTCAAGTCTGAGAATCACTGCTCTCCAGCCTCATAGATACCTATATCCAGCCTGTGGAAATTCAGAGAATGGGGGCAAGATACATAAGTGGCCCTTCATGATGCAAGGGAGATGGGAAATGCAGTCCCTGTGGTCCTCATCTTAGTCATTGACAGGTGGACAAAAGTGAATGTGGTCCTTTAGAACACAAAACTGTCTTCCATCCCCTGATTTTCATAAAGCACCCTTTAGAATGCAGTCTGGCAGGTTCTTAAAGTCTGTTTCAGTGCTTCTGTCAGCTTAGTACCTCACATTGAACATTTTTCTTTCTTCTTCCTCTTCGCTGTACTTTGATTTTCTTCATCGTTTTCCTTGGTTACAGCTTGACATAAATTTCTTTGTCTATTCGTTAACAGACTGGCCATTGCAAACGCTCCGTTGCAGGTTGTAGGAACATGTCAGCTTATTTTCTCTTAGCATAAAGTGGTCCAGCTGATGAGCTTGTCATGCAGAACTCGGAACAAAATGGCGGGCTGTTCCTCAAACACAGTAGGAACAGTTCTGATTTTGAATTCGTCTTCTCCATACCTATTCTGCACTGATACTCATTGTCACTCAAGTCCTGAAGGTATTCATGGACAGGAGGGGATATTTTTTAACTCATGGTATCAAAGTAGATGAAGCACAATGTTTCTGTATGCCCTGGCTCTGTGTAACTTAACAAGTCAAGTTCATTACCATGACTAGGCATGGCCTACAGGGAGCATTTGATAGTTTAGGGAATGACCCAATCGTTTTGAAACCAGATATATTATTTATCCCCCAACAAGAAGTAACCTTCCATTTTCCCTATAACAGAATTCAAAAGAGGTTTTTTTTTTTTGCTTTTTGTATATGTATATGTTCAAAATATAGATGAAATAATCGAATATCTATTTATACATTTTAATCTAGTAACTTTGTTCTATATATTTGTTTAATCTATATATAATATGGTATATTAGACTTATTCTTTTTTTCTTTTCATAAGATAATTATGTTCAAATGTTTCCTAAGCATATTTAAGTCCAGTTCCTTTGTCATCTCTAGAGCTCCTTTATGAAACATCTTATAGTTTTCCAAAGCATATTATCTTGACTTCCACCTATATTGCTGGAAATATTATCCTAATTCAATCTGTGTATGAGTCTATTGCTGGATCGTTGATCCTAGTACAAGTACTCAATCATAAAACGTAAGGACCTTGTCATTTTGTGTTGTTCAGAGTTTACTCCAAGTGTTCATGGTGTTCCTTTACAATATAACTATGCACTGTATTGCTTTCTAAAATGACTTGGAAGAGGTTCTTTTTAAGGTGCTAATACGTATCACTTTTAGTTCATAACACCAAGAGTAATCCATAATTGTGTACTGCATTTCTTTCTCTCTTTCTTCTTTGTTTTAAACGTAACTTGACACTACCCTAAACTAGCATTGATTAATATTCTTACAGGTTAGAATCTTCCCCAATGGTGTTCTGATATTCCAGAGTAAACCAGAGAATGCCCAGGGATATGAATGATTTTATATGGATTCAATTATAAGCAAATTCCCTCTGGTTTAAAGCATAAAAGTAAAAAACACTATATGATCAAATGATTAAGTTTAAGGGATAATCTCTAGAATTTCTGTATAATACATAACATCATAAGACTCTCGTATCATTTAAGTCTTTCTCCTAAAAGTAATATTAACAAAAGCCATAGGAAATTAAAATTTCCATTTAATCAAAATAAATTTAATAGGAACTGGTCAGGTGAATTATAATGCTTGGTTATATTATACTTATAATGAGTTATTTTAATTGATTTCAAAATTATCTTGGAAGTACACTTTCTTACTCTTACTGTGATCTCCCTAGGGATTCCTGTAGGAGTATAATGAAATTATGTTCAGAGTGGCTTGCAGGTCATCTCTACAGTTGTGCTACTTAAGGTTTCCTAGGTTTGGTCTGTCCATTTTTACATGAGTGTACCTTGCTCCAAGAGTGCTGACATTTTTCTTCCGTATGCTTTCTAGAGAAGAATCATAAGATTTTGTTGAAAAGGGGTCAGGATTATAACGTATTGCTGTTTTACCCCTTCATGGCCCTCTGTTTTTTGAACTGTTTTTTTCAGAATGTACGTCATTGCTGTATAGCCAAAGATATTGTCGTCCATAGGTTATCTTGAAAATGGATTTTGATATGACTGGGCTCTTTTGGGGGGATATTTTTATTTGTAAGAGCAGTATTGGTCTAAAACCTGAATGTAGTACGAATCAAGTTATTTTATATTCCAACTCCATTACTAAAATATATTGGGAATTCCTGACAAAATACTAGAACGATGTTTTTCAGTTTTTAGTAGAATATGACTATTATTTATCTTGACTCTAACTTTCCTGCCCGTGTTTTCTTTAGACCAAGCTGCACTCCTACAGGAGAATAGGGGTGGGATTGGGAGATGGCCCTGAATAAAAATTATACCTGAATCAAGAAAAAAAAAAACCTTCCAGTATCTTCTCACAAAACTCAAGTGTATTTTAACAATGTAGTATAGAATGATTGCTCTAAAAGAGAGGAAGAACAAACCAAAACAGTAGTACTCACGGTTGAAAAAATTCTGAAGAGTGTCTGGATAGTAAAATCCCCTTACGGTCTTTGTGTCAGCCATGTAGATGGGGTCCTGTGGGTAGCTGATCCAAACATTCCTTCAAAACTTCACATTCTACATTCTTCCCTTTGCCATAATTATTCCTTAAATCTGACTCTTAGTGGAAAAACAACATCAATTCTCAAAACACAGAGAGAAACAATAAGTAGAGTAAGAATCTTAAAAAGGCTTAAGAGAGTACAAGAAATAATGTCTATTTGGAGAATATAGAACAAGTACAAGAGACACACATCAAGTGTAAGACCATCACACTTTAAGAAAACATTTTACCTGAGTGAGCTTCTCATCTTTCTGGAGATGGGCTTACAAAGACTAAGAAGGCATTGATGGGAGTTCTGCTCCCTGGAATATAACAGTGAGTTTGTCAAGCTACAACTTATAATGATGCCACTAATTAAAAAATGGAAGTGATTGGCAAAGCTGGAGTGATACATAATTATATTTCCTTCCACATCACAAAATGAATTCTTTTTCTTCACATAGGGTTTATTCTTTTTTTAATTTCATTAGTTAAGTTCTTAGAGCTGTGTGTTGGCAACAGGTAAAATGGGACTCATTTAATAGTTTTTCGTTGGTGGTGATGAATCATTTACATAATTTGTTTCCATTCATGTAACGCATGCCTTTGGATCGCCTCAGCGTTTACTGTTTGAAAATAGTAATTACCTATTTCCTGCATTGCTTCATGGTATTCCACAGGGAGTTACATGATGTAGATGTAAAAGCCTGGGCTTTAGCAGCAAACAAGCCAGATTTGGATCAAGGTATTTAAAAATCCTCTGAGACTTGTCCTCCTAATGTGTAAATGTGTGATGATAGTAAGCACCGCAGTCCAGGGCCAGCAAGGATCAGATGGGCCCGGTATGAGACCAAACTGCTCTTGGAGCAAAACATGTCTGGGGCTATAGCTATTCTTGATTCCAGCTGAACTTCTAACATCAAACACAGAGCCTGGCATAGAAGATTAGTCTGGTAAAAACGTATGGGGTAAAGAAAAATGAATGATTGTAGTTGATGTTTTCCATGCTCACCCTGAATCCACCATTGTTTTTCCATTTTCAAAAATTCTACTAAGTACCGAGCATCTTTAGTTCTCACTTATTTTGACTTATCCATCTTAGTGTTCCCCCTCTATATTATACAAGGCAACTGGAGAGCTCTTTCTAAAGGGCGTACATAATCATGATACCCACTGATCGTAAGATAAAGTCCAAATGCTTTACAGAGCTTCAGGATCCATTATGGCCCAGCTCCTGTCTCCTCTTTCACCATAAGTTTTTGCATGCTCTGTTATCCATTACACTAAATGTACCCAGAACCTGGGAAACTGCCCCGAGCTTTATTATATTAGTTAAGGTATATGCTAAGCTGCTGTAACAAAGAGACCCCGGAATGAGGTAGCTTAAACAAGATAAGCTTTCTTTGCTTTATGTAGCTGGATAGAGGTGAGTGAGTCCGGTCTGGTGACGTGACTCAGGTGTAGTCAACATGTGTGTTCTTGTGTTGGCCGTTCGTGTGCTTAGTCAAGCAGTCTTCACTTCTCTTCGCATCCCCTTAGACGTAACGTTTTCATATGGCCACGATCAATTACAGCGGAAGTTGGAAAACGTAATGTTTAGCCGGATAGCCATGTCTGTAGCTACAACGTGGGAATTCTATTATTAAAAGAGGGGAGAGGATGTCGTAGTACAATTAGCAGTCATTGCCAGATGAGTTTTTATAATTCCCTCTTACATCAGTGTTTTTTTCGAAATGGTAGTTGTCAATTCATTTTGTTATGTTTATTCCACTACAGTCTAGAGATTTCGAGGACACGAAATATGCTTCCTTCATGTGTCATATCACTAATGCTGATTATAGTCCCAGAAACACAGTAGGTGCTCGATCCCAGGATCAAGGCAGATCTCGCAGAGATCTGTGGAAAAGAGCTTTTATTTTTGAAAAACACAACTATGCTCTGGTTTACAATTTCTTTTCTCCCATTTTTCTTATCTTTATTCTGAACTAATCAAGGATCCCGTAGATAGAGGAAATAGCTGAAAAAATATGAGCATCTCTCATAGGAAATTTCTCTGGGAAAAACAACAGCAAGGCAAACTTTGATTATAGCCACTCTGCCTAGCATAGTCTGTGGGGTGACTGCATAATATATGAAATGAATTCTGTTGAAGACATCTACTTTCCTGGGTTTAAAACAAATGAAATTTCTGATTAGCTCTTTCAGAGAGCTAAAAGATATTTTGATATCTGAAACCAAGGCTTAAATAGCTGATACTGAGGGGGATTTTTTTCCCTCCAAATTAGTCAATTAAAAGTTCTTCAATAAGTTTAATCAGTTTCCCAGTGTCCATTCGTGTCATATGTTGATGTAACATCTCCCTAAGACCCATTCTTCATATCCACATATGCCTCAGGCTTGGATGATTTGGGTCTAAGTTGGAGGAAGGGAAAGAGTTAAAGATGTCTCCAGAAAACTTCAACTGAAGGACGAACAGCAGAAGGGCTGCACATAAGGGCAGAAATAATCCCTTTTCTTCCTCCGTGACTTCATAGCGCACCTTCCCTCACGGAAGGAATGGCGCCTGTCAATATTAGGGTTCGCACTTCAGTGAATATGTCTGGTGTTACAAAAGTCAAAATCAGTCCTCGCAGTTCCTCTTCCATACTTCAGGGAGTGGTGTGGTAGTGTGTCTTAAACGTGGTAGGAGATGTTTTAAAATTAATTTTTAAAAAGAGTTTCTGAAATTCAGGACCCAATAAATTAATCTACACTTAAACCTCCTCAAGCCTTGAATTTGCTTTCAGAAGCTTGACTCATTGGTTATCTGTATATGCTGCTAACTTGACCAACAGCAGGGATTCTAAGTGAAACACTATTTCAAATAATTTTTCTTCTTCTCTCAGAACCTATTGAGTATTCAGTGACCGTCTACTGAGGTCCGTTTGTGGGACTTACATAGTCTAGGACAGTGCAACTCACAATCTGTAGTAAAGCTCTATTAAAAAATAATTTAGGGGCTTCCCTGGTGGCGCAGTGGTTGAGAGTCCGCCTGCCGATGCGGGGGACACGGGTTCGTGCCCCGGTCCGGGAAGATCCCACATGCCGCGGAGCGGCTGGGCCCGTGAGCCATGGCCGCTGAGCCTGCGCGTCCGGAGCCTGTGCTCCGCAGCAGGAGAGGCCACAACAGTGAGAGGCTCGCGTACCGCAAAGAAAAAGAAAAATAATAATAATAATTTAATCCATTGCAGACTAATGTTTCTGTAAAATAGAATTTAAAAGTTTTAGCTTCTAAAAGCCGACTCGAGTTGTGAAGCCACCTCACTGTGGACCTCAACAGCAAGCAGTTCACAGGCAGACCACACTTTGAGAGCACTGATCTAGGAGATGTAAAAAGAAATTGTAATTCTCCTCTCCAGTTGCAGACAACTTGGTGAGACACAGGCATAATTAATCCATAACTAAAAGAAACAGTAATTGCAGTAAGTGGCTTATAACCCTTGAGAAAGAAGGAGGGTATCAGACCAGAGGCTGGTTAAGCTAGATGTGATTAGTAGTAATAGCTAATAATTCTTGGTTGCTATGTTGTGCTAGGGACTAAACTAAGCTCTTTTTACCTGTATCGGGTCATTTAATTCTCAGCAGTGCACCAGGAGGTAGCTGCTACCGGTAACCCAATATCGTAGGGGAGAGAGAGACATTTCTCTGCCTCTGTCACTTGATGTCCCTCTCTGTTTCTGTCTGTGTCTCTCTCTCCCCTGTCCCACCCCCAGTGCGTGCGCACGCGCACACACACACACACACACACACACACACACACACACGTAGATAGTAGATCTGGGATTTGCACTCAGGTCAGTCTGTGTGATTCAAACAAACAGCCGCCCATGGGCTTAACCTATTTGCTATAATGCTTTGAAGGAAGAATTGGATTTTGAAAAGGGAAGCTGTTGCTAACAGACATAGCACACAGAATGAGCCGAGGTATAGATCTGTGAGTTAGTGGGCTTGGTGTATGTAGACCAGTGTTCTAGAACGCAAGACCCCGAAGATACAGTTGGAGATAATCCTAAACAAATAAGAGGTGCTCAGGAAGGAGAGATAAGCCATCGGATCTGCTGGAGGATGGGTAGGTGAAATGTCCTAGTCTGAAGGAAGAGATATCCAGTCAGATACTCTGTCTCTGTAGGTGAAGGTCTCACCTAATGCCATAGAAGCTTTAGACGCTGATGAGTGTCATGGGCAGAAGCACGGGCACTGTAGCAGGAAGATGCTGCTGAGGAGGGTGAGGGATAACTAGGTAAAGAAGACTATTTGGGGGCAGAAGATAGTGTCCACATTAGGATTTGTTGGGTTTTAAATATTAGCAAGGCAGTCATGTAAAGATGTTTACGCGGATTTGCTCCAGCCCATAAAACACTTCAGACACCCCTGGTGTTGGAAATGTTTGCCTTGTGTCCTTAGATTGTACACAAGCTGTTGATGTTCAACATATGTTGGGAAATCCAGGTATGGAGTCAGGAGTGAAGTCTTACCTTTAAGGCTAACTGGTCTTTAGAACCAGAATTGTATTATAGAAAGCAGTCTGCATGCCTCAAACAGGCTCCCAATTAGCTTTGGGGCTGTAACTGTTCAGAACACTTTGGAGCCCTTCATTGTATGCCATTCACTTTGGTCACAGTTTAGAGGCTGTAGTATTTGGACAACTAATCATCCTTGTAACATGTAGCAGAACGATTCAGAATGAGAGCTCCCAAGGAGTAGCAGTTATTTTCAAATTGAGCACTTCGGTACAAATCAGGGAAGTGTTGATACTCGGATCTTCGTCAAGGTCAATGAAGACTCCATCATGGTGTTGCAGGCTATGCTCTATCTTCCCACAGCAATTTTGACCTGCATCAGCTTTTATTGTACGTGTGAGAGGAGTGTGTTGAGGGAGAGGGGATAGGAGAGAAAAGAAAAACAGTAGAAAGCCTTGTTTTTTTGTACATTTTCAAGGAAACGTGTCCTTGGCAGTAGAGAAGAGTTATATTTTCTCCTTTTATTCAACGTATTTTTCTTGAAAAAAGAAAAGCCTTATATAATGTATCACTAAGCCAGCATAATTCAAACTGCCATGTGGAAAGCACAGTTAGAGCAGCATAGTTGAAATCTTTCTGGAATTTGGAATTATGATCCAGCCGTTTAAGAAATCTGAAGGTACTCAAACTCTTTCATTCTCTTGCAAGGACACTGAATAAAGTCTCACAGTTCAAAGAAGAGCTGCCACTCCCTGCTTAATACCTTAATTATTTGTGGTACCTTATCTTGGTCACCACTGATACGCTGCTTTCTGAATCCTGGTTGCCAAGTTTTCCTTTCAAAATCATAAGTAGCTTTTATTCTTGGGTCATTGCTTTTTCAAGACTGCCTAATTTGGTTAGCCCGAATTGATTTGTGATGTAATCCCAAATGATGTTAGCTTGGCCAATTTCATTTTATTTTATTTATTCCCATGGGCATATTTTAAAAACTCAGATTCTTTGAATGCTTAAACTAAGCTTTAATGCCCCATATAGTGTCTGTTAGGTAGACTTTCTTTATCCATCTTCTTTAGTTAATCTCCCATTTCCCTTAACCTGCATTAATAAACATAGCACTGAGAAGCCAGTCCTTTACAAGAAAAGCCCAGAGCATCTTTGCCTAAACTCCTCTTTGTTATTCACAGTCTGCTTTCCCTTGTTTTAAGGTAGAACTCATATCCACAAATGGGTCTCTGCTACGGAGGGATGGAGAGAAAGAAAATAAAATGGCCGCCGATCCCCCTTGAATCCGGGTTTGTGACGTCAAAAGTCTGCTTTGAGTTTTCTGCTTTAACAGTTTGGAATGAGGCACACCTCTTTGGGATTTCATATTCCACAGCAACCCCCTACCTAATAGAGCTTTCTGCAAGGATGAAATGGTTTCTCTGCTGTGCGATATGGTAGCCACTAGCCATGTGCGGCTATAGAATGCCTGAAATGCTGCTCATGTGACTGAGGAGCTGCATTTTTCAACTTTATTTATTTTAGGCAACTTAAATTGAAATAGCCACATGTGACTAATGGCTGTCATGCCAGGGAAGTGCAGTTCTGAAGAGCAGTCATCTCAGTGGCATGCTTTTCGGCAGAGGCAGTGTGGCACAGCGGAATCCAGCCTTTTTTGTTATTACCTCTGGATCCTTAGGCATGTTACATGTTACATATGTCTCTGAACCTCAGTTTCCTTGTAAGAAAGAGTCCAAGTAAAAACACTTCTTCGCATGAGGCATAAGTAATTTAAAACATGGTTACAACAGGCTTTCCTGAGATCCAGCACATGTGGACACTCTGGAAACATTAGTTTAAAAATATAGAAAGGGGCCTCCCTGGTGGCGCAGTGGTTGAGAGTCCGCCTGCCGATGCAGGGGACGCGGGTTCGTGCCCCGGTCCGGGAGGATCCCGCATACCGCGGAGCAGCTGCTCCCATGGGCCACGGCCGCTGAGCCTGCGCGTCCGGAGCCTGTGCTCCGCAACGGGAGAGGCCGCAACAGTGAGAGGCCCGCGTACCGCCAAAAAAATAAATAAATAAAAATAAAAATATAGAAAGAAGAGCATGAGATAGAGGACTTGGATTCACCCTCAACATCTATATTTGAGATAGTGAATTAATGACTGAAGATTTCGGACTTGGTTATCTCTTATTTATTAAATGAGTTGATAATTCCTGCCCTGACTATTTGAGAGGATTTCGAAGTTCTGAAACGTTTACCTCCTAAGTGTTTCTCGAACCTGTTCCCTTTCTCCCTTTTTTCTACTACTGCCCCCTCTCCCGTGTAGATGACACAGCAGCCTCCTACCAGGCCTCTTCGCCTCTGCTCTCAAATTCGGACTTTGTGTTGTGACTTGAGCTTTGAGATTTGACCTCCAAAGACTCCATAATCTAAAGGTTCGAGTCCGTACCCTTCTGAATGGCAACTAAGGACAAACCATGAACTGGCTTTCATTAAACATCCATGCTTTATTTCTATTTTCTTCCCCGCATGTAATCTTGGGCTTCCCCTGACTTCTTGCCATCCCCCTGTCACACACCACACGTCCTGCTGTCTTTCACCTCCATGGCTTTGCCTTCCCTGTGTCTGCAATGTCCTCTTTCTCTCTGCCACCATGCCACCCCATAGTTTGATTGACTAACTCTTCGTGTGCTCCTCCTTTTCTCACCAACCACCCCTCTTTTTTATTGATTTATGTATTTTAGCACTCAACTCAAGCGAAACAACCTACAAAAACCCCTGTGACCCCATCTTCCCTTAGCCTCATCCCAAAACCAGGCTGTGTCACCGTCCTCCTCCAGATGAAGAGCTCTTTCAGTGAACACACACCATTGTTGTCTCTTTCTTCCCCACTAGACATACTCTTCTTGAAAGAAAAGTTCAAGTATCACTTGCCTTTGTAACCCAAATACCTGTTAGTTATAGCTCAGAAAGGTTTACTGACCAGATGAGACTCTCCCAGGGATGCCATGAAATAATGTAGGTGAAGGCATTTTCAAAATGGCAGAGTGCTCCAAAGATATAAGGTGGTACTGTTTTAATTAAACGATCCCGCTGACCTGGTGTCTGTATCCTGCTGACCAGCATTATGACAGGCTCACACCCCAGCTGGTTCCAGCTGTCTGAATGTTTCTCACCAGGGGGGCAGACCACTCCATTTGAAACAGGATGTTACCTCTGCCCTCTGATTCTCACTTGATAGTTCATGGCCCATTGCTGCAAGTACTCTGCTGACTGTCACTCATAAATGCTGGAATCCTCAAACCAGGTTGTCTTCCTAATAAATGCCATGTACATATTTCCCCCCTCCTATGCAACGTGGCCTTGAGTTTCTTAAGGAGAATATAATGGAGTATTTACGAAAAGCTGGGATTCCCTGATACCGTGCGTTGGGACTGAAAGTAGTCTTCCTGATGTGTAACAGCTTCAGGGACACTCTTGACCAGGGACTGGTAATATATGGCTCTCAGGACAAATCTGACCCATTTCCTTGTACACCTGTGTATGTGATAAAGTTTTATTGGAACATAGCCATGTCCATTTGCTTATGGATTGCCTGTGGTTGCTTTTACACTACAGAGACTGAGTTAACTACGTGAGCCACAGACTCTATGACCTGCAAGGCCTGAAATGTTTACTATGAGGCTATACACAGAAAAAATGTTCTGACCTCTATCCTAAAGCAGTGGGTTTTTGGGTTTTTTTCTTAGCTTATGTTTTTCCCCAGTTTTATTATTGAGACATAATTGACAAACAGATTTGTATAAGTTTAAGGTATGCAGCATAATGATTTGACTTACATATATTGTGAAATAATTACCACAATAAGATTAGTTAACATCCATCATCTCATACAGATACAAAAAAAAAAGAAAAATATTTCCTTGTAATGAGAACTTTTAGGATTTACTATCTTAACAACTTCTGTGTTATCTATAGTCATCATGTGCATTACATCCCTAACACTTATTTATCTTACAGCTGGAGGTTTGTAACTTTTGACCACTTTCACCCAGTTGCCCCTCCCCTCACTCCCATTCACTACCACACCCCCACCCAGGAACCACAAATCTGATCTCTTTTTCTTTGAGTTTGTTTGTTTGTTTCTATATTCCACATATAAATGAGATCATACAGTATTTGCCTTTCTCTCTCTTACTTATATCACTTGATGTTGTCACAAAGAGCAGGATTTCCTTTTTTTATGGCTGAACAGTAGTCACATATATATGTATGTATCACAAATTTTTATCCGTTTATCTTCATTGTTTCCATGGCTTGGCTACTGTAAATAATGATGCCATGAATATGGAGGGTGCAGATTTCTTCAACTTAGTGTATTTATTTCCTTTGGATATATTCCCAGAAGTGGAATTGCTGGATCATATGGTAGTTTTATTTTTAATGTTTTGAGGTAACTCCATACTGGTTTCCTAGTGGCTGTATCACCTCACATACTCACCAACAGTGCACAAGAATTCCCTTTTCTCTACATCCTCTCCAGCATCTCTTACTCTTGTCTTTTTGATGATAGCCATTCTAATAAGATTAGCATTTTCCTTATGATTAGTGATGTTGAGCATCTTTTCATATACCTGTTGGGCATTCATATATCTTCTTCCATGGGAGAACATCTATGTAGTTTCTTTGCTCATTTTTTAATTGTTTTTTTGTTTGTTTGTTTTGTTGTACGCGGGCCTCTCACTGTTGTGGCCTCTCCCGTTGCGGAGCACAGGCTCCAGACGCGCAGGCTCAGTGGCCATGGCTCACGGGCCTAGCTGCTCCACGGCATGTGGGATCTTCCCAGACTGGGGCATGAACCCGTGTCCCCTGCATCGGCAGGCAGACTCTCAACCACTGCGCCACCAGGGAAGCCCAGTTTATTTGTTTTTTATGATTGAGTTGCATGAGTTCTTTATATATTTTAGATACTAACCCCTTATTGGATATATTATTTGCAAATATTTTTTCCTATTTCATAGGTTGTCTTTTTCATTTTGTTGATCATTTCTTTTGCCATGTAGAAGCTTTTAGTTTGATGCAGTCCCTCTTAAGTATTTTCTGTTTTGTTTGCTTATGCTTTAGGTATCATATCCAGAAAATAATTTCCAAGATCCATGTCAAAGAGATTTTTTTCTGTGTTTTCTTTCAGAAATGTTATGGTATCTGGTCTCACATTTAAGTCTTTAATCTATTTCAAGTTAATTTTTATAAGTGGTGTAAGATGGGGGTCTAGTTTCATTCTCTTAGTTATAACTCACATACTTGTGAGTATCCAGTTTTCCCGGCACCATTTGTTAAAGAGGCAGTCTTTTCTCCACTAAGTATTCTTGGCTCCCGTGTCATGTATTAATATACATGGGCTTATTTTAAGGCTCTCAATAATGTTTCATGGGTCTATGTGTCTGTTTTTATGCAAGTACCATACTGTTTTGATTAGTATAACTTTATAATATAGCTTGAAATCAGGATGTGTGATGCTTTTCACTTTATTCATCTTTTTCAGGATTGTTTTCGCTGTTTGGGGTCTTTTGTGTTTCCATATAAATTTTAGGGTATTTTTTCTACTTCTGTAAAAACTGCCTGGAACATTGATAGGAATTGTGTTGAATCTATAGATGGCTTTGGGTACTCTGGACAATTTAACAATGTTAATCTTCCTAATCCATGAACACAGGATACGTTTCAATTTCTCTGTGTCTTCTTCAATCTGTTTTGCCAATGTCTTTCAGTTTTCAGTGTACAGATCTTCCTCAACTTACTATGGAGTTAGGTCCCATAAACCCATCATAGGTTGAAAATATTGTAAGCCAGAGTGCATTTATTACGTCTAACCTACTGAACATCATAGCTCAGCCTAGCCTGCTTTAAAAAGGCTGACAACACTTACATTAGCCAACAGTTGGGCAAAATCACAAAGCCTATTTTATAATAAAGTGTTGACTATCTTATGTAATTTATTGAATACTGTACTGAAAGTGAAAAACAGAATGGTTGTATGGGTACAGAATCGATGTAAGTGTATCAGCTGTCATGATCCCATGACTAGGAGCTGTGGCTCTCTCACGCTGCCCAGCATCAGGAGAGAATATCATACCAAATATCTCTAGTCCAGGAAAAGATCAAAATTCAAAACTCAAGGTATGGTTTCTACTGGATGCATATCCCTTCTGCACCATCAGCAAGTCAAAAAATCGTAAGTGGAACCATCAATAGACAGGGACCATCCGTAGAGGTTTTTTACCTCCTTGGTTAAATTTATTCCTAAGTATTTTATTGTTTTTGATGCCACTGTAAATGGAATCATTTTCTTTATTTCCATTTCGGATAATTCATTGTTAGTGTATAAGCACTAAAGCAGGGTTTCTTAATCTCAGAACTATTGCCATTTGAGGCAAGATAATTTTTTGATGTGGAGGTGGTCTTGTGCAATGTGGTATATTTAGCAGCGTCCATGGCCTCTGCTCACTAGATGGGCAACCCCTCCGCACATGTGACAACTAAAAATGTCTCTAGTCATTGCCAATGTCCCCTGGGGGGACAAAATCACTCCCAGTTGAGAAACACTGCTCTAGACAGAGTAGATCCAGATACATATTAGGAGAAAGGAAGAACAAATCAACCATTGAAAAATATAAAACTATCAGATTGTATCATGTACTTTCTTTCCTTTGGCAAACTCATTACACAGATTCCACTGACCTAGGATAAGACCTTTCTATCTGCCTGGTCGGGAGGGGAAAAATATTGAGATTTTTCGAATCGAGTTCCTATTACCATCCTTCAACCAAAAGTTCAGGTTAAGTAGTGTATGTGCACTGGCAGCCTGACCATAGGGTGTGAAGCGCAGACTGCGACACCTGGAAAAAGTAAGTTTAAACCCAAGGCTTTTCAACACACTAGCTCTCTAAATTTGGGCAGTTTACTTTGTTTCTCTGCACCTGATTTTCCTCATTTGTAAAATGTTACCAGGATTAAATGAGATCATGTTTTTATAAAGCACTTAGAACAGTGCCTGGCGCGCATGGGGTAGTAGCCATAAGAAAGGTGGGGGTGGGGAAGAAGAAGCAGGAAGAGGAGGCGGGGAGGAGGAGGGCGAGGGGAAGAGGAAAAGGAAGAAACTGGTACTTGCAAGCACCACCTGGAGCGGCAGAAAGAAATATTAAAACCAAAATGTGTTAGGGTTGAAAAACATTAAAGGGACCTCAGATGTTTGAATCCCTGCCATGCTTGTGTGTTTGTATCCCCTGCAATTTGTGAACTAGGTCTTTTGATGAAAGGCATGGTCCAATTAGTCCAGCAGCTACTCTAAAAAACCAAATAGAAAGACTTACATAACAAGAAATTATATAAGAAGAGTTAAAAATACTGAATACTAGTTGTGTTCATAGAATACAAAACTCTTGGATTTAGAGTCTCAAAGACATCAGAAGTTGCCACTTAGTTAAATACTACTAACGTTTATTTGCAAAAAATCTCTGATCTTTCTGTGTATCTGTGGAGGACAAAATGGTGGTTCTCAGTTATAGGGAACAATTTGCTTTCATTTCCCAGAATCTAGTCGTACACTTTTGTCTCCTCTGGGAAGCCCCCCATCTCCATCCCAAGCCATGTAGTTTTAGTGGAGCTGACTGTAAGCTGAATGCTAGGCAAATCACATGATGTCAAGACTAGGCATTCCACACAGCCTCCTGACTAGGTGAGAAATGACTGCACAACCCAAGTAGAGCCAATAGGCTCTCGGATTTCTAGAGAAAGACATTTTCCCTTATATTGTCTGTTCCCGAAACTTGAGAGGTTGTAGAAGGTGGAGTTGCCACCACCATCTTGCTGCCATGTGAAGTCTGAATCTGAGACTCCAGAGTAAAAGGCAGAAATGGAAAACAGAGAGTAATTGATCCTTTATGGTATCTTGTGCCTTGCAGCCCCCAAGCCTGGAAGTAACTGAACACCCGGACATCTAAATTTACGTGAAGTTAAAATTTTCTGATTGCTAAAGTCAGACAGAGGTGGATTTTCTACCTCTCGAAAGAAAGAAGAGCTAAGTATTATATCAGTCAGTGGAGCTAAGGGGTCCTCTTGCCACCCAAATAGATCTACCACTAAGAAGAGTGTCTCACTTCCTGTACTTCTCTTTATAGATAACGTCATGTTAGAATCCATTCTATTTGAGAATCCTCTTTATGACAAGGAGAGTTAGCATTTTAGAGGCATTTAAAAGCTGATTGTATCAAATAATATTACATTAGCTAATGTTAACTAAATATGAATATGATAAAATATAATATATTGTAACAATTCTGAGCGCACATTCCACTGTGTGGGTTCCCCCTAACACCAGCAAGCTGTTCTCAAACATCAGCAGGGTGTCCTATAATTCCATTCAATTATGATACTATATACGAGGAGATAAGCATCAGATCCCACAGGTTAAGAAGTCAGTCCCACAAGACTCCCCCCATCCCAACTGCAGATGCCAAGTGCAAGTCCAGGCTGTCACCTGAGCTTCCCTGACTGATTGGAGGCTCTAGCTACTACCTCCCACCCCACCACTTAGGTTTGATTAATTTGCTAGAGCAGCTCACAGAAGTCAGAGAAAGATTTTACTTGTTAGATTACTAGTTTATTGTAAAAGAATATAACTCAGGAACAACCAGATGGAAGAGATGTATAGGGCAAGGTATGGGGGAAGGGCACAGAGCTTCTTTGCTCCCAGGGCGTCACTCTGCCGCTCTCCCCAGATCTACGTGTGTTTGCCAACGCAGGACTCCAAACCCCATCCTTTTGGGGTTTTATGGAGGTTTCATTAGTTAGGCATGATTGATTAAATCACTCGCCATTGGCAATCAATTCAATGTCTAGCCTCTCCCCGCTCCCAGGAGGTCAGGGGGGTGGGACTGAAAATTCCAAGCTTCTAATCACAGAGTCGGTTCCCCTGGCAACCAGCCCACCTCTTCAGGTGCTTTCCAGAAATCACCTCATTAACATAACAAGACAACTGTACTGCTATCCTCACTTAGGAAATTCTAAGAGTTTTCCCAGCTCTGTGGCAGAACAGGGACTAAGACCAAATGTTTATTTCTTATTATAAATCATAATATCACATCTTGCAATATAACACAATGTAATATATTAAATAATATAAACTAAACTTGTATTATTCTGGATTTTTTTTAGGTATTTTTACTTCTCTTTTTCATGTGAAATTGACCAAATGTTTTATAAATCTGTAAAAAAAATAAAAATATGTTAATTTTCAGGAGGAAATATATACCTTTGGTGGAGATTTAAAATTTAAAGCAGGGCTTCCCTGGTGGCGCAGTGGTTGAGAGTCCGCCTGCCGACGCAGGGGACACGGGTTCGTGCCCCGCTCCGGGAGGATCCCACATGCCGCGGAGCGGCTGGGCCCGTGAGTGAGCCGTGGCCGCTGAGCCTGTGCGTCAGGAGCCTGTGCTCCGCAACGGGAGAGGCCACAACAGTGAGAGGCCCGCGTACCGCAAAAAAAAAAAGAAAAAAAAGAAAAAAATTAAAGCAAATCTTTTGGGGGAACATATTTTACACATGTTCCTTCTAAACCTAGGAATACGAGGTAGACCTACAGTTAGCCTAGCTCGGCATCTCTCGGGTGGCCCCTTCTTGCTCTCTGCATCCTTAGCTGTGCTGGGTGCCGTGTTTCCAAAGAGGCTGAAGCAGATTTTTCCCCATCCACTTCCTCGGTGCAACTTCACACACTGCTGCCTTCCCCGCTGTCATCTCCCTGGGTCTCCAACTCTCCAGAACTTCTTCTCGCCCTATTTCTTTCCCACTGACAGAAAGCAGTGCAAAGTTAGCACGTACCAAACTTTTGTTCCACTCTAGCTCTAAATGAGATTTCAAAACTAATGAAAGAAACTTGAGCAGTAAGCAAGGAAGGCTGGCATGGCTTGAAATGTGAGAGTTCATATTTACTTGTAAAAAATGAATGTGGGTCGCCCTTTAAGAGAAGTATGGCACTGTTCAGAGGCCTCTTAGATGTGTCCCCCGTGAATGCAGGCAGTGGTTTGAATGACCTACTTTGGACACAAACAACCTTAAGAAGTCTTTACATTCTGCTGTGGAAAATCTGTGCTCTTGAGTCTAGGAGGTCAGTTTGAAACAAGAGGTAAAGAGAAAAATTGTACCATGCACATTCTATTCTGTTCAGAACATGTTATATTCTATTCAGAAGATATTTTATATCACGTGGGCGTCAACTAGAGTTGAAATATTGATGGATGAATGCCCTGATGTAGAATGAATTCATGCACCATCAGGTGGAATCTGTGCACATTTGTTCTGTCTCGACGTCTGTATTCCTTTTCCATCACACATTGATAGTATAAACACCTGCTTGGTAAATCCATGAATTATTAACTGTCTGGGTCTGAGATGTTACACCAAGATGAACACAAAGAAGGTGGCAAGGACCGCTGGCCCCTTCTAGCCTACCCAGATGGTGACATTCAGTTTTCCAAGTCTGCTCAATCTTGGCCATGCTAACTTACTTGGAGATAGCAAAGATGAATATGACTAGTGAAGTGTGTCCTCTGCCCTCTTCTAGCTCATGAAGATTCAGTCCTGAGGGCCAGAATTTTGCTGCATCCCATTGGAGCTGCTCAGCCAGATCCATTTCTGCCCCTTCTGTTTTGTTCTTCTTTCCAGTGTATAACCCTGGGGAAACTGGTCTTTTTCCACGGTAGCGTTGAAAATTTCTGTGAAAAAAAAATGTGTTAAGGTGAAGAACTCGAAAGGAAGGCCGTGTGTTCTGAGGTCATAAGATAAAGTGTCCAAAAATGGCAGATTATGAGAGAGATGGTATAAGGTGATGGAAAAACTCAAGTTTGGAAGCAGAATTCATTTTTCTCTCTTAGTTCTGGCCAGTGGAGAGCCCAAAGCCAGTTTTACTTTCCTCACATACGTTTTTGTGTTCCATCTGTCTACTTCCCTGGTTTCATTCTATTCTTTAGTATATTTCTTTTCGATGCTCAACTTTATTACTCTTAAAGTATTATATATTTTTAATTTTATATATGTTTTATCACTTCATTTGCAGTATTTGGGGCTCCGATCGATTAGATCTGGATAGGAATCCAGGCTTTCCTACTCAAAAGCTATGCAGATTTGGACAGATCCACTCCTAATTCATTCATTCTTTCACCTATTCATTAATTTATTCTGCCAAAATTTATTGAGTGATAACTAAGTCCTACATAGTGTGCAAACAATGAGGTTTCATTGGTGAACAAAACTAGCTAGGGTCTCTATTCTTGTAGACTGTGGTCCACTGGGGAGGCAAGCATTAATTGATGAAACAAAGGGGCATAAATATAAACTGAGGTTAAGTTCTCTAGATAAGAGAAAAACAAATTATAAATCAGTTGGTTCTATGAGAAGATATTTCCAAAGAGCCTGACCACATTGAATTACTTGGATTACTTGATCTCATTGGGCCTCAATTTCTCATCCATAAATGGAAATAGTAATAGTGACTACAATATATGTTTGTTGTGAGGATTCATGTGATATTGCAGAGAAAGTGCTTAGCACAGTGCCTAGAAGAACAGGATCTCATTAATCTAAATATCAACTACTACTGTGATTTTTATTATGTTCTATCCATATTGTCTTAAAACAATAATAATGAAATAACAGAATCGTTTTAGAGTTGGAGGAACATTTGATATCATCCAACTAAGAATAAGTGGACCTCGGAATTCAGACAAACAGTCAAACACCGTAGTGTTTTGTGTATGTGCATTTATGTCTAGGATAATGAGCCATAGGTTATATCAAAAATTTTTTAATCGGAAACTCAAACTAGGAATCACCATCAAACCATCTCTAGACAGATAAGAAAAACAAGAGCTATTATTCAACAGTGTTTTCTGAAATTCTCCAAAATTATCCTTCATCTCTCTCTCTTTTTAAAGTTTTTTTGTTTTTTGATTTTTCGTGGTTACTTAGGGCTTCTTTTGTTGTTGAGAGTTGGATCTTTATTGAGATTTCTACATTGTTCTTACTGTTATGACACGTGTTAATTTCAATGTGTTGATATTCACCAAGCACTGTTGTGAACTTTCATTACTTCTAGACTGCCATGGATTTCTATGTATGCAGGTCTATTGGATGCAAAGTATGATGAGTTTGTATCTTCCTTTCTAATCTGTACGACTCTTGTTTCATTTTCTTCTTTTGTTGTGTTAGAGAAGCTCTTGATTGTGATGCAGAGGAGAGCAGTGATGGTGTGTATGTTTGCCTTATCCCTGAACTTTCCTTATCCCTCCTCCAACCTTCAGAATTTTTTACAAGCAACAAAACCCACTTCTGGCTTCTTAAGAAGAATGTAAACTCCGAGGGGCAAAGATTTTCATGTGTCTTGTTCCCTAATGTTTGAGTTCACTGCAAACAATAACTGGTACATAGAAGACACTCAGTGAAAGTTTCTTGACTAAAAAGGGGAAACAAAAAGCAAGAGTAGAAGTCAATACCAAAAAATGTTAGTCTGAGAGTGGGCATTTGTCTATAGTTCTTTAGTTTAGAAGTGGGCAACTTAAAATGACATTAGATGAAGCCTGGGAAGACTGCCCTCTCAATTATATTAAGGAATCAGACCTTGAAGATGGTAGGATTTCCTAAGTGTAAGTAACCAAAGTACAATGCACAGTCTCAGTTCACCGTAGGACTCTGGAGAGTTCATTTACTACTCATTTCACACACTGGATGCCCTGCCTTTGCTACCCACAGACCATGTCTCAAGGAAAGGGACTCGACTGGGATTTTAACCATGCCGGCCAGTGATGTGTTTGCACTGATTTTTCTTGTGCTACTCGTGAGTGGTCTTGAATATTGGAACCATCCGGATGCACTGTCAAGGACACCCACGCCCCAAATTTCAGGGTGAAACTGTTGGTAATCAAAACACTGATACTAAAGGAAGTATCATATCCTCTTTTTCTTCATGGCTTTCCACGTTAAATGGTTTCAGATGTTTCACTTAGATATATTAAAAAGACGGATGCTTAAAACTAGTGGCATAACTCCTGACATCTAAGAAGTGCTCAAACTGATGAATAGGTGGCTATGTTTCTTCTTCCGTCTGGCTCTTTGGTTGGTTTGCAGAACTGTGATAGCTGAGGGGACACAGTGAAAATAGGAATGGGTAGGGTGATGGTTTGTGGAGGAGTGGAAACTATAAACTTTATGATCCAAACAGATAAAAAAGAAAATGAGGTTTTAGGTCATTTCCATGCTATTAAGAAGCAATATTTTGTGTACATAACTCTACAAAAAAATGGCACAAATTCAGTTACTGCTTATACACATACTTCCCTATTGAATTATTGCATAGTAATATTTACCTGTCAAATAAGATGCTCTGAAGACCAACAAACTTTGGTCTTTGGTAGCTAGTTTTGAGATACACCATCAAGAAGCAGTTCAATGTGAAATGTCCTAGATTCCCCCAGAGACTACTTAAACTAATCTTTTGGCTTTCTCCTCTACATTGGAAGGCAAAGATATTCAAATAGAAGCACATCTGTATTTAAGTCATCCAAATATTAACCCAATGAAATATACATCAGTATACCTATACCACAGTGGGGATAGATGAAGTCTACCTCAAGATTTATTTTAAATAAACTTAATGTTTACCTTTTTAAGTGGAACTATAATTTCCCTAGCCTCTCTTTAGCTTTGTGAAGTTTATTTTTTATATCTAGATATATTAATAATTCTCTCTAGGAATAAACTAACCACCTAGACTTTACTGTAGGTATAAAAATGAACTTTTTATGACATTATAGGCCAAAAAATAATAATACATTTATATCCATTTGAGGACTATCATAAAATAAATATGTGAATCTGAAAAAAACGTGAGCTCTTAGAATATTTTATTTGTCTATACCAGTGCTGTCCAATAGAAATGTAATACAAACATATATGTAAGTTTGTATTTTATAGCATTAAGAAAGTAAAAAAGAAATAGGTGATATAACTTTAATATATTTTATATATTTAACCCATATATATCAAAATAGGATCATCTCAACATCTAATCAATATAAAATTATGAATGAGATATTTTACATTCTCTTTTCTTATACTGAGTTTTCAAAAGCTTGGATGTATTTTTCCATTTAGAGCACACCTAAGCTGCGCTAGCTACGTTTTTATGCTCAATAGCCACAGTTGTTGGGTGGCTACCAAGTTGGACAGTGTGGGTATCTGCATAGTAATGGAACAGCTAAACTCTAAGTGCCCTTTGGAGTATCAGGGAACATTTAGGAGGGTTTCACCTTTGCCTGATCAAAACTTTTGACTGCCCTTCCCTTCTCTCTTTTTTCCAGTAAGTGTCAGAAACTTAAGGGATTTACTACAGAATTCAAATATCTTACAAATATATTTTAACAATACATGTGACTAATAATTACTTTAAAAGACAACATTTAACCTTCCTTTGTAAATTTCCTTTAAATGGAAAATGTTTCATCTGTAAAACCTCCAAATAACATTCAGTGCTTATATTTCCCTTCAGAGGTAAAGAAAGAAATTAAAGCCTCCCTTTAAAAACTGCAAACAATACCTTAAAAATCCTTTCTTATCAAAGTAAGGAAAAATGCATTTCCAGGAAGTTAAATTATGTTCCATTTGACCATACAGAATGTGACTTTAATTTATTTTAATATAATTTATGGGGTTTTTTTAAAGGAATGCATTAGACATATTGATTAAAAGAGCACTTATTTATGGTCAAGGTACATTGCTGAACCTAAATTCATATGTAATAATGTTCAGCTATTATCATTAAAGTCTTCTGAGTCTTATTTCTACGTATCTTTTTATATGCAGAAGTGTCAAAAGAACAGATTTAACTTGCATGAATTAAGTTGTATGTACTTGGCAATGGAAAATAGAAAAATAATTTAAATAGTAAGTTTAATATATTTTTATGAATATTCTTCCATATGCACACAAATGTACTGCAAGACCCGAACAAAAGGGACTTCCCTGGTGGTGCAGTGGTTAAGAATCCTCCTGCTAATGCAGGGGACACAGGTTCGATCCCTGGTCCGGGAAGATCCCACGTGCCGCGGAGCAACTAAGCCCGTGCGCCACAACTACTGAGCCTGCGCTCTAGAGCCCGCGTGCCACAACTACTGAGCCCACGTGCCACAACTACTGAAGTCCACGTGCCTAGAGCCCATGCTCCGCAACAAGAGAAGCCACCGCAGTGAGAAGCCTGCGCGTCGCAACGAAGAGTGGCCCCTGCTCGCCGCAACTAGAGAAAGCCCATGCGGAGCAAAGAAGACCCAACACAGCCAAAAAATTAAAATTAATTAATTAATTAATTAATTTTTAAAAAGATGCTGCAGATGCCCTGATGCAGCCTCCATATGCCTAAAAGAAAAAAAAAGAAAAAGAAAAAGACCTGAACAAAAATATTCGTAGCATTCTTGTTGCCAAAAGCCACACATTGGAAGCAACTTAATTATCTATCAATGACAAAAAGGATAAAGAAACTGTGATATATGCATATCCTGGAAACTATACAACAATGAAAATAAATGAGCCATAATGGAATACATCTATAGGAATAACTTCAGATTGTAACAAAATGTTGACCAAAAGATGCAAAGTACAAAGTGCATGCAATATAATTTCATTTATATTAAGTCTGAAATATACTTATTTCTACCTTGTACATGGTGTGTACTATATGCCAAAGCTATAAAAGAGAACGTGGAACGTGATGGTAAAGGGTCAGCTCCTGGGGGCTAGCAGTGTTCTCTTCCTTCACCTGGTTGTTGGTTACATGGGTGCTTGCTTTATAAGTATTCATTCTACCATGCAACTAGGATTTATGCAGTTTTCTTCATGTGTATTATACAATTAAAATGGCTTTTTGTGTATGCATATTTCACCTCATTCATTTCAGACTGCTGTGCGTCTCCCATCACACGGTTAGATTTCTACATTTCAAGCTGCACAAGAATTTGGTAAACGTATCAACTAAGTCTTCATTCAATAAGCTGTTGATTAGAACCGCGAAAAGATCGGGACCAGGGAGAGGTACTTGTAGCACACCATTTAGTACCTCTCATTAGATGTAGCAGCACTGGTCACACTCATATCAGTAATGACAGTTATAACAATAATCAGATGGTAAGTTTTCCTCAGCTTAGACACTGCATGTATTTTACACGTATCATTTTATACAATGTTACAAAGCGTTATGGTTTTAAATCCTTTCTAAGTCATTATTGCTATCCTCACCTTAGAGATGAACCCAGGCTTAGAAAATTTAAATAACATTCCGAAGGTCACACATGGCTACAAGGGAATAGGAGCTGAATGTGAACCCAGATGTGCCTGATTCCCAAAACTGTGTCCTTTCTCTCTGCTGCCTTGCCTTCTTGCTGTTTTGAAGCATTCTTCAACAACAATCTTTAGTTCAGTCAGGTATAAATCCACCTACTCACATCTCTCCACATGGTAGATTTACATGGCTTTTCTTTTTTTCTTAATTTATTTTATTGAAGTATGGTTGAGTTACAGTGTTGTGTTAGCAGAGTGAATCAGTTATACATACATTCTTTTTCATATTCTTTTCCATGGTGCTTTGTCACAGAATATTGA
Source organism: Leucopleurus acutus (assembly GCF_964270905.1). Classification (NCBI taxonomy): domain Eukaryota; kingdom Metazoa; phylum Chordata; class Mammalia; order Artiodactyla; family Delphinidae; genus Leucopleurus; species Leucopleurus acutus. The sequence goes on along the minus strand of NC_139153.1, from coordinate 9,810,774 downwards.
ATATAGTTCCCTGTGCTATACAGTAGGACCTTGTTTTTTATCCATCCTATATGTAATAGTTTGCATCTACACAGCATTTCTTTTGTCTGTTCACAGGATCTGTAAAAGATGGTCATGAAATGAACACACCCAATGAGGACACGTAAAGTGTTCTACATGTTTTGTCTGCATATCTAGCCTGGTCACTGAAAGACTAACTCTATGTCACCTTGTTTTTGTCAAGAGACATTAAATTCTTTTATTGTGTTCACCTACCATTTGTTATAAAAGTGGAGAAATTTTCCGGAGAATGGCATCAAAGTTTTCTACAATTCATTTTCCTTTATCATCACCTTCTTAAAACAGGGAAAATATTTTTTTTTCCATCTGAGGTCTTACGGCACCACCCGAATTCTTACAGTTGTCATCAGTTTCTGGGACTCTTCCCTTCAGTCCTACCAGCACGCTCATAGTATAATTGGTCTGGACTTAAATTTGAACTCATGAAAAATGACAGGATGCCCTTAGTCTCTCCTCAGCTGGTTGGAGACTTAGTTCCCATTGTATATATATTTTTTTCTTTTTCCACTTTAAGTATAATTTTCTTTGAATGAAAATATAGAGTCAAAATAGACCTTGATTAGCCTCATTGACTTTTCTGTCATCCATTTGACTTACATCATATTCACCAAATAGGGTCCACGTTTGTTCTCAAAATAACTTTAAAATAACTTATCTTGCTTGTCTTTTTTCTCTCCCAAGTCAAGTATAGAGCTTAACACCAGATAGCATCTCTTCTTCTCATTTTTCCACCAGTGAAAAAAATTAACCCCAAAACATCATGGTTCCTTTTTATCTATGATCCTCATCTCTGACAGGGCTCATCTTGGTCAAAATTATATAAAAGTCATCAGTGAGACCCAAATAAACCTGGGGGGAATTTTTGGATAAAGTGAACAATTTCCCAGTAAAAACTTTTTAAAAATCCTAATAGTCACATACTGGATTTAATATAACCTATAATTGCTAGCTGTAGTGGAATGAACGTGCAAAACTACATAAACTAAAAGCATGAATTTGAGGAAAAGTGTCTGAGGTAATGAGAAAACCTGTCCTTTTAACTTTCTTGCTATCTTGGTTTTACTTTCTTTAAAAAAAAAAAAATTTACAAACTGAGAAAGATAGCTGTTAAATTCTCACTAGTTCATCTACCCTAAAATTCAACACATTCTCGGCTTCCACATTTTAACTAATGTATTGGAAACATTCTGATTTATCTATATTTATTTATTTATTATGTATTATTAGTTATTATATGATTATTGTAGTATGAATGTTTATATGAAGCTTTGGGAAATGTATGGATAGTGTCTTTTTCTTTTGAACAAAGATTAGTAGTTAAGAAGTTAAGATTAGTAGCTTAAGAAACATGTTTTCGTGGTTGTCTAAAAGGAATTCCATTTAGTGGCCTGTTTCATGAGAAAGGCCCAAGTCCCCTTTGTGTGTGTCATCTGATGCCAATGGCACCATTGTTCCTTTTCTATGGGAGCAGCTGTGCGTTGGATTGGCTGTTTCTTTGTTCTAAAGCATTCTGGCTTATTGTATCAACTAATTTTTCCTGTGTATATATAAAAAAGTTTTGGGTTATAAAGTAGAACTTCATGGACTCCTAATATTATTCCCTTTTCCTGTAAGCAGTAGGATATAGGTTCTCAGTGAACAAAGGGGGAAACACAGAGTCCCCTGGAGTGTGTCTTGTGAATCTCCCTTGAACGTATGTATCTAAACCCACAGGCTCTACTTCCTTACCATCCATGTTCGTTATTTGATTTCAAAATTTAAACACCACTTTTCTCTGATTATAAAACTTTTTTTCTTATTGTTAACAATTTAAAGAGCATGGAAAATGTGAAGAAAAAATTAACCCCCCTCCCCAAAAATGAAGCATAACGAGGAAACTAAAGCTCACCCCCCGCAGAGGTTTACCATATTGAAATTTTGGTTACTGTCCTTCCAGGCATCATAAAATTCATGCATAACATGAGAAACATTGTGCCATACACTACACACTATTTTTTACATCCATGATTAAAAGAAAACCCTATCTTTCTAGCACTGGCTATATGTTTGCATGGGGCCCAGTGAACAGTAAAACTGTGAAGACCCTTGTTCAAAAATTATTAAGAATTTCAAGATGGTGACATGAGAGCATTAAACTGAAGCACAGGGCCCTTCTAAACTTGAAGTCCTGTGTGAGTGTCAGGTCACACGCTCATGAGGCTGACCCTGGGTCTTGTGGAGCTGTGGGCTTCTACAAGTATTGTATGGCCTCTCCCTGTTTCTCTGACCATTCCCTTCTATCTCTGTTTCTCTTTGACATTCTTAGATGTAGGCATGTCTCATGGCTCCTTTCTTCACGTGCCATTCTCCTTTGTGTATACGTTTTTTTTTCCTTTTTTTAAAAAAGCCTTAAATGTATTCTTTCAGTTCCAAGCATCATGTGCATTTGTTTGACGTTTGAATCTATAGCTTTATACTTCAGAGCATTTTCCTTCATGGTGCAACCATCACCTAAAGCACAGAGATTTGGAAATGACACCATCTTTCTAAATAATCCTCAATCAACCAATCAATAAACCAATCCATTATTCTCTCAAGCCACTCTTGAATTGGACCTCAACTTCAACCGTTTTTCCCAAACCCTACATCCAATCACCATTGGTCTTTTTCTTCTCCCTGCAGGTTCTTGTTTCCCATCTGTACTCATCAAACTTTCTGCTCTAGTTTTCATGCTCATTTCTTGGTCAGCTGCTGCTGTAATTGAAAGGCTCATAGCAGAACAATGAGCACAGACTCTAGAGCCAGAGAATCTAGATGAAATCTCATCTCCTCCAGAAAGGATAGAATGCTTTGTCCATCCCATGGGCAAATGAAGCAAGCTATCTCTGCTTCCCTTTTCTCATCTGAAAAGTGTGGGTGAAGTAGGTCCTATGCCAGGGCTTTGGGAAGATTTAAATAGGCCATTTCATGTAAATCACATAGAACCTAGAAACAGTAAATGCTCATCAATGTTAATTGTTATTATTTTTATTCCAGGTCTCCAGTATCTCTTTATTTAGTGTTTTTCACATTGAATAGTTAAGAGTATGGGTTTTCAAGTAAACAGACTAGGGCTAAAATATTTTGTCTACCTTTACCATTTGGTGACCTTGAAAGAGGCGTCTTCCCTGACATCCAAGTACGGACATGGTAGTTACTATATTCCAGGGTATATTAAGAACTATAGTAGACCACATACATGAAGGCTTCTACCACACTGTCATTCAACGAATGTGAACTCTCCTCCCAGTACTGCTAGTGTAGTCCTCCTCAAGTCCTTCTCTTGTCAAGGTATCCACTCTTAAGAACCAACCCTCAATGACTTCACAATGCCTGTGATATAATATCCAACTTCTATGGCCTTAAGACCCTCCCACATCTGATTCCATAGTATCTTTACAGAAGGTTCTCCTCTGAGAAAGCATCCATTGTGGTCAAATCGGTCTATTCATCATCCAGAAATACATACGATAAAACCGCCTCACCCCTTTATTATTGCTATTATCCTCTGCTCTCTTTAGTCCTTCCCGTGCATATGAAGTCTGCATCTTCAAGGCTGAGCTTAGATCACAGTTCTGCCATGGTATGAATGCACGTAACTCCAGCCTGGCATTCCCCTTCCTTCCCTGAATTCCTGTAACATTAGTAGAGTACCTTCCCAATTTTTATACGGCTTTCTTCTCTCATTTCTTCTTGCATTGTCGTTAGGAGTTTACCCTTTGGAATGAGGCAGGTTGCGTTTAGCTTCAGCTCATTAGCTATGAACTTTTGGGCAAATTATTTACACTATAGAAGTTTCAGTTTATTCATTCACAAAATGGGGATAATAATGATGTCTAACTCATAGGATGTTTGTGAGAACTGAAATAACACATTTAACACTCTAAGCCCAGGATCATGATTTATATTTTTTTTCAATAAATATTACTCAGTATTATTGTTATTGTTGTTTGTATTTTCTTATCTACCTTCAAAGACTGAAAGTGAGTTGAGGGGTGAAGACTGTGTTTTCATAATCTCTCTGCCATGGGGGTCTCTTGCTTTCATTAATTTCTGCTGTGCTTAATTGCTCTATTATGCCATTTTCTGATTTCATCCAAGACACATTTGAAGTTTAGATGACAAAAAAAGCAACCCCTGGTGATTAAAATGGGGATGTATTCCTTTAGACCTTGCTACTGACCTTGGTGCTTGGTAGCAAGCACAGGCTCTGCCTGTAATGGTCACACAGCTCTCCCAGGGCACTCAGCGTGCGGCCTGCTCCTTAGAGGAGGGGAAATCTATCAGTAAGGCTCTGGTGCAAACAGTGCTGACCATATTTAGTTGTTGGAAACATCACGTTCAAGGTGAGACCATATTTATTAGATTGCCATATGGTTTGAATACCAAGCAGTCTGGGTTGAGACTGAAATTTCATTATTTCCAATTTGGGGTTCCCAAGAAAGGGAAGTTGATTGACCCAGATTGAGTTAAGACACTCACCCCTAACTCAGCCAGCCAGCACCTCATGAAACTATATGAATGTGTAAGCAGATTCCTAGAAAATAGGATATAGTAACCCAAGAGCAGAAGAGAGTAGAGTTCAGAACAAATAACCTTTCCTATTGTAGCACCTCATGCACTGTCTCCACCTCAGAAATAGCTTGGTAACTTGCGTGGTGAAAGAATGGAATGGCCTGCATTTGCTGCCTGAACTTGATCTCTACGTGAAGACATTTATTCACATACGGTATCTATTCTCAGGTTATTTTTACATTTCTGAAAGTATGACGTCTTCATTAATCTGGTAAATAACACAGAGAAAAATGTACATCAAAATAGCAGGCATTAGGAGTTGCTGCAATAGGAATCAAAAAGTAAAGATGTTAGACAGTTTTACTAAAACCTGAAAATACCCCAAAATAACAGTCACCTTTGTCATGAATTATTAGATAATATTTTAAGTATTAAGCTTTTCTTGGTCTACATATTTTTTTTCTTCTTTTGATTTATATTTCCAGGAATTCGAGTAGTAAATGGTCACATATTTAGGACACTAGTATGGTGGTTTTACCAGGTTTCCTTTTCCTTTTTTTCTAGTCTTTTTTTTTCCCCTCTCAGATCAGCATAACTAAAGTCCTTCCTTCAAAATGTTAATTTTTTTTCACTCAATCTTTTAAGCAGTGGCTAAATCTGTGACTAGGAAGAAAATGAAATATCATTTTAATAAAATTCTTCCTGGATTGTTATAGATGTTTGATTATATAAGTTTAGGTGTGGAGCTCACTGAAAACTTCTGGCTGCTGAGACATTTTTAGATCAGAGTACAAAATGAAGATGGTAACCAGGCAACGTGGTTCTTGTACAGTTATTAAAAATAAAATGTGAAGCGTCCACGATGCAGAACCATTCTCTGACAAGTTTGTCTGGCTTTTGCTCTGTTTTTCGCTGGAAAAATGGGTCGGTTCCATTTGTTGAACTATTCAGTGTTTTCTCTGGGTTAAATTCATTATTATGTAAGATTATGATTGTTGGAAAATCATATCTATACATGAATATAAGCATAATTTATTATGACTCAAAAAATTCTTAAACATTTCTGCATAAAATATATATACATTATATGTATATAACATGTTCACAAAATTTACTGTGGAAACAAATGTGATCCTACATTCATTAGGATGTTACCAAGCTTGAACAAACATATGTATACTGTAATATGTAGCAAGGTATTGCTTTGGAAACCTTTCATATAATGAGTAACAATTTTCAAAGATTGGCACTGAGATGTAATCAATGATGGCAACCTACTTCAATACTTATTTGATGTTTCTGAAGACATTTGAGCATGTAATCCTGAAACATATAGCAAGAATAGATACACTCAAGGGACCTCATCTTCCGTTTCTGGTATCCCTTGGACAGCTCTTCTGGGGCTGTGTGTAAAATGGACGTGAGTGATCAAATCACCTAATATTCTAGAGCAGGTGTTGTTAACCCAGACTGCACATAAGAATCACCTGGGAAGTTAGAAAGCCGATGTCTAGGCCCACCAGCAGATACTCTGATTTTTTGGTCTGGCTTGGAGTCCAGGCATAGTTGCATACATAATTCCAATGGATAGGCAGGGATAGGAACTCTGTTCTAGACATAAACACTGCAAATAGTCATTTAGAACAGAGGATAGTTCCTGAAAAGAGGAGCTCTACACACGTGAAGATTTGTGCGTCGTTACCAGTCCAAGGGAGATGCATCTGTAGCCTCAGCTCGTGGCAAGCCGTTGCCCTTCTTATCTAAAGGCTGTCTTTTATGAAAGGCAAATCTAATTTGGGAAATTTCCTAACACATCCTCGGTGATTTTCTTTGATTTCGTACGACCTTCTCCAGCTAGGTCATAGGGCCAACCACCTATCTGACCTTAACTTTCCAGTCTCTTCCTGGATATTAAGAAAGTGTAGAAACTAAGATGGGGTCTTAGAGTTCATCAAACAGAAGAGGAACTCCAGTAGATGACTGATTCTTGAAGGTTTGCTTTTTTCTTTTTCTTTTTTTTTTAAAAAAAAGGGGCTTCCCTGGTGGCGCAGTGGTTGAGGGTCCGCCTGCCGATGCAGGGGACACGGGTTCGTTCCCCAGTCTGGGAAGATCCCACATGCCGCGGAGTGGCTGGGCCCGTGAGCCATGGCCGCTGAGCCTGCGGAGAGGCCACGGCAGTGAGGGGCCCGAGTACCGCAAAAAAAAAAAAAAAAAAGGTAAAGAAGGAACTGCCCTGAGGTCTGCTAATCATAGGGCAGGACTTCAACCGTGATGGCAGCAGAGGTAGCGTACCAGGTTGTGTGTTCTTTGAAATTTAGAAACTTTCAACCCAGTCCTTGTCTCCTACCAGGAAGTCTCTTGGGGACTAGTAGAAAATCATAGAAAATCTAAAGTCTTTTGAAAACTACAGAAATAACAAACAAATAAAAAAAACTTTATAATGTAAACAATAAGATTAAGGTCAAAATACTGACCAATCAATAAACAATGTTTGCAACACACCCTACTATTTTTGATTTTCCATAAAGACAATCCCTACCATCTACCATATTTATTTCATGAAAATATTAAACAGATGATATTTAGCAAAAGCACCATATGGTTTTCCTTAGTATTTTCTAAGATACGTTATTGGGCTGAGACTTCTTTGAGAGCAAAGAATGGTGTTTTTATGTCCAATATGTGAAATCCATGGAAAGCATTTAGGCCAAATCTACGAGCAGAGTAGTCAACCATTAAGTATGAGATTGTGTTATCATCAATTTATTTAAATGTTCGTATCCAAGAATACTATTTTATATATAGTAAATTCCCAGGAATAATTTCTTAAAAATATACAGTCATATCAAGGATGACACATATATTTATCTTACAAAAAGCCAGATCAACATTAGCTTTCTAAAGCACTAACCGTAAAGGAGTTGCAGCCCAGCCTCCTTAGGGCTGATCATCATGACTGATGGTTGATGTCTGCTATGGTTGCAGATGCAGGAAGTGGTGACGTGAATATATTTACTATATCTGTTTTACGTCAAGTCACAAATAATAGATTCATAGATGACATCTGTGAAAATCTGATATGTATGGAAGCAGGAATTAACTTACCTTGGAAGATAACTGCTCTTCTACAAAGTTTTACTACTTGCAGGAGACTGAATATTATATGGAATGGGCATATATTTTGGTGATATACGTTTATAAAATATATGTATACACATATATATATGTTTTTATGTATGTATGTGGTTTTATTTATATATATGTTTTATATATATAAATATATATATATAGAAAAAATGGTTGAGCTAAAGTAAAATAAACATCATTCATCCTCCAGTAATAACCAACTATTGATATTTGATGAGTGTTAAATATAAAAAGTAGCCATACTATCAAAGTAGTCTTCGCATGTTTTACTGTAACGCACTGACTTGAATTCCTGGTTCCTAGGTATTCTCTTAAAACTATACTTTCCTGTCTGTCAAATTCTAATGAGTGCATACTCGCAGCATATAGATATTATTTAATCATGTGTTTGGGGCATTTGTGATGGTTCTAAGTTTTCATTATTATATACAGTGCTCAAATCCTCATCTTCCTAACTGCTTTATATATAGTCTATTATAGAATTTATCAAACATACATAAAAGTAGAGAGAATCGTATCATAAACTTCCAAGAGCTGATAACCCAGCTTCAAATGGTGTCGATATCCTACAAATCATGTTTAACTGTCCCCTCTGAACTTTTATTGTGAAGGAACATTTCAGATTGAATTTCAGACGTTATGGCTTCTTACCTAAAGTATTTCAGAATGCATCTCTAATTGATAAGAACACCATAATCACCGTGCTATATAGCACATCTGATAAAATTAATAATTCCTTAATATCACCTTGCCCTTGACACATCTTCTCTAAAAAAAGTACGTATACTACTTCCATTAGGATAAGTGTCTTGAAGTAAAATTGCTAGAGCAGAGTTTGCACCGTTTTTATGACTTGATATGTAGTACCAGTATCTGTCATGGTCAAGATTGCACAGTTCTGATATTCATTGGTACTGAGGAGGAAAGAAAGATATGGATATTTGGGATATCTTGAAAATAACGTAGTATGGTTGTAGGAAGAAGATGAGGAAGACAGGTGGGGAGGGAGGCAAGAAATTACAGCAATGACAATAAAAACCCGAACCCAAGAGTAATGCTGTAACCTTAGTGACTGGTGCTTCTGAGTCAAGCTCTTTACCAAGGTTCTGTGCAGAATATTGAAACAGTGAAGGCAGAGTTTCAATTTGAGCTTCATAATGAGGGTGGGGTAGCAGGGAGCAGAGCAGGAACCTTCCACCACACCCTGACTCACCACCCATTTCACACTCTGCAGGAGCAGCCTGTGACCTCCAGGAGATGGCCTCTTCAAATCTTACTTCCTAAAGCCCCTACTAGAGGGATGACCTTTTACCTTTCATCTCTACTACCTATGCATCCTGAGCCCCCCTAAAGCAACAGATGTTCAGGTTATTAAGTTGACATGGCTGCACATGGCATAGGAGAACGATGAGGGGCTTTCAAGTATGGAAGGCAGTTACTTTCTAGTGTCTGGAACTGACACTAAAACTGCAGACCTAGAAAACAAACTTATGGTTACCAAAGAGAAAAGGGAGAAAGGAGGGATGGATTACGCGTATAAGATGAACAGAAACACACTACTATACATAAAATAGATAAACAACAAGGACCTACTGTATAGCAAAGGGAACCATATTCAGTAACTTGTAATAACCTCCAATGGAAAAGAATCTGAAAAACTACATATATAATTGAATCACTTTGCTGTACACCCAAAACTAACACAACATTGTAAATCAACTATACTTCAATTTTTTTTTTAATCTACATACATTCACAAGAGGAAAGGAACCTACATTTACTCAGCAGCTTTAAGTTGTTGGTTTAACCTCAATATTTTTCAACCTTTACATCCCTCTCTAAGGAAGGTACTACCATCCTTATTTTATAAATGAGAAAGTGGAGGTGCTACTTTAAGTCTTTTCTGGAATAAGTGAGTGAGTGAATGAATGAATGAAAGAAAAAACTACTAAGTGAAGAAATATACAGTTGAACAACAAAACACAAACAGTAGAAACCTGAGAGATCAGCTTAGCATAAGTTAAAGAAAATAGCTAGTCGGTGGCAGAGCAAGGATTCAGACTTAGGTCTATGTGATTTCCAAGCCAGGATGTTGATAACTGAGTACGTCATGCATAGTCCCTAGTGTTAAAGTTCAAATTATCCTAATTTTCCTCTTCTTGTTCTCTCTCACCTTGTGTGTGTGTCTGTGTTAATTTTCTATTAACGTAGTTAATATTTATACTCTTGCTCTGTGCCATGCATTTGTTGTAAACACTGCATTACATCCCCACACGGAAGCCTGGCATCGATCCTGTGGCACAGATGTTATCATCATCCCCATTTTAAAGATGGAGAAACTTAGACTGGTTAGGTTATTTGCTCAGGGTCATCTAGCTATAGCTAGCAAGTAACAAAGTCAGGAATTGAACCCTAGAATTCTAGTTCCAGAGTATGCTTTTAATCTTTTTAACTATTAAACTATCAATTTAATATGTGCTTTTTATACCCATATTCGTTCCCATGTAAGTATATTCAGATTATGTAAAGTGCCCTTCTGTTTCCCAGGCAATTTAAAGGAATGAAAGATGGCAGCCCTTCTTGTGTTACATAACATGCAACAGCTCTTTGGAGGCCTTTTGTGGAATAATATTGCAAACATTATTCCCTCCACCTCATCCATAAACACTCCCCATGGGAGTTGTGTTCTTTGTGGGATAATTTCCGTTGCAATAATTCTTATTTGTTTTCTCAAAAATAATGGCTGGTTTCCACCACTCTCATCGGTAGATACAGCCAGCAAATTCTGTGGGTGCTTCTGAGAGCCTAAATTTGTCCCAACAGATCAGTAATGATCTTCTTGCCAAACTGATTTACATGTCTCCAACTTCAATTGACTTCAATAAATGTTTACAGAAACTTGAATTGGGAAGGTGGAGATAAGCAGGGCAGAGTCTCTTTCTGCCAGGAACTTAAAGTTTCTGGAGAGAAGCAGACAAAGAACTGACTGTCCACAGCATTGCCCGAGTGCAGGCAGGGCAAGAGCAGAGGATATCTGGGAACACGCCACGTGTATGGGAACCCACTGCAGATATCCTGCAGCAGGAGGCCTCAAAACAAGGGTGAAGGACCCCTAGTTTATACAGCTGTGCAAACGTCACCCTCTTGTGGAGACCGGACACCCCAAGTTCGCGTACTCTGGTTAAATCCATGCAATTCTACCCATGTTTCTTGTGGACTAATGCAGTGTTAAATTTATAATTGGGATCCAATTTGACCATTATGCATTTATGTTGGAGGAGGTCCTTCAGAGGATTTGACCTTTGGTTGACCCTCAAGCCGACCCACCATTCTCACAGTGAAAGCCGTTTTCCAGGAAGTGGCCTTTAGAAGGTAAGGTGGTATTGAGGCTGTCCGGATGGTATAAAGGCCTCTGTCTCAATTTTTAAGATTCTGGCAGGCAGTTACCCAAGACTAGCCTCATCTGTGAGTTCCCTTGCTTGTTAAACCTGCCACCTACCAACCTGAAGAGCTCGCTCTCTTTCTTTGGTCTCTCCTTGCCTTCCGTGTATGGGGGCCAGTTTCACATTTCACCCAGGGAACTCCCAAGTTTGTAAACCAGCAAATTATCCAACAGGTTGGTGTTTATTCGATTTTTACTGAAAGGGCAGCGTGTCCCTGGTGATCTGACTTGCTAGCTTTATTCACGATTCTATGAAATTCTCATGTGCAGTTGGGTCTATTTGTGGACTTTCTGTTTTATTCCAATGGTCTATTGATCTCCTTGGTCTTCTGCCAAATTGATTCTTTTTGTTCCTAGAGACTTATAATCTGTCGTCACAATATCATACCTGGTAGGATTTGTATTCCTCCTCTTCACCTCCCTTCACCAACATCCCCAAACACTCACATGCAGTTGCTTTATTCACGATTCTATGAAATTCTCATGTGCAGTTGGGTCTATCTGTGGACTTTCTGTTTTATTCCAATGGTCTATTGATCTCCTTGGTCTTCTGCCAAATTGATTCTTTTTGTTCCTAGAGATTTATAATCTATCGTCACAATATCATACCTGGTAGGATTTGTATTCCTCCTCTTCACCTCCCTTCACCAACATCCCCAAACACTCACATGCAGTTGCTCTTCTTTCTCAGAGTTCTCTTGGTTTTTATATTTTCTCCATATGAATGGTAAAAATAGCTTGTCCAACTCTAGAAAAAGAAAATGTTACTATTTTCTATTAAGATCACAGAGAACTTACAAATTAGCTTCAAGGGAATGGACAAAAGGGGAATTTTAAAATTCTAATGAAGGACAAAAGTCAACCTAATTAAATGGAAAGATACACTTGCCCTTGGATAGGTATTTTTTTTTGTAGCTATTTTAGTGGTGATAGTCTCTTGTACACATCTTAGAAGTGATTTTGTTTGTGTATACCAACATAGATGATTTCTCTCAATTTTATATGCTGCCACTTTTCCAACTTTCCTTCCTTTATAATAGCTTTTTCAAAGATATATTCTTAGTGGCCTGAGACAGTATCTCTTATTTCAGGGGAGTTTGTATATCACTGGAGTTGCAGCCAAGGTGTGTTAAAGAGAGGTGCATTTCTTGGCGGTGGAAAACTTGGTGTCTGCCAGGACAACCACACACATCTTACCAACAAGAAAAGAGGTTCAGGTGGGAACTGTCAGAGGTGGTAGCGGTGGGGGAAGGGTGCTGCGAGAGGAAGAGCTCAGGCCGCTTGAAGGAACACATGTTCTCCAGCACCTGCTGATGGCTGCCACGTGGGGATGGGGTCTATGTTTCCAGACCGTCTGTCGTTACAAGGGAAGCCAGAAATCTGGACTTACAAAATAAATCTCCTGATTCTCTAATTAGCTTTTAAAATACTCTGGGGCGAAATAGAGAGGACAAGTCTGTAGGTTAAATATATTCCATGAGCCATCAGTGTGTCACATCTGGGAATCAAATGATGTCATTCGGATGGGAGAAAAGCTAGGAGAAAGGATACGAACATGGGATTTTTGACTTGTCATGGTTGTATTTGTTTCCTGGGGCTGCCATAACAAGTGACCACAAACTTAGTGGCTTAGAACAATAGAACTCTATTCTCTTACAGTTCTGGAGGCTAGATGTCTGAAATGCAGGTGTGGACAGGACCGTGATTCCTCTGAAGGCTGTGGGAGAGGCTCCTTCCTTGCCTGTTCTAGCTTCAGGTGGCTCCAGGGTTCCCTTGGCTTGTGGCTGCATCACTTCAGTCTCTGCTTCCATCTCTACATGGCCTTCTCCACAGCCCCCTCTCCCTGTGGGTCCCTCCCTCTGTGTGTCTTTTTTTAAGTATCCTTGTCATTGGATTTAGGGCCAACACAGATACTCCAGGATGACCTCAATCTTGAGAGCCTTAACTACATTTGCAATATAATTTCTTGTTAGACAGTATCCAAATATTTTCCCAGTGAGGTCATATTCACAAGTTCAGGAGGTTAGGAAATGGACATATCTTCTGGGGACCACAATTTAACCCACTACCGTGAGTTCTAAAAATAGAAAAGGGAATAAAACAAATGCTTATTTTCAAAATGTATTGTTCTGATTGACCCTCTCAGCAGGAGGGAACGTGAGTTCCTGGCTGCTTTTCCTCATCAGTGTCTCCATCTTCCCTCCCCACCCCTCCATCCTCTTGTCTCTTCTCCTCTCTTCTACTTCCTTCCTTCTCTTTCCCCCTTCCTTTTCCCCCTCCCCCTTCTCGCTCTTTCCCCCTCTCTCTGTCTCTGTCTGTGTTTTTGCCTCTTCTTTTTATTCATCGATTCATTCATCTATTCTATCAGTATCGCTTCCCTACGATGTGCCAGGAGCTGTGTTTCTGAATCATGAGCACATCTTTCCAGAGGCAGAGGCAGAGGCAGAGGCAGAGCGGGAAGAGCTGAGAGCCTCCCCTTTACAGGCGAGCACATAGGAAGCCTTGGGTCCTCCCTGCCGTGTAGGCTGACAGGGATACTCCAGCCTGCAGCGCATGACTTGTGTGGATAAGGCAGCAGTCAGGGCCACTGGTCACTTTCTCATGCCTCGTGAAGCTCCATTAGTATGTCAGTCTCCGTTCATCGTAGCCGAGCAGGGCTCTTGACACTGATAGTTTTCCTTTCATACTACGCACCTGGGAGAGCTTTCTTCCTTCTCAGTTGGAAAGGTCACCTCCCAAACATACCGCTCAGGATGAATTATGTGTCTATTGATCTGCACACTCTTGTCTTGACCACAGATTTCAGGAGGAGTTTAAAGGCAACATCCCAGTTAAAAGAACAAAGAACCATATAAATGTCATTTTATAATACTAGCTAAAACCCTGCTCATCATTTCTATGCTGATCTCAGTTTACTTCCAAGAATATAGGAATATTGTTCAACATGGGATATTTGCTTTAGAATCCCCTGTAGATTAATTTCTGAAATTAAAATCATCTGTCCAACAAAAGGCACAATTTAATACTAAGAATTTCATCAGCTCCACATAAAAGAATGATTTTCTCCCTTAAGGTAATTCTTATTCTGTTTTCTATGAACTGAAACCCTAGTCTTTTAAAACTCAGGTAATTTAACTAATAATAAAGGGACGTGTGTCCAGATCACTTTTCTTCAGAGCGCTCACGGAAATGAGAAGGAAGTATTAATTCACTGTGAAACACGCAGACACACACCCATACGTGCATATATTATTAGAGTTATTCTAAATTCTGCTTCAATCCCTAACTCTCTGTTGCACCTTGGTGACTGTACCTCTGGTATTAAATAGCCTCGTCCTTAAAAAAAAAAAAAAAAAAAGGTAAAATTGTGAGGCTATAGAAACTGTAATGAACTTGGGAAAAAACAAAAAGACCCAGATCTGACCTTCAGTGGGCCTGACCTCTGTGTTATCAGCTCTCCAGATGATTTTGATACCCACCCAACTGTGTGAATCACTGCTCTACATGGGAGCAAACACCAGGGTCTGGAATTAGCCAGACTTGAGCCCAGAATCCTCTCTGAGCCTTAGTTTCTACCTCTAAAGTGTGAATAACTTCAGTACCTACTTACCTACTTCCTAGGGTTTATGTGACACTTAATGAAAAATATATATATAATGCTTGTTATTTTTCTAATTATAACTATTGGTACAACTTTTTATGTAAGCAAATGTAAATCTGTCTGACATCAGGATTTTTAACGACTACTTGGGAGACTAACTTAGTGCTATATTTATTCATTCATTGGATAAACGTTTATGCCATTAGTCTATTAGAGTTTTAGTAGCGATACTAGATAGCATATACACAGAAGATGGTCCATGTATATGTGTTGATTTTGAGGCCAGTTGTCCTGGGATGCTTTGAAATGTGAGAATGACTTAAGTATTCCTAAGGCATAGCTATTCCATCTGAACAAATGTCCAATCTCTGCTCATCCCCACTCCCTATGTTTCCCTTTCTTCATCTGTGTATCTTCTCTCTCCAGGAAGCCCTCTCTGACTCCCTAACACGGTTCTATCCCTGTACCCTTCCTTCATGGAAGCTATCACAGGTGTAATTTTATATTTATTTAGATGATACTTTTTCAAGTCTATCTTCCCCACCAGGCTGGCCGTAAATCCCATAAGGGACAGGTAGGTTTTAATCCCAAGGTTTGTGAGTGCAGAGAATCGTGCCTGTCACAGGGTGGGTGCTCAGTAAATGTTTACTGGATGAGTATGTTTATTGAAGACCCAACAGTTTATATTTTACTATATCAGGCAGAATGCTGAGTGCTTTACAAATAAGAGTTTGTTTAATCCTTGTAACAAACCTATGAGGTAGGTATTACTATTAACCCCATTTTACAGATGAGGAACCTTGAACTGAATAATGTGCTCAAGTTCATACAGTTCAAACCCACCATTGTGACATCAATGTGTAGTTCACCACTACGCTATATGGTTTTTCTACTGACAGAAAAAGTGCAGGTCTCCTAGGGGTTGGCAGTTCACATCTCTAGGAAACCACCCAAAAGCCAATGTATGCTATGTTGGTACCTGGCTAAGGGCTCTGAGTTACCCCTCAAGGCCATGGGCCTTCAGAAGAGGTAGTGAAGATGTTACCAAAAGTGGGGTCTGTCTACTCGCTGCTCAAAAGCCAATAAGGAGGCAAGGTTGGTGAACAGGAAAGTTGGCTTTACTCCGGAGACCAGCAACCAGGGAGAGAGGGCGGACTCGTAACCACAGGCCGATGCCCGGACTGACAGTCAGTGGGCAAGAGCTTTTAATGTGGAGTTTCAGGGGTCACGGCTGGAGGGAGGGGGCTACATGCAGAAACAGCACAGTCAGCTCTGACAGTCGTCTTGAAATTGGTCATGCCATGGTCTGATCCGCGTCATCCTGATTGTTTTGAGTACAGTTAATCTTTAGTTCCAGGGTCACTTTGTTCCCACTTCTTTGAGGCCAGTTCTCAGAATGGTGGCAGCTTATGGCATGGCTACAGTCTGGTCATCATGTAGTTAACTTCTTCCACATGGTGGTGGTTTTAGTATCTACAAGACAGCTCACAGGATATGGCTCAGCATATTATCTATAGCCCTTGAGGAGGAACTAGAGGTCCTTGACTTTGCTTAATGACTAAACTATTATTGTTTGTCCTGTTTGACTGCTTTCCTTTGCTTCTGCATTTTCTCACTTCTCTGATTAAACTTATACTTTGGCGAAGGTTTTTGTACAGACCAAAGGCAGGCAGAGGACATGAAGGGAGAAGGACCACAGTGTCCTGCTCCATTTCAAAGACACAGGCTATTTAAGGTTACCTTCTTAGAAGCACTAAAACGTTGCACCAGGATGGAAATTCCTGGGCTGGGGAGCCCAGAGTGATAACAGGAGACAAAGTTGAGGCACACAGCCTTTGAGGCTGCAAAGGAGCCTTGAGAAGCAATGGAGCGAACACACCAGGAAAACTCACCCGCAGGTCACACGGTGCCCTCCGTCTCCCCCTAGCCATCTGCAGGCCACAGGATGCAAGGGAGGGCTCCTGCCATACTGAACACAGTACTAAGCAAAAGTCTCAACTGCAGAAGCAAAGCGAAGACCCTGTCATCTGAACCGGGGCAAAGATTCGAGGCTGAGAAGGTGACAAGGCTGACATTTAACAAATTGGGCTGGAACGGCTTAAATCCCAGCTTCAGAAGCTCAGGATTTGCTTCTCACAATCTGGGCAACAGGAGAATCACCTGGATCTTGTTAAAAACCCAAGATTGGAGAAGTCCAGCTTCTCAAAGCGGGAGCTACATGCACAGCACCTGGGGCTTGTTAAAAAGGAGCCTCTCTGGTCCCACCCCAAACCTCCACCCCTTCCGACATGGCCGGGGAGGCTGTTCGCTCGTTCCGTGGGAGAGTGAAAGCTGAATTCGGCCTGCAAGTGAGTCCCTGCTGTGAGCTGGAGAAGGAAGCTGGGAGTGACCTGGATGGGTGAGTAAAAGGATGGAGTTCAGACTAGGAAAGCCTGTTGCTCATCCACGTCCTGTTGTAGTGCAGGCTTTCCAGAAATCTGTTGGTTCTCTCTTAGAACAGAGGGAGACGCCTGCTGCCTTCTCTTGCCTA
This sequence comes from Leucopleurus acutus, assembly GCF_964270905.1. Classification (NCBI taxonomy): domain Eukaryota; kingdom Metazoa; phylum Chordata; class Mammalia; order Artiodactyla; family Delphinidae; genus Leucopleurus; species Leucopleurus acutus. The sequence goes on along the minus strand of NC_139153.1, from coordinate 9,793,461 downwards.
CCACCGTGTTAGCTAGCTGCACCCTAGTCCTTCCTTCACCAGCACTTTTTTGCATTTCTAGCAGACACAGGCTGAAGAGAGAGGTGTTTTGAAGTGATGGACTTTTTCAGTGATGAGGTTTCCTCTAAAGATGTCTTCTTCTGAGCTGGGGAATATATGTATCGGTGGTACAATTTGAGCCATTTTAGTAGTTCCTATTCTGAGTCTGGTTTGAGCTTCAGGCCTGTGGCATGTGGCCAAAGAGTTTATCTCCATTTGTGTTCTCCGGAGGCTGCTTCTTCCTTAAGAGTGTGTTGTTCGGGTGTCTCACAAAGAGGGGCTTAGGGTGCCGTGCTAATGCAGCAGTGTTTCAGTTGTCTGTGGCTGCAGAAAAACCACCTCAGGTGTTAGTGGTTTAAAAGATGAATCGCCGCAGTTCTGCAATCGTGGCTGGTCTCAGCTGAGTGGTTCTACTGCAGTCAGCTGGACGGCTGCAAAGTCCACAAAGGCTCTGCTGAGAGGGCTGGGGTCTGGCTGGGCTCTTCTCTTTCCACATGATGTCACGTACCCCAGCCACTCGTGTTAGAGCATGGTAGCTGGATTCCAAGGGGAGTCTCTCAAGGACAAGGCACAGTGAGTAAAGGGTTTTCCAGCCTCCGCCTGCATCGCATCTGCCAGTGTCTCATGAACAAAGAGGCAGGCTGCGTAAGAGGGGACCACGCAAGGGCGTGAAGCCCAGGAAGCATGGTCCATCAGGGGCCATCAGTGTCACAGTCTACCACTGTTGCCTTTTTTTTCCCCCCTTGCGGGGGTTTGGCAGGGGGATAGATGGAGAGAAAAGTGAAAGTTAACTAGTTACCATTGTGAGTGTGTGTATGTATGTACGTGTCCAAGCGCATACATGTAGTGTTCCTGGAAACTCTGGGGGACTCTGTCTTTCCCCCAAAGATTTCCCTTTATTGAGGGATTGTTCTTTTACTGATCAGTCATCTGGAGACTGGGTTATGGGAGAACAGTGAGGTGGGATGGGACTTCTAGCCAGACAGGTGGATCGATCAGTGTTGATATCAGGGTGAGTCAGATGCTGCAGCTCGATTACTCTCAAGTCAGCGAAGGCAGCGCGTATGAAAGGAGTTTCCTGGATACCGGGTCAAGAATCATGTTCTCACAACACCCTAGAAAATAACTAAAAGATGTATAGACTATTCTTTTTATTTTCTCTAAAGTATAATCTCCTGTATAGGTTTCTTTTTTCTTTTTTTTTTCTTTGTCTCATTTACTTATTTCAAGTTTTCCACTTACAGTAGGGCTACTGTATGTTGGGCCATGAATGTAGTAGTGAATAAAATTAAACTGACGTGCTCCACTTGTGAAGTTTAGAGTTGAGAGCTGTTTTTCTCTTGTGGCCTTAAATAAGAGTAAGTGAATAATTTACATAATGTGAAGGTAAGTCCATCTTCTCCTATGGTTCTTGACCTTAAACTCCATGAGTTTCCAAAGTCTTCCCACTGCCACAAAGAAGATGCCATAAGGAAAACAGGTGGTATCATCTTACAGGTAAATGGAAGGAAGATAAGGAAGTTCCAGCATGTACTTGCTTGTGTTTCCCCGACTTAGTGAGATTAGTGGAGCTGGGATTCAAGGCCAGCCCTTGTGATACTGAATCCAGTCTGATTCTCACAGGACCACTGGCCCATTTAAAGCTGCACTATCCTAAAGAGGTAGCTAGAGATTTCCTGGGCACTTGTTCTCTCGAGTCTGCTCATCTAACACTCTTTAGAAAAAGCATTACACTTACGTTGGGGTCAGTTTACCTATGGCTTCTTCAAAAACTTCCATTTTGACTAGAAAGTCAGTTCCATAATGTGTCCTTACTAAATGCAAGAGGGTTCTTAGAATGATAATCACAGGTCAGTAACTCACATGCGTAGGGATGCAGAATACGTGTCTTCTAAGACTCTCTTTTTTCATTGGCAAAATGGAAATGATGGCAACTACCACATAGGCTGTTGAGATGAATGAAAGAATCTACGTAAAGCAGAGAGTCTGGTCCACAGTAAGCACTGAAATGATCACTTATTATCTTGGTGATGATAAAGACCTAGTCTACTCCCTAGAGATACAAGGGATGTTGTGATCACTGTGTCACTGCTAAGGTCTCTAATGCAGATTTCATTGTGAAAGTTCATTTGTAGGCCACACATCTGCCTGACAGATTGAACTAGGGATTTAGCCATAGGAGTTAGCATTAGTATTTTTTTCCTCACTTTTTTTTTTTTTTTTTTGATTGACACAAAAGAGCAAGCGTCCAGTCCACTAAAACGAAGAAAAAACATCATTGGTATTTTTATTTCCAAATGTCCCGGCCATGCCCCGCAAGCAGTAACCTTTCCGTTTAACTCTGTTTAGGGTTTGATGCCTACTTTACATCCCGCACGCTCGAAAACAACAGAAGAAACGTATGGTTTGCCGAATACTGGGAGGAAAACTTCAACTGCAAGTTGACAATTAGTGGGTCAAAGAAAGAAGACACAGATCGCAAGTGCACAGGTAATTTCATTCTCACTGTCCTTCTCCTGTTACTCTGCGTGGCCAGCACTGTGATGTCTGCAGAGCTGACAGAAGGAAGCTTGGCTGCAGACGAATTGAAAAAGTAAATTGAATTTTACTAGATTGCTCAGAAAGTGGAACAGGAACGTAAGACTTGAGCGGCAAGAGCAGTACAGACAAGAGTGGATTCTTTTCTGCCTGTCCGTCTAGCAGTAATTGACATTTTCTTTGATGCTTTGAGTTCAGAAGAGGTCATGTTGCCTTGAATGTTGTCGCTGGTAAATATTAGTTCATGTTGTAGCCAGGAGTATAAGGTCATTTTCACATAGACCAAAGTCTCTCGCAAATTCCATACCAGCATCAGATTTAACTATCAGCAGAGAAATGACCAAAAATGTGAAAACAATATATTTGATTAAGGAAAGAAAGTACTTGGGGTTAGAGTAATGAGAATTCCAATGTTCTGTAACATCTTGTGGGAAAACCCGAACGAACTTTTTGGCTAACCCTGTGTGGGTGTAGGTGTTTGTGTGTGTATACACACACACATATATATATATATATATATATGCAGTAATCAGAAGGTGACATCACATGTTTATTCACTGATTGGTTCACAAATATATATTGAGCGACTCCTTTCTGCTAAGCACTGTGCTAGGTACCGCTGATCTGGTGGTGAGCAAACCAGGTAATGCCACTGCTTTCACGCTGCTTAGAGTGTAGTGAGAAAAAATCAGCCTCATTCCAGCGACCTTGCTATGAATACATAACCATCAACTGCAGTAAATGTTCCGAGTGAGGCAACGGCGTATAATCAAGGAATTTTACTCATGTTAAAGGCGGAAGCTCTCTCAAAAGGTGAGTAGACGTTGGCTGGTTGGGGAAGGGGAAGACCAGATTGGAGAATTTCTGGTGCAGGAAGAGCACGGCACAGGGCTCGAAGCAGGAAAACGATGGTGCCTCTTAGGATGTGAAAAGCAGAAAAACATGCAGTACAATGAATAGGATAAATGTGTGAGCCGAGGCTGCAGGTGTAGAGATACAAGGAATAAGCCATGCTGGGATGTATGTGGATTTTGGTCTTTATCCTGTGGATACTGGAAGTTGTGGGAGGTCTTACACAAGGGTGTGATGTGTTCTACCATCACCTAGCCCTCTATTAATTAGCATTCCCCAATTTTATACTTCAGTAGGCCTTCAACATTTGTAATGATGCTCTTGGGGTACGACAAACCCTAAAATGTCTTTAGTATGATCAAGAAAGAGACGTTCGTATTGTATACACTCATGTGTAGTTTTTCTTTGCAATGTGGGCCTTCGAATATTGGCCATTCAGATACTGTAGATTCCCCCATTCAGTAAACATCTGTTAATGAAGAACATGGTACTAAAACAGCACGAATGGTGCAAGGATGCTGAAGTTTAGGCCTTTTCCTAAAGGAGTTTTCTTTTTGTGAAAAAGGAGAGATAAGCTATCAACAGAGACATGAGTAACAATAATGGTACAAATTCAATATGATGCACGCTTGGATGGCTAACTCAGTTAACTAGAATATCAGATTAGCCACATTCTCTAGCCCGTAGTGTATAGCAACAGTGTTTTCAATAATAGGATCCTTACAGTGTTGGGGGAAAATTAAGTCAATGTTGACTAGACCTATAGGTGACACCAAGCTTTCAAGTAGAAATTGAAAAATTAGCTTGACATCTGGGTAATTTGTCTATATGACGGGGACATGCAAACACACTACAAGTACCTCAGTGATTGGTGACAGTTTTTTGGCTCTTTCTGACATTTGATGTTTTGTAGAGTCTGAAAGGTGGAATGAATTGTCTGACGGCCGTTAGGATCGTTCTGTCTAAGGCTCATCTCCAGTCTTCGTATATACTCTAACCAGGCTGTTTTACCTGTAGTCACATTTTAGTGCTGATTATCAAGAATTTGGGTTTATAAAAACATATAAGCTCATTATCCAAGCCACTACCTTCAAAAAATGGAAACAGAAGTGTTGACGTTTTCATATCATGCTTCCTCCATGTGAGAGACCTATGATCACACCCGGTAAATTAGCTGAGGCCCCTCTCCCTTTCCTTACTTACCACTTCCCTTGTGGTAAGAGGTGCCGTACTGAGTGGACGTCGATATTACTATTATCATTGTGTCTTTTGTTCTTCCTGTTAATGGATATAAGAACGTGGATGGTCTGTGTTTGTTATTCTTCCTCGTACTTTCTCTTTTCCAAATTCAACTAAACTTGTACTTGCTCTGGAAGTATTCCCAGAATACTATTCTAAAAATCTTGACATTTAGGTATACCTCAACTTGGAAGTGGAAAAGTGGGAGAAAAGACATAGTAAGATTTGCTAGACCACAGGGAAAGAAAAAATGGAGAGAAATGACATATTAAACTGTATTAATGAGAATACTTGCAGTGAGAAGTTGTTTTAATGAAAGAGAAGAATGGATGAGAGAAGAAAGCCATTGATAGGCTTAAGGGTGTGGGTGATGTAAGGGAAAGCTTGGTACCCAGATTTTGAAACACTGAAAGAACGGGCACATTGGAAAGAAGCAACCAGATGAGGAGGTAGGCTAAGTAGTCTGGCATTGCCGATCGTGGAGTCTGGCATCGCAGAGTGCAGTTAGTAGATGTTTTGATCTCAGGGCTGCAGAAAACAGCCCGCTTCACAGACCTCTCTCTGTGACTGGTCTCTGCTAAAGAACAAGAAAGTTTTAAAATATTCATTCCTAGGATTTGGACACAAACTAAAATGCAGGCATGTTTTTTCTGGGATATATGGCCTCTTCAGCCGTCATGAGCTACTTACTATATATTAGCTCCAAGTAGTCTTGGATCATTCAAGATTCGAGGTCAAGATCATTGAATCAATCATCTGGTCAGACAAGTTTTGAACATGAGTCGTGGGACCCATAACTATTTGGAGAGAGCACATTCCTGGCGTCAGGGGAAAACAGGGAGTTCTAAAAACCCAAGATGGTAAAAAAAAAAGTCATGAAAGGAAGAATAATTGTCGAACAAAAATTATTATTAAACATGAAATAAACTGCGTATGCTTTATAATTTAACATTGGGCTACATGTGCATGGATTCTTACCTGAACAACCATGGAATCCTTATTCCTATGAATTATCCATATGCATTTAAAATCTCCTTCAAACAAGGAAAGCTACCACATACTTCAGTATTTTAAGAACATCCCAACTTTCCTTGATACCCAATTCCAAGGTCTCTCAACCTTGAGAGCTAGACATTCTTCATCCTACTTTCCCTGGGGGTTTATCTCAGTTGTCATTGATATAAATTAAGACTCGCCAGGAACCCATCCTGCTCATGGGTTATCTTGGCTGCCATCCTCCAAGGAGTCACATAGTCGAGCAAGTTTATTGGTGGTGTAAGTTTTCACAGAAAACACAAACTCTATCTGAAAGGTACTAATGCCATTCATGCTACTTCATGGTAGAGCTATATTTTCTAATGGAGATAGTGGTAACTACACACACATTAAAGTAAGCATTTGTAGATAGCTCATCATAGATTATTTGTTGCTCATGGGAAGAAAAATCAGACGTGATTTTTCTTTCAGGTTGAATTTATGCTCCCCTACCCTCCCCACCCCACTGGGTAAGTGTGTTCACCCTTAACACTTGCCACTAGATTGCTGACACAGCGACCAGTTTAGCATATGATCTCTTTGGGAAAAATATGTTTTTGTGGAGTTACCAAGGTCAAGAGAAGAAGGAAAATAAATAGGTGAAGTTATGTCTCTGCAAAAGAGATTGAGGCCATCTTGGTGTCAGGAAAATACTCTGCCAAAGTGTGTGCGAAACCAGAGGTTTTGGCATGAAAGAGGACTAGCATTGTGTTCCAGGGCTATCTCTAAATACCCCTGTGAGAGACAGTATTTAATCTCTCAAAGCCTTTCCTCATCTTTGAAATGGGAATAATAAAAGTTTAATTGCATCCAAAGTTGTTGTGGGAATTAAATGAGAGCGCTCAAGAAGAGGATCTAGAAGCTCTTTGGTGGGGGACTAAGGGCGGACTCTGGGAGGGCTCATGCCCAGGAGTACTTCCCAGAACTTCTGCTGCCAGTGTCCTTGTCCCCACCATAAGCCAGAGCCACCACCCCTACTCTCTCTGCAGGAGACTAGCAGCTGTGTGGCTGACAGGGTATTGTTGCTCCAGCCAGGTGTCAGGCCTGAGCCTCTGAGGTGGGAGAGCCGAGTTCAGGACATTGGTCCACTGGACACCTCTCAGCAACAAGTAATAGCAAATGGCAAAAGCTCTCCCAGAGATCTCTTTCTCAATGCTAAGACCCAGTTCCACTCAACAAACAGCAAGCTACAGTACTGGACACCCCATGCCAAACAACTAGCAAGACAGGAAGACAACCCCACCCATTAGCAGAGAGGCTGCCTAGAAACATAATAAGGTCACAGATGCCCCAAAACACACCACCAGACGCGGTCCTGCCCACCAGAAAGACAAGATCCAGACTCATCCACCGGAAAACAGGCACCAGTCTCCTCGACCAAGAAGCCTACACAGCCCACTGAACCAACCTTAGCTGCTGTGGTCAGACAGCAAAAACAACGGGAACTACGAATGTGCAGCCTGCAAAAAGGAGACCCCAAGCACAGTAAGTTAAGCAAAATGAGAAGACAGAGAAATACTCAGCAGATGAAGGAGCAAGGTAAAAACCCACCAGACCAAGCAAATGAAGAGAAAATAGGTAGTCCACCTGAAAAAGAATTGAGAGTAATGATAGTAAAGATGATCCAAAATCTTGGAAATCGAGTGGAGAAAATACAAGAAACATTTAACAAGGACTTAGACGAACTAGGGAGCAAACAAACAATGATGAACAGCACAATAAATGAAATTTAAAATTCTCTAGAAGGAATCAATAGCAGAATAACTGAGGCAGAAAAACGGATAGGTGACCTGGAAGATAAAATAGTGGAAATAACTACTACAGAGCAGAATAAAGAAAAAAGAATGAAAAGAATTGAGGACGGTCTCAGAGACCTCTGGGCCAACATTAAACGCACCAACTTTCGAATTATAGGGGTCCCAGAAGAAGAAGAGAAAAAGAAAGGGTCTAAGAAAATATTGGAAGAGATTATAGTTGAAAACTTCCCTAATATGGGAAAGGAAATAGTTAATCAATTCCAGGAAGCACAGAGAGTCCCATACAGGATAAATCCAAGGAGAAACACACCAAGAAACATATTAATCAAACTGTCAGAAACTAAATACAAAGAAAAAATACTGAAAGCAGCAAGGGAAAACCAACAAATAACATACAAGGGAATCCCCATAAGGTTAACAGATGATCTTTCAGCAGAAACTCTGTAAGCCAAAAGGGAGTGGCAGGACATATTTAAAGTGATGAAAGGGAAAAACCTACAACCAAGATTACTCTACCCAGCAAGGATCTCATTCAGATTTAACAGAGAAATTAAAACCTCTACAGACAATCAAAAGCTAAGAGAATTTAGCACCACCAAACCAAATTTTCAAAAAATACTAAAAGAACTTCTCTAGGCAGGAAACAGAAGAGAAGGAAAAGACATACAATAACAAACCCAAAACAATTAAGAAAAGGGTAATAGGAACATACATATTGATAATTACCTAAAATGTAAATGGATTAAATTCAGCCAGACAGACTGGCTGAATGGATACCAAAACAAGACCTGTATATATGCTGTCTACAAGAGACCCACTTCAGACCTAGGGACACATACAGACTGAAAGTGAGGGGATGGAAAAAGATATTCCATGCAAATGGAAATCAAAAGGAAGCTGGAGTAGCAATTCTCTGTCAGACAAAATAGACTTTAAAATAAAGACTATTACAAGAGACAAAAAAGGACCCTACATAAAGATCAAGGGATCAATCCAAGAAGAAATTACAATTGTAAATATTTATGCACCCAATATAGGAGCACCTCAATACATAAGGCAAATGTTAACAGCCATAAAAGGGGAAATTGACAGTAACACAATCGTAGTAGGGGACTTTAACACCCCACTTTCACCAATGGACAGATCAACAAAATGAAAATAAGCAAGGAAACACAAGCTTTAAATGACACGTTAAGTAGCATGGACTTAATTGATATTTAAAAGACATTCCATCGAAAAACAACAGAATACACTTTCCTCTCAACTGCTCATGGAACATTCTCCAGGATAGATCATATCTTGGGTCACAAATCAAGCCTTGGTAAATGTAAGAAAATTAAAATTGTATCAAGTATCTTTTCCGACCACAACACTATGAGAATAGATACCAATTACAAGAAAAAAATCTGTAAAAAATAAAAACACATGGAGGCTAAACAGTATGATACTAAATAGCCAAGAGATCACTGAAGAAATCAAAGAGGAAATCACAAAATACCTAGAAACAAATGACAATGAAATCATGATGACCCACAACCTATGGGATGCAGCAAAAGCAGTTCTATGAGGGAAGTTTATAGCAATACAATACTACCTCAAGAAACAAGAAAAATCTCAAATAAACAACGTAAACTTACACCTAAAGCAATTAGAAAAAGAAGAACAAAAAATCCGCAAAGTTAGCAGAAGGAAAGAAATCATAAAGATCAGATCAGAAATAAATGAAAAAGAAATGAAGGAAACAATAGAAAAGATCAATAAAACTAAAAGCTGGTTCTTTCGGAAGATAAACAAAGCTGATAAACCATTAGCCAGACTCATCAAGAAAAAAGAGGGAGAGGACTCAACTCAATAGAATTAGAAATGAAAGAGAAGTAACAACTGACACTGCAGAAATACAAAGGATCATGAGAGATTACTACAAGCAACTATATGCCAATAAAATGGGCAACCTAGAAGAAATGGGCAATTCTTAGAAAAGCATAACCTTGTGAGACTGAACCAGGAAGAAATAGAAAATATAAACAGACCAATCACAAGCACTGAGATTGAAACTGTGATTAAAAATCTTCCAACAAACAAAAGCCCAGGACCAGATGGCTTCACAGGCGAATTCTATCAAACATTTAGAGAAGAGCTAACACCTATCTTTCTCAAACTCTTCCAAAATATAGCAGAGGGAGGAACACTCCCAAACTCATTCTATGAGCCCACCATCACCCTGATACCAAAACCAGGCAAAGATGTCACAGAAAAAGAGCACTACAGGCCAGTATCACTGATGAACACAGATGTAAAAATCCTCAACAAACTACTAGCAAACAGGTTCCAGTAGCACATTAAAAGGGTCATACACCATGATCAAGTGGGTTTTACCCCAGGAATGCAAGAATTCAATATATGCAAATCAATCAATATGATACACCATATTAACAAATTGAAGGAGAAAAACTATATGATCATCTCAATAGATGCAGAAAAAGCTTTTGACAAAGTTCAACACCCATTTATGATAAAAACCCTGCAGAAAGTAGGCATAGAGGGAACTTACTACAACATAGTAAAGGCCATATATGACAAAGCCACAGACAACATTGTTCTCAATGGTGAAAAACTGAAACTATTTCCACTAAGATCAGGAAGAAGACAAGGTTGCCCACTCTCACCACTATTATTCAACATAATCCTGGAAGTTTTAGCCCCAGCAATCTGAGACGAAAAAGAGATAAAAGGAATCCAAATCGGAAAAGAAGAAGTAAAACTGTCACTGTTTGCAGATGACATGATACTATACATAGAAAATCTTAAAGATGCTACCAGAAAACTACTAGAGCTAAACAATGAATTTGGTAAAGTAGCAGGATACAAAACTAATGCACAGAAATCTCTTGCATTCGTATACACTAATGGTGAAAAATCTGAAAGAGAAATTAAGGAAATACTCCCATTTACCATTGCAGCAAAAAGAATAAAATACCTAGGAATAAACCTACCTAAGGAGACAAAAGACCTGTATGCAGAAAACTGTAAGACACTGATGAAAGAAATTAAAGATGATACAAACAGATGGAGAGATATACCATGTTCTTGGAATGGAAGAATCAACATTGTGAAAATGACTATACTACCCAAAGAAATCTACAGATTCAGTGCAATCCCTATCAAACTACCAATGCCATTTTTCACAGAACTAGAACAAAAAATTTCACAATTTGTATGGAAATACAAAAGACCTCGACTAGCCAAAGCAATCTTGAGAAAGAAAAATGGAGCTGGCAGAATCAGGCTCCCTGACTTCAGACTATACTACAAAGCTACAGTAATCAAGACAGTATGGTACTGGCACAAAAACAGAAAGACAGATCAATGGAACAGGATAGGAAGCCCAGAGATAAACCCACACACATATGGTCACCTTATCTTTGATAAAGGAGGCAAGAATATACAATGGAGAAAAGATGACCTCTTCAATAAGTGGTGCTGGGAAAACTGGACAGCTACATGTAAAAGAATGAAATTAGAACATTCCCTAACACCATACACAAAAAGAAACTCAAAATGGATTAGACACCTAAATGTAAGGCCAGACACTATCAAATTCTTAGAGGAAAACATAGGCAGAACACTCGGTGACATAAATCACAGCAAGATCCTTTTTGACCCACCTCCTAGAGAAATGGAAATAAAAACAAAAATAAACAAATGGGACCTAATGAAACTTCAAAGCTTTTACACAGCAAAGGAAACCATAAATAAGACCAAAAGGCAACCCTAAGAATGGGAGAAAATATTTGCAAACGAAGCAACTGACAAAGGATTAATCTCCAAAATTTATAAGCAGCTCATGCAGCTCAATATCAAAAAAACAAACCCAATCCAAAAATGACTAGAAGACCTAAATAGACATTTCTCCAAAGAAGATATACAGATTGCCAACAAACACATGAAAGGATGCTCAACATCACTAATCATTAGAGAAATGCAAATCAAAACCACAATGAGACATCACCTCACACTGGTCAGAATGGCCATCATCAAAACATCTACAAGAAATAAATGCTGGAGCGGGTGTGCAGAAACGGAACCCTCTTGCACTGTTGGTGGGAATGTAAATTGATACAGCCACTATGGAGAACAGTATGGAGGTTCCTTAAAAAATGAAAGAAAGAACTACTATAGGACCCAGCAATCCCACTACTGGGCATATACCCTGAGAAAACCATAATTCAAAAAGAGTCGTGTACCACAATGTTCATTGCCGCTCTATTTAGCCAGGACATGGAGGCAACCTAAGTGTCCATTGACAGCTGAATGGGTAAAGAAGATGTGGCACATATATACAATGGAATATTACTCAGCCATAAAAGGAAACGAAATTGAGTTTTTTGTAGTGAGGTGGATGGACCTAGAGTCTGTCATACAGAGTGAAGTAAGTCAGAAAGAGAAAAACAAATACAGTATGCTAACAAATATATATGGAATCTAAAAAAAAAAAAAAACTTGGTTCTGAAGAACCTAGGGGCAGGACAGGAATAAAGACGCATATGTAGAGAATGGACTTGAGTACACGGGGAGGGGGAAGGGTAAGGTGGAATGAAGTGAGAGAGTGGCATGGACATATATACACTACCAAATGTAAAATAGATAGCTAGTGGGAAGCAGCCACACAGCACAGGGAGGTCAGCTCAGTGCTTTGTGACCACCTAGAGGGGTGGGATAGGGAGGGTAGGAGGGAGACGCAAGAGGGAGGGGATATGGGGATATATATATATGTATAGCTGATTCACATTTTTATACAGCAGAAACTAACACATCATTGTAAAGCAATTATACTACAATAAAGATGTTAAAAAAAAAAAAGGATCTAAAATGATACTAGGACACAGTAATAGCTCAGTAATGGCAATTATCTGCTCTTCCGGGCTGAAAGCAGTTACAGAGCAGGGTGGTGTTTCATGAAGATCCTATTGCCTTATGTCAGTCCTATGGAAAATCAGGTTGTACACCAAATTCTAGGAGGAAAATAAAGCCAGGGATTTGAATAAGCACATAAATACATACCAGAGATTTTCACTGGGGCGCACATTGCATAGCAATATACTAAGGTATCAGAAAGTTTGTAGGCAAGCGTTATTCAACTTCATGCTCTGAATGGAATGAGGCTCCAAGCTTATGGAATTTCAGCACCATAATGTAGAGTGTGCCCAAGCGTTATAGGAGCTTGGACTTGCTGAGTACCTCATGTCCCAGCTTTTGTACAGTTTTATCCCTGATGTGCTCTATCCCTATGTGGTTAGTAGCATCCCCAAGGTCTTTGCTCCCAGACCCATTCTTTGAACTCAGAAGGTTTTGAGAATCTGAATGTGCTTGCCGAATCTGTATGTGTTTGCCTATGGCAGTCCATAAAAGTTATCACTCTGTCACATCTTACGGCTTATACAGACATTTGTCTAACTAACATTACGGTCCTGTCAAATGCCACTCTGAATACTGATTCTGCGGAATTATCTCTTTGCTGAAAACAAGTAACTCAGCATTTAGAAATCCATTATTCCATGAAGGGACAACTTGACTTTCAGAGATTTGTTTTCCTTTTGAGATGGTAGAGGAAGAATAAATTGGTGACATATTTCTTGTTTTGTGGGGTTTTTTTTTTGTAAAAAGATGTATTCCATTGCTAGTGCTTTCAACTCACACAGTAAACAAATATGATTTTGTTTTGAGTCCCTAATCAACAAATATTTACTGTGGAAAGATAGCAAGGGCCAAAGAGTATAGTCTGGTAAATGTCCACGTTCTGGGAGGTCAGTATCCTTAAGCTGTGTTTTTCTTTTCACCTCACTTGTCAAAGCTAATAGTTTAAGTAAAGGTCACTCTCTTGGTGGTGGCAAAATCCTGTTAATAAATGCTGTTAGTGAATAAAGCATGTATTTCTAAAGTCTTTTATCCTCACCTGGGACCCAGGCCCAGTTGAGCCTGCATAATTTTTAAACTATCAGGACAAAGGAATTAGACTTAAGTCAGTCAAGTTCTCTGAGAATATATGTGTGGAAAAATTTGAGTCTACTAATTAGTGTTCCCTGTCATTTTATTATTCTATTCTGAATTGACCTTTAATTGTTAAATAGATGTTGTCTTGTGAGACCTAATTTATTCAGCACGATTAAGGAATCCACAACAAAATGTTATAGACAAATAATGTCTCACCCTTTGTTGCTCTAAGACTTTTTGAAGCCATTTTGATGAGAAGCAAAGTAAAATGCGTTTTTACACCTCTGCGCTTTGTTAAACCGAGGTTCAACGAAGATTAATTATGATTTAATCTGCCTGGAGCATCCATTATGGACTGTGCGTTAATATGGTTCTTTGTTAAGTGTTTGATTCTCGGCCTTATCTCTGGACATCAGCATCTTGCTTGGTGTTTCTCTTCCTACCATCACCCTTAAGTCTTCCACTACCTGCCACTGCAATGACTGGCTTCTGTCTGGGTGGGAACTGGAAATATAAGCCAAATCATTAGATTTTTTATGTTAAATCATTCATTTATTTTTAAAATGAACATTAAATAAGTATTAAATGTCTCAGAATCATCTCAGAAAGGCTTTGAGGATGTAGTACAGCATTTTATAGCAGCCCTTTGGGTGAATTTACTCATAGAATTTAGCTAGGTGAAATGCTAATTAATATAGCATTCCCCAAATTAGAATCATCTGAATTCACATCTGAAGTCTCCTTTGTTCTTGGAAAACTTCTTTTAAATACTTTTCAGAATAAAATATTGAATAAAAGTCCCGTGTCCATGAAAGATGATTATGGGTATGACTTTGGATTCCTATACGTAATAGACGAAAAAAGGCTTTAGTGGAACATTAAATCATATTAAATGCTATGTTATTTCTCTGGCTTTACTTTTAATTCACTTAGATATGAAATTTTATCTTCTTTGATTATTTTAAAACCAGTAAAGTTATCTTTCTAAAGGAATTGAAGAACAAAAAGGTAGCCTGTTTTCAGTGGGCAGCATAGCATCAAATATGTCAATTATAACACTTGATAAATTTGAGAGAAGATAAGCAAGATGTGACCAGCCTCGCTTCTGAGAGCGCTGACACTGCAGCCTCTCCTATGGTTACGTTATAGTAAGTACAGCTCTCGGGCCACCAAACCCGTAGTGCAAAAGATATGACTTGTGATTGTTTCCTATAACTTTGTTTTGCCCCTCCATTTCAGTGATTTTAGAAGTTGAAGCAGTCTTTGTAGAGTTGTCCATTCCACCCAGTCAGTGTGGTGGAACCTCATTTACAGAGGACTTTGTCAAGGCCGGGGACCTGGAGTTGTTTGTGTGGTCCCTTTGCTCTGGGCCTTTGGCCTCTATCCATGCCTTCTTCCTGTCTGGGAATCCTTGTCCAGGAATGTGATACCGTCCCTCAGGAGTGGAGATGTGGAGGTGAGCACAGCATGGACTTTTGATCCCGGCCTCAGGGCTCCTCCAGGCTCAGCTCTGATTGTGATGGCTTCTACAGCCCTCCTGAGACTGTGCTGGGGGAGGTGTTGGAGCCCAGGACCCTTTCCAGGGGCACACACCCGCATGCCACTTACAGGCTTCCCCTGTAAGTCTCTTTCTTCTCATCTTCCATTCTTAACTGTCTTTATTACAGGTTGAGGGAGGAGACCAGCTTAGATCTAACCATATCCTTCTAATTCTTTTGCGTATGGCGTGCACTGTATGTCTTGAATCCTCCAGGACTCCAACTTCTGAAGCTCAGAGCCTCATATTGACCACGTGATACTGGATTTAAAACTCAAGTCAATCTTTTTATTTTATTTTACTTTTTTAGTGTTCTCTTACAAACTTCTTAAAAGCAAAGAATAAGAGCTCTGTAGCTTCCAATAATATATGAATATATAAGAATATTGCCATACACCACTGTGTCCGTACAACCAAAGCATAAGAGTCATGGATGACAGGACAGGTTTATGAAATATCGCAAGCGTAGCAGTAAATTCATAAAGCTCGTTTTCTCAAATCTTGACCAGACGTGTAAGGTAGAGGCTGGCTATCGTCAGCCTTCTCAAATAGATATTTATCGGTGGACCCTGCAGGAAACGCATTTTTCTTTCTGCCACCAACCCTCCAGAGCATAAAGGGGGGTCTTCAGCAGCGCCCCATTTTAGCTCAGGCCATGTTTCCTCAGGTTCCTCTTGCCGTCCAGCCGCCACGGCATGGACAGGAGCTGGCTTGGATTCTACGCAGAATCAGGCCCAATTGTGGAACACCAAGTTGAAAGCCCAGGGATATCCAGGCAAAAAGCATTTCCATAAGTGTTAGAAGGCATAATTATCTGAGCTGTGTGGCATTTCTTCCTCATTAGCTCCAGGAGGCAGTGGCTTTAAAGATTGGAGTTATGGCCTTGCCGTATTTCGTAAAGTCTGTCAGGCTACGCACTTGATGAGAAGGAATTCCCGAGTGAGGGGAATTCAGCCTCTTCTCAGCAACAGTCCTTGGAAGCAAAGTGCCTCTTCTAAGCAATGTACGTATTATAAATTGGCTGCTTACGGGCTTTTTAGGAGGTGTAAGAAAGGGCTGTTGCATGACTTAATCAAGTATCCTCAAGCGAGTTAGATTGGAATATAGCTTTCCTTAGGAAGCATTTCTAGTAATACAGATGTTTCTTTTTTCCCCCCTTTTACTTCTTCCAAAGAGAACTATGGCTGCCAAAACCATTTTAGGCTTTTACAGTGTATGCAGCATCATGTTCGTCTTTCCAGAGAATAAAAATATGCTCACAAGACAAATATCTACCAGATACATAAACCCAGATAAAACTTTCGAGGGAGACTTCTCACTTTGTCTTAGTTTTTCCAGTCACACTAGATCAGGTATGTGGTGGCCACATGGGAAGACTTCCCATTTCCTCATCGTGTTTGCCTTCCTGGGTGCTCATAGCTCTATTACGTAGAAGCACGTGTTCAAGCTGCCTGATGAAGCCACGCTAATTAGCTCTTGAAAAATGGTTAAGACTTGAAGAGGCCAATTGCCCAGGTGTGAATCCCAGCTCTTTCCCTTACTCTGTCACCATGGGCAAGTCACTGAAACATTCTCAGCCCCTTATTTGCTCATCTGTAAAATGGGGATAACAATAGTCCCTACTACATGGGATGGCTCGCAAGGATTCAGTATAAAGGTGCCCAGTGGTAATAGTTTGTGTGCAGTGGGTTTACATGCCGTCGTTGTGATGGATGTTTGTGGTGACTGAAGTTACCTTTGGCTTTGTTTAAAAAAAGCATCTCCCCCATGACTCAAATTGCCTATCCTTTTTATTTTCATACTCAGCTGTGTTCTTCCTTTGCCTTAAACATCCTTGGCCTTATAAAGTGCTGTACACAGATCAGTATCCTTTTATGTGTTTATATCATCCAGTGTGATGCCCCTATCAGCCTGGTGAATAAACATGACACGTATCCTCCTCCTTTTACAGATTAAAACAAAACCAAACTTTGGAGCAATTCCGTGACGTATTTGCTAATGAGAAAAATAATCCCAATAACTAATGGCACGCATTTGTTTTCTCATGCATTCTCTCCCTCCTCATTTGTTCCTTTCACAAATGTGTGTCGAGCACCTGCACGGGGCTAGCAACTGAGCTGGGAGGAAGATACGGGCTCTGCTTTCAGGGAGCTTCTGTTCCAGCCCAGGAGGAAGGCGGAAAACCAAAAGTAGATGATTAAAATAATTGCAAGTTCTGATTAGTGCTGTGGAGAAAGCAAATAGGAGGCTAAAGTAGAAAACAACGGTCAAAAATTGTTCCAGGAAAAGATAGAAATCATCACCACAGCCCTGACTGTCTGCAAGGGGTTATTATACCCATTATACAGATGAGGAAGATGTGGCTCAGAGGGGTCAACCACGTGATAAATGCGGATGATTTCTCCCTGTGCTCTTTCTCCTCTGATGCCTAGTTCCCTTCCTAGACTCTTGGAACATGAGTAGGCACATTCTCATTTGGGGGTCACTTTATGTTTCTGTTCATACAGCAGTTTCCTTACTTGCTGACACCCAGCCCCACAAGGGCTCTTTTGTAGAACATCTTTGATTACGATCCTGGATTGATCCCTCAGGTCCTCACTTAGGAACAGCTGCAGTGGAGAAGTGAGTTGACCTTGTTTCTTCTCTCCTCTCCTGAGCTCAAAATAGGGCAGTATTTTTCAAACTTTGTTATATTGATGAAAAGTTAGTAGCTTGTACCAAGAAAAAAGACACAAAATCACATTCCCTGTCTCATAGGCAGCATAATTTTACAACAGGGAATTGCAGCCAGGACTATAAAATTCTCTTGGAATGTATCTCCTTCCCATGGGACTTCCTGCCCTTTTAGGGTGGGGCAAACAGTCCTGCAGCCTTATCAAAACAGATGGTGGAGATTGAAACCGGATGAAGTGCAAAATAATACTTTTAAGGGAGAGCATACCAATATCAGAGCAGCAGTTATAAACTGAGCTACCAAAGTGGTCTGCTGCTCTGGCACAGTTGGGCAATTTACCATGGAAGGGAAATGTTGAATTACAAGATGCTATTGCTTTTTTCATTTGAGAAAAATGCAACTGTCACAAGCAAGTTTCCGGCAAGTTTGTAACAAATGGCTACATTTTAGAATTAAATTTTGAAGAAACCATGGACAAATCAAAAGAAAACTATGCCAAGAGCTAATCCAAAGCAATTCTTCTGTGGATACAAGTGTACAAAAATCATTAGGACAAACAGTTATTGGACTTCAAGTATCTGTCAGCCTGGCTGTTAACATGCCTACATAAATCATGCCTCCAGCGTGGACTATATGTCAACAGATTTTCTCTTTCCTTGAACAAGTTTTGAGATTGCAGAAGTGCTATTGAATTTGAAGAACGGCTCAAAACCTAAATTGGTGCTATTTTTAGCAACTTTTGCAAGACTAATCCTGCTACCCCCAATATTTAAGGCATCTCAGTGTCCATACATTGTTCATGAGAAGCAGGCAAGCTCTCAGCACGGTCTCTAGGGCCCCCTGTGGCAGGGCCCCATCTCATTCTGCCGCAGCTCTGACTTGCCTTTAGTTTTGTAAAGACACCTGGATTCTTGCTATCACAGGGCCTTTGTACATGATGTTCCATCTGTACTCAGCTGCAAGCTCAGTGAAACCAGGCATTCACTTTTTTGTTTATGCCTTTTTTTGTATCCCCAGTCCCAGCTGGGGTCAGGCATAGAGTAGAAGTTTCAGAAGTAGTTGTTGAGGAATTAATTTTACTTGCCACGCATAAAACAAAAATCTGCACAAAATATATCAATGCAGTTGATCAAGTTGGGAGAGAAGGGGCGGGTAGTACGTGCCTATGTTTTCCTGGGGAGCCCAGCTGGCTGCCCTTCACAAGCACCGAAGCAGAATCTCTCATTTGGACAATCAGCCTGGGCAAACGGATTGAATCAGGGGTTTTGTAGGATTTATTGCAATGCACGTGTTAAATGTTTCATAGGTCCGTTATGTTGGCATCTACAAGACCCTGAAAGAAAATAGCAAGATCTGCATTTATTTGAGTTGACAAGTTCTCCATTTTAAGTAAAAATGTGAAACCCCGCAAATCCAATAAACTGTAATATATAAGCCTTTCCTGCCTTTTAAAAGTATCACAGGAACAGAGGACTAAGGAATGCATCAGCCTCCCAACTTTGACCGTATCCTTCCCTCTGTTGATTATTGTTATTCTCATAACTGAAGAATTGCTGCATTTTGCGTGCTGTGAGGAAGAAATTAGATCCAAGGCCAAAACCTTAGTAATAAAAATTATAAAATAGTCAGTGCTTATTAGGTACTTACTTAAATGACTGTCTCCCATCCTGCAAAAAAGTCGACAAATACACATCTAAACGAACAAAAACTTTAGCTTTTTGCAAGTTTTACGCTTAAGGTTTTCATTCTGAGAGTCTTTTGAAAAGTAATTATAATAATTAATATTTATTGAATGCTTGCCATGTGCTAGCTACCAGATTAAGCACTTGACATAAATGATAATGATCCTCAATACATATATCCTTTTCCCTTGTAGGTTATTACAAAATATTGAGTACAGTTCCTTGTGCTCTACAGTAGGTCCTTGTTGGTTATCGATTTTATGTTATTTGTTAAAATTTTATTGAAGTATAGTTGCTTTTACAGCATTGTGTTCATTGCTGCTGTACAGCAAATATATGTACACATACACACACACCACATCTTCTTTATCCATTCATCTGTCGATGAACATTTAGGTTGTTTGCATGTCTTGGCTATTGTAAATAGTGTTGCTATGAACATAAAGGTGCTTGTATCTTTTCGAATGGAATTTTGTCTGGGTATAGGCCCAGGAGTGGGATGGCTGGCTCGTAGGGCAACTCTATTTTTAGTTTTTTGAGGATCCTCCATACTCTTCTCCATAGTGGCTCTATCAATTTACATTCCCACCAGCAGTGCAAGAGGGTTCCCTTTTCTCCACACCCTCTCCAGCATTTGTTGTTTGTAGACATTTTTAATGGCCATTCTGACTGGTGTGAGGTGATACCTCATTGTAGTTGTGATTTGCATTTCTCTAATGGTTAGCGAGGATGAGCATCTTTTCATGTGTCTGTTGGCCATCTGTATGTCTTCGTTGAGAAAATGTCTATTTAGGTCTTCTGCCCATTTTACGATTGGGTTGTTTTTTTGTTATTGAGTTGTATGAGCTGTTCATATATTTTGGAAATTAAGCCCTTGTCGGTTGCATCATTTGAAAATATTTTCTCCCAGTATGCAGGTTGTCTTTTCATTTTGTTGATGGTTTCCTTTGCTGTACAGAAGCTTGTAAGTTTGATTAGGTCCCATTTGTTTATTTGTGCCTTTATTTCTATTGCTTTGGGAGACTGACCTAAGAAAACAGTGGTACGATTTCTGTCAGAGACAGAAATTTTGTTTTGCCTATGTTCTCTTCTAGGAGTTTTATGGTGCCGTGTCTATATTTAAGTCCTTAAGCTATTTTGAGTTTATTTTTGTGTATGGTGAGGATATGTTCTAACTTCATTGATTTACGTGTGGCTGTCCAGCTTTTCCAACAGCGCTTGCTGAAGAGACTGTCTTTTCCTTATCCTCAGTTTTTAGTTGAGGAAAATGAAACAAATCTTAACTCTTTTAATCCTTACCACACCCTCTGAAATAGCTGGGTTTTTTTTTTTTTTTTTTCACTGTTTTATAAATGAGAAAATGGAAGCAGGGGAAGGTACACGTTGCCCAAGCAGGAAGTGGCAGCCAAGGCCTAGGGAGCTCAATTCCACCTCGTGCTCATGGTCACTCAGTCAGAAAGAATCCATACCCAGATCTGGCCACCTCAAAAACCTTTTGTCACTATTTGTTTCTTCCATTCTAAGCTGCCCTCCTGGGTAGACACCTCATAGCAAATTTGGTGTAATACCACAACATTCAGGATACTGCACCAGCCACCGCTGTGGCACCTAAGAAAAGAAAAGTGACATGTGTGACCACAGGCTTCTGTTGTTGTTGTTGTTGTTGTTGTTTGGATGTCTGCTCTAAGCTTGGGTGTCTGGAAGGAGCTCTGGGCTCTAGGTTTGTCTTCTATTGATTGGCCAATGGAGGGAGTGTATATCTGTCTACCTTTAAATCATTGAGTTGCTTTCCTACCCACAAATAAGGGAAGGACATGGCCAAAGGAAAAGCCATTGTCCTTGAAAGGGGGTTCAGTCCTCTGATGGAGAAAGTTTGCAATGTAATAAACTCCGAGCATGTGCTCCTCTAAAACCTTACTTCCCTTCTCTGGGGACAGCGTATCTGATTGTTCACCTGTGTCTAACTTTCTTCTGATTTTGACACGAGAGTGTGTAAACTTTTATTAAAATAGTGAATTATATCTCATTGGCTCTGTCCTATTCATTAGCACTCATGGAAAGAAAGAATTTGGGATGATGTCACTGGGATTCCTGACCCTGGTCTTGCCATTCATAAGAAAGAGACCTCTGCATACCACTTTTATAGTTCTTGAGGACCCTTAAAATGCTACCATGGGCAGAACCAAAAATTCTGTCAATCTTATAACCCTAACATGGCGATAATAAGAAATTGAGATATCTTTTAATTTTTTTTTTAATTTTGTGGATCATAAGTACTGTACTTGTTAGTTTTCTTGATTATTTTAAGTAGTATGTAATAGTCGAAAGATTTTATTTGCTATCACTTGCTGAATCTTTACTTACATCACTTCCAAAATTGGCAAGTATATACAAAACACATGCAGAAATATCTTAAGACCTCCTGCTCTTTCCTTATTTTGGGTTACTTTCTGAGGATGAACTTCCAGAAGTCATTAAATGGAGGAGTAAAGAGTGAGGACTTTGAAACCAAATCACCTTAAATTTAATTGTGCTTCCTGCCCCATACTAGCTATGAAGCCTAGCACAAATGACCTTGCAGCTCTGTGCCCTCTTTCCTAATTTGTAAAACGTAGATGCTAATAATAACCAAAGACAGTTTTGTGTTTTGAGGAGAAGCACTAAGTAAGCTTATACAGTTGACCCTCGCACAACATGTGTTTGAACTACGTGGATCCACTTCTACGGAGATTTTTTTCAGTAGTAAACACTAGGGTACTATATGATGCGTAGCTGGTTGAATCCAGGATGACAAGGAAGCACGGATGCAGAGGGCCGACTATAAATTACACGCGGATTTTCAGCTCTGTGAAGGGTTGGCATCCCTAGTCCCCTCATTGCTCAAGGCCACCTGTCCAAGTATAGTGCTTAGTACAATGCCTGACATACAGGGAGCGTTAGAGAAGCAATAGTAGAATACACATTACCTATTTTTATCATTACAGATTCAGAGTAGACATTTTTTTCCGGAGAATTGAAATGTGTTGTCAAACTGTTTTCTGAAAGGACTGCACTGATTTATTCAGCCACTGGGAAAACTACTAAAATGTTACCTCTCTTTTGATTTGCACTTCTTAGAAAACTTGCAAGGTGAAATATTTTTTTCCATGTGTTTGGTTACTGATTTATCTTTTTTATGAGATGCACTTTAGAGTCTTTCAATTGTTTTAATGTCCCCTGTGTCACTTGATCATCCCTACAACTCAGCAGAGTTGGCAGAGCTGATAATATTTATAGTCGCCCGAATGGAAAGATAAAAGCAAAGTTCACAGCGGTCTGATGAGTGGCTTTCCCAGAGTCACTTGGCTAGTGTCTAGCAGCATTGGGATTCGAACCAGAGCATTTTGCTTTACTGTTGAAAGCAGTGACTCATGGAAGTGGCCCCGCCTGGCATGAAAGGACTAACGTCACACTGAAAACAAAAACAAAAAAACTACGCATAACTTTTTCCTATAAAAAGTTTATGACCTTAGGAGAATACGATTTAAACAACTTACAAGCTGCTTTCTTGAGCTCATTTAGAAACCACCAAAGAGACCTTATGTTCTAAGTGACTCCTTACAAGATGTATGAAGTGGCAAAGGGTCAACTACATTTAGAACTTGGGTTGCTGTGGTCTTGCAAAGTATCATTTAATGGCTACAGTTTATATGATAATTCAAAAATGAATCGTATACATATATGTAGAAATTGAATTATAGTTGGCCTACAGCACTACGTTAGTTCCAGGTGCATAATGAGTTGATATTTGTGTACGTTGCAAAATGATCCCCCTGAGAAGTCTAGTTACTATCTGTCACCATATAAAGTTACCACAGTGTTCTTGACTATATTCCTCAGGTTGTAGATGTCACCCCAATGCCCATTTATTTTGTAATTGGAAGTTTGTACCTCTTAACCTCCCTCACCTATTTCAGCCGTCCCCCCACCCCTCTCACCTCTGGCAACCACGCGTTTGGGATCTGTATCTGAGTCTGTTTCTGTTTAGTTGTTTGTTCAGTTGTTTTTTAGATGCCACATATAAGTGATATCAGATGGTATTCATCTTGCTCTATCTGATCTACTTCACTTAGTATAATACCTTGTAGGTCCATCTGCAAGATTTCACTCATGTTTATGGCTAAGTAATATTCCATTGGGTGTGTTGTCTTTGTGTGTGTATGTATCACATCTTCTTTATTCATTTATCTGTTGATGGACACTTAGGTTGCTTCCATATCTTGGCTACTGTAAAAAAAAAAAAAAAAAAAAAAAGACTGCAGTGTAGCTGTGCCAATTTACATTCCCACCCAACAGTATACTAGGATTCCCTTTGCTGTACATCCTTGTCAATACTTATCATTTGTTGTCTTTTGATAACCATTCTGATAGGTGTAAGGTGATACTTCATTGTGCTTGTGATTTGCATTTCTCGTATGATTAGTGAGGTTGAGCATCTTTTCATGAGTCTGTTGGCCATCTGTATGTCTTTATGGAAAAATGTCTATTCAGGTCCTCTGCCCATTTTTTAATCAGGTTGTTTGTTTTTGATGTTGAGTTCTATGAGTTCTTTATTTTGAATATTAACCCCTTATCAGATATATTATTTGCAAATATCTTCTTCCATTCAGTAGACGGCCTTTTTTTAAAATAGCTTCCTTCACTGTGCAAAACAGGTTGAGAGTTTGATGTAGCCTCGTTTCTTTATTTTTGTTTTTGTTTCATGTGCCTGAAGAGGTATATCCAAAAAATGTTGCTAAAACCAATGTGGAAGAGTTAGCATATTGCCAATGTTTTATCCTACGAATTTTCTGGTTTCAGATCTTACATTCAAGAGTTTAACCTATTTTGAGTTTAGTTTTGTATATGGTGTAAGAGAGTAGTCCAGTTTGATTCTTTTGCGTGTAGCTGTCCAGTTTT
Source organism: Leucopleurus acutus (assembly GCF_964270905.1). Lineage (NCBI taxonomy): Eukaryota > Metazoa > Chordata > Mammalia > Artiodactyla > Delphinidae > Leucopleurus > Leucopleurus acutus. The sequence goes on along the minus strand of NC_139153.1, from coordinate 9,769,179 downwards.
CCCAACATCATTTATAGAGAAGTTTATTTTTCTTGCATTGGATATTCTTGCCTTTTTTGTTGTAGATTAATTGCCTATATAAGCATGGGTTTATTTGTGGGCTCTCTCTTTTGTTCCACTGATCTATGTGTATGTTTTTGTGCCAGTACCGTACTGTTTTAATTACTGTAGCTTTGCAGTATAGTTTGAAACCAGAGTGTGTGATACCTCCAGCTGTGTTTTTCTTTTTCAAGATAGCTTTGGCTATTTGGGGTCTTTTGTGTTTTGATACAAATTTTAGAATTATTTCTTCTAGTTGTGTGAAAAATGCTACTGCCATTTGGATGGAAATTGCACTGATTATGTAGATTGCCTTGGATAGTATGATCACTTTCACAATATTAATTTTTCCATTCCATTAGCATGGTATATCTTTCCATTTGTTTATGTCATCTTCAGTTTCTTTCATCAGTGTCATAGATTTCCTAGTACAGGTCATTCGCCTCCCTGGTTAGATTTATTCCTAGGTGTTTTATTCTATTTGATGCAATTGTAAATGGATTATTTTCTTAATTTTTCTTTGTCATAGCTCATTGTTAGTGTATAGAAGCATAACACACTTCTTTATACTAATTTTGTATCCTGCAGTTTTACTGAATGTATTAATTAATTCTAATAGCTTTTGGTGGCATCTTTAGGATTTTCTATGTATCATGTCATCTGCAAAGTGTGACAGTTTTACTTATTCCCTTCCACTTTGAATTCCTTTTACTTCTTTCTATTATTATTACTATTATTATTTTTAATCTGATTGCTGTGGTTAGGATTTCTAATTCTGTGTTAACAAAAGAGGTGAGAGTAAGCATCCTTGTCTTTTTGCTGATCTTGTAGGAAATGCTTTCAGCTTTTCACCATTGAGCATGATGTTAGCTGTGGGTTTATCATAAACGGCCTTTATTATGTTGAGGTATGTTCCCTCTATACCCACTTTGTTGAAAAAATTTTTATCATAAATAGATGATGAATTTTGTCAAAAGCTCTTTCCGCATCTATTGAGATGATCGGATGATTTTTATTCTTCAGTTTCTTAATGTGGTGTATGACATTGATTGACCTGTGGATATTGAACCATCTGTGTGCATCACTGGGATAAATCCCACTTGCGCATGGTTTATGATCCTTGTAATGCACCGTTGAATTTGCTTTGCTAACATTTTGTTAAGGAGTTTTGCATCTCTGTTCATCAGTGATATTGGTCTGTAAATTTCTTTTTCCTGTGTGATGTCTTTGTCTGGTTTTGGTATCTGGGTGCCTCATAGAATGAGTTCAGAAGCATTTCTTCTTCAATGTTTTGGAAAAGTTTGAGAAGATTAGGTGTTAAAGCTTCTTTAAATGTTTGGTAGAACTCAACTGTGAAGTTCACTCCTGGACATTTGTTTTTTTGGGAGGTTTTTTTAAAATTATTGATTCATTTTCATTGCTGGTAATTGGTCTCTTCGTATTTTCTATTTCTTCCGGATTCAGCCATGGGAGATTGTATATTTCTAGGAATCTATCCATTTCTTCTAGGTTGTTGCTTTTATTGGCATATAATTGTTCTTAGTAATTGCTTATGATCTTTGTATTTCTGTGGTGTCAGTTTTAACTTCTCTTTCGTTTCTAATTTTATTTATTTGGGCCCTGCCTCTCTTTTTCCTAATGAGTATGGTCAAAGGTTTATCAATTTGACCTTTTAAAAAATCCAGCTCTTAGTCTCATTGGTTTTTTAAATATGTATTTCCTTTCTTTCTGCTCTAACCTTTATTATTTCTTTCCTTCTACTAACTTTAGGTTTTGTTTGTTGTTTTTCCTAGATCCTTTAGGTGTAAGGCTAGGTTGCCTCGTGTAGGAGATGTTCTGTGGGACCCAGTAGCACATTCCCCTATAGTCACCAGAGCTCTAAGGGTGCCCCCCTGTGTAGGCTGGGTGGGCCCTTCTGTTGTGTCAGGGCTGACTACCATTGGTATGCTGGTAGGCAGGGCTGGCCCTGACCTGGTTGGCTGCCAGGAACTGCTTCGTGTGGAGGCTGCTGACCTGCTGGTGGATGAGACTGGGTCCCAGTGCAAATGACTGTGTGGCCTGGGGAGTCCCAGGGCTGGTTCAGGCCATTGGTGGCCTGTGTCCCAGGGTGGCTAGCAGTGAGGTCCGGGCTCCTGGGACTGCTATTGGCCCACTGGTTGGTGGGGCCAAGTCCCCACACTGCTGGCTGCTTGGCCTGGTGAATCCTGGGACTGGTACCTACCAGCTGGTGGGCAAGTAAGCCTCCAGCATGAATAGCCTAGGCGGTAGGATTCCAAAATGGCAATTGCAGCATCAGTGCCCTCATGGGAGAAGGATCTCCCCAGAATGGCTCCTGCTAGCATCTGTTTCCCTGTGGGAGTCCAATTTACCTCCTGCCTCTCCAGGTGGCTCTCCAGAATTAGTAAGTGGTTCTGACCCAGGCTTCCTTCAGATTACTGCCGCTGTGCCAAGTCCTGGAGTGTGTGAGATTTTGTGCATCCCCCTTAAGAGCAGAGTCTCTTGTTTCCTGTAGTCCTCTGGCTCTCCCATATGCAAGCCCCATTGACCTTCAAAGCCATGTGTTCCGGGGGCTTGTCCTCCTGGTACAGGACCCCGGGCTGGGGAGCTCAATGTGAGTTTCAGACCCATTACTTCTTGTGGAAAATTTCTGCAATTACGATTATCCTCCCATTCGTTGGCCACCTACAGATGGGTGTGGGTCTTGACTATACCATGTCTCCACCCCTACTACCTGTCTCATTGTGATTCCTTCTTTTTTTTTTTAAATTTAATTAATTAATTAATATATGTTGTCTGTGTTGGGTCTTCATTGCTGCACGCAGGCTTTCTCTAGCTGCAGCGAGCAGGGGCTACTCTTCGTTGCGGTGTGCGAGCTTCTCATTGCGGTGGCTTCTCTTGTTGTGGAGCCACGGGCTCTAGGTATGCGGCCTTCAGTAGCTGTGGTGCACAGGCTCAGTAGTTGTGGCTCACGGGCTCTAGAGTGCAGGCTCAGTAGTTCTGGCGCATGGGATTAGTTGCTCCGCGGCATGTGGGATCTTCCCCGGACCAGGGCTCGAACCCGTGTCCCCTGCATTGGCAGGTGGATTCTTAACTACTGCGCCACCAGGGAAGTCCCTTGATTCCTTCTTTATATCTTTAGTTGTGGAAATTCTTTTCTTCTAGCCCTCAGATTGTTCTTATTGATAGTTGCTCTGTAAATAGTTATAATTTTAATGTGCTAATGGGAGGAAGTGAGCTCAGGGTCTTCCTACTTCACCATCTTGGCTACACCCCCTTCTTAAAATAGATAATATAATTTGACCATCATTCAGGCATTAACCCTGTGGCCTCATGGACTTTTGTACTACTCTGGTAGAGAATTTACATAGCCTGGGATGCTGAACTTCTAAGATGCTTGCAAAGGGAAACTACTAGGTCTAATACAAATGGTCAATAGGCACATGAAAAACATGAAAATCATCATTATTCATCAGAGAAATGCAAATTAAACCACAGTGAGGTTCTAATACACATGGATAAAATGGAAAAGATTGATAACATCAAATATTGGAGGGGATATGGAGAAACCTGCATTTTTATACATTGATATTAGAATAAAATGGTGCAACTCCTTTGGAACATGGCAACTTCTTTAAAAGTTAAACATGCATGAGCCTATAACATAGCAACTCTTATTCCTAAGTATTTACTCAGGAGAAATAAAAACACATATCCATAAAAGCCTTGTGAAGAAATGTTCACGGCGGCTTTATTCATAATTGCCCTACTGGGGGACAATCCTCTATTGGTGTCCTTTGCTATATTGAGAGCAGGTGCACTGATTAGCTTTTCAAGGTATTATTATATAGTCATTGGCCTTGGAAGATACAGATAGCATATCGTCAAGAAGTATAGGGACGGTTTGTTTACTAGCCAGTGTAATAAAGGTAATATCTCCCTCTGGAACCAAGGTCAGGTAGCTTTGCTTGAAATCCTTTACACAAGATTCAGTCTCCCTGAGCTCAGAGTTTGAAAGGTCTAATGTAAACCCATTGCGTGGGCACCATCTACCTGGACTGCTCTCTTGCACCACCTTGGACTTGAGGAAGGGGGGTGGTAAGGAGGGGGCTCTGAGCAAACATTATGTTTGTGCTGCCTGCTGTACCTGGCTCTGAACCAGGGGTCTCACATCTTCAGCCAGTGTCCACAGAACCATGACAGGCTAAACTCTTACACATCGGGTGAAATCACAGACCCTCCATAGGTGTTGAGAAGCCCCAAACTAGACAGAGCCCAGATGTCCATCAAAAGGAAAATGGATAATTAAACTCTAATATATCCATTCAGTGGAATGATACTTAGCAATAAAAAAGAATGAGATTTTGATACATGCCACAAACTGAATAAATCTCAAAAATATTTTTCTGAGTGAGAGAAAGCAGACAGAGAAAAGTACATTTTGTATGGTCCTATTTATATGAATTTCTAGAATAGGCAAAAGTAACTTACGTTAGATGACAGATCAATGGTTGCTTGATAGTGGAGGGAGAAGGGTTAATTGTGAAGGGGCACAAGATAACTTTCCAGAGTGATAAAAACGTTCTGTGTATTGCTTTGTGTTTGTCAATACTGATTGAGCAGTTCATTTATGACGTAGCATGTTACTAAATGCAGAATATATCACCATAAAAAGATATTCACACTTTGAATTGAGAGTCAGACAACTGGATTCAACTCTTGACTAGCCACTTGCTGTCTGTGTAACTTTGGGGGTAAGTTATTGAAATAAACTTTCAGTTTCCTTACCGGTAAATGGCAATAATAATAACCGTATGTTCATCCTAGGGTGATTATGAGAAATAGATGATGTATGTAGAGTGCTTAGAATAGTTTTCGGAGAATAGAAACTACTGAATGAATGTTAGCTATTGTTGCTGTTGCTCATCACAGCCCTCTATGAATACCAGGCAACCTGAACGTGTTCGAGTGGTTTGGGAAAGAGTTGTGTAGCTCCCATTTAGTCACAGGTACAATGAATGCAGAGGCAAAATTTCAACCCAGGTTTGTGTGATACGAGTCTGCATGCTCGTAGCTCTTGAAATGGTTGCCCCGATTATAGGAGAGACGGAGGTACCATCACACTGGTTTCAAAATACAGAGATTTTGAAGGGCTTTTTCCCATTAAATCGTACTGGCTTACGTGTGTTTTAAACTAAGTCTGGATTTCTAGACTTTGTATCAAGAACCTCCTCTTTACCAGTCTACAAAAGGGTTTCATCCAATACTACCTAATTAATTTCCTTCCAGGGGTAGCATGGATGTGGCTAGTAGCTCCTTAGCCAAATCATCCAGTGTGTTCTGACTGTTGAAATGTCAGTTTTAGGTTTCTGGTTAGCACCTGGTTAAGGGTTTTTCCTTGTCGGGTTAGCTGTTCTACTCTTTTTTAAATACAGGTGGAATGTGACATTCCTAAGAAGCTCAGAGCCTTCAGAACCTCTGAGTCGAGAATTGTATCGACTTTATTTCTCTTATGAATATTGTTAGGGTTCAGTAGGAAGAAAACTATTTCACTTCTGATGATCATGACTCAATGGTCAAAAGTATATGTTGTAAGGTATGTGTACATAGGTATAAAATTGAGTGTAAAATTAATCTTGCCTTGAAAAAAGAGCTAACAGAATGTTTTTATCATCGGCACTTGAATAACTTAACTGCAAACGGTGATAAGTAGAGTCTTTAGGCACCTAAGAACCCCGTTTAAGAAAAAGGATCCCGAACGTCGGCGTTCGGGGTGCTACTGTCTCCTCCGCACGTTTGTCTGGGGTCATTTGGCCTCCTGAATTAAATGCTCCATGTCAGCCCTCAGCTCTCGCGGCTGAAGGATTATGATCTTTCTTTTCTACCTTTTTACAAAAGCTACTTGCTCATTATTTCCCTTTTCTTTCCAGGATGTTCACTCATCCTTGGGTTCTGGGTATATAGCCATGTTTAGGACCCAGTCTTGCCTCTAGGGAGTTCAACATACATATATGCGTATTTTTCCTTTTTATTTATAGTCACCAGCCCTGGACACAGAACCCAAATGGACTTAAACCGTGGCTTTCTCTTTTTATTTATACTGTCACTGGGCTGATGATTCTGCTAAGTCCTTTCAAACCCTGTAGTGGGATCAACTCCCTTACGCCTTTTCTCTGCATCTCACAAGGCAAAGGGGCATCATGGCAGTGAGATGAAATCATTCCATCCCCACAACATGCTTACTTTGCTTCCAGGAAGTGACTTGGGACCCCGGGAGTCAGATGACCCCGCCCATATGCCGTAGCGTCTGTACTACGAGTGCCCTTTCCTAAATACCTGCGGAGCAGAGTCATACTCTCAGCCCTGAGATGAGAGGTGGAAACTGCGTTTAAGCAGAAGCATCTGAGTGGAGCTGTGAACAGTGAGAACATGCATGAGAGCGTTTTGTGTTCATATCTGTGTCCCTTGGTTCTAGGTGGGTGTCTGGCACGTACTGTGTCCCTTACAGGCAGCTGAGTTCAACTCCTCTGTTTCCTCCCTGCCTATTTCCCCTATTCTTCAACCCAATACTCTTCTTTTTGTTCTTTTTCCCCCTCCCTCTCCTCTTCCCATCTCCTTATCCATCCCCTTCTTATTTCTCCTCCTTCTCTCCTTTTTATTTTTACAGACATCATGTGATCTTTCAAAGAAACACAAAAAGCAGAGAGAAGAGTGGAATAAGTCGCCAGGTATCCATCACACAACCTCAACAATAGTCAATATATAGCCAATTTATGTTCACATGTACCCCGAATGTTTCTCTCTCACCTCTGGACGTTTCAAAGTAAACCCAGACATTTAATTTTTTTAATACTTCAGTATGTTCTCTAAGAAATAAATACTCTTTAAAATATATAAGAAGCACACACACACACACACACACACACACACACACACAAACCAACAAAGCAGTAGTTCCCCATCGTCATCCCGTGGTCTCTCCCTTCTGTCATAAATGTCTTGATATCATTGATTTGTTTACAGGTGGATCTAAACCAAGTCCATATGCCACATCTGTTTGATATATCTCTTAAGTCTTTTTAAAAATTTTTAAATGTTTCTCTCCACTTTTTTTAACTTTTGCTACTTATGTGTTGAAGAAAATAGTTTATTACTATTTCTGTAGAATTTTTTACATTTGGACTTTGTTTTCTGCATCTCTGCAATGTTGCTTTACATGTTTCTTTATTTTCTCTACTTCCTATAAATTAGGTTTTCTAATTAATTTTTATTGTAGTTGCTTTACAATGTTGTGTTTCTGTTGTACGGCACAATGAATCAGCTGTATGTAAATTAGTTAATATATCCAAAAGCTTGATCAGGTTCAGGTTGATCTTTCTTACTCTTTTCTCCTTTCTTTCTGTTCTTTTCTCCTTCCTCCCTCCCTCCCTTCCTTCCTTCTTTTGTTTCTTCCCCTCCCTCTCTCCCCCTCCCTCTCTCCACCGCCCTATCCTGAAAGTTCAACCTAAATACAATTCCTGGAATGCCATAAACAGAATTTCAGAGGGGCAGAACCTCATTAATGCAGGGGCTCCTGCTGAGGGATGGGTTACGAGACCAGGCATCTATAGCAGTACCTTTTTTCTTAATCTTGAAGTCATGTCCGGAGAGATTGCTTCACTAGTGATTTTACCGTTTGCATTGAAGAAGCAACCAACACTATATAAACAGAAATTTAGCTTAAGGAATCAGAAGGGAAGAAATCTAGGTGAGAAATGGAAACTGTATCCATGCACTTGTTTAAGAAACCCCGTCTTGTTCTTGCTTGGTACAGCAAGGTTTCTTGTGTGAGTTTCAGAAGCCCTGTTCTCACCTTTGCTCAACGGGCTGGCGTTATCTACAACAGACTGCTCTTGGAAATAAAGCCCTTAGCTCAGTCTCTCAGAACACCTTCCACACGTTGGGGGAGGTGTGAAACTTGAGGCTAAAACATTCCTTGCTTCCAATCTGGTGCCCTGTGTGCACTGTGCAAAGCCTACTCCTGTCCCACACACCTTGACTCACTGCATATGTCTTTACCTGCACCTATCTGGAAATCGAAAATGGAAGAGTAGAAGAAAACTCAGCTGTGATGATTAAATAGTCTTCTGGGAAGCATCCTGCATGGAAAAAGGTTAGAAATGAGGGTTTGTGGCCAGACACTCCTTAATACCTTTGCTAGAGTTGTTTTTGAGTCTGTAACATAGGACTCGCTGTGTTCACTGCAGAACGTGAGGATGTTAATGGTTCAATTACAGTCACATTTTTGTCATCGAAGGTGGAGGATCAGTTGTTTCACTGCTGTTGTTGTTGTTCCTCTGCCAGCGCTTTGGCAGGTTCTCTGGGCATTAACTTTTCCACGCAAGGAGAGGTCAGGGAAGGCTATGATGGTGGTTGTCAAAACCATCCATTTCCTCCTTGCTGGAAACGCAAGCGAAACCTTCAGGTGGGGGTAAGAGGATGTAAAAATCATGGCTAGCATGAACTTTGAGATTATTTGTGGCTCTAAACTATAGTTGAAAATGGAAAGAAACAAAGGGGAACACTCCAGTTTCATCGCTTTTCCGTGTGCAGATGTGGACGGAACAATTTAGCAGATGGTCTGTAAGGTATAGTGAAGTAACAGAGGGATGGGGAATGGTACCCAAGAAAGCGTTGTGAGGGTTTAACATGAAACCATGAAAAGTGCTTAGCGCAGAGCCTGGTGCCCAGGAAGAACACAGTAAGCGCAGGCTGCCTGTCGTACTGTGACAGGGACGCCCATCGTTCTCTTCACGATTGCTAGGTTCATTCAGCCTCACCTCCAAATAGAGGCACAGCAGCAGTGAAGGCTTTTTGTCTCAGTGCAGAACTTCTGACTTTCCTTCAACTGGTATTTCTTGCTATGGGTTTTTACCCCAAGATTCTATGAATGTGTTCACTGTTAAAAAAAAAAAAGCAAATTTGCATAAAACAGAATCTTATTTTACCATTGACATTCATCTTAAAAGAAGAAGGTACACCCATGAGGGGAAAAAAAGTTATCCAGTAAACCAAGTTATTTGTTTATTTATTATTATTTTTTAAATAAAGTATGGGAGGGACTACAGTAGCATTTTAATAAGGCTTGCCTGGTAACTGTAGCGTTTTTAGAACCCTGCAACATTTTCTAGTGTTCCAGGATATCCACCCTGCTTTCCTTGCATCCTTTTTACCCAGAATCTAGCAGTTCTGTCAGCTCCTATATATGCCCTGACTCTATTTTCAGAGCTCCTGTGACATATTCTCTTCCTGTTTTTATGAGTGTGTTTATCATTTGCAGTATAACCAAGCATTAGTATTTTAGTTAATTATATACAGTACTACCCAGGACTTTAGCCTCAAGAAATTTTTAAGTTTGTGGCTTTACATTCAATAAACTATATTGTGTAATGCAGCATTTAAAGCACAGTCAGCACGAGCATATATAACTTCCAAGAGGTCTTCCCGATGCAAATAACTACAATTAATATGTGAAATCAAACACCAATTATAATTTATCACTCCCATAGAAACATATGGTAAACACCGGGCCAGTTGTTCAAATCTACAGGACCGTTTGGGTAGGTTTTTCAGGTCGCACTAGCAAATACCTTTGGCTTTTTTCCTGCCTATGCCCAACCTCCTCTTCCTTTTGGTTTTCGTACTGCAGTGGGATTGTTTATATTAATAATTTCAGATCCGTAACTTCTTATGTTTTCTGTGCCTTTTTTTTCTCTCTGATAGTCTGCTCATGCATATTAACTAAGGTGTATATTCTGAGAAAGCAGTATGTTAAAATGAGCAAAACAAGCAGATGTTTCAAAGAAAGAAGACTTCACCAGCAGAACGAACACTAGAAACTCTGGTCGTGAGAGGGCTTGTAGATTATTCTTGCGTAGTGCAGCTGAAAATTTATTCAACGTAAGCTTAAAGGAGTGTGCGTTTTGAAGATAAATACTGAACTATTTGGGTAAGAATAACATTACATCAGAAAATCGGGAGACTTTAAAAGGAAAACTTCTTTGCATGCTGGAGACATGAAAAATAATTAATGCTTCAGAGTTCTCCTTATTTTATCTAAACCTCAAACCCTTTCCTGGGAAATGTGATGAAAAGGATGAACTTCATTCAGGAAAAGAATATAACAACATCTCAGTTCATCAGAAAGCCTGAAAGAAGGAGCTGTTAACCGAGAATTGATTGAAAATGCTTTCTTTTTTTCTATTTCAATCTACATTGTTAAAAATATTGCTTAAAACTACCCTTTTTTCCCCTCACTTTTGGGGGGAAGAAGGTGTACTTACGCTAGTCCCTTGAGATGTTATAAAATGGTACATGAATAAGAAGTGTAGTGTTCAAGTAAACCTGGAAAACATTGCGTATCAAGCTGTAGTTAAATGGATAAGCCATTGAGTATGTCACTTGGGGGAAAAAAAAAAGTAGGGTAATTCTAGGCTTGGCTAACCCACAGCTCGATTGTATTTTCACATCCTTGCCACATTTTTATTCTGCTCTTATTCGTACGCTGGGTAATTGCCTCAGGACTGCAAAATGACTAGAGTAAATGCAGTGTGTGTGTGTGTGCGTGTGTGTGTGTGTCTGTGTGTGTGTGTGTTGGGGGGGTGTGATTGTTTTGATGCAGTTGAGTTCATCTCTCTTTAAGAGCAAATAAACTTTCTCAGGAGTTCCCCAATAAACTTTTTCTGAAAAATTTTATTGAAATGTAGTTGATTTGCAATGTTATGTTAGTTTCAGGTATACAGCAAAGTGACTGAGTTACACACACACACACACACACACACACACACACACACACACACGCGTATGCTTTTTTAGGTTTTTTTCCATTATAGGTTATTACAAGATACTGAGAGTAGTTCCCTGTGCTATACAGTAGGTCCTTGTTTATCTATTTTATATGCAGTAGTGTGTATTTGTTAATCCCAAACTCCTAACTTATCCCTCCCCCACCTTTCCCCTTTGGAAACCATAGGTTTGTTATCTATGTCTGCGGATCTATTTCTGTTTTGTAAATAAGTTCATTTGTATCATTTTATATGTGGAACCCAATAAACTCTTTTCTTTCATCTCATTATCTAGAACTGTAACCCATGCCTGTTTCTAAATCAGTCCTTGCCAAGGAGGAAACTGGATTGGCTGAGACAAATGAGGAGAGACTCAGTGAGGCTCAGGAGAGGTCCTGAACCCCTCACTCCTTTGGTGGCTACCGATACCTGAAGAGAAGCAGATTTCAGTTAGGGGAGGAGGTGGGGGTGCTAGATGAGTAACCAGAGACTCTGACCTTGGCACACAGTTGCATCTGCCACAGTAGGGGAAATAAAGTTAGCCTTTTTTGTTGTTGTTGTTAACTTGCCAGTTCTGATTTTCTTGATGTAAGGCTACATTTTTCAAGTCCTGGTAACCCCAAAGACAAATGTACCTGTGTTTCTCAGAGCCCTTAATAAGCTAACATACCTGATGACTCTTCAGGAGAGGGGTAAACCTATAATGTTTCAAACATAATGAAATATTTTATTATTTAAAATACTGCACTTGTTTTTCAAGGCATTCTTTCTGAGATGAATGTCTTTATGAATGCAGGCTAGAAACTGTTCTCCTGAATTACTAGTCTGAACACGTTTCATAGTATATATTTTAGAATGATCATAATGCCATCAAGATTGCCTTTTTAAGTACTCTAAAAAATAAGAGAAATTTGTAAAGTAGCAGGTTATAAAATTATTAGAAAATGAATTGCCTTATAATGTAAGTGTAGTAAAATGTTAATGTAAGAATCTAGTTGGTGAGGTCACTGTAAAACTCTTTCAACCTTCCTCTGTATTTAAAATTTTTTATGATAGAAAGTTGAAAAATAATAAAACAACCACAACAAAACAAAGAATAACTTTTACGTATGCAACCAAAAACCAGAGGAAATACTTAGCAAAGAAAACCATATTTATAATAGCAAAACTAAGTAAAATACCAAGGCTCACTTTCCACGAAACACTCAAAACCTATGTGAGAAAACATTTTAAAACACTACTGAAGGAAGCAACAGTAGCCTTGAACAAATGAAAAGACACACGTGGGAATTCTCACCTTTGTAAAAATTTCCATTCTGGCTAAGTTGATTAATAAATACAGCATATGGGCTTCCCTGGTGGCGCAGTGGTTGAGAGTCCGCCTGCCGATGCAGGGGACACGGGTTCGTGCCCTGGTCTGGGAAGATTCCACATGCCGCGGAGCGGCTGGGCCCGTGAGCCATGGCCACTGGGCCTGCGTGTCCAGAGCCTGTGCTCCACAACGGGAGAGGCCACAACAGTGAGAGGCCCACGTACTGCAAAAAAAAAATAATAATAAATAAATACAGCATAAACTCAACATCAAGTATTTTTTTCTTTTCTCAAGATAGATTAGTAGTTAATAAAGCTCATTTGAGTAAATAAACAAAAGTCAACATAAAATTTGAAAAAGAAGGAACAATTATGGTGAGAGAGGGGCTAACTCTACCAGTTATTAGAATATGTTATAAAGAGTTTATAATTGAAGCTGTACTGTTGGCCCACGAATAGACAAACCAAACAGTGAAACAAATTTTAAAAATCCAGAAATACATCTAATTATGCATGGAAAACTTAATATATAATAAAGGAAGCACTTCAAATCAGTGAGAAAAGATGAACTGGCATATAACTAGGAAGCTATATGGAGAAAGCTAAAATTTTGATTCTTCATACTGCATACCAGAATGTATTCCAAGTGGATGAAATATCTAAGTTTAAAAAATAAAATTATACAAGAAGAAAACACAGATGGAATATTCTGTAGCCTGGGGTGGGAGCATCTTTTCAAACCATGATTGAAAATCCAGAGCAATAAGAAGAAAATAAATTGATAATTTTTTTAGAAAAACATCTTTTAATCTAATATAATTTTATTTGGAAAATACCTAAAGTGAGTAAAAGAAAAATAACAAACTAGGAAAAATATTTGCAACTTAATCTCAAAGACTTAATATGCTTAATTAATAAAAAGCTTTTAAAAGTAGAGAAGAAAATGACCAAATTTTTATAAAAACAGTTTGCAGAAAAGAAATACAGTAGCGTTTAACTATATGCAAAGATGTTCAACCTCCCCTATAGTAAGAAAAATGCAAATAAAAATAGACTGTGGTAGCATTTCTCACCTGGCTGACTGACGGAAATCCAAGTTTGAGGACATACTTGGTTGTCACAGTTGTTGGGAAATGAACACCCTCTCTCTTTGCTGGTGGGAGAACAAAATGCTACAAACCCATTAGGGGGGACTGGCCGGTATTTAGCAAAAACACACACAGACTGACTCGAGCAAAGCAACCCCGTTTCTCAGAATAAATCACCAAAAGATTCCGGCCAGCATTGAAAACGACATATACGCCAAGGCTGCTCATTCCACTACATTTTTAGACTGTTGGTTAGACATTTATCCTAAGAATGTTATTTGTGTATTATGGAATCAAGCAAATAAATAGTTAGAATGGTGTCAGTAAGAACCAGGATTTTCCTCATGAAAAAAAAAAATGAGGTAGAGGTGTAGGAGTGTCGAGTTAAGTACAAGTCCCGTAGTCCAGAATTTGAATTCAGAGTAGCAGTATGGATTCATGATGGATTTTATCTTTTTCAAAAAAGATTCCTGCTCCAGACACGCTGAAAAGGCCTAGACCCCATGAAGAGCAGTGAGCCCCAGGTTGATTGGTACTTGAATGAGATACATACAAAACAAAGAACTGTCTGCCGTTTGAGATATTAATGTGTGCTCTGAAAAGGAAAAAATATGAATTCAAGTAATCTGGGGAAATTCTGAACTTCCTTCTTGGAAATCATACTTTATGTTATATTAAATACTCTGAAACAGTCTCTCAGTAAAGAAACCTAATAACGTTTAATACGGTGGCTGTCGGGAACACTTCGTTTTGCAGGAGAAGGGACAGGGGTTGTAGGATCCCTACTGTTTCTTTCCTACACAAATGTGTCATAGAAAACAATCTGGGAAATATTGCTGCGAAAGTGAAATTCAATCCGTGGTTAATTATTTGTCATAGAGGGACAAGAGGTCTAAAGAGAGTTCCTGGTATTACCATGTACTTAACGGATGCCTAATTTAATACAAGTATTGTTCAGAATCTATCAGATATTAAATGCTGTGTTCAGTGCTGGAGATATAAGGAAAAAAAAAAAAGAAAGAAAGAAAAGGAAAGTCTAGTAGAGCATTAAAATATAGTGATAATTTTATAATAAAGATTTGAAATGTTCTATGAAAATCTTTAATTCTGATCAAGAAGCTAAGTGTAAGCAAACACTGGATTGTGCCACGGGGACAGAATTAAGTTATGATGGGCAAAAGCAAGGAGGGATATTTCTGGCAAAACAAGGGGCATGACCGAAGATAATTAACGTTACAGCTGATGATGTTTACGGGAAAAATAGCCATACTTGTCTGGAGCAAAAAATATATATGTTTTAAATTCTAGGAGAAGGGTGAGGTAGGGCCCATGAAGTGAGAGAAATGTTGGTTTGGGGTTCTGATAAACCTGGGCTGTCATCTGCTCTTCCTATACATGACCTTCGGAAGGTGATTTGATTTCTGTAAGGCTCGGCTTTCCCATCTGTATAATGAGGACTAATAATATTTAACTGACAAAGTGAGGGTGAAATAAAAGTCATGTATATAAGGCTTCCAAGACAGTGGAGGACACTTCATCGCTGCCGGTTCTCACTGTTGTTAGGCAGATAGGAACAAAATGATGAACACCCTCTGTTGTCAGGGGAAAGGCTTTGGATTTCATTTTGCGGGCAGTGGAGAACCACTGAAGAATTCTGAGCACGGGGGTGAAGTGATTAGCTCTGTGGTTTGGAAAAATGAACGTGGAGGAATCACTAGATGAAGAGAGACACCTAGCATTGTGTCCTGATGGGAGATGAGAAAAGCGTAAATAGGGCATTGGTAGTGTGGCCAAAACTGTTCACTGTTTCAGGTGAGGTTCGGGCTCTTCATTAGATATATGTATGTGGGAGGGTGGAGTAAGAGGCAGGAAAGGATGAAAAAATGACATCAGGGTTTCCAGCCTGAGCATCAGAGTTGCCAGTAATACGCACAATTGAGACAGGCAACCCAGGAGGTAGAGCAGGTGTACAGAAGAAGGTAATGAGTTCAGGGGTGGTATCTCATTAGTTTTGTCTCATTTTCTTTCGGCGTATCACCTTTCTAGCCTAAGTGAGCTTTGAAGACTTGCACGTGGCAGCCCAGCTTCTGATCGCAGCCATCCCTTGGTTCTGTGGGGCCACTATGTTTTGAATAGTGTGTTGGCTTATTACAAGGGCTTTTATTGTGATCCTTTGCAGTGCTGCTTCTGAAATGTATCTATTACATCAGAAAGGTTAGTGTAATGTGCTCCAAAGTCAAATTCCAAAAACTATCAAAGCAACCGAACATGGTAGCCAAACATGGATACGTGGCCTGCGTGACTGTACTCAAAGCATTGTTTTCTTTAAGCATATTTGAAAGTAAATGCAAATTGAGGCATTCTACTCAACACCAATGTTTGTGTGTGTTTCTTGTTTTAATGTGCAGGACAGGAGAGAATTGGAAAAGATTCCACCTATGAGCAGGAGGGTAAAGTTCAGTTCGTGATTGACGCAGTGTACGCAATGGCTCACGCCCTTCATCACATGAACAAGGATCTCTGTGCTGACTACCGGGGTGTCTGTCCGGAGATGGAGCAAGCTGGGGGCAAGAAGTTGTTGAAGTATATCCGCAATGTGAATTTCAATGGTGAGTCTCCATGTTTTCTTTTTTCAGGCTGACACGGGGCCTTTATATTGTAGAAAAGAACATCTAGGGCTTCCCTGGTGGCGCAGTGGTTGAGAGTCCGCCTGCCGATGCAAGGGACACGGGTTCGTACCCCGGTCCGGGAAGATCCCACATGCCGTGGAGCGACTGGGCCCGTGAGCCATGGCCGCTGAGCCTGCGCGTCCGGAGCCTGTGCTCCGCAACAGGAGAGGCCACAGCAGTGAGGGGCCCGCATCCCGAAAAAAAAAAAAAAAAAGAAAAGAACATCTAGAGGATGCCACACAACCCTAGTATGTCTAAAATACTATATATAAAAATGACAAGTGCTCATAACGACATTGAAGCACTGAAAGATAGCAAGTTACAATACTTTCTGAATCCAAGAAGTCAAATTATGCCCAGTATGGTGTTAACGTCCTTGTATACATCAAATTTCTAATATTCTGACATATGGTAAACGAGATAACCAGAATATCCAATGATGTAACTTTGGGTGATACAGAACTTGGTGATATCCAAGTCTTTTGGCAATACAGCAACCTATTCATACTCATCCAGTATATGTCCACACAGATATTTCAAAATTCCAGTTTCTTGGTCAAGTGATTTGTTTTGCTTGAGTTCATTAAAAATATTTAGGTGTCTCAATTCCAGTCTCTTTTGGAATCCTAAGTGTTGACATTATGTGTTTCATAAGTTAAGTAGTCAGATTGCAATTTACTCTTGAGTATGTGAATTATAGCGTTTCAAATGATTGAATCAATTATATGAATGAGTAGTGAGTGAGCAAATGAATAAATAAATTTGGGGGGGTTATGGTTTGCCCTCTTTTTCTTAAAATAGAAGGACTTTTCCCAAGTTTTTTCTTGGTGAATGTAAGCAGGAATGGGAGGGGTTAAGAGGAAAAGGAAGGGACAGTTGCTCTAGGTACTCAAGTTAACGGAAGTAATGGTTGTAATTTTCCACACCAACCACATGTCACATTACACATTTATTTCTCAAAGCATAAAACTTGGGCAGAAAGTAATTGGTTACCTAAAATAAATGGGTAGAGATGAGTGGGAAATACAACCGGAGATTTATTTTAGGAATTGGCTGACACTGTTATAGAGTCCGACATGCCCCATGATCTGCCATCTATAAGCTGGAGAATCATAGAGGCAGCGGTGTAATTCAGTCCAGGTGTACAGGCCTTGGGATCAGAGGGTTGGTGGTGTAAGTCTTGATCTGTTTCTGAAAGCCAGGAGAAAATGGGTGTCTCTACTCAAGCAGAGAGTGAATTTGCCCTTCTTCTGCCTTTGGTTCTGTTCAGGCTTTCTAGGGCTTGGGTGATGCCTGCCCACATTGGGGAAGGTCACCTGCTTTATTCAGTTCAACGATTCAACAATTCTTTATTCAGTTCAACAGCTCTCTCAGGAACATACTCATACACACAGAAATAAAGTTTTGCCAGCTATCAGGGCATCCCTGGTCAAGCTGACACACAAAATTAACCATCCTGAATGTCAATTATTTCTCAATTAAAAAATAACCATTGCACGGGGTAATACAAAATTTAATACAGTAATAAACCTAACTAAATTACATATGAATAACATAACCACACTGAAGGGAGTGAGGAAGAAAGATAAAGAGTGCAAATAATTTTGGAAGACAGTATTTGACTATATACTATAAGACTGAAGACATGAATAACTGTACAGAGATATTTCACAATCCCTAGGAACTTAGTATATGTTTTCCCCACAATTCTGAAGATTATTTATGTCCATAAGAGGACTGAGATTTAATAAAAGATATTGTGGATAACGAGAGTCAGAGAAAGAAATCTAATAAGGATGGGAGAAAGGTAAAATAAGACTTGTTCTGTTGGATTAGAACAGAAGATACAAGCATGGGCTCATGGCTTTTAATACACATGCAGATGGGGAGGTAGGGAGATGCATGTGGGTATGTTTGTGTGCGTACAAACCTCTGCTGTCTAGTTCTGTCCACTGAGAGGGCCTAGGAGCCATGACAGCCTGGTAGAAATGACTGCACTTGCGCCCGCATGTTATTTATAAATTCCGTTCTCCAGTGAAAAGAACTAGGGCTCCCTAGTGAAACTCTCAATTCAGGGGCCAGAGCAGGGCAGGTAGAAGATGAATTTGAAACAATGTTGTGCCACAAAGCAAGAAAGTGCTCAAAAACTGATGGGACCATGTGGAAGGGGCAAAGGAACCAACTTGAAGAAGATCCCACTGGCTAATTCTAGGCCAACAGTGGGTTAAGCTCATAGACTATAATAAATATCAGTGAGTCCATACTAGTAAATAAATAACTGAATTGGATACGTAAACGCAAGAGAAGGGACAGCACGATGGAATGGGGCAAAGATGGAAATACAAAACTCACCATTTTGCAAAGACCTCAGTAATAACTGTTTCAGGCAAGAATCATCAGTGGATGCTAAAATTATTGGGCTTAAAAGCAGGATGAGAAATAAGATACTTGCATAGCCTCAAAGTGTCCTTCATCGTGGAACACATTAATTACAAAGGGGAAAAGAGCAGCTTTGAAGTGGAGAAACCTGGAAGACAGCACTTAACCAAGTTGTCAAGGTTAGTGTCACCAGCAATGAGACTTAGCAACATCACATGCTACTAATTATTAGAGAAATGCAAATCAAAACTACAGTGAGGTACCACTTCACGCCAGTCAGAATGGCTGTTATCAAAAAGTCTACAAATAATAAACACTGGAGAGGGTGTGGAGGAAAGGGAACCCTCCTACGCTGTTGTTAGGAATGCAAATTAGTGCAGCCACTATGGAGAACAGTATGGAGGTTCCTTAAAAAACTAAAAATAGAGCCACCATATCCCACTCCTGGGTGTATATCTGGAGAAAACCATAATTCAAAAAGATACATGCTCCTCTATGTTCATAGCAGCACTATTTACAATAGCCAAGACATGGAAGTAACCTAAATGTCCATCGACAGATGAATGAATAAAGAAGATGTAGTTGGGAATTCCCTGGCAGTCCAGTGGTGAGGACTCCATGCTTCCACTTCACAGGGCATGGGTTCGATCCCTGGTCCGGGAACTAATATCCCACATGCCACGCAGTGCAGCCAAAAGAAAAAAAAGAAGACGACGATGATGATGTGGTACATGTATGTATACAAATGGAATACATAAAAAATAATGAAATAATGCCATTTGCAGCAACATGGATGGATCTAGAGATTATCTCAGTAAGTGAAGTAAGCCAGACAAAGACAAATATCATATGATATCACTTATATGTGGAATCTTAAAAAATGATACATATGAACTTATTGCCAAAACAGAACTTACAGACTTCGAAGACAGACTTACGGTTATCAAGAGGGAAAGATGGTGGGGAGGGATAAATCAGGAATTTGGGAGGAACATATACGCACTACTATATATAAAATAGATAAACAACAAGGACGTACTGTATAGCACAGGGAATTTTACTCAATATTTTGTAATAACCTACATGGGAAAAGAATCTGAAAAGTATCACGTGTGTGTGTCTGTGTGTCTGTGTGTGTGTGTATGTGTGTATATATATATGTACTGAAAAGTGATTCACTGAATCACTTTGCTGTATGCCTGAAACTAACAAATAGTAAATCAACTCTACTTCAATAAAACATTAATTAATTTTAAAAAAAGATAACCCTGGGAAGGTTACAACATCACTTCTGAGGTCTTACTGCCAAAAATACATGACCTCCATCTAATGTTAACAAACACCAGACATCCAAACTGAAGGTCATTTTACAAAATAACTGGCTAGTACTCTTCAAAAGTGTTGAGGTCATGAGAACGACCGATGGAGGAATTGTTCCAGACTAGAAGAAACTAAGGAGACATTACTATTAAATGCAGTGTGGGAACACTGACTGATCTGAAACCAGAAAAAGGATACGAATGGGACAGTGGAGGAATTTTAATAACATTTGTGGATTAGTTTTAAATGGTATTACATCAATGTTAATTTCCTGGTTTAGATAATTATGTTATGGTTTAAAAAATCTTGCTTCTCTGCTTGTAAGTAATAATCCACTTAAACCCACAATATTGTATCAATCATTCAGGAGTTACCTAGTATCTGGGTGAAGAAGAACCATATCTGATTTTGGAACCAACAGTTTCCGAGTTAAGATGGAGACAAAAATGACTATAAATACAACCACAAAAATGGTTCGCCTACAAATTATCTTTTTTCGTAGTTTCTTCCTTATCTTACAGAATCTCCTAAAATATATAACAAATTTTCCCAGAAAAAGCACACATAAATTTCATTACATATCCTGGGGTCAGTTTCTGGGCTTTGTATGCTGGTCCATAGATAAGCATCACACTTCTTTGGCCAGTAACAAAGAAGAGTCATTTTGAGAATATTTTTGGTGATTCTCATCTGATTCTTCTTCTATTTAACGCTTGCAGACTTTAGTTAAGACGGGCTTACCACTGATGAGCCAGAGATGCTGAGCTTCTGATTGGACACAGGCCCTACGCTTATCAAATGATTACTATGTGCCAGAAACTGTCCTAAGTACTTTTCGTGTATTGGTTTCTTTAATATTCATAATACTAAATGGCTTAGATACTGTTATTTTCCTTTTTTTTTTTTTAGCAGATAAACTGATTCACAGGGAACGTAAGAATCATGATGTCTAAAGCCACACAGTTATGTATTGATGATGCTGTAACTGGTACCTAGGGTACCCAACCCCGTGGACTGCTCTCTTGACTTTTATTAAGTGTCTGAGAGAAAGGGCTTATTACAACATTCCTGCTCTTCCATCTTGGAACACAGGCTCTGTGGGAGCTCACAGGCAGGGCCAATCCGTTCCCTTTCTTTGTCATCATTGTAGTCATTCTCTGTTGTCAACATAATCTCCTTTTCCCTAAGGGTATTCTTTCTGCCATATGGATAGGCAGGCAGAAGACTCCCAGGGCCGTGTGACATTCATTAATGGTGGGACTCGACAGTTTTGTAAAGCAGAAAAAAAAAAAAAACTGTGTTAGATTTAGTTAAGTGGCTTTCATGTTGCTTTAAGTGAGCAACAATTAGGGTGAAAAGAAGCTTGACATTTTTTTACTAATTCAATTTCCTGACTTTTAGATAAAGGAATCACATTTTAGAGAGGAGAAAATATTTGTCCAACAACAGCTAGCAAATGACAGAGACAGACCTAGAACTCAAGTTTCTTTCTAGTCCATTGTGAAAACTGTAGCCTCTCTCTTCTGCATGTTTTAGAAAAATCTTGATGTTTCTTGGTCTCAGTAAGCTTAATCGTGCTCTTCTGTTACTTCAGTACAGAGTTTTCCATACCCCTGGGAGTTCTGTTCCAGACCAGTAGAGTACAGTTTAATAACTCCGACCTTCACATTTATGAAAGCGTCAATTTAGGAAGTGATAATAGAATGCTCTAAAAGTATTGCTACATCTTCAGCAATCACTTAACCTCCCCTTGTGCACCAACAGAAAAGATGGCTAATTATGTCATCCCAAAGGAATGCAATGTCCTGAGCCTAAATTTGAGTTATCCTGATGTTGGATGTTGGCCCATCCAACCAGATGTCAATATTTGTCAATGTAACAAATTTGTTGTCTTGGATACACAACCTTAGAGAATTGTTATATAGTGAAGTCTTTCATGTGAAGCCTGTCTGTACCTAGATTTACTCCTTTCCAGAAAACAAATTGGGTTGGGGTATATTTTATAAAGATGGCATATCTCATGTGGTCTTCTTGAAACATGAAGTTAGCTTTTCTTCAGCGAGGATGAGATCTGTATTCCCTCCCCTTGAGTCTGAGTGAACCTATGGCTAATACAGAAGTGGCACTATGTGCCTTCTATGGTACAAAATGCCATAGGGCTTCTGCATGGTTCTCTTGTGACTTCTGTATTACGAACACAGCTGCCATGTTAGGAGGAAGCCAAGGGTCAGGCTGCACGTGGGTGCCCCAGCTGATGTGAGTGGACCAGAGAGGCACTGTTTCTGCCAAGCCCTGCCCAAATTACAAAATACAGATTGTCATTTTTTTTTTTGAGTGCCACGTTTTAGGATAGTTGGTTGAGCAGCAAAAGGTAACTGGAACACGAATCAAGGTAGCCTTTCTGGAATCTGTGTATGAGGTGGTAAGAAGAGAAGAGAAAACCTGTCAGGTCAGTACTTGGATGCTGAAGACTGTTTTGTCATCGGAGCATCGTATATCCTTCTTGATCCAGGAAAAAAGAAAAGGAATTTCCCTCAGATGCTCTCATCTGGGACGGAGATTTCCTACTTGAGTGCATTCTCTCAACCGCTCTCTCCTCTGAGTAGCCCATCTGGTCAAGTGGCCCTGTTGCCTTTACTTTAGGACACTTGTGTTCTGGCCCTGATACATTGTGGAGGTTCCTGCAGAGGATTGCTTCTCCTTTGATAACTTATTTATTTTCTCTGCATTTGTTTGGTCCTTATTATTATCATTATTTTTTTTGATATAGAGTTCATTGAACACAATCCCTCTTTTTCTCTTTCAAGAAGTTCAGGGGTGGGGCTTCCCTGGTGGCGCAGTGGTTGAGAGTCCGCCTGCCGATGCAGGGGACGCGGGTTCGTGCCCCGGTCCGGGAAGATCCCACATGCCGCGGAGCGGCTGGGCCCGTGAGCCATGGCCGCTGAGCCTGCGTGCCCAGAGCCTGTGCTCTGCAGCGGGAGAGGCCACAACAGTGAGAGGCCCGTGTACCGCAAAAAAAAACAAAAAAAAAGAAGAAGTTCGGGGGTGATGTTGAAAAGGAGTTGTGTGGGATCCATCAAAAAGGTCAGAGCCACACCATACATTGTTACACATCACTTAGGTAATGTATTCAGCTCTTCTGCCTTATTTTTTCTAAGCATGAACTTTAATGAGAATGGAAAGGGCAACACAAGAATCATTTCTCCTCACAAGGATTGTAAGGAGAGAGATGAGGCAGTGTGTACCTTTCTGATGAATATTTACCTGGTGGGCTGAGATCCTTTGGAGCCCCAGGCCTCTGATATTCTTCATCCTCTCAAAGACTCTGAAAAGCTCACGTCCTATTACTTAATGACTAGAAGCTGTTTCTAGAAGCTAGAATTATATTCTAGAAGCTGTAATCTATATATCTATATATCTATATATATATATATCTAGAATTATATATATATAGATATATATCTATAATTATATATATATTATATATATAGATATATATCTATCTATCTATCTATATATCTATAGATATATATATCTATAGATATATAGATAGATATATATAGATATATATATAGATAGATAGATATATATAGATATATATAGATATAGATATATATAGATACATATATATATATAAATATATATATATCTAGAATTATATCTAGATATATATATCTAGAATTATATTCTAGAAGCTATAATCTATATATCTATATATATATATCTAATATATATAATATATATTAGATATATATATATAATCTATATATCTATAATTCTAGAAGCTAGAATTATAGCAAAGCACAACATGAATCCTAGTATCCAATGTGAAAGAGAAGTGAGTATCTGAATATTAATGTCTTCCTGAAAAATAATAAGAAACATTTCTGTTGATTCCTCTACAGAGAGGGCTTAAAGGGGTGTCTTTGTGGACCATGGGGTTAGTGTCTAGGAGAAACAGAGAAGAAACAAATCGAAATGGTGACCTTCGCCACAGACAGATTCAGCCACAAATTCAAGCTCATAGGATGAAATCAGCGTTGCTCGTGGATGAATGCCCATTCCCAGAGTGGATTCTAGCCTGCCGTTTGGAAAATTTTAAAAATGTTTACACCAAGGGAGAAATTTAAATACTAGTTAGGAGAGACTCCTTTGATGCATTGGAAAACATTATTGGTCTGGGAGTCTGACGGCATGCGTCAGGGTCTGGTCCTGAGATATTAGCAAAGAAAACAATAATAAAAGTGAAAACTATATAAACAAACATCATGGCCATCCATTGAGCATTTATTATGTAAAAGGCATGGGACTAAGCACCTTGTGTACATTGTTACATTTAATTCTTACCCTGTGACAATGGTATTAGTGACACTCAGAAGTAGAGGGAGACTGAATAATTTGATACAGGTCACACATATAGGAAGTGGTAGACCTGGAATTTAAGCCCTTTCTAGGGGATTCCAGAACCAGTTCTTGTGCACTATTCACATTTAATGAGCGGAGTGGGCCTGAGGCAAAAGATTGCCCTCTCTGAGCCTAAGTATACTTCCTCACCTGTGAAATTAGGAAGCTCATTGCTCTGTGTCCTCCAGGTTTGCATTAGTTTCCTATTGCTGCCATTAAAAGGTTACCATATATTTGCTAGCTTAAACAACACACATTTATTATCTTCTAGCTCTGTAGTTTGGAAGTCTGATACGGGTCTCTCTGAGCTTTAGTTAAGGTGAAGGCAGGGCTGGTTCCTTTTAGAGGCTCTGGGGGAGTATCTGCTCCCTTGCTTTTTCTAGCTTCTAAAGGCCACCTGCACTTCCGGGGCTCAGGCCCCCTTCCTTGCATCACCCTAGCCTCTTGTTTTCAGCCTCACATCTTCTCCTTACTCCTTTGACTCCTGCTGCCTCTTGTAAGGGCCACTGTGATTATACTGGGCCCACCTACATTATCCAGGATAATCTCTCCCATCTCATGACCCTTCATTTAATCATACCTGCAAAATCTCTTTGCCAAGTGTGATGACATTCATAGGTTCTGGGGGTTAGGACTTAGACCTACCTGGGGAACCATTTTGCAACCTACCACAAGCTCTGATTTTTTTTTTTTTTTAAATAGGCAGAAGTGTCATAAAAGTCTGTGCCTGACACTTGTAAGATAGTGTGGAGTTTTTTTTAGCTGCCCCTGTATCCTGCCTACATGCTGGACCCTCTCTTCCAGCAGGGGTAACTTTCAGCCCAGGATTGCAACTTCATATGCCTCTTGTCACCCAATATATTGTCCCTCTTTCGGGCCCCTTTTTTTTTTAACTTCATTCTGTGTTGAGTGATCGTTTGTGTGGGATCACTCTCAGTGTCATGCCTGCTTCCTTAGTGTAGACACCCTTTTCCACTGTTGCAAGCGTTCTCTCTCCTGTCCAGTTAATGCGCCTTAGTTCTTCTTTCATCCATATCGTCAATGCAAATACTACATTGGCCCAAATTCTGCAGAAGCTAATGACTGCTAGCCCGATGCAGAGTTCTGCCACCATCAGAAGCTGACATTTTTAATAAGAATTATCAAAAGTGCTTCACGCTCATTACCTAAGACTTACCGCATCCCTCCCCTAAAAACAGCAAAATGGTCTTCTCTTCTCATGATTCTGTTTCAGCCTGTAATTGATCTGTAAACTTCCTTGTAAATGACAGGAAATATACTGTTTTCTGCTGGGAATATTGATCTAGTATTAACTTATAGGAAGAGCAGACAGTAGTCACATATGCTGAAGCCAGTGGTATTTTTCCTTTTTCTTAAAGATCAACAGAGAAATACCACTCGGTGAAAAACTTCTGGTGATTCTTTTGTAACTGCTGTATTGCTGAAAGTAAACAAAACTCACATCTGCCATTCTTTGTATATGGTTTGCCACTTGTTCCACACGATTAAGATTAAGAGACTTTTCACTCATATCCAACTTTGAATTATATATTTTTTTCAAAAGATGCATTCGTCTTTTTAAATTGACTTCAGTGTCTAATTGTGCCAAAAGATTGGTTTTATCTTAAGGTAGACGTTTTAAATAAGACCCAAATAGAAAACTGAGCAAGAATCCGTTGTTTATGAAGCATTCACCGGGCGAACTGCTAAGCATTTAAGACTGGTTATCGTTTAAAGCAAATTAGAAATAATCAGCCAGAAATATTTTTTAAATGCAATGAGTATTCAACTATGTATGTAAGTGAACTTTTGAGCTTGTTTTTTGATTCTCTTGTAGTTCATCTTTGAAATGTATTTATTATTTCTTGAAATGATTCTTTATTGACCACAATTTAGTGTTTGATGGACACTAAAATAATAACAACAACAAAGCTTAATATTTTCTCTTGAAAATAACGCATTTGCTTGTTATTCCTTAAAAGAGAGGACAAAGTAGAATAAAATATTTTAAGATATTAAAAAATTGAGCTATTCAAAGGGGGAAACAGGTTGTCTTCCCACCTTCCATAATTAGCATTCGCAGCCCATCGTGAATGGTGGAACCTATTAAACAGCAAGGCTACCTCCTAGCTACCTTGCTCATCACCAGGTCTCCAGACCATTACCCGGGAAGCAAGAGATAGAAGGAAACTCGTTTAACTCTAAAATCTGTCTTTGTCTTGTCTTCACCAGGCAGCGCAGGCACCCCAGTCATGTTTAACAAGAATGGGGACGCCCCTGGGCGTTACGACATCTTCCAGTACCAGACCACAAACACCAGCAACCCTGGTTACCGCCTGATCGGACAGTGGACAGATGAACTGCAGCTCAATGTGAGTTTTGCTTGGTCCTCTTCCTTTGCTTTTGTGATGAATGAACAGGCTTGTAATATGCTCCCTGAGGCAGACGTTTCTTGTCTGTATGTTTGTGAGCATCCGCAAGTGAACATTCAACTTGTTACGGGCATCAGCAGGGACTGATGACCAATACTAATACAGCCATGATAGCAGTGATGATGGCGCGGATAGGAAATGTGTGTGGAATTCATGCCTGACGTTATACTCGGCAACTGTGTGAATCGTCTCGTGTAATCTGAGGCTCTGATTGCTTTACAGACAAGTTACCAGCTCATACCTTAATACTTTGAGGAGATCTTAATCTTGGTCAAATTATTTTTCCCGTCTGTCCTTCCTTCCTTCCTTATTTGCTGGTGTTTTTTGGTTTTTGTTTTTTTTTTTGTTTTTTTTACTGAGTCACTTTGGCTTATACTGAGAATCTCTGGGTAACATCAGTGTTAATTTCCATAACCACGCCTTCTTTCTGTAAAGCATGACCTTGAGTGAGCACGCAGTTGCTTGTGCAAGGTTATATCAAAGTTCAGTAGCCAGAGCCCATTAGGAAGTCATCTGTAGTCAAACACAGTTAGGTTTCTTTAACTCGCTGCATGAAAAACAAGCGCCTGCCACCAAAGCTTCTTCAGGATGTAGGAGTTCAGATGGGATTCACTGTAGAGTTTGGGCTGAGTTGGGTGTTTCTAAGAAGGTTTCAGGAAGCAGGGATCAGTTTGGGCTTAGGTCATCTTAGGCGGTAGAGACAATTTGATAACTCAGTGTCTTGGTGATTTTGATCTAGGAGGTGGGACGACAAGAGCTGGGCAAGAATTGTCACAAACAAAAAAACAGTAGACACTTATGTGAACTGGAAAAGGGAGATGCTGAGTCATTTTTGTGGTTGCAGAGCATCCTTGTTTCTGTCTAATTTCACACATGATGGCAGAGTGACCTTGTTTTGTCTTGTTGCACCATCATAATGGAGTGGCCTTGTGTGATTAGCACTTACATCCCCCTGAAGTGGTTCTGTTTGGAATATGCCTGCCTAGGTGTTAGCTGACAGCTTTCCAACCACCTTTTTTTTTTTTCTCACTTTTTTAATATTTCGGGTTCAACATTCAATAATGTGCTTCTAATAATACTTACAATGCCCTATTTGAAATTAATGGTTAGTTTAAATGAATATACCCAGTCTTCCCAGGGAATAAAGAACACACGGGCTAGGGTACCTCCACCCTGGCTGGGCCCAGCACAGCTGGAGCTCAGCACACCATGCGTCCCCTGCTTGTCTTCCCCTCCTGGGAGGGAACTTAAATAGGCCAGGCCTGAGCCTGGTGGCTGAGGTCCTGGAGCCTGGGGGTGATGGCAGAAGTCAGAGCAGTAGGCGTGCTGCAGGACCTCTTCTGCTGAGATGTGCTGGACCATTTACACTTCAAGAAGTTCTACAGCAGGTCCTTTGATGTGGAATCAAGCTTGAGTATGACATTCACCAGGGATATTGTGGACAGGTATATTGGGTAAGGCTTATAAATCAGGTCGGGCTTGCCAAGGTCCACAGATCTACTTTGAAATAGTAATATATACAAACACGATTTTCTTGTGTCCGGCAGGGCCCTGCATTATTATGTGTTCTCCAGAGAAACAGAACCAATAAGATACATAGCTAGCTAGATAGATAGATAGATTGATTGATTGATTATAAGAAATTGGCTCACAATTCTTATGAAGGCTGAGAAGTTCCAAGATCTGCACTTGGCAAGCTGGAGACCCAGGAGAGTTAATGGCTCCAGTCTGAGTGTGAAGGCAGCAGAAGACCGATGTCCCAGCTCAAAGATAGGCAGAGAGAAAGAGGATTCTCTCATATTCAGACTTTAATTCTGCTCAGCCCCTCAGATTATCTGAGGCACACATACACTGGTGAGCAACTGCTTTACTCGGTCACCAAGTCAAATGTGTATCTCATCCAGAAACTCCCTCACAGACAGACCCTGTATAACGTATAACCAAATACTGGGGCACCCCCGTGGCCTCATCAAGTTGACACATACAAAGAACCATCACAGGCCCTATCCCAGAAAAGTCCTTCTAATGTCTCTTCCAAACCTGGAAATTATGCCATTAGCCTTTATTGGTGTACACCTTAGGAGGCACTTTGGAAATGATTGAGATCAGGGCTTTTTGAGAGTAGAATGCAAAATTGATGTCTTGGGGGCAGTAGAGCTTGGGTCATGATTTTTAGAAGGAAGGATTGTGCATAAAGGGGGGGTTGATGAAGCCATGACAGGATGTTTACCTCCTTTGTACATTGTCCTGCGTGGCTCTGCTTGTATCTGTATTACCATCCCAGTGAGCTGACAGGAAGATTATTCTGTTTGGTTTGTATTTTAAGCTTTATACGAATTGTATCTTATTAGCCATTCAACAAGCAGGGTTTTTTGTTTGTTTGAAAGCACCCGTCATGTGATAAGCATTGTGGGAGGCAGTATGTACATAGTGGAAATCGAAATAAACATGGTCCCTGTTTGCACGTAATTGAACATCTAGGGCATAGTTACATGGTAAACAAGAGATATTTGTGTGAAAATTCCCAAGTGTGGTAAGAGGCAGGGTGGGAGAAGGAATAATGGAGGTGGAGAGGGGCCTACTGGATGAAGAGCAGATGATGGGGGAAGAAAGAGTGATCCACGGAGCAGGTCAGCAGGCGGACACTCCATGGTATAGCTAAGGGAGGGGACGGGGAGGAGAAGTTAGGGCAGTAGGTAAGAGCCAGAGCAGGCAGTCCCTTGCAGGCCATGGTAAATATTTCTAAAATTTTATTCTGAGTGCATTTCAAAGCCACAGAGAAGTATTAAGCAAGGGAGTGACTGGATCAGAATTAGGAATAAAAATTATTTTGTCTACTGAGAAGGTAATATAGCAAAGGGCAAGCATGGGAGTGGGAAGACCAATTAAAAGTGCACTGCAGTTGTGGAGCTGAAATAGAATGGCTTAGTGAAGGGGTTCTCAAACTTCAGTGTGCAACATAACCATCTGGAAGGCTTGTAAAAACACATATTGCTGGGCCCACCCCCAGAGTTTCTGATTCAGAACATCTGGGAGTGGAAGGAGGCCCAAATATGTGCCTTTCAAAGGAGTCCCTGTGTTATGCTGATGGTATTTACTTTGAGAACCACTAGCTTAGAGAGTGTGGTAATAGTGGAGATGTAATGAAATGAGTGGAAACACACACACACACACACACACACACACACACACACATACACACATATATATGTATATATGTATATGTACATCTGTAATTACATATATATCTTATAGGAAGAATAACATAATTTAGTGATGGGTTCAGTACTGGGATTAAAGGGAAAATAATACTGGGTTTGAAGGAAAAATAAGAGTGAATCCCACGTGTATAGCTTGAGGCCGTTTGGATGCTATAACAAGAGATTAGGGAGTCTCCTGGGAATGGGAGGAGAAAAATTGAGAATCCCAGTTGAGTCTTCCCAAATATATGAAAGCCTAAATGAAACGGATATAAATCTGAAGCTCAGAAAAGAGTTTCGGGTCATAGTTATAAAAAGAAAATGTAAGTTGTTAATCTATAACGGGCCTTGAAATGCATTAGAGAAAGAGAGAGAGAGAAACTGTAATAGCAGAGAACCCAAGGCCTTGAAAAACCTCATAGAAAATGACACAGTGCCAGTCCAACTACTCTAAATAGCACCGAACTTAAAAGATCCTGTTTCATTTGCCTGGCAAGTTGGGCCGACCATAAATACTTGGGACTTTTGTTTTTGTTTACAGAAGCTAGACCAGAGATGTAAGCCTGACTTAGCACTAAACAGGAACATTTCTGATTCTACTTTGTCATGCTGAGAGTGGTATGGCAGGAAGAGCAGACAGGACCACGAATCCTCAGCTGAACCCAGTAATTGATGCTCAGGATAGCATGCACCTTAAAGGTACAAATGGCTGAGCCAGGAACAGGGACAGTTTTAGACCCGTGAAGGGCTGGGTTAATTCAGAGGGTGGCCACTGTGGTAAGTGGCCTTGGGAAGAGGTTACCATGTTAATGCCTTTTATGGGCTCCTTACAATACTGTAAAGTCCAATTTGAATCAGTAAGAGAAGACTAAAATGGAGGTGAATGCAGTGCTCAGAGGGCACTCCACCCTTCTCACTGAACACCTGGGCCATAGCCCATAGCCTGTCCAGTGGTTTGTATCCTGTCCCTCCAGCATCACCGTGCTCAAGATATTACTTTTGCTCTAATAATTCTGATTCACTTAAAAGTTCTGTGAGAGTGAATTTGGGGCAAACTTAGTTTTGTAGGTTTGCTTTCTCCTAGTCAATGAAATAAAAGTATGTCAAGTGACAAGTGTACTTCTCATTTACAGACTTGGGGGTACTCGTTCAATCCCCAGTTAGATCATCTCTAGCAAATGGAATTTCCTGGAGAGCTTTCTCTGTGGTCAGTAATTGCAAGTGAGTTTCTTAGCTAAGAAGTCAAGGTTTTAGAGTCTTATAATCCCAGGGCTATAGACCAGACTGCTTGCCATTCTGTACCCAATCCTCTGGAATTCAGATGCCTAGGAGTGCACTGTCTGTTACAGAATGCACCCTGAGCCCTCACTGGCGGAGTAATAGCTGTAGGCCCTGTCTCCTCTCAGGCTAACACATGACCACATGGTTTGCTACTACAATATTTCTGCACCAACAAGAATTCATCAGAAGAAAATCCTTAAGAGCAAAGCCATTCACTCTCCCACTTAACCACCCCTACAGAAAGAACCCTGATTTATTCTCTCAGGTTTGTACAGTATGATGCAGAGATTCCAGAAAACATTTTTCCCGGCAGGGAAGCAGGCAAAGGGATAATGCAACCCTATCTATTGCTTGTCTGCAGGGTGTCAGAAAGGATGGAGCTCCTGGAGATGCTGGGAGAAACGAGGGGCACGTCCCTGCCCTTGGAGTTCCCTGAATAGGATCAGGGCTCTGTAATTGATAAATTGCATTTACAGCATTTAGATAGGTTCTGATTTAAGGCACTGACTTACGTTTGAACTGGAATTTGAAGGATAAGTAATAGTTCCCAAGATGGAGAAGAGGAAAAAAAATATTTTGAAATGAATAATGCAGTCCTGTTTAAAAATTGGGATGGGGAATATTTTGGGAAAAACAAGAAATGAAACATAGGTAGTTTAAAAAATTATAAATTTATAATGTGAATAAACATATACATTTGCATATTAGAAACAAAGGTGACTTCTGTCATCTTTCAGTTATTTGCAATTAGTAGGAAATTTAGATACGCTTAAAATGTTCTTTTTTCAAATAACTGATGTTCTTTAAAATCCCAAATTGTTGATTAAAGTTAAAAAAAAAAAAGCTCCTCTTAATGGGCAGCTTCCTACAGTGAACTGCACACTCTCTTAAGTGGAAGTTTGAATAAATATCACTTACCCTTTATTGGCACCTCTGTCATCTGCCCGTATGTAGGCTAGTCCAACTTTGTGATCTTCTGAGGTGTGGGGGGCTTTATAAGTGATTTGTTCCCTGTTGAACTGACTTTCTACCTAGGGACTGAAAACTCCTAAAAGAATCTGTTTTAATTATTGTTTTATGTACCTACTAGAACTAATATCTGGAACACAGCAGCCTTTTGGGCTTGTTGTTGTTGTTAATATATAAAGACATGTAAAATTAGCATGAACTCTTTTTAATGGTAGACATTTTCTACAGAAAGCAGCCACAGCACACTTCTTCCCTCTGGGAAGAGCGCCCAAGCTTCTTTTAGCCATGTGGTCTGCCGGGCGTAGTTCCCAAGTCCAGGGGCCACACCTGATTTAGCCTAAGCCAATCACCGTGGCCATAGTGATGATGGGCAGTAAACTGTCCAATCAGGATGAACCACTGGAAATCTGCCAGCCAATCCAACACCTCCTATTGGAGGTGGGTGTGGCCCTCAGGAGCCCCAGGGAGCCATTTGGAGGCCACAGAGCCAGGAGCTCCAGGGAAAATGAAGCAAAACTTAGGGAAACCAGGTGGAGGTGACGTCCTTTGAGCCCTAGGAAACCTTTACTGGAAGCCATTTATAGCCCCTCTGGATTGTTCCCTTATCAATCAATGAAGGCGACTTAAGTGTGGTAACTTTGCTATCTACTATCTCATTCACTACAGCAATACAAAATGAAAAAAAATTGTTTTAATGTGCCCAAATTGGGGGAAATAAAATGTCAGCCTACCCTCAATAAGCAGAATTTTCTCAGATTTCATTAAACTGAGGTGATAAAAAATTAATTTTAAGAGTTGTGATTTTGTTAAATATTGAATCTTTCACCCCGGTTAGAATTTAGGCTTTCACGGGCGTTTAAAGACATAAAAAGTACGGTTGATTGCAGCAATTACTGTTTAATCCAATTATCTCTCCCCAAATCAAGATTTATTTACCATGCCCATAAAACTACTAATCACGCTATTGTTTCATAATTGCAACAGTAAAAATGTTTTAGAAGTCTAATCACACTCCTAATTTTCAATGCACTGCGTGAGATATGGGGTAATGGATAGCCAAAATCAATGTTGACAAAGAGAAAAATACGTAAGTTGTCAAAATCTAGTGCTTCTTTCAGCTTCAGTGCGAAGGCTTCTTTTACGGAATCACCTTATTGTTCATCATAATTAATGGCTCATATCTTATAATTTATAGTTTTGTTATCAGTGATTAGGGCTACAGGTTTGCAGCTGATGTGATTAAATGGATCTGGGTCTCAGCTCTGCCACTTACTAGCTGTAAAGCAGGATTACAATAGTACCAATTTCATAAGGTTATTGTTAGAATTAAATGTAGTACTGTATGTAGCGTACTTAAAACAGTGCCTGGCACATAGTAAATATTCAACAAATGTTAGCTACAATAGCAACTGTAATAATAATTTAATATCCTTAGTTTATCGCCTCATCCATAACTGTTAAAAATGTCAGTTTCTAGCACTCAGCTGTATTTTTTTCTTCTTTCTACCGCAGCACCTAGCGTAATACTTAGCATGTAAAAATGGCTTGTTTTATATTAAATAGATGAGTAGATAAGCAAACAGTTCAATTATGTTATAAATTACTTAGGGCTGGGCTTGTCAGTTTTGACTTGTCAGAATTCCCAGTGCTTGTTGCATGAATGGATGAGAAGATGTATCCAGAATTCTACTGCAGTCAGCAATTCCATGTGATTCAGGGATCCATTCAAGACCTTGGTTTACCAGACAAGTTTCTTAAGAATTTTACAAGTGGTCTGAAAGCTGGCTCACACTGCAAGGTAGACTTTTTTGGTCTCTGAATGATAAAGCCAGTCAGGAAAAAAGGAGGAAAAGGGATAAAAGAATTGGTTTTAATTTTGTTCCAGTTGATCTTTAGGTTTAGAAACCTATCTGTGGCTATTTGAGAACACGGAGTGGGATTATTATTCTTGAGGGATCAAGCAGCGGAGTCGGTGGCTACTTTTGTGTTGGTGAAAGTGAATTGATTCATAATCACACCATTAACACTGGTCGCATCCACTGCCTGCCTCTCTAGGTTTTAATGCTGCGTTAGAGAAAGAGTCAAAACAACAAAGGATTTAGGATCGTGGGGCTCTGGTTTATAACCATGGTCCTGCCCAGTTCCTAGGTCTGTGAACCAGGACAAGGACAGCCTCTCGGACAAGATGGCATTTAACCAGAGACCAGAGTGCCAAACGTTATTTCCGTTTGTCAGCGTCTCTAAATCTGTGATATTTTACACAGGACGTGTACCAATCCGGTAGAGTATGTACTGCTCTTCCAGTTGTCAGCCAACTTGACACTAGAGATCTCAAACGGAACACAAACAGCAGGTGTGTTTTAAAACTTTAAAAACTTTAAGTTTTAAAAAAAACTTAAGAATAACTATATTTCTGGCTTTTCTTTTGAAAAATCAGAAGATCAGACAATAATATGCCTTTGTCCCATGCAGTTACAGCTAACTGGATCTAAGTAGAGGCTTCCCACTTCAGACACGGTGTGTGTTCTCCATGTCCCCACAGACCCCACTATCCCTTACTGCCTGACACCCCGCTAACTCCACCCCCTCTCCTCATTCCTTACGCCCACAGGCATCTCATTTCATGCACCTCATCTAGACTTCGAGTAGTTTCTGACTTATCTCCACTAGTTTGGTTTCCACGTATGCTTGACTTTTTATAAATGGTCTCTGGGAATTGTTTTCTAACAATCAACAATAATTTACTAATAGTGTTAGTGAACCAAAACAGCCGTAAGTATGTAATCCTGTTTTTTTACAAGGGTCAGTAAATACAGCCTGCAAAAGAGAACTGCTTTAGCGAAGTCAACAATGCTTTTGTGTGGAGGCGTGTATTTGTACATACTCTGAAACAAACTGAAAATGAAAGAAACCAAGATCACCCTTGTGTTGTCAGCATTTCTTCTAGTAACCAATGATGTATAACTGTGTTCTGTCTATGAACGTCTGGAAGATGAATAGTATTTATAATTATCAATATGGTTTCATAAACATGTGCATTACAGAAGCCTGAACCCCCATTATTTCTCGTTTGCAGTGTAGGCGTTCCAGCAAATCACTTCTTGTTTATTAATATACGCCTATGTTCTGTGGGGAAATTGTTGAATTTCATTACTCACTGTGTTTTGGGCTCAGGCAAAATACATTTGAAGGAAGAAATAATAAGAAGGATGAGTTTAGAGAGCTCAAGTGTTATAACAGGGATTCTCACCTGTTGTTGCCACTCCAAAATTAGAAAAGGAAAGAGATGAGTTTATGTAGCCCCTGCCCGTTTGCCCTGGGAAGCCAAAAATCTGAGGATGGCCTGATGGTGTTAAAATGGAAATGTAGGAATCAGATTTGAAGTGTTTTCAACCCACCGTGAGATAGTCTTATAAGGTAGGACAGCATCGAAAGCACAAGTTTTGAGTCCTATCTCCTCAGATAAAGCAAATCATTTACTATCTTTGAACCTCAGTCCCCTTGTGTATTTAAAATCGAGTCAAGTCAAGCAAAACAGCTACTTCACCAGGACCCTTTGAGAATGAATTGCTGTACTCTCCCCGATATAACTAAGCATATGAGATTCATGGTCATACTTCTTGTCATATTTCTTGCTGCCGTAAATAATTACCAGAGGTACTTCCCTGGCAGTCCAGTGGTTAAGATTTTGCCTTCCAATTCCGGGGTTGCAGGTTTTTGGTTGTTTGTTTGTTTGTTTTTTGCAGTACGCGGGCCTCTCCCTGTTGTGGCCTCTCCCGTTGCAGAGCACAGGCCCCAGACACGGACACGCAGGCTCAGCAGCCATGGCTCACGGGCCTAGCTGCTCCGCGGCATGTGGGATCTTCCCGGACCGGGGCACGAACCCGCGTCCCCTGCATCGGCAGGCGGACTCTCAACCACTGCGCCACCAGGGAAGCCCCGGGGGTGCAGGTTTAATCCCTGGTTGGGGAGCTAAGATCCCCCATGCCTCACGGACAAAAGACCAAAACCATAAAACAGAAGCAGTATTGTAACAAATTCAATAAAGACTTGAAAAATGGTCCACATCAAAAAAAAAAAAATCTTTAAAAAAAAATAATAATTACCAGAAACGTGGTTGCATAGAACACCACAAATTTCTTATCTTGTGGTTCTGTAGGTCACAGGTCCAATAGGGATCCCACTGGGCTAAAATCAAGGTACCAACAGGGTTGTTTCTTTCTGGAGCCTCTAGGGGAGAATGTGTTTCCTGCCAGGTCCTTGGCAGTATTTAGTTCCTTGTGGTTGTGGGACTGAAGTCTCTGTTTCTCTGCTGCCAGCTTCTCCAGGCCGCTTTGATGCATTGGCTGCCGTTCATTCCTCGAGTCCCTCTCATGCTTCCAAGGCTTCCTGTCTCCTCTATTGCAGTTGCATCTCTCACTGACTCTTCTGCCTTCCTCCTGCGCTCTGAAGGGCCAGTGGGATTACACGGGGCTCACCCAGCTAATCCGGGATAATCTCCTTATTTTAAGGTCTGTAACCTTATTCCATCTGCAAAGTCTCTTTCGGCATGTAATGTAACATATTGACAGGTCAAGAAATTAAGATGTGGAAATCTTTGTTGGGGGGAGGGGTTAGAGGGGGGCAGATTATTTTGTCTAACCACAGTTCTGTACTACATAACTTTGCTTTTCGACGAAGCCTATAAAATCCATATTACATTCTCAACATTCTTTTTAAAATTTTTTCTTTTTAATTTTTAAAAATTTTAATACCCCTCTATCAGTGTCATATTTTAGTTAAATATTTTTGTACAGTTTTAGAGGTCACTTTCCGTTTACAGTTATTGCAAAATATTGCCCATATTCCCCATGTTGTAAAATACATCCTTGAGTCTCATCCTTGAGAGTTAACGTTATTTGTGTAAACAGATAAGAATTGTATGCAGTTTTCTTAAGCATCTTTAGTATCTAATTGAGGTAATCTGTTTGATAAATGTTCTAATCACATACCTGGAAAAGTCTGGGGAAGAACCCTGAATTAAGAACTCTAAATTCATGATAAGTAGACAGAATCCTTCTCAAGTGATGCGTTGGGATTGAAGATTAACAGAAGAGGAAGTGATGCCAATACCATAGGAGGCTTAGCTAAGCTACAAGGGTGAGTTCTGTTGACCTCCAACGTTTTCCTCTTTTAGCCTCCACAGTCCTGAGCATTTTGCTCTCATTGCATTATTTCTCTTTAAATGACAAAGCAGAAATGCAGAGAAAGAATAGATTGGCAGTTTCTGAAACAGTTAAACATACAGTTGCCATATGAACTAGAAATTCCACTCTTAGGTGTATACCCAGTTCTGACGTTCTCTGGTCTATATCGAAGGTCATAGAGCAGTAGAACATTGTAGCAAATAGCTTGGAATTTGCAAGTTGTTGACTGTCAGCGCCCTGACATGGCTACCAAAATTGCCTGTTGATATTGCAAAGTGACGTTTGTAGTTCACTGCAGTAAGGGGGCTACCATCTTGAAAGTCTTGGTAGAGTCTCAGGAGAGGGAGGGCAAGGGCAAATATTTTTACAGTTTGGCTGTCTGGAGAAAGGGACTTTTTTTAATGGGGGAGATTTGATCAGAATTGGGCAAAGTCTGTGATAGTACAGTTTAGAATCGGTGGATCCGGCAAGGAGGGTTTTGAAGCAAGTCTTTTTGCGAAACTCTTGTTTGATGAGGGGATTTAACCCAGTTGAGCGATTATTGGTCCTGAAAATGAGCTATTTACCCTGATGGAAATGTTTTCTTTTCTTTTCTTTTTTTTTTGAGAATGGGGTGATACATTGTTCAAATGGATGGATTTTCAGGAAGTTCCTAAAACAAACCTTGAAAAATATTTGTAACTTTTATCTTCCTGGGTAAGAATTTCTTTGGATTGTAGAATCGCATTAGTACAGACAGTTTTACTTTCCTTGATCCTGTTAAGCTGGGTGGTTGCAGGCAAGCTGTTGTGAGCAGGTAGTCAGAGTTAGAAATCTTTAGTCTCTGATAAACCGGCTGTGTGCAGAGCCATCCTCAGTGGAGTTCTGGGACACGAAGTGACAGGCTACTTGGTGGCATCACTTTTACCCACATTCAGGGTTCATTCTTGGTCAAATGTCATAGGCCAAGGTGAAAAGTCAAACTTATCTCCCGTTTCTACTATCCTCCAACCTTTAGAACCAAAATAGCACAACCACCGAGCATATGTCATCCTAAACTACTCCAATTACTTAAGCAGGTCAGCCCTATAATTGACGCTATCACACTGTTTAAATTACAGGGTCTGTCCTAAGTAGGGGGCTTAGTCTAAAAATGTTCATTTTTCAGGTTACTGAACCTGGAAGACCCTACACCCAGTTTTCTCAGGTGAGCACTGCCATTCCTAGGGATGTTTTGCTCATGCCATCTTTCACTTTCCAGTATTTGATATAGCATGCTGTTTACAGATAGCTTCTCCAAAAAGTCTGCAGCTGAGAGTAGTAAACTCCCCTCCAAAGTAAATCTGAATGAGCAACGTCGCCATCCTGCCCTCAGTAGGACAAATTCATGAATGTGTTTCCCATGCCTGGGAACACGTTCTGGCTGGTCTTTACACAGCTGCACAGCTGATTTCCCATTGTTAAGAATAAAAGTGGCTTCAATGAGTTTCTGACCCCAACAGTTACCGTCTCTCATTTGATTGATTATGGAGCTCAACGAGAAATCTCTGTCCTTCTCAGAAAATGGAGTGAGGGGAGCCTAGGAGGAGTGGTCTTCCAGCTACACTCTTTGTCTCAGGTCTTGGAATTGTCTCGCCCGCCATTCAGACAAGCTCTCTGGCCAACAGGTGTTCATTCCTTACAACCTCCTGAACAAACACTCATCGATTCAGGTGTAGGGGGCGTTTTCAATTGTCTACTAACAGTCCTCCCAGCTATGACAGTGAGGAAGAAGTAACAAGCAGAGAACAAGGAAGACAGAAAAGATGCGGTGGGAAAACATCAAGAAGGCGAAACTTTTCATAAATAACAAAGGCGTTCTTGATTCATCGTGCAGCCATATTGCAACAGAGCCTTCACAATGACTGAATAGGACCCGAGGGTCTTTATCTTAGCAGGGAACATGATGCCTGCCATTTGAAATCACACTCTGAAAGCGAGCTTTAACACATTGATGGATATGCATTGGAAAGGTAAGTGGCTGTTTGAAATTGCCCTGAAATCATTTATGCTTCAATAAGAAGCTCCCATCGAAGTTGGTAAATAGTCAGTTACGTGATTTGTGCGTTTATTTCCTGATATTTTTTTTTTCCATTAAAAGTATAGATCACGGGCTTCCCTGGTGGTGCAGTGGTTAAGAATCTGCCTGCCAATGCAGGAGACATGGGTTCAAGCCCTGGGCCGGGAAGATCCCACGTGCCGTGGAGCAGCTAAGCCCACGCTCCACAACTACTGAGCCCGCGCGCGCAGAGCCCGTGCTCTGCAACAAGAGAAGCCACCGCAATGAGAAGCCCGCGCACCGCAACCAAGGGTAGCCCCCGCTCGCCGCAACTAGAGAAAGCCCGTGCGCAACAACGAAGATCCAACGCAGCCAAAAATTAATTTTTTAAAATAGTATAGATCACCTTGGCTGTAAAGGCCAGTTTACAGGATTCAATCAAGAGTGCCGGATTAGAATGTCAGGAGTCTGGCAAGGAGCGGTGGGACCAAGAGCTCTTCTCTCATCACTGTTATTGTCACGCAAATGAGTACCATCCCGCTTCAGGGGACTGCCTGTAGAAGACTAACTGATCTGTTTTGTAGTCCTTAGCTGGCAAGATTGTAGCAAAACTATTGAAGATTTCCTGGATGCCTTGC
The DNA here is from genome assembly GCF_964270905.1 of Leucopleurus acutus. NCBI lineage: Eukaryota > Metazoa > Chordata > Mammalia > Artiodactyla > Delphinidae > Leucopleurus > Leucopleurus acutus. Next base: position 9,729,426 of record NC_139153.1, on the reverse strand, counting down.
AAATTTCACTGCCAAGCGTCTTATTAGGAACAACCAGTATTGTGAGCACTGTGATAATAGAGTATTCAAGATTTAGGGAGTGCCTTCTTTTATGGGCCCCAGCTCTATATTGAACTTTGTTTTTACAGACAAGTGAAGCTAAAATGGCTGAGAGGATTATTTGTAAACACAAATTACCAGTGATTCTTCTGTGTGACCTTTCCAGAGTCACATCTGCTTTCTCCGCCTTAATTTTCCTTTCTAAAAAGTGGAGAGGAAGTAGTAGGTCAATATTAACAGGTATCTGCTGACATCGGTCATCGACGAAGAGGTACTGTGACACAGTGTTAAAAAGCATGGGCTATGGAGGCAGGCTGCCTCCTTTTACATCCCAAGCTCCACCACTTTCTGGCGCTACCACTAAACTTGCTGCACCTCACTTATTTTGCCTCACTTGCTTTATCTGTAAAATGGGACCCATAGGGGTACCTCTCCCATAGGACTGTTGTGAGAATTAAGTACATGAAAAAGTGCTTAGGATGATGGCTGGTACAACAATGTTTGCCAGTACTGCTCTTATTTTTGTTAGTGCTTTTCTTAACACCTGAAATGACCTGTTATTTGTTGGTGCCAAACATCTCCACCCCTCTCCCCTTCCTCCAGGATCAGGGTGGGCCTTCTTCCCCCATTCTGCCTTCTCCCCCGGGGGCCTTTGTCTCACCCCTCACCCTGTGCTCCTGTCACATGCTTTCTGACCTTTCTGTATCTGGTCACATCTGTACTGGAAATGCCATAGTCCACCCCTGAACTGAACACGGGCCCCGGCTTGTTCATTCCAGCTTCTGGATCCTCCAGGGCCCAGCAAGTGTTAGGCCCCAAACTGACGCTTACAAATGAAATTGCACAGTAGTAAAATATTCCAACCTTGGATGTCTTCTCTGGAACCTGTAAGGAACGGCACCAAGAAACGGAGGAGAGCTTAAACAAGCTTTATTTGGGAACGCTCCCGGGCGAGGTTCACTGGTCCGACAGAAAGGGGACAGAGAAGTCGCGCCCGGGTGAAGGTCTGGGCAGAATTTATAGGGGAAGAAGGGAAAGGGGTGTGGTGAATCCGGGAGGGCGCAGGGTATTCCTTATTTGGTGGCTTTTCGGGTATCGTTGGCAGTCTTGGGACCATTAGTCCCGCCCCTCGAAAGGCGGGAAGGCTGGGCCAGGTGGAAAGTCCCCAGGTCAGTTTCTGGAACTGGGTGATCCAGAAAGTTTTGGTCTGATGCAACCTGTGAGCCTGATTGCATTCCCCTGCCTCGGGCCAGTTGGCCTTACATCCCGACATCTTTGGTGTAATGGGGCGGCGTTCTGATCTCTGGCTACTTCTTGCTGAATAGGGGAGTCGGGCGACCAGAGGTCCGAGGCTTAAGGGAGACCAGTGGGGGGTTCTGTAGGAAGCAAGGTGTAAGGGCCGAGGAGCATTTGGTTTGTGGCCACCCGAGAGACTTCCTCCATGCGCCTGCGAAGGAACCTAAGAAAACAGGGAGCGAGCATGAACAAGATACAGATGAGAATTAAGGGGCCTGAGACTGGTGTTAGCCAGGTGTAGAGGGTGGGCCGCCACCAGTCGGGAATTGGGGAGGCGGACTGTCGTTGCCCGCGTTGGAGTTCTTCTTTTAAGCGTCGGAGAGAATCCACGTATTGGAGGACTATGCAGGGGGTGAGAGGGCAGGAAGTGAGGTCCTGCGCCAGAGCCTGGCCAAAGAGGTGGGGGCTGTCGCGGAAGCCCTGGGGAAGAAACATCCAGGTGAGCTGGCGGGAAGCGTGGGTATCTGGATCTGTCCAGGTGAAAGCAAAAAGTAGGAATCAGGGTGTAAGGGGATAGAAAAGAAGGCATCTTTGAGATCAAGGACCGTAAAATGGGTGGTGGACGGGGGAATATGGGAGAGCAAAGTGTATGGGTTTGGTACTACTGGGTGGAGGGGAATTATCGCCTCATTGATTAGTCGGGGGTCCTGGACCAGGCGATAATCCCCAGAGGCCTTGCGGACAGGCAGGATGGGGATGTTGCAGGGAGAGTCCATGGGGATGAGGAGTCCCTGGTTTAGGAGTCTGGTGATAATAGGTTGTAGGCCCCTAAGGTGAGTCTCAAAGATGGGAAATTGGGGCCTTGATGGAAATTTGGAGGGGTCCTTTAGGCGGATGAGGACGGGGGAATGGTGTGTTGCTATTATGGGCTTAGAAGTATCCCAGACTTGGGGATTGATTGGGTTTGGTGTGATTGGAAGAGGGGAATAGGAGGGGGGAGGGTTCTAGAGACAGGTCGAGAAGAGGAAGCAGGAGTTGGGAGGAGGAGATCTTAGGGTCAAGTCTAACCAGCTGGAGGGAGGCCCCTAAGTGGGAAAAGGACATCTTGGCCTAGCACAGGAACTGGGCAGGATGGTATGACTAAGAAGGAATGAGTAAAAGGGAGTCCTTCGTTATGACATGGAAGTGGACCGGTCTGGAGTGGGAAGGATGGTTTGCCATCAATACCCATGACCGAGATCTGGGAAGGAGAAACTGGCTCGGAATAGGTAGGCAGGACCGAACAGGTAGCCCCCGTGTCCACCAGAAATGAGATGGACTTACCCGCTACCTGTAGCGTTACCCTGGGCTCGGTGAGGGTGATGGGGGCGTCTTCGAGTCCGGGTGCCGTCAGTCGTCAGCCAATCCCAGCAGTTCGAGTGGTAATGCCGTTGGGTCGGCCTGCCCCCCGCGTGGAGACGCTAAGGGAGGGCCAGTCGTAGGGCAGTCACTCTTCCAGTGGCCCGTTAGCCCACAGCTGGGACAGGGCTTAGAAGGAGGTCGGGGATTGGGACATTGGCGAGCCCAGAGGCCTTCTTTTCCGCATTTGAAGCAGGCCCCCGGCGGGGTTGCCTTTTGCGTACCCCGTGGATGCTGTGATCCATGGGACATGGCCGTCCTTAGGGCGGCTACAAAAGCTTGGGCTTGGAGGGCCACCTTCTGGCGCATCCGAGCCTGTCGGCTGGATTCTGCCAAATCCTCACGGCCATTGTAGACTTTAAAGGCCATCTTTACCAGATCTCGAATAGGGGTCTGAGGGCCGTCTTCTGCCCGTTTTAATTTCCTTCGGCTGTCCGGGGCTGATTGGGTAATAAAATGGGTGGCTAGGACCATTGCCCCTGCCGGGGTGTCAGGATCCAGCCGGGTGTAGAGAGTTAAGGCCTCTGTAAGGCGATTGAGAAAGATAGCTGGATTTTCGTTAGGTTCTTGGGTTATCTCTTTTAGTTTTTCAAAATTGACTACCTTATGAGCGGCAGCCTGCATGCCAGCCAGGAGGCATTGGACCATGAGGTCGCGTTTACGGCGGCCATCTTGGCCATCCTGATAAGTCCAGCCTGGATCGGTGCCAGGTACGGCAGTCGCTCCGACAAGCATGGAGTTGTCAGTAAGGTGAACCTGATCTGCATGGTTTCGGGCAGCAGTTTGAATTCTTTCCCTCTCGTCAGGGGTCAGAGTAGAAGATAGGATCACAAAGATATCGTGCCAGGTTAGATCGTAAGCTTGAGAGAGAGAGCGAAATTCTTTGATGTAACGGGAAGGGTCGGCAGAAAAGGAGCCTAATCGCTTTTCTATTTGAACATGAACTGTAATCCTTCCGCTCCTGCTACCTCCCTCAGAGGGCAGAGGAGATTTGTATCTTGGGAGTCCTGAGAGCGTGTTTGTGCACTAATTGGCGAAGCAAGGGGCGTGGGAGGAGAAACCGTTGAGGGAGGCGGGGGGAGCGGTTGGACGGGCCGGAGCGGGTTCGGGAGGAGGAGGGACCACTTCAGGGTAGGGTGGAGGTTGGAGAGGAGCTCTGGAGTGGGGAGAGGCGAGAGATTCGGGTGGGTCGGCTAGTGGAGAGGGATCATCGTCAAAGGAAATTAGGGGCTTGGATGCAGGCGATGTCTGTTTGGCAAGAAGGATCTGGGAAGTGGAACAGTCGACGCAGAGGGAAGGGCGGGAGCGTAAATACCAGAAGGCCTGGACATAGGGGACCTCGGACCATTTGCCCGTCCTGCGGCAGTAATTATCTAGATCACGGAGGATGTTAAAATCGAAAGTCCCTTCAGGAGACCATTTGGATTGATTGTCTAGAAGATACTGCGGCCAGGCCACAGTGGAATAGAAAATAAGCCGTCGGCGACCGAGATCTTGGGAGAAACCGAGGGCTGTAAAATTGGCTAGGAGACACCCCAGGGGCGTCTTAGAATCTGGTTTCGATTGTGAAGTTGCCATGACCCCCAGTCTGTCCCTGAGTGAATGGAGAGGAAGAGAGGCCTCCCTGGTCTCCGTCTCCAATTCACGGCAGGTCGGAGAGCGGTCAGGCAATTGGGACGTCTCCACAGTTGCCCGAAGCCCAGAGAGAGGACGGAGGAGTCCCTGACGCGGCCGGCCGCGATTAAGGACAGGAGTCCGATGGGCAGGGACTCTGAGGGTCGGAGGAAACAAGGGAGGGGGACTTACCCCGTTTTCTGCCGGATCGGGTGGATGAGTAGAGGTTCCCTGGTTGTCTTCTGGGGGAGGGGAGGAGCGGCCCGCGCGGTAACCCGCGGGGCTTGGTATCTCTCCCGGGTTTCGGCACCAAATGTAAGGAACAGCACCAAGAAACGGGGGAGAGCTTAAACAAGCTTTATTTGGGAACGCTCCCAGGCGAGGTTCACTGGTCCGAGAGAAAGGGGCCAGAGAAGTCGCGCGCGGGCGAGGGTTTGGGCAGAATTTATAAGGGAAGAAGGGAAAGGGGTGTGGTGAATCTGGGAGGGCACAGAGTATTCCTTATTTGGTGGTCTTTTCGGGTATCGTGGGGGACCGTTAATCCCGCCCCTCGAAAGGCGGGAAGGCTGGGCCGGGTGGAAATTCCCCAGGTCAGTTTCTGGAACTGGGTGGTCCGGAAAGTCTCCAGGTCAGTTTCTGGAACTGGGTGGTCCGGAAAGTTTCGGTCTGATGCAACCTGTCAGTCTGATTGCGTTCCCCTGCCTCGGGCCAGTTGGCCTTACAGAACTAACTTTAGTTGAGAGAGCTGTGTAGCTGCAGTTTAGAAAGGTTATTATTGGAATGAGCAGAAGCACCTTGGTAAAGTTCATTTATAAAATGCATTTAACCTAGTAAGATGCCCAACTTCCCGAAACAGTGCATCCCCCAGAGACTCAGAGCCTAACCTCACCCAGAGAGAGGGCTAAGAGGGGACAGGAAGTCTTCTGCAGACAGAGACTAAGGAAGCGTTAACCACCCTTCTTAACTCTGGTGTGTACTTCAGACCTCTTACCTTTTTTTTTTTTTTTTGCGGTACGCGGGCCTCTCACTGTTGTGGCCTCTCCCGTTGCGGAGCACAGGCTCTGGACGCGCAGGCTCAGCGGCCATGGCTCACAGGCCCAGCCACTCCACGGCATGTGGGATCTTCCTGGACCGGGGCACAAACCCGTGTCCCCTGCATCGGCAGGCGGACTCTCAACCACTGCGCCACCAGGGAAGCCCCATCTTACCTTTTTAACTCGCAGATGCCAGCTGGCTTTCAGAATGAATCAGTGAAGACCGATTACTATCCAAGATGATTATTTTCAGAAGGCACCCCATGTATGTGGCCAGAGGTAACAGATTTAGCTGTGTTAGGTAACTTGTTTAAGAAGGAACCGTCCACAGAGGCCAAAGCTTTGGGGCTGCTGTTAGCCTGCCTCTGTTTTTGAATGTTTGTTTCTGAGTTGTGTGTCTTTATTATTTCTGTTTTCTTCCTCTTCACTGTGATCACCACTAAGAAAAATCGTCCTAGGTTCCTTTCTAAAAGATGCCTTTTGAAATGTAATTTGACTGTTTTGGGATCCCCTTCTTGCAGCCATTTCTCATGGGATTGCTAACTTCCCTTCCTCCCTGTAAAGCCCGTATCTTCCAATTAAAAAGTGAAATGACATACAAATATATTCAGGAGACTGTGGTACATATCAATTTCTAAGCTAGAGCATGGTATAAAGGGGGCTCTGATGTCCAGTTGTTACCTTCCGAAGGAAGTGTTAGTCTTTAATCAGGAGTCTTTGTTCTTTTCCCCCCGGAAGAGCAAAGAGCAAGTTTGAAGTGTCAGAAAAGGTGACTTCCTTAATGTGAAAAATACAGCTGTCCAACTTTAAACATGAACTTAGCCGTCTTTGTTAATCTGTTGTGCTGGTACTTCCCTTGCAGTCATTTTCCTTTGCTCAGGCCACCGAACCTCACGCTGAGAGCGCTTTTCAGTAACCGTGAATTTGCAGGCTTTGTGTTTTTCAGGCCAACTGGTGGGAAATCTGGGGAGTTACTGACCTGTTGAAACACCATATGTTTCTGCCATCTTAGGTGGAAGTCTTCACAGCTAAGCGCTGGGCTCTGTTTCATCAGCTGTCATGCTATGGGGAAGGTTCTGACTGGGTAATTGCTCATGCCATTAAACGTTTATCTTGGAAAAGAAAAAAAATTTATCTTGGCCAGCGTATCACGTAGACATTTATTTTTTAGCTGGGTGATGAATGGGACCTTGAAAAGCAAGGGGAGAGGAAGAACCATGGGATTTAATCTGTAAATATCTTTGCTCGTGCCCCTCCTTTTGCCAAGAATATTTATTGCAAATATTTAGTAACAAGTAAAGTCTGGGGACCAACCAGTCAGAGTCACCAGCCATGGTTGGACCAGAGTCCTGGCAGCATTCTGCTGTGTTACCCCATAAGTTGTTGTATCATGGACAGACCCAGGGTGTCCCGGGGGACGGGTGGGGTTGCAGAGCAGTGGGGAGTCCTGGAGGGAGGGGGCAGTCCTATTCACCAACTCGCGTGAGGGGATTTTAGTAAATATTTTAACAGCTCACAAGGTCATTCCTGTGTATATGGCTGCTTTTCAGTCCTGTCTCCGCCTGCCTCCCCCAGGCACGCAGTTGCCTATATGTCTTTGCAGGAGCAGATCCAACGTCACTCTCTCTGCACAATCTTCCCTAATTCCCAACTGATTCTACTTAATGTCCCCAGAGCACTGTAACCCTGACTTTATGATATTAAAGTCATATGCTAAGGACCAGAGGACAATTACGTCTTGGAGGAGAAGAGAGTGTGGCCTCTGGCATGCAGTTAACTTCTCTGGGCCTCAGCGGCCCTCCTGTAAAGTGGGGACAGCAGTACTGTCCTAGTCTCCACTTCCCCAAAGGTAGATAGTGAGACAAGGGTTTGGATGCAAGCACTGGGGAGGCGATCGAAGCAAACACGTAAGAGGGTAGGTGAGGAAGGCAATGAAAGGGAAAGGGGGCAGGACAGAGTGTGTTTACAGACAGGTTATCACTGTGGGTGCCTGGAGCTAAGTCTCACTGGAGACTCCGAGAGGGTGTCTAGGACATCCTTAGAATCGTGGCAAGGAAGCTGGGGGGCTTATCTATAGCACCCGTGACTCACAGGTTGAGGGATGCTCCATGGACACTGCCTCCCCAGCATTCCCACCTACCAGTGGCCAGAAAACAGCATCAGGCAGGATGCCAAAGAATGTCATGTTCAGCTTGTTGGAGGAGTAATTGACGTGTACTGGGGCTCTCCACAAGGGGACCACTGAAGTGGGCCAAGGAGGTATGAGTGCATAACGGACTACACCTCTATAATTACCTCCTTCACAGAGTTTCTGTGATAATCCCTGCAAAGGAGCCGGCTCCGTGTCTACCACATAGCGCCTTCGCAAGAGATCTTTGATCAACAATAACTAGTCATCGGTGACATTCTGATGACCTGCTGTGTGCCCGTCACTATGCTATGTGCTGACTTGTTTAACTGTCACAGATAACTTATTAGATAGGTACTACTTTTATGCCCATTTTACAGATGAGGAACCCAAGGTCTCCAACAACACTGTTGGTCAAGGTTATTCAGGTAATCAGTGGAGGTGGTAAATACACCCAGGAATTCTGGTTTCATAGTCTGCACTCGTAACCACTGTTGCATACTGCCTGTCTGTGAGTAAAAGGGAAAACGAAAATTGGCTGAAAAGATCTTCAGATTCGCCTAAATGTTACCTAACTCTATCCCTTATCCTTATTTTGCTGCTCGGGAAATGTATATGACCCCAGGAGCAGACCTCTGGGATAAAGGACTGGGCGCTTTTCTTAGTTTGGACCCAGCCCGTTCATTTGCAGTACACAATGGCTACTGGGCTTGTCAGACACAGATGCCATCATTAGTCAAGAGCGTTTACTGAAGGTCTCCCGTGTGCAGAGCTTGGTTGTCACAGCTGTTGGGAGTCACAGAGGAAGTGGGGGAGACAGTGTCATCCATCACAGAGGCTAACTGGGTAGCACAGATGCCCGGAATTACCTACCTAAGTGGCAGAAATGAAAAGCAAGTATGCAAAACTCAGCCAGACCCCTCAAGGTAGCAGAGTTGGGTTGTTCTCCTGCCCCTGCAATGTGTTTCCCAGGTTCCAGCTGGTGAAAATGCACATTTCGAGCAACATAACAGAAGTCACAAGGAGTGGTGTATGGAAAACGGAAGGACCAACCTCCCCGCTAATAGCAGAGAAAGTGAGTTATATATAAGCAAACCTCAAAGCAGTTGGAATTAAATTGGCCTTTGGGTTTAGAGCTGTGTTAGTAATGACTTCACAGCTCTGAACTTCGAAGTATGAAATTGGCCCCGTAATAGTCAACTCACCAGTGTGTTGCAAGGTTAACTAAAGAGCTACCTAGCAAAATGATGGTCACTAAAGGTTATTTTTCTTCCCTTGCTTGCGCTCCGGGAGTAGGGATTCATTGTGAGTATTACAGACTTAACTGTTAGTCGGGGATAGGAGACATTAAATGTAGAGCTTAGACATCCAATCTTTGCCCTACGTTCACATCACCCCGAATGCTGCTGGGGCTGAATGAATGGGATGAGAGTTGAGATGGAGATTACAGGAGGTCGCCCCCCATCTCCGAAATTCTGATTCACTGGGAACAGCATTTTTCTGTGCTAGAGGTAACTCTGAGGTAGATGAGCTGCGGACCACACTTTGAGAAACAATGGCTCATAACCCTTATGTATCAAAGGGCTCTAAGACTGAGCTGCATATAATTAATACAACAGTCAAGTAAGTGCTTACCTATGGAAATTTAAAAACACATTGTTAAAAGGCGACACATTTTAAAAGGGAAGTGTTTATATTAGAGTCCAGAATGGTTACGGAAATGGGAGCTGTGCAAGCGCATGTGAGTGAGGGCATCGGGCTGCATGCTGGGACACATCCATGTTTACACTTGTCAAAGCAAGTTCAAAGTCATCCTTTGATTTGATGCATATGGTAGGCAGCTAGTAAGATGGACTCAGATTTGAATCCTAGATTTGTCAAATAATGGCTACAAGGCCTTGAGCAACTTCTGTGGCCTCTCTGGACCTCGGATTCCTCGGTTGAGAAAGGGAGAATAATAACCAGCTGGCAGGGTTGTTTGAAGGATTCAGAATAATTGTTATCACTGTGACTGAGCCCTCAATATGGTTTGGTATCAGGAAGCTGTGTCAGGGAGAGAAAAGGAGTCACATCTGTTAACGTGGCTATTGACCCCACAAGCTGCCTACGCAAGGCTCTTAGAGAATTTGGAGGCAAGATTCTCAGTGCAACTGGGCCCAGCGTCTGCTGCAGCTGTGCAGACCGCCCTGCTGTGAGCTGCAGAAAGCACTGAGGGTGTGAATGCACATCAGAGGTCAAAGCATTTTGCTAATTAGAAATTAGTATTTCACACCATGGCAGTCCTGTGAACCCGGTGAGTTTGATTAAGTGTGTCTCAGAGGCATAGACGCTGCTCTTGACAAAGAATCTGCCACCTGATTGCTTCCAAGGAAAGGTATTTGCCACCTTGTTTAACTGCAAGTGGGAGGAGAAATTGATATGCAGGTGACCAATTCCCATGATGGGTGGTACCAGCAATCTGACTCGACCTGGGGGAACTGGGAAAGGTCATTGACTGTCTATATGTGCGTTCGGTCTTGAAGGAAGACAGTACCAGCAGGGACCAGCATGTTCTTAGTCAGACCGTCGTGAAGCGGCCCCTGATTTGGGAGAAAGCCAGTGATCAGAGAGGCTGGGGGCTTTCAAGGAGACGATGCCATGTACAGGCCAACAATACAGTCCAATGTAAAGACCCTCTAGGCTAAATTAGGGTGATTGGATTATTTTCTGGTAGAAAGTTCATGTAGGGATAGAGGTTTCTGTAGATGTTTAAGTGGGAAAAGTGGCAGGATGAGCAGCCTTTACTAGTGAGAGGTTAACCGACAAGCTGTCAGAAATGCTCTGGGAAAAGGTTAAGGTTGTGGTTCCTCTGATTCTGAGGATTCATGTGCTCTGTTGTGTCTTAGGATGATTTTTCAAATATGCGTCTTTAAGCAAATTATGCATCCCTTGGGGAGAAAAGGGGAAGAACCAACATCTATTGTATACATAGTGTGTGTCAACCTTCCCATGGAAAATTTACTTAAATCAGCTCATTCCGTGTTCCCAACAAAGTTAAAGGTATGTGTTTCTTGAATTCCCATTTCTTTCTTTTTTTTTTTTAAGATGTTGGGGGTAGGAGTTTATTAATTAATTAATTTATTTATGCTGTGTTGGGTCTTCGTTTCTGTGCGAGGGCTTTCTCCAGTTGTGGCAAGCGGGGGCCACTCTTCATCGCGGTGCGCGGGCCTCTCACTATCGCGGCCTCTCTTGTTGCGGAGCACAGGCTCCAGACGCGCAGGCTCAGTAGTTGTGGCTCACGGGCCTAGTTGCTCCGCGGCATGTGGGATCCTCCCAGACCAGGACGCGAACCCGTGTCCCCTGCATAGGCAGGCAGATTCTCAACCACTGCGCCACCAGGGGAGCCCCTCCCATTTCTTAAATAAGGAAACGAGCAATAAGAAAATTAATGATATGACTTATGATTCATTTATGACAATGAATCAATATTCATTGATTCATCCATTCACCCAATATATACATGCATTGAATGTCTACTGTGTTTCAAGCAGGATTCTAAATACTGAGGGTTCAACCTTGAACAGGAGGGAGTAGATTCCTGCTCGTTGGGAACACAGCATTCAAGTGCAGGAGACAGCAGTAAAGCAGCAGATAAATAAAGAGCTACCGTAGGTGCTGTATGGAAGGTAAAATAGGGTGATCTGATACCGAGGGATATTTTGGATTGGAAGGCAAATCTCTCTGAGGAGGTGACAGTTGACTTGGCACAGGGGTGAAAAGGAGCCAGGCATACTAATCTGGGGACAGAACGGACTTGATAGAAGGAACAGAAAGCAACAGGGAGCGCTCTTAAGGAGAGGGGACCCTGCTGTGTCCTGAGAGCTGAAAGGAGCCACTGGGATAGTGGAAGGTGAACAGGAGACAGAAGGACAGGTGACAAGGTCAGTGGTCTGCCAGTGAATCTTGGGCCCTGGGAGGAAGAGTTTGTACTTCCTTCAAAGTACAGTGGGAAGTCATTTAAGGTTTTTAAGTAGGGAAGTGATATGATCTGGTTTCTGTCAGTGGTTTGCAGACTGAGTTATAGGTGACAAGAGCAGCAGGAAAGCCAGTTAGGCCATTTGGTTTTTATTATTCCAGGTAAGAGGATGGTTTATAAAGACTTTATACTAGAAATCCCGAAGAGTAGAAGTATGTTTTATCATTCTCAATTTCTCCTCTCTGTTTCTCTCTCTCTACATATGTAGGTAGGTAAAGATATATCAGTATATGCTTATGGCTATACATATATATATATATTTGTATATGTGTATATATATAATATATAAATTACATATGGACTACCATACTGTTATTTAGGAATATTATCAAGCACACAAAATAGATGTTAAGAATCTGCTAAAGAGGAAAAAAACATTTTAAATAATTTATTGTGTTAAAAGTAGAAAATTGCTCTTACTAAAATCTTACTATTAAAAGCACTATTAATATTTTAGCAAGAGTAGTAAAATTGAAATGCTTCTTTTTTTTTTTTTTTTAAATTTGGTTTAACACCTTCTGATATAAAGATTCAAAGATCTGGCTCTAAAATCAGTTTATTTCCAGGATTGTTTTTGAATAGTGAATAGTTTCCTTATTAGAGAGCACTTCATAAAGAAACAATATGTAAATGTAAAATAAAGACTTATGCTGAGGTGTGTTATTAACAGCAGTGGAATAAACCTTCATTGTCTTCCTGATACGTTTATTTGTTTCTGGTGGGCTTTGTCAAATCTAATTGGATCAGAATATTTTATGCACTTAAATGGAACTGCAGAAGGAATAAAAAAGTGGCAGTTCTGTCATTTTCTTAATATTCACTTGTGCCGGTGGGTAATATTATTTTTTCCAACCCAAGTCTCCATTTAAGTCTATTTGTCCATATTGTGAGGTTTGCTTTACATTGGATAATATCAGTACACTAAGTAGAAGATGTGGCAGTCCCCGTAATATGTGAAACTTCGTCTCCTCCAGTGCCCAGAGCTGGAGGAATCATAGAATAGGAATTACGTACTCCAAGCCCCTGAAGATGGGGCTGAAGATGAATTCTGACGATGAATAAAGGGAGGCCCAGACAGGGGCCTTGGCTTGGTATATCCTCCACGCATTACTTCATTTAGTTATGTGCCAGGCACTTTCCTTAGAACTGGGATGCAATAGGAACAGAACAGAAAAGAAATAGTCCCACTTTTACTATGTTTGTACAGTTTCCTTATAACTTGACTTCACTGATTTTTAATGTTGAGAAGTTTAGGATTGGTTTAGATGCTGCCTTCTAATCTCTTGTGGCAGGGCCTCTAACATGACTGAGTGGTCCTCACCTCCTGGATTCACGCTCTCGAGCACTCCCTTCCCTGTGCGTTTCAGCCAATCCTAGTGACTCATTTCTAACAGATAAAATAGACAAAGGCGCTGATGTTCATTTCTGAGATGAGGTTACGTAACAATGCTGGCATCTGCCTTGGGGGTTCTGTCTCACTGTCTCTCCCTTGCTTGGTCTGAGGGAAGTTAGCTCCTAGGTTGTGAGTTATGCTGTGAAGAGACACATGGGGCAAAGGATCTGAGGCCGCCCGCTGACAGCCAGGAAAGAACTGAGGCCCTCATTTCAACAGCCATGGAAGTTGTGCCTTGCCAACAACCATATAATGAGCTTGGAAGACCATCCCCCATTTGAGACGTAAGGCGAGACTTTCCCAGTTGCCGTCCTGGCTGTAGCAGTTGATGTAAGAGACCCTGAGCCCGAGGACCCAGTTATGCTGTGTCCAGATTTCTAACCCACAGAATATGTGACAAAATAAATGTTTGTTGCCTTAAGTCAGCAAGTATTGGGGTGATTGGTTACACAGCAGTAGGTATAATTAATACCCCTCCTTTTCCTTAGGTTCAATATTTTTTTAATGCACAGACTCTCAGGAGAATTAGAACTTATCATTGAAATGTTCCTTAATGAGTTTCTCAGCTCACCTACCGAGAATGCCCTGGGAACACCGATTAGATTCATCTAGTTGGGGAAGTACGCAGTATAGCAGGTTGAGGGAGCTGAGCTGTAACATCACCAGTGCTCAAGTTTCTGGGAGATCTGTTCAGAACGTATAGGTCATTTCGTATCACTTGTCTCTTGCTACACCACCAAGAGAACTTTTGGTGCCACTGTACATAGGAAGTTAATGGCACAGATTATTAACCCATATTCACAGACTGTCCACATGCAAAAGTGAAGCTGAAAATTGGAAGTACTTAAATATTTGTTTTTCTCCAGCAACTCACAAGTAGCTGATGGTATATAGAAGCTCTGACTTGAGGCGCCTTTAACATATTGACATAAGTAAATGTATAAGTAAGTGCATATATGTAAGCAGATATGGTATATGTGATCAAATCCTCCAGAAATAGGCTCAGAATCTCATAGAAGTTGAGCATATGCTTTGAAGTTTTAGAAAGAGTCCAGGGACTAGGCAAGAATGTGGATCTTAACTGTTGCTTCTTGGACTGACTCTGATCTAAGAATATGTTTCACTCTGCTCTAAGGAAATACAGGTAAAATACAAGATTTTCATAAATTTTAATGTATCTGGTTAACTTTATTTGGCGATTTTTTTCCTATTTTATTTGTACTTAAGTTTTCTTGTTTCTTAAGGGATTATGATGGTGGTGGCAGTGATGGTGATAAAACATAGATTATTTTGTTTGTTTTTATGTTCCTGGAAAAATAAAGTTAGGTGTCTTATTTCAGACTCCTCTCCCCACTGTTTATTGTTCCATATTCTGAAAACCACTGATCTAGAAAGGCCTGTATTTTTTATTGTAGAAGAAGGCACTAATAGTGGACAAATGGAGCTAGAGTCTGTACCAAAGAACACTACTCACGTATACGGAAACAGAGGGGCACTATCACTAGGACCTACAATAGCTAACAACTAGTAATAGTTGTCAACCTATAACAGTTGCTCACTTTGTGCAGGTGTTGGTTCAAGTACTTTAGCTGTTTAACATTTAATAACATTTAGCAACAACCCTATGAAGTAGGTACTAATACCATCCTCACAGTATTAAAGTGTCTCCACATCTGTGGAGACACATATTTTTGGACACTTATTTGACTGTGGTACATAGTAAGAAATATATTTCACATCACAGCTCAGACACATACACACACTCATACTACCACACAAACACACCCAAAGAAGATTATTTTCTAATTCAAAAAGATACAGGTGCCCCAGTGTTCGTAGCAGCACAATTTACAGTAGCCAGGATATGGAAGCAACCTAAATGTCCATCTACAGATGAATGGATAAAGAAGATGTGGTACATATATACAATGGAATATTACTCAACCTTAAAAAAGAATGAAACAATACCATTTGCAGCAACATGGATGGACCTGAAGATTATCATATTCAGTGAAGACTGCAACAAAATATGCAAACAAGGACCTTGGTAATCTGGAAGAAAACAAAAAGTTAGAAGAAAACAATCACGAGAAGCCTAAGAGAGAAACTGTTCCATTTGCTGTCCAGAGGAAAAAAACCCGAAAGACTATATAGACCAACTAAAGCATGAATGTGGATTATATTTAAGACGTATACAAAGACAGTGACGGCAATTCATGGTTCAAATATTAAACAGTTTGTTCTATCAAGCTGTCACAGGATTCTAGAGAATTATCTCAAGTAAAACAATGAAATGAAATTATAAATAATAACAAGTTTTGGCAATCATGATAATAGATCAAAATGTTTTTTCTATTTTGTTTCTTTTTTCGAAAGATATTGGATGTGAACTAATAAATGTTACTCCTTCCTTGTTTTCCTTTACCCCTCCTCTC
Source organism: Leucopleurus acutus (assembly GCF_964270905.1). Taxonomy (NCBI): domain Eukaryota; kingdom Metazoa; phylum Chordata; class Mammalia; order Artiodactyla; family Delphinidae; genus Leucopleurus; species Leucopleurus acutus. Next base: position 9,714,134 of record NC_139153.1, on the reverse strand, counting down.
CCACTACCACCATCTGTTGAACATCTTTATATAAGGTAATTTACTTTACGTTACATAATGTAATTTAATATCCACAACAGCCTTTTATGCACACTGTGTTATTTACATTTTACAAATGCAGCTTAAGGCGTTACTTTAAGTCTTACATAGTACTTAGCAGATAAAAGAAGGCAGAGTCAGGATTCGAACCCAGATATGTCAGTTTCAAAACACTAGCTCTCTATTCTGCATTATATAGCCATGGCAAACATAACATCTGTCTATAAGTTTGATTCTTTGGGTCATTGTGGAGACTGCTGTGCATAGTTCCTGTGATTTAGCCAGATTCTTTAGATAGAATACACAGTAGCACCGGAAGAGTCTGATTATGTGTATAATTATTATTATTAATATGATATATAATTCCCTATGATATAATATTATAAATTAATTATGTGCATATATATAATATACACATATACAAACACACATAATATTAATGGGGGAAGAAGATATCACTTGAGCAATAAAGCAAGTTTATATAAATAAACAGCCATCGAAATTCAATATATGGAGCTTATACATGAAATATAATGAAAATTTGTTTTTGGTTTTTTTTTTTCCTGAGCCATTTTCTTTCCCACTGTTTTTACTTTGGGGTCACATAGGTATCTTGCACTTAAACATCACTTAAAATTAAAGTTATAGCAGAGAAAATACATGTTTTAGGGCAAAATACAGGCTTACACACAAGAGCACTCTGAAACATACGAAAGTAAAGCAAATGCTAGGTGAACTGAAGAATTCAAAGATATCTCCTCTTTAAGCCTCCTCCTTGGCATACAGAAGCATAGCTACATTTTGGGCTCATCCAAACATGGCAGCAATTCAGATTTTCTCCATGTGACGTGCTCTAAATAGAAAGTGACTTGTTGAGGAAATAGTTGGATTCATCTTATCCTGAAACTACGATATTGAAATATCACTTGTAGCACATTGATTTAAAACTACGATATTGAAATATCACTTGTAGCACATTGATTTAAAACTACGATATTGAAATATCACTTGTAGCACATTGATTTAGTGGATTTGGGGTGAAACAGATGAATAATCCTCTCCCAGTGCCACTCCAATAAAAGAAATAGTTCAAAAGGTGGCATTAATAACAGTTGAAAGTGAATGTTTTACCTATGAGGGTCCATTAGGCTATCTCTCTACTTGGTTTGAAAAGCCTCATTAAAAATGTTTTTAAAAATGACAATACTCGGGCTTCCCTGGTGGCGCAGTGCTTGAGAGTCCGCCTGCAGATGCAGGGGACACGGGTTCGTGCCCCGGTCCGGGAAGATCCCACATGCCGCGGAGCGGCTGGGCTCGTGAACCATGGCCTGCGCGTCCAGAGCCTGCGCGTCCAGAGCCTGTGCTCCGCAACGGGAGAGGCCACAACAGTGAGAGGCCAGCGTACTGCAAGGAAGAAAAAAATCACAATACTCTGTGTTACTACACATGTGGTAAGACTCGGTATCTCTTCCTGGTAGCTGTGGAAAGTATAGTCAGCTATTTCAGAGATAAATTCAGCAATATGTTTAAGCACCATGACAAGGAACATACTCTTGTAACCCCAAAGCCCTACTCCTTGGAGTGAAAGGTAAAGAAATCATCTAAAACAAAAGAAAAACAAACAAAAAACTTCATTATCATCTAAAATAGTAAAAATCTGGGAACAAAACATTCTACAGTAAAAGGAAGTAGGTGAATTATGTTTTACCCGAATGGAATGTTTTGATGGCTCAAAATAGAATGATGTGGACGTGTAAGATTACTATGAAAAAATAATAAAAATGGAGTCATGATTATCTAAGCTTTATGAGAATAGAGACAGTCTATTTTTGTTTTTATCGTATCCCCAAAGTCCAGCAAATTTCTTACCCTATATCAGGTGCCCAGTTAAAATGTATCAAATGACTCTGTAAATAATTTTGTAAAAATAACATGTGCAGGTAAACAAGGACTGGAGAGAAACTTGCAAACACGAGAAGAGATGATTTGTTAGCGTTTCGGAACTCCGAATAGGTAAATTATTTTACAGGTTTTGATTTCTTTTTATTTTATAGTTGTGTTTACGTAACAAAATATTAAAGACAACGACTGACTTAGAGACGATACACAATCGAGAGCAAGATTAATAGGCCTTTGGCCTTTAAAAGTTAGAGTTTCTCTGGCTTGTAATTTGCGTAAAAGATTTGTTATGCTTTGTATAGGGCATTGCCCTGGGCTCCTAGGGAGGAACCTGTGGGGCTGTCCCTCCACTTCTCATTAATATGGTAAGAAGGTGGGACCTCTAAACCCTACATTTCATTCCAGTTTTTAAACTGACCGGATACTGTGATAGCCTGCTTCCAATCACCCGTGGAAGGAATAATAATGAACCTGGGTGTTGGAGCTGGACACCAGCTCCTCTGCATAATAGCTGTATGACCTTGGGCAAGTCATTTTCTTTGAATCTGTTTACATATTTGAAAAGTAAAGGCAATAATAAGGATTAAATAAGATAAAGCTTAGAAACACTACATACAGAGCTTAGCACTTGAGAGTTATTTAGTAAATGCCTGAATGACAAGTAGTGTTTCATAAAGTGTAGGATTTAAAGGAATATACCCCTTTTCCAGAAAACCTCTTGAGTTTCCCTGGTCTACCTGGCCAGGACCCTGGCACTGAGGCAGTGACAGTGGGGAACATCTCTTTTCTTTAGTTTGTTGATATGGTAGACTGCATCAATTCATTTTCTAATGTTGAACCATTCTTGCATATCTGGAATAAATTCCACTTACTTATGCTGTATAATTATTTTTATGCCTTGTCAGATTTTATTTACTGATGTTTTATTGAAGTTTTGCATCTAAATTAATGAGAGGGAATTCCCTGGTCTAGTGGTTAGGATTCGGCCCTTTCACTGCCATGGCCCCAGGTTCAATCCCTGGTTGGGGAACTAAGATCCCACAAGCCACAAGACCAAATAATAATAATAATAAATTAATTAATGAGAGATAGTGGTGTGTGGTTTCAGTTTTATGTATTGCCTTTGCCACATTTTGTTATCAGAGTAATACTGACTTTATAAAATGAGCTGGGAAGTGTTTTCTTCTGTTTTCTAGAAGAGATTAGATGAAATTGGTGTTAATTCTTCTTTATGTGTTTGATAGAGTTGTTCAGTGAAGCCTGGAGATTACTTTTTTCAGGAGATTTTAAATTACAGATTCAGTTCATTTGATGGTTATAGCACTACTCAGATTGTCTATTTCATCTTAATTGAGTTTAGGTAGTTTATAGTTTTCAAAGAATTGGTCTATTTCTTTTAAGCAGCTGAATTTAGGAATATAAAGATGTTGGTTACCTTCACTTATTGTTTTAATGACTGTAAGATCTGTTGTTTTATGTCTTATTTAACTTCTGATGTTGGTAACCTGCATTTTCCCTTTATTTTCATCAGTTTTGCTAAAAGTTGATCCATTTTATTGATTTTTTGAAGAATCAGGTTTCTGTTTCATGGATTTGTTTCTATAGATTCCCTGTTTTCAGTTTCAGTGATTTCTGCTCTTATTACTTCCTTCTTTCCGCTTGCTTTGTGTTTATTTTGCTCTTTTTTTCCCAGCTTCTTGCAGTTAGAACTTTTCTCATTTCTAAAGTAAGCGTTTAGTGTTACAGATTTCCCTCTTGGCAGTGTTTTAGCTGTGTCCCACACATGTTGGTGTGTCAGACTTATGTCCATTCACTTCTATGATATTTTAAATTTTTCTTTGAGATTTGCCCTTTAACCCATGAATTCTTTAGAAGTGTGTTGTTTAATTTTTTACATATTTGGAGATTTTCCTCTTGTCTTTCTCTTACTGATTTCTTATCTGATTCCATTGCTGTTCCACAACACTCTGTGTGATTTTAATTCTTTTCAATTGTTGAAGTATGTTTTATGGCCCAGGATATGGTCTATCTTGGGGAATATTCAGGGAGCACTTAAGAAAATGTATATTTTTCTCTTGTTGAGTGGACTATTTATGTCAATTAGATCCTTCTGGTTGACTGTGTTGTTCTTATCTTCAGTGTCCTTGCTGCTCTTTGGTCTAGTTATTTAACCAGTTGCTGAGAAGGCAGTTTTGAAACCCCAGGTATAATTGTGGATTTATCTGTAACCCTTTTCAGCCATATCAATTTTTTTTCCCTGTATTTTGAGACTCTGTTCTTGGTGATTGTACATTTCAGATCATTGTGTTTTCCTGGTGGGCTGATCCTTTTAATATTATTATAACATTCTCCTTTGCAGTAACTGTCTTTGCTCTGAAGTCTACTTTATCAGATATTAATATAACCATTCCTTCTTTTTAAAAACAAAAAAGATAATTATTGCTTGGTATATTTTCCTCACCCTTTTATTTTCAACCTGCCTATGTAGTGGAATTTGAA